>NC_138760.1:48724607-49324607 GCF_965113315.1 Podarcis vaucheri | reverse complement strand
GCTGGTGGCGTTGCCTTACCAATGCAAAGGTTAAGCCTAAGTGATTCTGTATTCCCCTCTCCTCATCCAAATGCCCAACTTTAAATAAAACAACAACAACTGGGGGTGAGGAAACAGCCCATCGACATGCAGGTCACTGCCGTAACAGTTTTTAAGTGCTGCAGAACAGGATTCGTGCTGCAGGCGACATTCTCGATTTTATGCATATAGTGATGATACTGAAAGGTCAGGAAAAGGAGCTGCCAGTGTAATGTGGCTTTTTCTGGTTAATTGCACCAGACACTTGCCTGCCTGTTTACTGGAAAAGGTGCAGCGCAGCCTTTGCCAAACTGGTGCCGTCCAGATGTTTCTGACTACAACTCCCACCAGCCAAAGCCAACAAGGCTGCCATAGTCCAAGCCATCTGGAGGGCATCTGGCTAGCAAAGGCTAACATGGCAATAAGGAACGGATGTTCTGGTGGGCTAAAAGGAAGAATGAGTCTTCATGTGGAACTGCCCTTGCAGGTGTGATTGGATTTCAACTCCAATCAGCTCCAGCCAGCATGGTCAATGGACAGTTTTACTGTCCAAATCCTGATCAGGACCCACAGCCTTTGCTTTTCTGGCCCTTCACAGTGTTTCCCAAACTTGGGTCTCCAGCTGTGGTTGGACTACAACTCCCATCACCCCTGAACTAGCTAGGGATGATGGGAGTTGTAGTCCAACAACAACCGAAGACCCAAGTTTGGGAAACAGTGACCTAAGAAGAGACAAACTCACTGATGGCATGAAAATGGAGTGAGATACCAGCATCGCTTATGCTTCAATGTAATAAGACTCATTGGGTATCTCTAAAGGAAGACATCTTAATTTGATCTCTTGCCTTGGTGTCAAAATAAATCTTCACATACTGAATCTACACAAAACTGAGACAGGGAGCGCCACTTCACACACCTGCCAGATGCACACACAGTGACAGTGGGAAGTGTAGCTAATTGTCACAAACCTGAAATCCCTTCACTCCTGCTTTCAATGTATGAAGGTGTTCATGGGAGCCCTTAATATAATATAACATAACATTGACTAAGCCTTACAGCAGGGCCTCTAGATGTTGTTGGACTACAACTTCCATCAGACCCAGCAAGCATAGCCAGGGGTGACTGGGAATTGTAGTCCAAAGCTTCCCCACAGCTGCACAACAGCACCGATTCCTGCTCTTGCAGCTAGTAGAAATGATGCCTGCCCAATGTCAAGATTCGCTATGATTCTGCACCTCTGGGGAACTGTGAATAAAGTTCTTGAGAGATGGTCTTATTACAGGTCAAGGAGCATGTGGAACAACATAGGCAAACCTGAATCTTCTTCCGAAAGAAGAGGTGGTCTTTTATATAACATCCTGAACATGGAAAGAGAAAATGTTTCTTCTAAAGAAAGGCTTATTCGTTTAACCTAAAGAGGGCAAATGAACATTAACCTGTGTTGTGCTCCACCCCTCTTTGACAGGCATTTCAGAAAATCTGCCTCCTAGCAAATCTATTTACCGCGAACATAGCTCCAGCTTCAAATATGTCACCCTGGGGTGAAGTGATATGAAGCTGAACACGCCACAGTGCTCCGAGAGTGACGGGCTTTTGAAAATATTGTTTATCTTGGATTTCATTTTGCTTTGTTTTCCAAGGTTCTCATCAAACAGGTCAGGGTCTCTTGCTTCCCATCTTTCAGATGTGACCCTCAATGGGAATATTTTTGCTGTATCATTTGATTGTTTTCAGAGCAGCGCTTTGTTTATTTGCTTTCCTCGCCGTTGTGGACCAACTACAAGGCCATGAAGTGGCCTTCATACCTGAAGTGTTGATGGAGAGTTTTCAAAAGGACATAGCAATATATGGTTAGTACAAGAATCAACGCGAATGTCAGGGACTGGGCAGAGGAGAAATGGTGGAGACTGCCTCCCCAGTCCTGATCCTCCCAAAAGGAAGAATCCTTCCAAAAAGGAAGACAGTGCAGATTTACAACAGGGGTTTGAGGGAGGTCACAGCTCAGAGGCAGGTGTGGGGGAAGTTGGTAAATCTTGGGGGAGTCAGAGCATTAGAAAGAATTCCAGACCCACTATCTCCCAGAACCCTGTGAGCCTTAAAAGTAGGAGAGCAAAGAGTTCAAAGACAGAGGAGGTGATGAGGAAGTGGGAGAGATGGGTGGAGATTCTCTCAGGACAATGCCATTATCCAAGAGGCTGGGTTCTATAGCCTCTCTCTGTAAAGTCTGAAATAAAAAAGGACTGTAAGAAACTTTTCCTTGTCTTTATCCTTTCCTGGGCAACCAGCTGGGAGCTGCTGACAGCATCCTGACAGCTAACGAAAGGATAATGGAACTAACATTCACAGCTCTTTTTGCCCAGAGAGGTTCAAATTAACACCACCTGATCCTTGGTCTGCATAATGTATCAAATACTGAAAAAGCACAAGCATGCATTTGCAACTGTGTGCAGATTCACATGCCTAGGATTGGTTGAGAAGGGGGTCAGGAAGTGTAATCTCCCAGAGCAGCTGGCATGTTATGGCAATGCAGCACTCCCGCTGGCAGACTTAGGCATCATTGGAGTGAGTGGGGCATGCTTCCCAGCAACACAAGAGCAACACGTGGCCATGGGGATTGGCTAGTGAGGTCCCCTGGTGACAAAAAGGCATGGGAGAGGATTGGGCTGGTGGCCCTGTCCTCTCTCAGCCCAGCAGGTCACTTCACATGGATGTGTGAAATTGGACAAGCACAGGCTGGGTGTGGCCTTATGATCAGCTCCAACTCATTCCCTTCATTTGCTGCCCTGACGCACTTTTCTCGAGATTTTGTTCTGAGATCTTCCTGCATAATTCAGAATGAGTGCCCAGGGTTTTCTGAATCTGTTTTTGGAACCCAACCCTTTCTCTTGAGATCCTATCAACATGTTTGCTCTTTTGTCCTTGATTTTATTTTATTTTTAAACCTGTTCCTGTTTCTTCCCTCCCTTGTTCCAAACACTTGAGAACTTGAATAATCTTCTGTGGTGGTGTAATACTTGTCATTTATTTCCAGACCTGAGCATGAATGAGGATTTTATTTTATTTTTTCACCTTTTGTTTTTGCCTTGCATCCCCCAAATTTTTCCATGTGTAAGGGTCTCTATAATGAAAGACAGTAAGTCAAGAGTAATTTGACCTTTCTGCATATCCTCTCTCTTTAAATGCAGTACAGTCCTATACATGTCTACTTAGAATTAAACCCAATTAGTTTTAATCATTCTACAGTAGTTACAAAAGGGAAGCAAGTATAGGACTGTGGCCCTTGTGACATAAAAAATTGTATAATCTTGGGAAAATATTTACATGAATTGCAAATCAAGAAAAATGTTTTTGGCAGCACTGTATATGTATGTACACACACACACAGAGAGAGAGAGAGAGAGAGAGAGAGAGAGAGAGAGAGAGAGAGAGATACATGCATACATACATGCATGCATGCATATTGATAGATTGTGGGTGTTGGTGACAGTGCAAACATTTGCTCTCTATAGCAAAACGTGTAGATCTGGCACTGCTGGTAATAAATTAAGATCCATGCTGCAATCCTTTTTCAACTTCTTACCTCCAGGTTTCTTTTTGTCATTGTTGCCATAACTACCCAACTATAATAGTATAATGCTTTGATTGTTTGCAGTTATCCACTTTCAAATACTTCTGCTTTGCCTGAAATCAGCTTCCAAAATAAATTCATTAAATATAGAAAATATTTCATTAGAATGGATTTCCCTTCTTTTCTTTTTTGATCAGACTC
The DNA here is from genome assembly GCF_965113315.1 of Podarcis vaucheri. Taxonomy (NCBI): domain Eukaryota; kingdom Metazoa; phylum Chordata; class Lepidosauria; order Squamata; family Lacertidae; genus Podarcis; species Podarcis vaucheri. The sequence goes on along the minus strand of NC_138760.1, from coordinate 49,320,820 downwards.
ACAAATGGGTAAATCAAAAAGTAACAATGTCTTCATGACAGAAACAGTTTTTGCAGATGATGAAATGAACAAACTGTGTTTTTTGGGAACCATCCTCTTGTGTTCAGCTGTTATATAAGTACTTTTCAAAGATGCAGTGCATTACTGTTGGACTCCTTTTTGAATTTACCATCTTCCAGAACTATTCCCTTATCAACATAATCCTCTCTGCGATTGTATTGCTCGCAATAAATTACTTCTGCTTATTCTTTTCTTTTGTTTTAGCTCAAAGTTATCCTAATCTCTCAAGAACATTTCAGGGGCACTAAAACAGAGCAGGCACTCAGAGCGCTGAAGCTTTCCAAAATACTGATGAAGTGAATAAGCTGCTGTTGGGATAGAACAATGACTGGATAACATATTTTCATGACCTTGCCTAAGCAATCACCTTTCCGACTGCTGTTCCCTAGTTTGTGCTAGAAACATTAGCAGCAGTAAATAAGCAAAGTACTCAGTCAACTGCCCTTTCCCATTGCCGGCCTGCCCATGAGAAAGACTGTGGCAGCTGCTTCAGGTGGCAGAATCCAAGGAGCATCTCCATTAGAGACTCTCCTCCCTGGAAGGGAGGGGAGGGGTTGTGGTCGGGGCCCGAGCTCCGGCTAGCAGGGGGCGTGGCCCCCTGCCGCCCGCTCACCTGGCTGGCGCTCACGCCCCCTCGGTGGCCATCCAACCAGGGGCCACGGAGGGGGCGTGTTCAGCAGCATTTTGTTGCAGCGCCAGCCTTCCTCGGCCTCATTCTTCCTTCCTTCGCCCCTCGCGAGTCACCCACCCTCCACTCCCTTTAGTTAGGGTTTAGGTTTTTGGCCTTGCTATGGACCTTAAGTTGGTCGCCCTGGTTGGCTAGGGGGCCTGGTAGGAGTTTTTCCATTTGGCACTAGGCTTTTTGGTTTTTTCGCCTACCTCGTAGCAATCGTCACAACTTTTGTGGTATTGGTGGGTAGGTTAGGCATTGGAATAATGTGTTGCGCTGTGTGGAAGTGCTAGGTGTGGCCATCGCCTATGCCTTCAATTTTTAGGGGTATTCCGTTAAAGGAATCTGGGGGTCGTGTATTCCGTCCGATGCCTGCTTGGCGGGAGGCCATGGCACGACCCGCGGTGACAGCAGGGGTGAGCCTATAGTTGGATTAGCATCAACAGGCTCCACCTACTGGTGAATAACCCACTTGTTTCGATCCAATGCCTAAGCCAATACCTTTTCAATTGCTGTAACCAATAAAGTTGTGGCCTCTTCTAGCCCATTAACCTTATATCACGTGTCCCTGTGTCTTCATTTCACTTCGCCTGGGTCGGGTCCTCGAACCACAACATGCCCCTACAGCTACTGAAAGGAGAAGTGGCTGCAGCAGCTTCCAGGCTCAAGTGAGATATCTTGGGGCTCTCACATGATCACACCAGAAGCTGCAACTGTGCGACCCTGGTAAGCGAGGCTTTGGCGTGGGTGACAAGGAGGGCAGACAGCACCTAGTTAGGATATATAGACAATAAGCCGCACCTTCATCCAGAAATTGATTTCAGGGCAGTGTGCATCATTTAAAATCTGCAACACAACATTAAAACAGCACAAAACATATTGTAAAAGTGAGAGAAATAAAACCATTCAACCAGCTGAAAATACAATAATTTTAAATGCCTTAATTTAATTACGGGGTATCAATTTGCTCCTGAAAGCATGGTGTCACAATTGTGATGAAAGCCATGTGAATCACTACAAACTAGCCATTCAAAAGTTGGGGTGGCATTCGGGGGAGGGGGAGACAAGAACGCTGTTCCTGGAGAGAACTAATGGTGTCAATCCCAAAGAAGAAGGATAACACAGAAATGCTCTGTATCAATTATTTAATCTATGTGTGGTTTTAAAAAGAAAAATGGGAAAGAGAGAGCTCTTACAGTGTTTCAGCCATTTGGTGGTCTTATTGCAGGCACTTGCTTGACTTACAGTGCAACCCTTTGCATCTCTACTCAGATATAAGCCTTGCTGGGTTCCATAGGAATTACTGCCAGCATTGCAGTCTCAACCTTGAATACAAATCATTTGCACTTATGCCCAGTGCTATGTCTGCAATCCAGAAAATCACCTTACAAAAAGTGTACCTGAGCTTTCGTTCCTTTTTCCAATTCAGGAGCACTGTGTAATGTTCTGGAAGGAGTCCATTCTCAGCTTAACTATTATGCTCTTTCAAGAGGACGCAGGATTCTCAAAATATCCATGACTCAGAACCAGGTGGCAATGCAAAATTATTCCCTCTGTTACAACCACTAAGGTACAGAAGGAGGAGGTTACTTCTCTATAGGCTAGCAGTGAATAATTTACTTCACACAATAAAAGGGATTACGGTACTTCTCAAACCCATCAGGTCAACTGTTTCTAAATGGAAGCAAGCACACCTGGGCTCGAAACGTGTAAGAGCAGGTGCATGCTGCCTTGGCCAACCATCAGCTTTGTCACCTAAGCAATTCTTGGTCACAGAACAATTCTAACTTGATGCAGAACTAGTCATCATCTTGGTTTGATCCAAAAGTAAGAGACAATGGATAGGAATTCCCATTGGTTTCTGAAAGAGAGCTACACTAAAATGCAGAATGAATATCAACAGTTAAAATTGTGGAAGCCAGTGTGGTTTAGCAGGTAGAGGGTTGTACTAGGACCTGGTGGACCATGGTTCAAATCTGCACTCAGCCATGAAACTTACTCATCCTAACCTACCATGCAGTGGGCATTACTTGAAGAAGGAGGCAAACAATGTACTCCAACTTGGGTTCCTTGGAGAAACGGGTGGGATAAAAAAATGCAATAAATAAATTATGGGTGTGCAATTGCTTCAGATGAATCTTGAATTCATTTTTTTTAAAAAAAAATTATTAATTTTCCAACAAATTAAACACAACACTACAAAACACCAAAAAAATACAACAATACAATACAGTGCAAAAAAACACTACAAAACACTAACACATACAACTAACAAAACAAAACAAAAACCATTTAAAACACAGTCCAATTTCAATATCTTATCTTTCTTTCACTTATTTCCACGACCTCCTCTCACCTCCCTTTTTGTATTCCACTTCTATTAATTGTTTCAGCAATTCCTTTCCATCTTCCTCTGTTTTCTATCCTATAATTATCTTAACACATTCTAACCTTATTTTTCCCTTTAATACTCTATTAATCTATTTATACTTAATTCCTTATAACATTTCTACTAAAGCCATATAACTTCATAGAATCATAGAATCATAGAGTTGGAATAGACCACAAGGGCCATCGAGTCCAACCCCCTGCCAAGCAGGAAACACCATCAGAGCACTCCTGACATATGGTTGTCAAGCCTCTTCTTAAAGACCTCCAAAGTAGGAGACTCCACCACACTCCTTGGCAGCAAATTCCACTGTCGAACAGCTCTCACTGTCAGGAAGTTCTTCCTAATGTTTAGGTGGAATCTTCTTTCTTGTAGTTTGGATCCATTGCTCCGTGTCCGCTTCTCCGGAGCAGCAGAAAACAACCTTTCTCCCTCCTCTATATGACACCCTTTTATATATTTGAACATGGCTATCATATCACCCCTTAACCTCCTCTTCTCCAGGCTAAACATGCCCAGCTCCCTTAGCCGTTCCTCATAAGGCATTGTTTCCAGGCCTTTGGCCATTTTGGTTGCCCTCCTCTGGACACGTTCCAGTTTGTCAGTGTCCTTCTTGAACTGTGGTGCCCAGAACTGGACACAGTACTCCAGGTGAGGTCTGACTAGAGCAGAATACAGTGGCACTATTACTTCCCTTGATCTAGATGCTATACTCCTATTGATGCAGCCCAGAATTGCATTGGCTTTTTTAGCTGCCGCGTCACACTGTTGGCTCATGTCAAGTTTGTGGTCAACCAAGACTCCTAGATCCTTTTCACATGTACTGCTCTCAAGCCAGGTGTCACCCATCTTGTATTTGTGCCTCTCATTTTTCTTGCCCAAGTGCAATACTTTACATTTCTCCCTGTTAAAGTTCATCTTGTTTGTTTTGGCCCAGTTCTCTAATCTGCCAAGGTCGTTTTGAAGTGTGATCCTGTCCTCTGGGGTGTTAGCCACCCCTCCCAGTTTGGTGTCATCTGCAAATTTGATCAGGATGCCCTTGAGTCCATCATCCAAGTCGTTGATAAAGATGTTGAATAAGACTGGGCCCAAGACAGAACCCTGTGGCACCCCACTAGTCACTCTTCTCCAGGATGAAGAGGAACCATTGATGAGCACCCTTTGGGTTTGGTCAGTCAGCCGGTTACAAATCCACTGAGTGGTAGCATAGTCAAGACCGCATTTTACCAGCTTCTTTACAAGAATATCATGGGGCACCTTCTCGAATGCCTTGCTGAAATCAAGGTTGGCTACATCCACTGCGTTCCCTTCATCTACCAGGCTTGTAATTCTGTCAAAAAACGAGATCAGGTTAGTCTGACATGACTTATTTTTCAGAAATCCATGCTGACTATTGGTGACCACAGCATTCCTTTCTAGGTGCTCACAGACTGTTTGCTTGATGATCTGCTCCAGAATGTTCCCTGGTATTGATGTCAGACTGACTGGGCGATAATTATTTGGGTCCTCTCTTTCCCCCTTTTTGAAAATAGGGACAACATTTGCCCTCCTCCAGTCTGCCGGGACTTCGCCTGTTCTCCAGGAATTCTCAATGATGACTGCCAGTGGTTCTGAGATCACATCTGCCAGTTCTTTTAATACTCTTGGATGCAGTTCATCTGGCCCTGGTGACTTGAATACATCTAAACTAGCCAAATATTCTTGTACTATCTCCTTAGTTATTCTGGGCCGTGTTTCCTCTGCTGAATCATTTGCTCCAAATTCTTCAGGTCGGGCATTGTTTTCTTTATCGGAGAAGACTGAGGCAAAGAAGGCATTGAGGAGTTCAGCCCTTTCTGTGTCCCCTGTTTGCATTTCACCATCTTCTCCTCTGAGTGACCCCACTGTTTCTTTGTTCTTCCTTTTGCTACGGACATACCCATAAAAGCCTTTTTTGTTGCTTTTAACCTCTCTAGCAAGCCTGAGTTCATTCTGTGCTTTAGCTTTTCTGACTTAGTGTCTACATGTGCTGGCTATTTGTTTGAATTCCTCTTTGGTGGTTTCCCCCCTTTTCCATTTTTTGTACACATCCTTTTTTAATCTTAACTCAGTTAAAAGTTCTTTAGATAGCCACCCTGGCTTCTTTAGGCACCTTCCATGTTGGAACTTCATTCCAACATTTTTCTAACATTCATTAATTTTACAGTATTTCTGTAAGTAATCTTTAAACTTTTTCCAGTCTTCTTCCACCGATTCTTCTCCCTGGTCTCGGATTCTGCCAGTCATTTCCGCCATTTCCATATAGTCCATCAACTTCATCTGCCATTCTTCCTGGGTGGGTAAACAGATGAATCTTGAATTCAGAACCAAAGTGGGTCAAACTAAAGACATTTGGGACTCATCTGAAGTGAAGGAGGGATCCTCCAAAGCAGAAGTAATACTGTGGTCCTGACTTCCAGCACTACCCTGGACGCAGGAGATAAACTGCTATGGGAGTCCATGACAGCTTCCATCCCACATCAAATAGCATCTGTAGCCAATATTCACTAGGGCTATGGTGCAGCAAGACAGACTTAAATGGCCATCTGTGAGCCACAGTCCCAATCCTGATCCTCCCTCCAGGGCTGCTATTTAGCAACAACAAAAAGCCCAGGTAGTTTACACACCTTTTGCGTATCATCTAGTTTCCCCCACAATCTCAAAATGTCTGTGTGTGGGTGTACACCATGAAGGGTGATATTGAAGCAACTGTTGGTTTTGTTATGAATACACACACCAGAAAGCTACTTGGAAGATTTCCAGTTTTGGATATATGAATTTCCTATGCCTGGACAGCTAAACAGGTGGTGCTGGTACTATTGCTAACAGAAAGTCAATTGCAGTCTAATCTGAAGAGCAGAACCTTGTCTGTGAAAGAGATGGCAGCAAATCTTCCTTTAAAAAAAAAAAAACCACAGGAACTAAAATGACAAATTTATGATTAGAGTTATTTTTGTTCCTCAGCAGATGCATCTTTGAAGGCCTTCATATTTAGCACAAAAAACTTGTGTTATTATTGTTCAAGGTGAATTTTCATAGGCAACAGCACATGGCATTTACAGAGATGTATCTTAACTGAAATGGGACCTCACACTCTGAGTTCTGCATGCCAAAAGACTGGAGATAACCTTATTATCAAAGACGTTCTCTTAAGGTTGGAAGTCATCTAACAAATGGGATCTATGAAAAGTAGCAGACAATGAACCCATCCACATTGTGATGGTCATTTTAGCTCCACTGAAATGGCTGGATATGTTGTGTTTTGCTTTTCATATACTGTTGTGTATGCCAGAGTTGGGTTAGGGTCTGTTTATTCATATACCAGGTCTTGCCCCAATGATCCACTGCTTAGCACAACAAAAGATAGAATATAATAAAACAGAATAAATAAACCCGTCATCAGTCACACCGACAAGACAGCAGAATCTCAGCATTGGGGTGGGGGGCAGGCAATAATAAAAGAAAAGCTTCCCAAACTAAACAATGAGAGTTACTTGAGAAGAAAGCTTATCCATTGAGAATCAAAAATTATAACTATCCTGGGGTTTAGGGCAAACAAGTAATCATAAAAAAACAATTTTCTTGAGACTACTCTGGATTCCACTATCAAAAGGCTCTCAGATGCTTGCTGGTGTCCCTCTTGTGTTGATCTAGCTGCCTGGTCTCCACATGCGGCAAAAAGGGAAGGCTGTTCCAAGCACCCAAGGCTAACAACTCTTTTCAGGTACTTACTAACTGTATGCTGTTGCCTGGTAGGGATGGGGGAAAGCCTCAGTAAAGAGCTTGAGGTAGAGAGCTCTACCCTTCTCAGAGCTGGCTTCCTCATCATGAAATGGTTAATTTATCAAGTGTCCTGCTAAGAAACTCCAAGTAGCTTACAAAGAGTTGCCAGGCCATCTCCCGTCCAGGAAGCTCATATGGCCAGACCTGCTTAGCTTCAGCCAAACCACCACACCGTATACCTGCAGCTCCTTCTCTGGGCTGTATCACCTTACTGCCCATACAGAGACCTTAGACAAGAAAACAAATGTTAATGAGCCGCAGCTCCTGCAGTATAATTAAAACTTTGGAGCATTTTTAAAGTATGCAAGCTGACAAGTGCTACACTATAAGCAGCTCTGCCGTTGACATTTGAGCATCTGGAATATATTCAGAGGGGAAAGGTCCCCAAGGAGATTTGCTTTTCTCCCTCTCTCTCTTTCCATCTCTCTGTAAGCATAATTCATGATGAGATTAAAATAAAGAAAGCCATGCAGCAAGCTAAAATAAATATAGCACTTGTAAGTACAAGCGAATTTCACTTACAAATGTTTGGCCGGTAATGAATGCTTGCTCTCTCTAGGCAAGGGCTTCCAAAATATATAAACAACAGAGCCTTATATAAAAATGTATGTGCTGCAGACAGTGGCTGGGCATCTGCCTTGCCTACTAATGAGGCTAAAGACACTAGAGTGAAATGCGTTGCCAGGGAAGATGTTGTTGTGCTGAGATTTCAGGGTCTAAGAGAGCTCCTCAGCAGAGGCGGGGTGGTGGAAAGGAGTGTGCAAAATAGCAGTCAAGGCTTCCAGAGGCTGGTTTGAAGTGAAATGGTCACATGGCCCATTTCAAGAAAATTACTCTTCCATCAGAGAGTGAAATAGACTCCCAGTTCAGGTCAAGGGAGAGTGCATAATGGTGTTTCAAGTGACTTGTTGATGTCTGGAAACCGCTGCTATGAACTGACACAGAGAATTTGATTCCGTTTCATTTATTCTCTGTAATTGTCACATTTTCGGCTTCTGCTAATAATTCTGAAACAGTTCCAAGAATGGAGGAATGGCTGCCTTCCCAAAGTACAGAATAAATGTCTTCAATATTAGCGGTGCTCTCCTAGGCTCTGGTGGTTACCACAGTGGCCACAGGATCCTGCCTGCCTCCTGTGCTGGTACATCTTGAAGACATGAGGCTGTCACCACCGCCTGTGTTTCACCAGAAGATCCCACGGTGGGTTACAGCAATATATAATGCTAACTGAACATAGAATAGCCAGGGGAGAACTCTGGCAATGGGAACATGGCACAAAAAGGGAGCACTTTGCCCAAACAGCCTGGCATCACAACCAAGACATTTGAAATCAGTGGGTGGGATCTGCTTAGGTCCAAGGCTGTTGTGGCTATGAAAGAAGCCCAGGACCCTCTTGGAGTGTAATGCTTTGAACCCCTCCATCACAGACTCAGGGTGTATATATGTGTAAATAAACCATACATCCTAAAGACAACACAGTCACCGCTGTGCCTCATTCCCAAAAGGAGACACAAACCCTGGATAAAGCATGCCTTGAACTCACCGGAATCTCACACTGCTTAGTGATTGGGAGTGGCATGTAAGACAAATCTTTGTCTGGTGGTACAAGGCTGTGGCCCAGCTTTCATTCCTTTATAAAAAATCTGCAACACAGAAGAATTCCTCAGAGGAAGTCGGCACATATCGAGAACTTCCTGGCATGTCACTGTTTGGGGCTTTGGATAAAAGTATCTCTGAATACTGCCAATCTCGAAAGACATACAGATTAAGTTGTTTTATTCTGCATATCAGACAGAACAGCAGCAGCACTTTGAAATGCGGAATACTCTCTCTCCCCCTATTTTTTTTCAGAGGATGTTTCCATTTGCTTTAATTAAGTTGTCCCTGGGTACTCAGGCTTACTTTCCTAATACTTTCCTTACTGTGCCAGTAGGCTTCTTGATTTAGTGCTAGCAAAGTAATATACAACAAGCCTGTTCCATATGATTTTGGTGGTGGCATCCTGTTTGTGGGATTCAGTTCCTCTGGTGTGGTCTGTCAGTCCCACCCTTTTCTCAGCCTTTGAAAGGATAGTTAAGGGCCAAAACAGCTGAGATATGGGACATCCATGGTTTTTTTGTTGTTCTTTTAAAACACACACACACACACACACACACACACACTAAAGCAATTGTGGAGAGTTCCAATTCTCATTGGAACAGAAGCACTGGGAAAGAGGAAGTTTCCCATTCCCCGACTGAGTGGGGAATGCCTGGTGGCTATTAGTTCCAAGAAGGAGGAATACAAGTATAGTGGTACCTCAGGTTAAGTACTTAATTCATTCCAGAGGTCTGTTCTCAACCTGAAACTGTTCTTAACCTGAAGCACCACTTTAGCTAATGGGGCCTCCTGCTGCCGCCGCACCGCTGGACCACGATTTCTGTTCTCATCCTGAAGCAAAGTTCTTAACCTGAAGCGTATGTAACCCAAGGTACCACTGTATACTTATCATGCAAGTGCACTCTCTCTCTCTCTCTCTCTCTCTCTCACACACACACACACACACAGTGTGTGTTGTGGATGTGAATACATTTGGTGACTGAGACCACTTCTGCAGCTTGCACCTAGGGAATCCTGGGAAATGTAGTTTGTTACAGGTGCTAGGGACCATCGTTTGCCAAGGTCATTCGCAGAACCCTATTTCCCTCACAAAACCACAATTCCCAGAGTTCCCTGGGAAGAATGATTGATTGTTAAATCATTCTGCTCAAGTGGTATAACAGTACTTTAAATGTATGGGGTAAACAAGGCCTGAGGTCAGGAAAATGTCGTGAACGGAAAGCGTGGTGTGAATGGAGAGCGTTAAACACCACCAGCCAGGACTCCGACTCCAGAGCACAAAGAGAGAACCAAATAGCTAAAGGTTAGGGTGGAAACTTCATAATGGTAAGAGCTGTTGAGCAATGGGACAGGTGGTGGGCTCTGCTTCTCTGGAGGCTGTACCAGCCACCTGTCTGCCAGGCATGCTGAAGTTGCATCCTGCACTGCACATCCTGAACTGCACAACCATTTGGACTGGATGACCCCCAGTGTCCCTTCCAACTCTATGATTACATGAAAACATATGACTTCCTAGCTTATCTTTTTTTAAAAAATGTACACAGATGTCTGTTTCTGCCCTAAGAACTGGTTGTTAGCAGAGCTCCACTGGTTGAGCAGGGCACAGCAGGGTTGTTGTTATTTAATGCATTGTCCCTCTGTGCCGTCTAAGTGTATTCCTTCTGGTAACATTCTTGTTTTATCTAATTGTATGTGTTGTAAACTACTATGAGAGCTCTGCTGGGGAGAAGGCTGCCAGGAATAAATAAGAACAAGTGGAATTGCACAATAATCCATAACGTTACATTAGGGGCAAAGGGACAGAACTTCATCCCCTCCTCCTGCTCGCTGTTAGCTCCCACAAGCTGCAGAAGGAAATGAGTAGAGGGAGAGAAAGCCAAACCTCTGTTCACATGTACACACAAACGATGGAGAATGGGGTGGGAAGGCTGAAGACATATTTGGCAAAACACAAGTTGGAACTGGCTGTGTCTGCCAACCCAGCATCCTAGATTAATATGGATATTAGGGTAGTATTTGTGAACCTTTGAAAAATGGAGGAAAGGAATCAGGTGGTTGTTGTTGTTGTTTTGTGTTTAAAAATAGTTTATTTGACACAGTATATATTCTGAACATTCTCATAATCTTAAAAAAATAAAATAATATCGTGTGCTCCAATCTCAATAAAAGGAAGGAAGACATTATATCTAAAACAATTTGAAAGGTTAAAATGTATACTTCTAGTATTCCGAACTATGTTACCCATCCCAACCCCTACTTCTCCCATGTGCCTCACTACCTGTGTGTTCAAAAAATCGCCCCATACTGCGTAGCAGTTATCATTTTTCTTTTGGTTCCTTGCTACCTGCAGTTTCCATGTTAACTTTGAAAGGAATCATAGTTAGAACTCACATTTTTCTGCAAGACCAGGAGAACTCTCTGGTGCCTGGTCCTATTCTTTCATTTGTGTCCTCAGTCATCCAGAGGCAGACTACCCCAAAATAGAAAATAATTTAGACACCTTTAGCACATTGTTTAGTATTATCCTCAATTTGATGCACTGCTATTGTAAACGGAGAGGGAAGAAATCATGGAAAGGAAGGAAAGTATAATTAGATATGGTGCAATGTTAATTATAATATAATATGTTGCATGCACTGTAAAACTACGGTGTTTTGAATGACCCAAGCCTGAAGGTTCATGATCTAACAATACACGTGCTATTATTGTATTGTTCAGAAGTTCCACAACTGAGTTGTGCTCAGTTTTTCCCATAAGAAACTAACATGTGGGTGTATGCAACGTATTATAATCCTCTCTCTACTTCTGGCAGGAGAACCATAGAGCAGAAATAGCCTCATTAAATGCAGGTTAAGAGAGACTTTTTGACAATTCCAGAGCCATTCCGTTCATTTAATGGCTATTCCATTGGCTGGCCAGCGGCATTGCTTCACAATGAAGCTAAATAGAATTAGTCATAACTTTAAAAGCTGTTGAGAATCACACTTACATTATACTAAACAGAAGTATTTCCAGCTGGTATGGCAGCTTGCAAGGCTTGTTTGGCAGCAGTATCGTGTAATCTTCCAAGAGACACAAAAAGGAAAGAGTTACTTACAATTCGGTTTATGGGTTTTTGCTACATCGCTGATAATGCAACTGCTCAGAGAAGTTAGCACAGTTAATCTGCCGCTGCCACTGCATTTAATACAAAAAACACACATCCTATTTAGCACCTGGACTGGGAGCCTGGCATGACAAATGGAATGGCTCACTTTCTGCAGACGCTTCCATCAACAAGGACCACTCACAGGTGAAACTTATTACTCGGGGGGGGGGGGGCGAGAGGCCTTTTGAGGAGCCCCTAGTACAGTTCTGACAGCACAGAAAAATTACATGTGCAGGATCACGTCCTTGTTCCCTGTATTAACCAACCTGCATAATTACCACCCCTTGTGGTATCACAATAATTAATACAGATTATATAAACCCATAAGCATGAATGGAAACAGTGGGAACTGAAAAATTATTTGCCCTTTAACTATCCTGATAATGAAGGTTTCTCAAAATCTGTTACTATTCCTAACCCACATTTAGTGATACTTCATATATCATAGAATTGCGCAGTTGGAAGATACTCCATGCCTCATCTAGTCTACCCCTGCCATATAGATGATAGATAGATGATAGATAGATAGATAGATAGATAGATAGATAGATAGATAGATGATAGATGATAGATGATGATGATAGATAGATAGATAGATAGATAGATAGATAGATAGATAGATGATAGGTAGATGATGATGATAGATAGATAGATAGATAGATAGATAGATAGATAGATAGATATGAAGTAAAGGTAAAAAAGGTAAAGTACCCCTGTATGGTTAAGTCCAGTCAAAGGCGACTATGGGGTGTGGTACTCACCCTGCTTCAGGTCGAGGGAGCCAGCATTTGTCCACAGACAGCTTTTCCATGTCATGTGGCCAACATGACTAAACCGCTTCTGGTGCAACGGAACACCATGATGGAAATCAGAGTGCACAAAAACACTGTTTACCTTCCCACTGCAGCTGTACTTATTTATCTACTTGCACTGGCATGCTTTCGAACTGCTAGGTTGGCAGGAGCTGGGACCGAGCAACAGGAGCTCACTCCGTCACAGGGATTCGAACCGCTTACCTTCCAATTGGCAAGCCCAAGAGGCTCAGTGGTTAAGACCATAGCACCACCTGCATCCCTATATTTGAAGTAAGTAGTGCAGAGTATCATACACATTCTCAAGTATCAAACATGTTCTCAGGTAATCCCAGAACATGGTAGAAGTTAGGGGCAATCACGTTTGCTTCCACAGACAGAGCTGCAGCAAGTGTTTGCAGTATAATCCTAAATGTGTCAACTCAAAAAGAGGCCCCATTAGGTTTAACAGAACATGCTACCAGGTAGCTGGGTATAGGATTGCATCTTTAGACAATCTAAACCAGGCATAGGCAAACTCCAGCCCTCCAGATGTTTGGGACTACAATTCCCATCATCCCTAGTGAACAGGACCAGTGGTCAGGGATGATGGGAATTGTAGTCCCAAGCATCTGGTAGTTTGCCTATGCCTGATCTAAACCTTGACCCACCAGTCCTGCAGACTAACCTATAAACTGGATTTCTTTTAATAAAAAGAAATTCAATTAATGTGCTTAATTAATTAATTTCATTTATTTTTAATTTCAGTGACACGGCATAAACAGCACGGCGATCCTTCCAACTGTAGGTATGCGTCAGCACTCGTGCCAGGCAGAAGGTCTGCTCCAGATTGCATCGCATTGTGTCATATGATGTGGGGCTGACCTGCTATTGACTAACGGCAGCCTTGTATTCCTCTGGCACCTACATATTTTATGTTGAAGTGCCAGCCGCCTAATGCCACCCACCAAGGAGCGCAGCCCATATGTCTGCAGCCCTCTGGCTCTCCCGCCTCACTGTTCAGGGGTGGATAACGCAGAGCGTTGCTCCCTTGGCACAGATTCTCAATGGCGTCACATCATCTGGGCTACTTGCCAAATGCTGGATCTGAGCATCTTCTGGAAACCTTGCTCAGCTTTCCTTATTTGGCTGGGCTTTAAGCCACTGGAGTTCAAATTGGTACTTTCAGAGAAAAGTGTAACTAGGGCTACTTAAGTCCCCCGCCCCACCCGCATGCACTATGTCTGTTCTTTGCACCTATGATCTGCCTCAGTCTACTTCCTGCATTATTAATTCATCATGTTTTGAGCAATTAAAATGGCTCTCAGGATGGAGAACAGGGAAGGAGGCAGGAGCTCCGGCAACCGATGCAGCCGAGCAAAAGAGGCTTGCATCTCAGAAGTGCTCAAAGCTCATTTTCAGGCAATAAGATTTGCAGTCAAAATGGGGTCAGTTGATATGATTGAGATATAATAAGGCTCTATTAACCATACGTGAAGATTTCAGCACCGTACAGAGCCGTAGGTCCCTTTCTCCTCCTGCCACTGCATAAATCATTTATGTTATCCAGGTATAATGAATATTAAATGGCCTATGGAGGAAATCATATTAACAGACTTCTTTTATTATTTGAACGACCGCTGGGAATTATGGTCAGTCACTTTAGTGAAAGATGTGTAAGACAAAATAATAAAATATGGAGATTGGAGAATAAATCATTTTGACCAGGTATGAAAGTAATAAACACACAGAAATGAAACAGCTACCACATTGACTAATGGAGCCATTCGTTTCCTGTTCCCAGAGGGTTTAATCCTTCCTTCTTTCCACAGAGAGAATGAGATTGCAAAAGCAAGTGGAGTCTAAGAGAAATATTTCTCCAGTACAGAGTAAGGCTACAATCCTGTGCTCACTTACCTGGGAGTAAGTCCCAACGCACTCAGTTGGGCTTACCTCTGCATAGACATGCGTAGAAGTGAACTCTGCCTGTATCATAGCTGTCAATTTTTCCCTTTTCTTGTGAGGAATCCTATTCGAAATAAGGGAATTTCCCTTAAAAAAAGGAAAACGTTGACAGCTATGGCCTGTATTTGTTTTCTGTATTAAAAATTTTCATCTAGTCAGTCAACGGGAGTGTGAAATTAGCATGCTTGTCAACAACCCTTCTTCTGTAAACAAGGGGTTTCCTTCAATGATCTACCTACTTTGGGCAGGGGAAAGGAGAATCCTTGATATTGCTGCCTCGGAATTAAATGGGGGGAGACATTATTTTCATAATCATCCCCTCAATGCATCACACACATCTCTTCTCTTTGCCCCACATGCCACCACCATTGTCTTCCAGCTTTGGAAAATCCCTGGAGCAATATGAAACTTATGGTATTTAAAGCACACATATTTTATCATAAGCATTGCTGGTGGGAAGTATTGATTTGCCCCAATGAGGAGCTGTGCTTGAAACATGTGGGGCACTTACTCGCTGAGTAAAGCCTTTTAGAGCACACAAGGCCTTCTGTCACATGCCTAGTGCTGACCCTTTTTTGTCTCTCTCTTGTGTATGTGGATCAAGAATTAACAGGAGTGTGTGTGTGTGTGTGTGTGTGAGAGAGAGAGAGAGAGAGAGAGAGAGAGAGAGAGAGAGAGAGAGATGCTTTAGAATTATGTCTCTTTCTGAATGAATGATTTATTTCAGTCATGGACTAATAAAAGTAAGTACAGACACAAAGCAATATTTCTATAATATGATACCTAGACTGTGCTGGCTAGGAAAAATATATGTCAAATATTATTTTAGGTTCTTGATGGTCCAGCTGATTCCACTTTTTTGCTGTGAAGGCTCCATAGCCCTTCACTTCTATTTACATCAGTAAATACCATCGTCAGGGGGTTGATGATCAGGTGCCCATAGGCACTATAGCACCCACAAAGAGCCTCACTGGTGACCATGGGAAGGGCCCCTGACCCCGAGCTTTCTTTCTTTCTTTTAAGTTCATCTTTAGTCCTCCTAGAAAGAAAGTTATGAAGCAAAATGTGCAGGCACCCTTCTAAGCAATTTCTGTGAAATGAGTCAGCCTGGCTGCTCTCCCTGCTCAAGTTTTTAGCCAATGAGGGAAGTCAAAGCTGTGATTATTAAGTGAGTTGTTGGGACACCAGGCAGCATGTCCTGGGCTCTCAAAGAGGTCCTGCTGGTCCTGAGGTCTTGGGGTCCTAAAGAGCTTCTTTTTGTCCCCTCCCCTTTCATGCCCTTTTCCTTCTTCTGTCTTACTTTCTAGTAGTTCATGAAATCTCCCTTTCCTTTTCCCTAGCAACCAGGATGCATCTTTCCTGTAGTGGGTTTGTCCGAGTGCAGGTACTCCATAATATCATTCTCCAAATACTACGACACAATAAGTTACAAATTATATTCTCACTAAACGGCAAATGGAAAATATGAAAATGTTGTAAAGAGGCTTGGTTCTGTCCACTTCTGTGCAGAACCTAAAGCCAGGTACACATTAAGAAGGCACTGTACAGTGGTACATTGGCTTAAGAACAGCTTAGTTTATGAACAACTTGGATTAAGAATGCTGCAAACTCGGAAGTAGGTGTTTTGGTTTGTGAACTTTGCCTTGGAAGCAGAACGTTTCGCTTCCTGTTGAGTGTGTTCCATTTGTAAACGGAGTCCCCCGCTGCTATGGGAAAGCACACCTTGGTTTAAGAACGCTTTGGTTTAAGAACGGACTTCCAGAACAGATTAGGTTCGTAAACCAAGGCACCACTGACATGCACACAATTTGCAGTGCAATGGTATGCATGTCTACTTCAGAAGGCTCTTTGTGCTTAATTGGGGCTTACTCCCAATAAGTAGGTACAGGATGGCAGCCTTGGCTTTGGTTTAGGATTGGCAATGGGGAGGGGGGAAGGATTATTTTGCATTTAACTGGCTGGCACAATTTAGTTGTTATCTCTACAGTCAGGACTAGGAGGCCATAACTGACTTTGCATGGTGAGGATAAGATTGCCCCAGAAAGTTGAGGTGAAGTTGGGAACAAGCAGCAATGACTGTACTCTCTTCAATTCTGTGTTATGCCACATCCCCATAGCAGCCATGTTGTGCTTGGTCTCCAGAGCACTGTCTCAAAATCAGAAGTGTGCCCTCTGGTCCAAAAAGGCACTGCTGAAACCACATGTTCCTATAAGAAATCATGGGTTGTGGTTAGACATTTCCATGCAAAATGTTCGGTTTCTTGAAAAGACAGAGTGGAAGGGAATTTATAAAACTAATCAAATCTACATATTCTGAGCAAAACGGTGGGCAGGGCAGAAATCCCATGAGTGAAGATTTCAGAACATCTAGTTTGGCTTACTTTTTTTACAAGTAATGCTTTTTAGTCTTAATATATCTAACCAAAGGGGGTGTGTGCAGAGTTCCTCTCATTCAGGGGGACTTCCCCTTCCTCTCCTCTCCCAGTGCACTCCCAAAACCTGCTCAAGAGGGTTCCTCCCAACCCACTGCAGTACGTTTTGAAGGTTTGCAGGGGAGCAAGCACTATAACAGCATTGGATACGATGTGAAGTCTACTATAAACAGCCTATTCTAATGTAAGCCATGTAGAGGCAGTGCAGAGAAATGTCCACAAAAGTCTACGTAGACACAGCTGTGACAGATGCATTCATCTCAGTGAGATAGTAGTTGGCCACGCTACATCCAATGATGTTAATCTAGCTGTCATAATGTTAAATTTATTTCATTTATCATGTGTGGGGGAGAAGGATATAAAGGCAGAATCATAGTTCTGCACATTTTACTGTGAATGATGCATCCACTTAGTGCTGCAAATGGGTGATACATAGAAGATTGATAGGCACTTGGAGGGCACATCTATCGAAACCACCATGTGCATTTTGCCATGGGCTTCAGAGTGGAACAAAATTCACCATATTCCTCAAAAGGTATTTGGGGAGTTTTTTCAGATGCATCTCAAAAGGCAAACCAAATTTTTCTGGAGTTAGAAAGGCCTGGTGAATTTGACTGCAATCCGAACCATGCTTACCTGGGAGTGAGTCTCAGGGAATTCAGTAGGACTTACATCTGAGTAGACATGGTTAGGCCTGCAGCTTTAGTTTATGTATGCTATTATTGCATGCCGCCCCAATCTCTGAGTGGTGCGAAATTCCAGGAACTTACCCAGGGTTTGGGTTTCCTTTGGAATGAGGTGCAGTAGAGAGTGTCCTTATGATATGTGGTTTATTTGTGAGTTCAGACCCAGAAACCTCCCCCTAAATAAATTCACACTTGACTCAAATTTTTGGTTTGGTTTTTGGCAGAATTTAGGCCACAACTTTATTGATTACAGAAAGTGACTGGTTGCATAGGCTCTGGTTCGTCTAGCCCCCTGCCGTGCAGATAGCGCTGACCCAGGGCACCAGCATAGGTCAGCCAAGAGTGAACACCTGAATAAGCGGAAAGCCAGGAATGGGCTAACTCCACCACCCAAATGTCCCCCTGGGCTCAGGCACGGGTACAACCCCCTCACAGTGGTTTACCAAACCAACAAGTCCCTGGATTCCTTTAACGGAATACCCTACACATAGGGATGGCGAGAACGTTCTCCCATTCCTATCGCCTGAACCAGAGCCTATCCGCAACCTCACAAGTTGTGACGATTTGCTATGCAGCAGGCGAAACCCAAATGGCAACAGCCAATCAGCCAAGTGGGGAAAATTCCTGCCGTGCCCCTGTCCCAACGACAGACGGCACACGATGGCATAGCAAGGTCAAGCACAAGCCCTAAAAGTAGGGAGGTGTGGACGAATGTTCTGAATGCACACACCGAAAGAGGAAGCTCTGGGTCACGTGCATGGGCATAAATAGGTCCCTCAAATCGTTTGAACTGCGCCCCATTGGCCAACTTATACCCAGCTTTGAGGGACCTACCAATCAGGTGTTGTGGCTTACCAGTTGTACCCACCCACAACACAGGATGTCGGTTGTGCAGGTCTCACCGCAATATGTTCCCTCTTTAAGGGAGGACCTGATTTACACATATATACAATCCAAGCCTATGGTGCAGGGGTTTACATCATTAAGGGTCTTGAATCCCAGCAGAAATCAGGCAAGGCTGTGTCTCTCAGCTGCCCAGCCTACAGCCTGGCGGCTTCACTTAACCCAGGCTATCACCTTCACCAGGAATCTAACCTGGCTTATCCAATAATCAGAAACCTTGATTAAATTATAACACTTGCCAGATCCAGAGGTTAGAGGAGTCTAGCACACATCTTAACATCTCAAACTTATAACAGTGCTATACTGCAAGTTCCAAACTGAACAGCTACATTCATTAACATCAGTTGGAGACCACAAATGGAAAGTAAGGTGGCAAATCAGAGGGGCAGCGAAAGATTCAGAATATTTTAAATTATATAAGAGGCAGCTCTGGCAACAACAAAAGGTAAAAATGGTGCTGCGGTACAGATGAAAATTTCATAGCTAGAAATTGACAGTAATTTAGAGCTTGCACAATCCTGGAGTAATTTGGGGACACAGTGTTATTTCCAATATTCCTCAAACAATATGAAAAGTGCTGTTCTTTAAAGGAGAATGGCCAAGAAAAATGCAGAGACTTTTTCACATCCTTAGCTGTGGGCTGGATAGAATGCCACAAGCTTGCCTAATATTAAACAGATGGAGGAAGATGGAGGTAAAAAGTGGACCACAAAGTTAATTGGTGGAGGTCGCTAACGAAAACCATCACTTCTTTGATTCACATCTCAGGGGAATATAGAAAATGAGCTAAGAGGGGCTTACTTGGCTAATACTTCATGCCTGTGTCCTTGGGAAGCAAATGTCCTGCTGGATATTTCTCTGTAATGGGATGGATTCCAAGCTAGTGGCTAAACAAAAACTGTCCATGTGCACACTCCACGGGGCTGAAATGCCCTCACACCGGCCAGATGGTTACTCTATGATGTAAACATATCCATTGTACCGCTGCCAGCTTATCAGCATTTTCTTCTAGAAACACCCTGGCCCTAAACATATTTACATGGATGCAAGCATTTAATTAATCTTGGATAAGAAAAAAAATTGCCTGATACATAGTGAGGCATATATCACTATCAAATCAAGAGAACATGCCAACTTTAGGGGACGTTTTGGGGGAGAATGATATGAAACAGGATTTTGTTCCAAGCATGTGTTTATTTGCATTAATTTATTCAAAACAGTTCTAAGCCAACTTTCTGAGTAGAACTTTCACAAGGTGGCTTGCATTATTAAAATTCAAAAATATGAGAGTAATTCAAATGTGTAAAATACAACATAATTTTTGTTTTAAAAAGCATCCCTACTGCTTAACGAACTGGTAATACAGTCGTACCTCGGTTTTCGAACAGAATGCATTCTGGAAGTCCGTTTGACTTCCAAAACATTCGAAAACCAAGGCGTGGCTTCCGGTTGGCTCCCGATTGTGCAAGAATGCTGGAAATAATAGCAGAAGCCACATCACATGTTCGGCTTCCATAAAAAGTTCCAAAACTAGAACACTCACTTCTGAGTTTCAATTGTTCAGGAGCCGAAACATATGAGTACCAAGGCCTTCAACAACCAAGGTACGACTGTACTAAAAAAAAGCCACTCAATCCAAAATATAAAAACACAATTTCTTCAGTTCATTCTTTATTTTTAAAAAAATAGTACACGAAATGATGATGATGATGATGCTTTGGCCACCTGAAACAAATAGGTCTTCAGGTTTTTCTAAAAAGACTGGAGAGGTCACTGTCTGGAGGTCAGCTGGCAATGAATTCTAGAGCTGTGGCGCCGCAGTGGAAAAGGTCTTCTCCCCTGTGCTTACCAATTTAGAACCATATTAGCAAGTTTGTTGGAGATCCTCTTTCTATGGCACACTGGGAACACATGTAGCGTTTTGAACCTTTAAAAGATACTTGGAAGAGTGTGGAGACTGGCAGAAGATGCTTCCATGTGAAAGTGCCTGTGGGAATGTGTGAGACTAGCTCTGCCCCTTTGGATGAGGTTGCAATGATCCTGAGCCAATGTACTGTCAGTTGCCTCTGAAGCATGGCAGTTCATCAGCCAAATGTGTACCAATACTACAATGGGAACCCTGGTTGGATCGTGTTCCCGCATTGGAAACTCTTCATAGATGAACTACCAATCATGTGTCACCTTGGGAGCATTGCCAGGATGAGAGCAATCTAGGGGATGGAGCTAGCCCTTCATTTTTCTACAGGCACCTTCATATTGTCTGTGGCAAAATTCTGAAGACAGAAGTTCATATGGTGACAGAAGCTTCTGCGGTGACCTAAAAGTTTGTAACCAATTTGCCATGTAAATTGGTTTAGTCAATCTAAACAGCTTACATTGTCTAACCATTTTTCTTTTATAGATCCAACCACAAACAACCATCTCATGGTGGGCTATAATTTTCGAATAAGCTCTGAAAAGTAGGGGATTATTATTTGGCTGGGCTTCTTCCTATGTTTAAATGCATTTTTTAAAGTGATGCTTAAATGGATGTGTTTCCTTTTACCTGGAAAGCAGTCAAGCAACAACAAAATGACTACAATATTCATTTGATCTAAACATAGCTCATCATAACTTTTGTCAATGCATTAACAAAATTCAGAAGTGATACAATCCAGGCTACATTTCTAATATCACTTGTGAAAATGTTCGCAAGCTTGGGTCTAGCTGCTTATGCCCCAGCCTGCAAATTGAGGATAAGATGAATACGTTTTACCTTCACTGCTGCAGGCAGTAGGCTTCTGGGTAGCAGTTACCCCCATTGTTCAGCCCGGACAATGAGATCCAGCGCCGAGGGCCTTCTGGCAGTTCCCTCATTGTGAGAAGTGAGGTTACAGGGAACCAGACAGAGGGCCTTCTCGGTAGTGGCACCCGCCCTGTGGAACGCCCTCCCATCAGATGGGCAGCCCTGTTTAGGGAAGTTTTAAATATTTAATGCTGTATTGTTTTTAACACTCGATTGGGAGCCGCCCAGAGTGGCTGGGGAAACTCAGCCAGATGGGCAGGGTATAAATATATATTATTATTATTATTATTATTATTATTATTATTATTATTATCATCATCATCATCATTAACTTCAGGAGGGGAGAGTGCTGTTGCTCTCAAGTCCTGCTTGCTGGTTTCCCACAGCCATCTGGCTGGCCACTGTCAGAGCAGGATTCCGGACTAGATGAGCCATTGGCCTGACCCAGCAGGCTCCTATGTTCTCATGTTAAACCCAGGGAAGCCACTGCCAGCCAGTATAGTCAATACTTAGTTAGATGAACTGATGGTCTGACTCCATATAAGGCCACTTCCTTCTTTCTTTCCTAGAAGGAAAATCATGGAAGGTACACTCTGGAGCTGATGGCCAAGGAGAGTACTTTGATGTGTGATCTGATATATATGCTATTACTTTGTTATTGTTTAGTCATTTAGTCGTGTCCGACTCTTCGTGACCCCATGGACCAGAGCACGCCAGGCACTCCGGTCTTCCACCGCCTCCCTCAGTTTGGTCAAACTCATGTTCATAGCTTTGAGAACACTGTCCAACCATCTTGTCCTCTGTCGTCCGCTTCTCCTTGTGCCCTCCATCTTCCCCAACATCAGGGTCTTTTCCAGGGAGTCTTCTCTTCTCATGTGGTGGCCAAAGTATTGGAGCCTCAGCTTCAGGATCTGTTTTCCTTAAGAATGGATAGGTTTGATCTTCTTGCAGTCTCCTCCAGCACCATAATTCAAAAGCATCAATTCTCCGGCGGTCAGCCGTCTTTATGGTCCAGCTCTCACTTCCATACATCACTACTGGGAAAACCATAGCTTTAACTATACGGACCTTTGTTGGCAAGGTGATGTCTCTGCTTTTTAAGATGCTGTCAAGGTTTGTCATTGTCATTTGATGTGTGATCTGATATATATGCTATTACTAGATTCTACTAAACAAGATGGAATGCTTTGCAAACTGCAACACTCTTTTTATCTTCTGGGATCATTTTATTCTTTCCATTTTTGTCTGTAGCATACTGTGTACAGGATTAAAAAAAAGGTTTGAAGATCACTAACAAGGCTTAATTTATCCACCACCATATTCTTGTCTCTTTAATAAACACACAAACTGTCCTGATAAAGATAGGCAAATGTTGTGTTGCTGGAGAAATAGATTGGGGGGGGGTGTTTTGTACCTCTAATCTTCATCCCTGCAGGAGGACTACTAATAATAGCTTTGCTCTTTGGAGCTTAATTAAGAAAAAGTTTAAAATTTTCTTATTGGCATTCATACAATTGAGTGTATTTAGTAAAACTCCATATGTGCACTGACAGAAACGTTCAGTGCTGGCAATCCAATCAAAACTAATAAAGAAGGGTGGAATACAGATTTATTTTTTCATCAGAGTGCAGTAGTATTGTGAAGGCATTAACGATCAGTCTTTTTTTTTTTTTGTCTTAAGACTATTTCAGTTAAACGTGTGTGGTGTGGGCTAGTCATATTAATGAAGGTGATCAAAACAGAATGATAATACTGATGGGTAGGAGATTAATAGACAATTCAAACTGGTGGCTCTCAAGGTTGTGGCTAACATGGTTCTTGGTCTTTGTTGTCTCAGTGTAGCATTCTATTCCTTTTCTATTCCGATTCTGCCTTCTGCAGCCTCCCAGTTTGGTGTCATTAAAAAAGAAATATTGTCCTACTGCACAGTGCTATGCGTGTTTATGTAGGAGTAAGTACCACTGACTTCAACAGGGATTTCTTCCAAATAAGCTTGCATGGGATTACAATATATGAGTATCATTGGTAAAATTCAAAATGCTGGTGCTTACTTTCTGTGGTGCCACAGAAAACACCAAAATGCTGCTTACAATTAAAGTATGGTGGATAGAATAAATGGCACCAGTAAGGTAATGCATAATAAAATGAATAATAAATTCTGTGTTTATTTATAATCCCTCTGTCTGTCCCTGTCTATAAAGTATTATTTTTTAAAAAAGAAATGTGCCATCATCTTGTTTAGGAGTTTTAAAAATGGAATGTTGCTACGTTAATGCATGCTGCTGCTGCCCTTTAAATTTCGTCAGTGTCTAGGAAGCTAAAATTGCCCATTTTCCCACTTGCATTTCATGCAAAAAAAAAAAAATCCTCAGGAGACTTCATCAAGGTAGAAAAAGCAGTGCTGTGCAATCATCAATCCTCTCTGTTTATCCCCTGAGTCGGCAGAATCTTCTCAAAGAACAAGTGGAATGATATGCTAATATCACATTAGCTTCTTCATTATGCAGTTTGCTTGATTCTCTTTGATTAATAGGAGTATTGTTAGAAACTGGGGGAAATTCACTACTCTGTGCTCAGGCAATGAAAACAGAGTTTCTGGAGAAACAGACATTACACATTCATCTTATTTATAGTTGCTAGATTCCCTAAAGATAACGTGCATAATGGATAGGATCAAGTAAAAGCTAAAAACTGCCTGAGCCTATATTTTGATCAGAAGTTGAAAATGCAATATGGCTGAGAGGAAAAATAATAGGCAGGCATCTTTCTCCCAACTGCTATGTTAACTTTGGCAATCGAGGATAAGCTATCCATATGCAAATGGTGAGCGTCTGTCTCCTTTTCATTGCTGTCTTTCATCTTGATGCTGAAGAAGCACAAATTAATTACTGTACAGGAATCAAGGGCTGTGATTTAAGTAGCCACGGGTAAATAATTAATTGATACAAATCTATTATTTCATCTGTTATCTAATTATAAATTTGCAGAGACCACTTCCAATAGGAGGGGAAATAACTATGTCAGCTCCAGGGTGGTTTGTTTGTTTGTTTGTTTGTTTGTTTGTTTGTTTGTTTGTTTGTTTTGCCCCTTTCTGGGGAGTGGAGCTGTGGTTTCAAAGTCTCCCCTGAGCCACCCTCAGCACATGCTGAGACCTCCATCTCCATGGCCCAAAGCACTCTACAGCCTCTCTCACAGCCATTGCTTACTAACAGCCATTGCTTTTCACAAAAACCAGTGGTATATTTCTAGAAAAAGAGGTGACAGAACTCACCATGAATGCCTCTCTTGTTCTCTTAGAATGGCAATAGCGCCCACCTGAGAGGTGCCAGAACTGAGTTCTGGTGAGCTCCAGCTGAAAAAAGCCCTTCCAAAAACCCACATAGAATCATAGAGTTGGAAGTGACCACAAGGGTCATCTAGTCCAACCCCCTACCTTGCTCGGACCCACAACCCTGAAATTCAGAGTCTCACGCTCTACCGACTGAACTACCTAGGCACATTGCATAAAATGGCACATAAAATGCCACATGTAAGGTTATGATACTGGAAACACATTAGGAAGAAGATCCAAAACAAAAGCAAGCTCACCCAAAGCAGCAAAATCTCTCCTAAAATTCAGGGAAGAATATTTAAATATCTGTCATTAGTAGCTATCCATGCATAGGTCAAATAATCTTCATGTTACACCCATCTATTCTCATGATATTTGATATGCTTTATGAAAAGACCACAATGAGATGATGAATTTAATAGAATCTGGGAAATGTGAGTAGGTAAAGAATTAATTAAGAACAAAATCGTAGGTGGGTTCATTAATTTTTATGATATCAAGGACAAAAGTGTTGCTGCTTATTTAAATCATTTGATAATTGCTGAATAAATGATTTTGAAGTTATTTTTTATCTGACTGCTGGAAGGTAAACTGTGGAGAGTAAACAATCTAGTGAGTCTTGCTGCCATAGTTATTTCCATTAAATGTGTTATTTTCTTACCTCTGCTCACATGAGATAGCTCTGCAAATTGGGTGAATGGCTATTAAAATAGCAAAAGCAGTTCAATGGAAGAAAGTGTGAAGCAATGCATACTGAGGCAAATCAATAAATAAATCCTAACCTCACAAACACATTGATGGGGTTTGTACTGGTTGTTATTAACCAGGAAAGGGATCTTAGGGCTGTGGCAATGGAGGAAGACTCCATGTTAGGTATCAAAAAGAAAATTCCCATTATCATCATGTAGTTATACAAATCTGTGGTGTAACCACATTTGGAATACTGTGCCCAGTTTTGGTTACCACATGTCAAACAGGATTTTATAGAACTGCAATAGGTGAATCACAATGATCAAAGCAACTGCCCTACAAGGAAAGGTTAGTGTTTGGGGCTGTTTAGTTTCTGAGAGGGATGTGGATAAAGGGAATGTGATATAGCTGTACAAAATTATCCCTGGCTTATAAAAGTGGATTGATTTCTCCCCTGTCATAGTACTAGGATCTGAGGTTATTTAAAGGTAAAGGTAAAGGGACCCCTGACCATTAGGTTGAATTGTGACCGACTCTGGGGTTGCAGCGCTCATCTCGCTTTATTGGCCAAGGGAGCCAGTGTACAGCTTCCGGGTCATGTGGCCAGCATGACTAAGCCACTTATGGCGAACCAGAGCAGTGCACGGAAACGCCGTTTACCTTCTCTCCGGAGTGGTACCTATTTATCTACTTGCACTTTGACGTGCTTTCGAACTGCTAGGTTGGCAGGACCTAGGACCGAACAACAGGAGCTCACCCCGTTGCGGGGATTCGAACCGCCAACCTTCTGATCAGCAAGTCCTAGGCTCTGTGGTTTAACCCACAGTTTAACATCTGTGGGTTAAACTTGAGGTTATTTAGTGAAGGTCAAAGGTAAAGGACCCCTGGATGGTTAAGTCCACTCAAAGGTTGTGATGCTCATCCTGCTTTCAGGCTGAGGGAGCCGGTGTTTGTCCACAGACAGCTTCCAGGTTATGTGGCCAGCATGACTAAACCTCTTCTGGCGGAACACCATGACGGAAGCCAGAGCGCATGGAAACACCGCTTACCTTCCTGCCACAGCAGTACCTATTTATCTACTTGCACTGGCGTGCTTTCAAACTGCTAGGTTGGCAGGAGCTGGGACAGAGCAACGGGAGCTCATCCCATCATGGGGATTCGAACCACCAAGCTTCCAATTGGCAAGCCCAAGAGGCTCAGTAGTTTAGACCACAGCAGCACCCTTGTCCCTATTTAGTGAAGGTGAATGGTGGAGATTCAGGATAGATAAAAGGCAGTACTTATTCAAAACAGTGCATAATTAAATTCTCCCTCACACACATACAAGTTAATGTTTGTGCACACTCTTGCACACACATGCACAAATGGTGTCTCTTGCACACACAGGGGGGGACATGCAGAGAGGGTCATTGGTGTGTGTCTTGCATGCACACACATAATTTTGCACAGGCATTTGTGTGTGTGTGTGTGTGTGTGTGTGTGTGCGTGCACACACACAAACACAGAGAGAAATGGACATGTGAGGAGGATGGCAACAGCTATTTCTGCACAGCTATTTCCCCATTTAAACCACACATCTAGCTCACCAAACAGCTGTTTGGTGAGCTGGGCATGCAGTTTTTAATGGATTCAGGAAAAGATGGGTGGAGTTTTGCAGGGCTTGGTGGGCCACAGGGCCTGTATGTGGGTTGCAGAAACTGTTCCAGAACCCTTTCCTAAAAACTACACATAATTCACGGCAAAGTGATTAACGTCAATATATGACATCTAGGCAGTGTTTAAAAGGAAGTTGGTTTGCACAGTTCATGTAAGAATGCATTTGTGAAAAATAAATGTCTTTTGGGGACAAAAAGATTTTTAAAAAACCACCACTGCTTACATTGTAGCATCAATGTGAAGCAGTAAAAGAGTAAATTGAGCATTCAAGATTACAAAGCAATCCAAAGTGTAAGGTGTGAAAAACTCTATACTTCTTTAAATCTGCTTCTTTTTTTATCAAACTGTAAATGCTTGAAAACAACTGCTTGGAATTGCATTCCGCTCTGGAGTCTCTGTTTTAGAATTGTGCCGCTATGTTTAGTAATATACAATTAAGAAACAACAACTTGACAGTGAAGGAAAGTACTGGTTATTAATTTAACCTTTGCACAGTACAAAACAGTCACAATGTTTTCCTTTATTTTAATCTCCATCCAAACAAGCATCCTACGAAATTCCTTGTAGGTGATATATTAATACGTTTTCCAGCATAACATAGATTTAAATTAAATTGAATGTTCCCCTGGCGACGGGAAGGGTGAGGTGGTGAAATGGTGGAACAAATGGACACAACAACCTACTGGAATGGAAAATTGGCCATGACTTTATTGATTACAGATGTAGGTAGGTTCTGGCTTAAGCATTGGGTGTGTATCCTGCATCAGCCTTCTGCCTGATGGCTGAAGTTTTCAACAGGCCCCTTTTCTGGGGTACTCTGAGATATTACACCTGCTTGAGGGCGGGACTGATGCACCAACTCTCCACACTGCTGGAAATAGACTAAGGGTTCACTCAGTGCTCTGCCGACTGCGTTGTCAGCTCCAGGTACAGCTGACCTAAATATTCCAGAAACAGACCAGACTGAAGACTTGTTCAATCCGGTCTGCTGCCAAGGCCCTGCCCCCCCCCCCGGCCCCCATGGCCTCTATTAGCCATTTCAAATTTAAACTCTAAGCAGGCAAATATTGTTATTTGCCATGAGACCAAAACAGACAGACAGCCATGAGGAAGGGGGGATTGCCCTGGAGAGCCAGCTATCACCCAAACCCAAATTCTGGGTCAGCAAGCTTTCTGCTAACTTTATATCATTTCCTCCCTGTGCTCTGTTGCCTTTATATTTGCCTATTTCAAATTGGAAGCTCCACCTTGATTATGAAGCTCTAAGGCAGTAGGTAGATTGAGGGCGCTACATAAATAAGAGACGGGTAAGACTCCTACCTTAGCTATCCAGAGGATATTCGGCATGATGCAACAAGGTAGCAGGAATGTGGGGAGGAGAGAGGCAGGAGGGAGGCATAAAAAAAGAGAAAAGGGTGTCCCTTTCTTATTCTGTTCCTTATTTGTCCATCCATTTTTCCTCCCTTGCTTTCTGAAGCTGCCCCATTGCTTTCATTTTCCTGCAGATACCCTTTCCCTCTTCTCCTCACACAAACTCACATTAACCAAACATCAGGATATAGCATACCAATTAAAAAGCATTTTACTGACATGCTGAGTCGCTCAGTGTGGGTGTATCTTAATATTCTTCCAATGCGACTACACCACAACACAGGCACATAAGGTGATCTTTGACATTTTGTATCTCTCCATTTACATAATGTGTCCATAATAAAAATGCATTCTATCAAAACAAACATCTATCGCGGTGGTCTTGTGATGCTTTGTGAATTCACACGCCTCCATGTGCATGTTTCTGCTCATGTGGGTTTTATCTGCATAATATTATGTCTTTGAGGCTTTACCCATATAGCCAGTAGCAGGCTGGGGGAGAGATTTTCGATGGAAGGGATGCTTAAGGAAGTGTAGAGTATTTTACCTGGGCCATTGGGGGGGGGGGTTGAATCTGCAAGCATTGTAAAGGCAATGGCCCCTGAAGCTGTAGAGCGGGATAGAAGCAAACTTTGGTCAAGAAGACGCTTACTTGTAGCTTAAAAGCAGGCCCAAATGTCTGCAGAAATGTGTCTGCCTGAACTCTGCTGGATTGTGAGAAACAGAAGGGTTGGCAATGCATGAGTCGAGCTGAGGTCATATCCCTATGCAAAGAAGATACAAGGTGTGAAACTCCCCACAGCCAGCAGTGCTGGGCAGCCCTGTGCTGGAACATGAGATCATGACCTCAGTGCTAAAACTCATTTTGCTTTAATTTTATTTATTCTTTCTTGGCTCCAAGTTCTGCTTGTTTGGATGCCCTTGGAACCCAGTTGCCTCCCGCCCTTTGCTTGGAGATAACAACAGGTTTTCTGATTTGAGCTTGTCCTTTCTTCAGTTTTTGGAACTTCTCTTAGCTGTTTACTCTGACCCTGCATTTGAGGGCCTGGATGTTTGGTTCATGAACAGTTTTGAATAGATTCCGTTTTTAGAAGGTTTTGTTTTCCTTCACATCCTTTGATTTTTACCATCTGCTTATTCCTTTGTGAGACTCAAACTCCACTATTTCAATTATAAACATTTCCCCTCTATTTTTACCTGAACTATTTCTCATTTGGAAATGCACTCTCTTTAACAATATTGATATGCCTTTCAGTGACTCTTGAAAGTGAAGACTTCTCAAAAAAAATTCCAAATCTGTGATAATTAAAAGGTGAACTGTGTATTACTGACAGTAATATATTCATATTAACTATGCAATCTCAGTATCTCACTATTGAAAAGTCACAAAGAAATCTGTATTATTGGTGGAGTGACACAATCAATAACCTTTTTTGATTATCTTTTCCCACCCAAATTTTAAATAATATGCTGTATAATGGAATAACACATTATTTAGGATATGAAAGGATTTCATACTCTGTTGCCACATACATTCCCTGAATGTTTCCATTTTTCAGCAGAATGACAGTTTGATAAATGTGTTTGCATGATGTTGTTCTTCGTGTTCCTGACTAGTGATAATGAGGCTCTGTTCAGGCCTTCACACTTACCTCTGAATGTTTTTGGGAAAACTGCTGTATAAAATGACTTCAGACAAGATCATTATTAAAGACTCACAGTGTGATTTCCCCAAACCGGTTTAAACTGCCAGGGTTTAAATCATTTCGGAGGCAGATTGAGGGGAGCGAAACCAGTTCAGTCACACTCAGAGCTCTGCAACTCTTGCATTGAATGAAAGGTGAGAGGTGGGAGAGAATTTGGCTGTTGCACAGGGTGCCACTGAAATTTGAGACCCCAAGGTCCGCCACTGATCAGTTGAGTTCCGAGAAATTCCCGTTAGATTGTTGTAGAGAAACCAGCTAAGAGTCTTTGTGACAACCTTAAAGACTAACAAGCTTTTGTGGCCAACAGTCTATATCATCAGATGCATGAACTGTGCAGTCACTGAGAATAAATCACTTTAGGAGAAGTGATGTAAAGGGGACATTCTTTAAAATCTGCCTGGAAATGCAAACATAAAAATATAACAAATCAAAGTATGGATGAGGCAGACTGAGGGCTACATGCTGCCTTCATCCAGTGTTGTTGTTTTTTAATCCCCCTGTTACATGGAGGTGGCCATGATTTTCTCTCTCGCTACAGTTCCCCCTGAGAGCAATGGACTGTCATCAAATCCTCTCCCTGCCAGGGGGACTTGCTCTATTCTATTCAAAGCACGCAGCAGAAAGAAGCTCACATGCCAGCTGCACCAGCCTGTGAGCAGCAGGACAACTTCTGGAGCTTTGTAAAATAATAATGAAAAAGCAATGTACAGCATTGCTGCTCTCGAGTCACCTCACGACGAGATCTTCTGTGGGTTCTAAAGAGGACTGAAAGGAATCGTGAGTCAATCCAGGTCATGTTCCACCTGGATCAAAGTAGGCAAGTCTGATGGGGAATCCAGGTTTTGCAGGTTTTTCCTCCATCCCTAGGTGACACTAAAACTGGATCAAGGTGAAAAAGTATGGTTGGAATTGATCCGAGTGGATAAACTCTGAATCATTGTCAATAATCACATTGTGTAAATGAGGTAGGGGGAGTGCTGCGGCACTTAGCTGCTGTTTGAAGGCTTCTCACCAACATCTGATTGGCCACTGTGAGAACAGGATGCTGGACTAATGGGGCATTGGCCTGATCCTGCAACCCCCTCTTATGTACCAACATTACCAGCACTTCTTTGCTTTGCTTTGGCTTTCACTGTGAACTCTCCTACCCCCCCCCCCACACACACACACAATAACCAAATCATAAGCAGCAAAACAGAGACAGAGCATCTTCCAGAGATGGCTGTACTTTCTGTGGTTGAATTGTTCTAAGTTTGGCCTTCTGCCTCAAGAGCAATCCCTGGGGTGCTCTAATTGCTAAGAAATGTGTTGCTTGTTGTCTTCTTACTTAAGAATGCGGTTTGCCTTACTCTTTCATCGCTCATTAGGACTCAGAAGCAGACATTTAACAGCACAATTATCACTCCTCATTCACAAAGCATTTAATGGCTCTCCGTGCAGCCTCTGTGCTCTGATTAAAGGGGCGCTTTGGTGCACCTTTGCGCAGCGTACATGGGCCATTATGCAGCTGTGCTTCTTAAACAAACCTCTGACTCTGGGAGATGAAGGACTTGTTCAGTGCTGTTCTACCCTGAACGAAATTCGTTCAGCTGCTTTGGAAGGATTGGAATTGCAACAGCATGCTGGACGAAGTCTTGGGATTCAAACCGGCTATAAAAACCTTCTTGGAGGAAGATGGAAAATATAGCCAAACCAAAAGATACCTATGGCAGAAAATGGCCACAATGCCTGCTCCTCATCTCAGCTGTGCTTGTACACTCTTCAGGTACCCACTGTCTTCCACTCTCCTCATTCTGCCCTTTCTTTGTGCCCCTCCAAAGCTCCAGGTCTGTACCTAGAACAGCATTTCAACAGGTATAAGCAGGTCTGACATCAGCCTCTCTTGACCCTCACTGAACATCCAGACCTTCTGGTGAGCTGGAAGGGAACATCACTGTATCTTGGGCAATGACACCACAACTCTCTGCTACATTTCCTTCTTGCTCTGTCCCTAATATTGCCACAGCAACCAGAAAATTGCAACATTGGCTGATTGCAAATGGCCCCTAAAATAATCTTTCCGGGCCCTTCTTCAGGTGGTCCTGCCAAAGGACGTGAGATGGGTGGCTACGAAACGGAGTTCCATTTCACTGGTGGCTTCCTGTTTGTGGAGTGTCCTCCAACAGTGAGAGGGAAGAAAGGGGGAAGGGGGAGGGGAAGTTGCTCCTTCCCCCTTCTCTCTATTGTCACTCATGCTGGGCTCATGCTCCTACTCAGCTGCACTAACAATGATACAACTGCCATTTTGGGCCGGCCAAGCTCAACAGGAAAAAAGGCATCCTGATTGACGTCCAAATAGGACAGGAGACACTTTTGTCCAAAAAGAAGGCAATCACATTTTTCTAGGAATGACCTTACCTATAAGTTACCTTGCCATAAGATGGGATTTAAGTAGCAAGCCCCACCAGCAGAAGCTTGTGCGTGGGTGCTTCCTTCCTTTCTCCCTGTAAACCCCAATTTTTTAGGAGAACCCCAGGAACAGCAGGAAGGGGAGGAGAACACCAATCACTCCATACCAAGCAAGCGGAAGTGCTTGTGTAACACAGGAATCTGCATGGAGCTATGCTGAATCCCTCCCATAGTCTTTCCCACTATGGTGAGATGTATTTCTGTTTAACATATATGAATTATTCTAAATTTTCATGTATAAGACACATAAATTAGCCCTTGTGCATTATATGCAAATTGCCACTCCTTTCTGCCCTCTTTTCTGATGCTTTGTTTTCTCATTTTTAGGCAATGCCCCCCCCCCATATAAGACATATCCTATACTGTGGTACCTTGAGTTACAAATGCCTCAGGTTACAAACACTTCAGGTTACAAACTTCGCTAACCTGGAATGTTTACCTCAAGTTGAGAACTTTGCCCCAGGATGAGAACAGAAATCGTGTGCTGGTGGTGCTCCAGCAGCAAGAGGCCCCATTAGTGAAAGCACGCCTAGTTAAGAACAGTTTCAGCTTAAGAACAGACCTCCGGAACAAATTAAGTTTGTAACTAGAGGTACCACTGTAATATGATCCTTCTGCACATACAATGTGGCTCACCCCCGTGGCGGAAGGCATGCATTTAGTCCTGCCCAGCACAACATTAATCGTATCAATCCTACCAAGAGTCATTTCCTCTTCCCATTTTTATTCTCATCAGCTTTTCATAAGCAGCGGCAGCTGTGGGGGTAATGAACTAGCCTGCTTTGCCCTGTCAAGCAAACCATTCAAAAAGCCCAACTACTTCTAACTGCTGAGTTCTGATACATGCAGCAGTGCCTCACAGCTTGGTTTCCATGTTCCCTGGGATTTTGTTAGAAGTATAATTCATCAGCAGTGCAAATCTGGCCTGGAAATCGGCAAGACAATGAGCATATGCAGGATTACATGAGGCTAGATGCATTTCTTATTTTTATTTGGCATGGTTTTTTTTAAAAAAATATTATACTGTAATGACCTATAACTAGGACATTAATAAAAGGTCTATCGTGTGGGCAGGTGGGTGGGTGGGTGGTGCTGTGGTCTAAACCACTGAGCCTCTTGGACCTGCCAGTCAGAAGGTCAGCAGTTCAAATCCCTGTGACAGGGTGAGCTCCCATTGCTCTGTCCCAGCTCCTGCCAACCTAGCAGTTCAAAAGCACACCAGTGCAAGTACGTAAATAAATAAGTTAAGAACTGTTGTGGTGGGAAGGTAAATTGAGTTTCCATGAGCCCTGGCATCTGTCACGATGTCCTGTTACGCCAGAAGCGGTTTAGTCCTGCTGGCCATATGACCCAGAAAGCTGTCTGTGGACAAACACCGGCTTCCTCGGCCTGAAAGCGAGATGAGCGCCGCAACCCCATAGTCACCTTTGACTGGACTTAACTGTTTAGGGCTCCTTTACCTTTTCCCTTTACACACACACAATGTACCTTTGCAAAAAGAGATTCTGTAGAGGGACTAGTGTGAGAAAGTAATTCTGTTTGGTACAGGATATTATTAATCAAGATAGCACTTTTCGCTGTAGCAAATGCTATACAATTTTCAACTCAAATTTCATCCCATTTCATCAGAGCAGCTCTGTGAGATAGATTAGGATGGCAGGGAGCGGATGACTTCTCCACAACACTCCAGTGAGCTTCACAGCTGTGCAGGCATTTGCACCTGGGCAAGTCAGTGAAGAGCCAATGTTCAGATCAGTAGCAGACAGAGATGGTGTGGCAGCAGTGCTCACCTGATCTCTGCAGCCATATCACTGCTGCTTCCTGGGAGGTAGGGGGGCAGCGTGGATTTAGTGAAAATGTCCCAGTGGAGCTATCCCAATGCTCCTTCTGCTGGATATTCACTGTGCCAAACTCATGGGATGAATTAAGGTGAGCACCCTTAGCTACGTTTGAGGGTAATGGGTGCTTCCTGAGGCTTGCCACTTAGGGCTAAGGGACCCATGGGCAAAATACACAATGCTAATCTTGGTTACCTGAGTGGAGTTGTGGGCCCTTGGTAGGAGGATATTGGGAAAGGTTCCTTATGCACCCGAATGATGGAGCTTAAAGGGAAGAGCAGGGATAATTTCTGCCATTTTCATTCAGCAGGAGCTTTTCTCACCTGATATACATAAGCCTGAATCGGATAGCTTCCTGCACTGCCACCACGCTCTGCAAAACTTTATTGTAAATTAACAAAATGTGGCCAGCTATTTGTGCATTGCCTCACTGTTCCCAGCTTGGTTTCACATCGTAACTCATGTAAATAACCTAGATTCCAATATGCAAAAGCCATTGATCGCTGCCAATTTTATAATGATTTTTGTTATTGCGCTAATTGTATCTCCGTCAATTTCCCTCTGTATAAAAACATTCACGGTTGTTTGTTGTTAGCTTCATCTGTTTGGTAAATAATGATCCTGGAGTTAATTGTTTTTAGGTTGTTATTCCTTTCTTTAATTATCATTGTTGTTTTATTGTGTCGGGTAACCTTTTGTCTTATATTTTATATTGATCTGCTGCCATGTGCTGGATGTGCACTTTGTGTTGCTGCTGAAGCTATAAGAAAGAAAACACGAAGAGAGAGAAAAGTTTGCAGTTGCAATTGCCACATGGAGGCCCACTTGCAACAGTCTCTGCGTGAAAGCTGCTATGGCCATAACATGTAGACAGGCTCACAGCATAGCGTGGCCCATCATGAGAGATCCCGTGACACCACCAGTCATTTCCAAGGATGAGAGGCTTCACATATCCGGTTGATCTGCTTGACAAGCTGTTTTATGTGGTATGGCTGCCATGTGCAATATGTATCACATGGAATCCGATGCTGGAGACCTCCAAAAGATAACAATGCTATGAGACTGGCAATTATACAAATTATTGGAGTGATCAATGGCTATTTGACATGACTGATGTATATTGCCTCCAGAATCAGAGAGGGCATGCCTAGCCTGAATGCCAGTCACTGGGGAACAGCAGTGGGATATTGCTGTGGAATGCCCTTCCCTCTGCCATATGTGAAGAAGTATCAGTTGCTTCAGACATCTTGTGAAGGCTTTCCCTGACCTATAGGAATGGGCCCTGTTTTACATGTTAGAAATTTCTGACTTTCTGTTTTATTCATTTTTCTTTTGGGGATTGTTGTTGTTTTACCACTGGTTTATTGGTTTTAGGTTGTATTTTCGTGCTTGCTTTGATGACATGTTGTTTGTTTTTTAGACTGTCAGAGATTTTTGACATATTAAGACTTTTAAATAAAATAATATGAATGTCCTGCTTGTGGGATCATGTAACCAGCCCTTGGTCTGATCCAACCGAACTTTTCAACTGCTGTAAGGTAAAGGTAAAAGGTTCCCTGGACAGTTAAGTCCAGTCAAATTTGACTGTGGGGTGTGGCAGTCATCTCCACTTTCAGACTGAGGGAGCCAGCATTTGTCCGCTAACAGCTTTCCAATGTGACCAGCATGACTAAACCACTTCTGGCACAACAGAACACCATGATGAGTGCTAGAGCGCACGGAAACAATGTTTACCTTCCTGCCACAACACTATCTACTTGCACTGGTATGTTTTTGAACTGCTAGATTGGCAGGAGCTGGGACAGAGCAATGGGAGCTCACACCATTGCTCAGATTTGAACTTCCAACTTTATGATCGGCAAGCCCAAGGTTCTCAGTGGTTTAGACCACAGCGCCACCCGCATCCCATTGTGCCTGACCAGTCTACAATCTCTAGGACTGCTTGCCTGTCAGGCTGACATTGCCAGAATGTATCCACAGCCCCACTTTGTGCTTTCCACTCTGCCAACCTTGTCCTTTAAAGCAGAGCTTTCAAGGTTTCATCATCCTGTACTTTAAATAAAGGTAAGTCTTTTGTTTGCTCTTATCTGAACACGAGTTGCGCTTTCTATTTTGTCCCAATAATCACCACAAGAGGGATGAATACATTTTTATGCCAGCCATGTTGCTGCTGTTTACCCGTCCATGTTGCTGCTGTTTACCCGTCCATCTGATATTCGCCTGTTGCTCTTGTGCTTCATCTTTCTTGATTTATAGTCAGAAGGCATGCTAAAATAAGAGTCATTTGTACTACACAGCAGTACCAATGCAGTGCTAGAAAAACGCTCAGGATGAATGGCTTGAAGGGCACACAGATGATTTCTTTTCCTGCTGACTTTGCTTTTTTGCTGAAAATCCCTGGATGTAATTACAGTTTGAGGAGAGAGGGAGGTCCTGTCTGCTTCAGAGAAATTTCTGGATTGTTATGGTCACTGTATACTAAAAAAACAGAAAGGGGGGAGGAGATGTAAGACAAGGAATAGTGTCCAAGGATAACACAGCACATATGCTGCTACTGTTTGGTGCTGTCATGATTTATTTCATTTTATTTATTATAGGATTTTTATCCTGCCCTTCAACCAATTCCCACGCTATTTAATCCATCAACCAATCCCCCCTCGAGTGAATGCCCATGGCATTCATTGATATCTTCATCAGAGTAACTGGAATAATACAGCTCACATTCATCTTTTTCCTCTTCAGGCTGAAGGAGTGCTCAGACCCTATTTCATGGGTAGGCAAACTAAGACCGGGGGGGCCGGATCCGGCCCAATCGCCTTCTAAATCTGGCCTGTGAATGGTCTGGGAATCTGTGTTTTTACATGAGTACAATGTGAACTTTTATTTAAAATGAAACTTTGGGTTATTTGTGGGGCATAGGAATTCATTCATTCCCCCCCAAAAAATATAGTCCAGCCCCCCATAAGGTCTGATAGACAGCGGACTGGCCCCCTGCTGAAAAAATTTGCTGACCCCTGCATTTGTTACCCATCCCTCACTGTGAGCCAGTGTGGGGCAGTGGCCTTACGTACTGAACAACTCAGATTTCTTTAGACAATGAAACCAAAAGAGTAATTTTAATCAATTCATTTCTCAGCTTTATTTTATAAGGTTGAAATTAGACTACGTTAGGGCCGCCCCAAAATGGATATAAACATAATGTGCCATCTTTAAAGGTTGTGTTTTAAAACTTCTGTTTGATATGCATATATTAGGGATGGTTGAATCGATCACAGCCTGCCCTGTCCTGCTTCCATAGGTGGATGTGAATGTGTGTCCTTCCTCATTCCTGTGTGGATTTTGAAGGACAATTCCAGGGAAGTCCTTTTGTGACATAAAAAGTCACAAAAACATGCACCAATGAGGTATACTTATGAGGTGAATGGAATATTTTCTCTCTCTCTTTCTTGTTTTAACACTTTTAAGCTGCTTGGAGCAGTTTCAAAGTGTGGCAACTCTTCTGCACAGGGTATTGTACAAAAAGGTATTGCATGTTGAGACCCCGCAGCCACCCCCTCGTTGGAAACAACTCACACAAGGACACGGATATTAGGTTTATGTTATTGAGCAAATTTTGGCCACAACTTTATTGAAATTACAGAATGTGAGCAGTACTGGCTTAGGCATTGATGGGACCTGACTATATCTGACTCCTGCCCATTGTACAGGAAGTCCAGTAAGGGTAAGCCACCGGTAGGGGGAGCCCTGCCGATGCGAACCAACTTAAGCTCCCCCTGGCGTTCCCATCGGGGTTGTGTCAAGGCCTTAGCCCCCCAGCCGGGCTTCAGACTAGAACAACACCCCCAGGTTCCTTTAACAGAATACCCTTAAGCATGGAGGGGCAGGTGATGCAGCACCTCTTCTGCACAGGGTATTGTACAAAAAGGTATTGTACATAAAATAAAAAGATTCCTGCCCCCATGTCAGACTGGTAGAGCTTAGAGGCAGAAGGCAATGTGCTCAGTGTTGATCTAGCTCCTCCCAAGGAGAACTAAGCCCAACAGAACATCCTACTCTATGGTCTTAATCCCTTCATTCCTTAATTAGACTTGGTTATATGGGGCTGGTTATCCCACAAAGTTTCCCCTTGGGTCATTGTAATGCACATAACAGAGTGTGGAAACTTCAGTTAATCTGAGACAACTTCTTCCACTGGTATCTAATGTGAGGTGCTTTGATCACATTGCCTGAGGGCTCTTTCGGTCACACTGGCTCCCAGTTTGCTAGCAGGCTCAATATACAGTACCATGGTACCTTTGAGGCCCTAAAAGTGGTCCAAGTCAGGGGCTTCTTCCTTCGGTCCTCCATTCAACAACTGATGCTCTAGTGAACATCCCGTTGCCATTTCAAATTCAGTGGTTTGGCTGCAAGGCCAAAACCCTTATGGGGTTGTGGAATGCTTATTCAGGGGTGGCTCGTACAGCAACCCTGTGGCTCAGTTATCAGCAAGCAGCTGAAACATGGCTTTTAGAGAAAGCTTTAGGATCTAACCAATTTAATTTGTAGCAGTTGCTGTTCATTTTTCTTTGGGTTATTTTAGAGCCCTCCCCCTGACTCTTATATCATTAACATTTTAAAACTGTGTTTAAAATTTACAATGTAAACTGCCTTGAGCGCTTTTGACAGAAAGGCAGGATATAAATTTGTATAGCAAATAGATATGTAAAAATATTCACTTGTAAGGCTCTTCTTGATGAAGCAAACCTTTATCCTAATGAGAACTGAGTCAAACAGTCGTTTCAGGAGTTACTGCTGAGTTGCTTTACAACATTCTGGCTACAATGAGCAATAAGAGTTATCAATGAGATGAGAGCTGATCTGCCATCTAACAGCATCTTAAATCAACATTTCCCTCTGAAAGGACTGCAAGGTTCCTTACTATATTGGAAAATTGTGCACTCCTCAACAGCCACTATTATCCAGGGGAAAGGAAGGGAATGGAGCTATGTAGGTCAGCATCAGAATTGTTAAGGTTCAGCTGAAAAGTTCACTCAAAACTATGCCCGAATCACTAGGAGGATGCAGAGATGGCCTGGCCTCCTCAACTTCTGTGACCCCATCCCTTAGCTACTGTTTTTTATGGGGTACATTCACAGAAATGTGCCAGGATATTAGCTTTTCAAATTTTATAAATAAGTGCCATTTTTCCCCCGGAGCCCTAGGTTGCCAGTTACCACCTAGAGTCGATTAAGCCACTTCAGCCCTCAAATTGTTGAGGGTTCAATTCAGGTTTCCTACAATAGTAATTTGCACTGAAGGAGAGTCTTTGTGTTCCTTTTCTATTTGTATTAATAAATACATATTTGCTCCAATAACACATATTTTTTTCACATAATACATGTGTATACATCTAAAAATTAATTGACTGTGAATTGACCAACAAAATTGTAAGTAACTTTCTGTTGGTTAGAACGTGGTGCTGATAATACCAAGGTGGCAGCTTCGGTCCCTGTATGGGACAGCTGCATATTCCTGCATTGCAGGGGGCTGGACTAGATAATCCTCAGGGTACCTTCCAATATGACAGTCACATTATTCTGTGAAACCTTGGATGATAAATTGAGAATTTATCAAACTTCAGATAAACCTTTAACTTGGAATGTTGGAACCAACATTCTTCCAGTTTTGTTTGTTTTTGTTTGTAAACAAAAAACCCATCATCCCACTTTGTGAATTAAACTGATAACATTTACCCAAAATTCATCATGGGCTTGCTTTGAGTCAGTGTCTTTTCTTAATACAATTATTCCCTTGACTTATTTACCTCTTCGAATTCTTTGTTATTTCTCATGAACCATTCCCATTTTGCTACAGTTTTCTTTTCTTAAAAACAAAACAAAACAAATTCTGTTCCTTTTTTGGAGATGAATTGTGGGTAGCCATTCTTAGCAATTCCAGAAAAAACACTGACATCTTTATTGTGATGTCTGCCACAAGTGAATATGCATTCTGTCCGAGTCAAAGTTGTTGGAGTACGTATAAAACAGTCAGCTGGGGGACAAAAGCACTGGGGAAATAAGTTGAAGACTTAAATCAGGATGGAGGAATTAGCTGTCTGCAAACTGTCAGTCAAAAGGCACAGTCTGAAGGCACCGCAGCAGCCGTGAGCATTAAAGAAACACTTAACTCTGGGCAATGATGAGATTCTGGTTCTATTCGGGTCATGTGAGCAACTCTCCTTCTTTTGTTCTGCAGCAGTAATCACCTTTCTTGTTCAGGCTCCATAGGTGAGGAGCACCTGTGATACTGAATAGAGACATTTCAAAGTGTGGAGAGCTGCAGTAAATAGATTTCACATTCCAAGGGCACTGAAGAACAGTGAAGTGTGAGTGCAGTGCAATAGTGGAATCTCTTTGCATGTGCTCCCTGGGAACTCATGGAAGTTGTTTCTACCGTATGTTTCATGAATTTAACTTTTCTATCAGCCTTTTTTTCCTGCCCTTTCTTCCCTTCACCTCCTGCTTTTGGAAAACTTGCTAAAACAGCCCCCCAAGTGCTTTGATCTGCAGGGACAAATGCATCTTCCATGGTTTCCCTTGGAAAAATTCTGCAGTGCAAGATTAATTCTGTAGCTACAATTAACCATGAGGAGGGGGGGATGCCATGTTTTTAAAGCATTTTGCTGCCGTGTTTGGCTTGCTGTATGAATGGCGTTGCGGTGTTAAGATCCAGAGTCTGCAAAGTTTTGTTTTATTGGACTGGGTTCAGCTAAACAGTTGTGCTAGTGGGAGG
This sequence comes from Podarcis vaucheri, assembly GCF_965113315.1. Taxonomy (NCBI): domain Eukaryota; kingdom Metazoa; phylum Chordata; class Lepidosauria; order Squamata; family Lacertidae; genus Podarcis; species Podarcis vaucheri. Next base: position 49,279,780 of record NC_138760.1, on the reverse strand, counting down.
CAGTGCAACGAGTCCTGCTCCAATGGGGTTTTTCCCCTCTTCTCCTTGCATGCCCGACATCATTTTCTGTTGGGAAAAAATCGTAATAGCATGATGTTGAATTCCTCCCATTCTTTCTTTGAATTTTTGTGTGCTGCCGTGGGCACATAATGACATGCCATCTAAAATAATTTACTCCAATCTTTTTATGCAATGGAAATTATTTTGCCTGAAGTGTTGGGTGTAACCCAACAGCTTATATACATCTTTCAACTACCAGCTGGGCCAATAAAAGCTGCTGTCACCTCACTGATTTCTATGTTTCTGTTTCTGTAGGACATGCTTGACCTCCAGCATCTCAATCTAGATAAATGTTGCAACATGTGGCTGAAATATTTTTGGTTCTCTATAAATCACCTGTCATATTATCTGTATCTTGGCTTCTTGTGCACCAGCAACAGTTATTTAAGACATTGTTACTGACACTGGTTGATGTGATGATGAAGTTCAGTATCTGCCTGGTGACTCTAATAACTTTAAGTCTATGGAGGTGTCACTATGAGTGATACGGCATACAGTTACTCACAGCCCTTTCAGGGATGCAATCAAAGAGTGGGATTCTGCCAACTGCAGAATTTGAGAGCACCACAATAAGGAAATCCAAGCCGGTGGCAGCAGAGAGGCTGCAGCAACAACTGGAGTGCATTACACTAAGGTACAGAGGGTGTCAGCAAATAGGATTCTGTGGCTGTGCAGCCCCAAGCTTAAAGGAATTGCTAAACCAGGTCTAGGGGAGCTCTAAGCTTCCCATGCTAGGAACAGTGATTCAACCCTTAGCGTTTTAGCCAGTAAAGTTCAGCAATCCCCTCTTTGAAGCATTCTGCAGGAGTTCAGCTCTACAATCTTGTCTCCCCTGCATTTTCTCCTCTCCCTAGCCCAATCTGCCACTTCTGTTCTCCAGCAGTCATTTTTGCTTGCAGAGAACCTTGCTCTTGGTTGGCTGACCTGCACCTTTCCATCCATCAGCTTATACCAACAGTAGTATAATCAACAAAAGTTGTTGGCCAAACAAAATTTTCAATCTGGGTGCCATACGCCCAGGTTTTCCCCAAAGCCATTTTTGAAGGACCAGTCCTGGCGATGTCCATGAATTTCCAGACATGTGGCGGCCCTCACCAACAGTTACTACAAAGTACAACTCTAACCAGCCTGCAAATGAGTGTGTCATGCTGAGTTCAGACATTACGTTTTCTCTCCACTTTCCACTTCCAGCCACTTGGTGGAGTGCATTCTTTTCTCTACAGCTTTACACAGCCAACTGACATTTTGGCAAACTTCAGAGGTAATCTTTAAGAGGAGAGTGCAGCAGAAGTGAATGATAACTTTGTAACAATCTGTACATACGTACAGGTTGAGCAGGTTGTTGTAGGGTTGAATAAGCAAAGTACATAGATACTGCTACATTCTATTCAGGGCAGCACCAAGAGAGTTGTCCCAAAATTCAGACAAATCTTAGGCCAAATTTCCCACCTGTCTGCCTGCTTTCAGCTCCCTTGGCATTCTCTCCTCAATGAGTCTGATTTCAGTTCATATCTCAGCAAATGGATGTAACTTAAGGTGCATTCCAGCTTCTTGGTACAAAGAATCCAAATGCCTCTTGGTGTCCATTACAGTAGCCCTAATATTCCAAAGTGTCATCCCTTCCTTTTGCATAGTGAAACCATGCGGCTCATGCCATTGCTCTCGCCACAACAGGAAATGAGAACTTGGAACTGCATCTTTCAACTGCTGTGCAAACACAGTGTCACAAACTGTGCATGCAAATATACTGACATTGCAGAGATGCTAAAGGAGAAGATTGCAGACAGACACTCTGGTGCAGGATTGCGGCAGCAATGAAGCATTTCAAATCAATGTTTGGTTTTGACTGCAATCTTACCTGTCAATCTAAAAACTACTTACTTGGAAATAAGTTCCATGGGAATTGAGGATGCAGCAATAGAGAGGTCTTTGGCATCTCCTGATCATCTCCTGATGGTCTCTGCTGACTCTCCAGAGAGGAGGAGGCGTGTCCTGCCTATCTACTTATTCTGCCCAGCAACATCTCTCTGTGTGTGAGAGAGAGAGTCAGTCAGTCAGTGTATCAGAGAAAGTGAGAGTGTTGGAGATCCTAGAGATAAGGTTGCTGCTAAGAGCAGCTGCAGACTCTCAGTGTAGCATTGATTTATGCTTAGAATATTCAGCTCTGTATATAGTTTTGTATCATAGTTGTAGTTACAGAATAAAAGGAAGATATTCTACAGAGCTGCTCTCCGAGTGGTTTATACTCTGCAAGACTCTGCAAAACTCTGCTGCGCAACGACTGTATTATTGAGACAGTGAGTCCGGTGCTCTCAGCTCTAAGCTGTGAGTCCACAGCACTGTGACCTGTTCCTGTGAGAAGGAGGTCTCTGGCGGTGCTCCCCAGCTCACCTAGCCCAGTCGGGGTTGAGGTGCATGAGTCCAGTTGGTGCACTGGCTCTAGGGTGATGCTGACAGCCTTCCTCTTAGCATATTTCTCCCTTGCGTCCTGAGTTTGAGTGTCTTCAAAGCCCATGATACCTTTGGTAAAGGCTGTTCTCCAACTGAAGCACTTGCAGGCCAGTGTTTTCCAGTTGTCAGTGTTTATACTACTTTTTTTTTTAGATTTGCCTTGAAACAGTCTTTAAACCTCTTTTGTTGACCACCAGCATTACACTTTCCATTTTTAAGTTCGAAATAGAGTAGTTGCTTTGGAAGACGATCATTAGGCATTCACACAATATGACCAGTCCAATGAAGTTTATGTTGAAGAATCATTGCTTCAACACTGGTGATCTTTGCTTTTTCCAGTACACTGATATTAGTTCTCCTGTCTTCCCAAGTGATGTGTAAATTTTTTCAGAGACACCGTTGATGGAATCTTTCGAGGAGTTGGAGATGGCGTTCATAGGTGGTCCATGTTTCACAAGCATATAGTAAGGTTGGTAGTAAATAGCTTTGTAAACAAGCATTTTGGTTTCCCTGTGAATGTCCCGGTCCTCAAACATTCTGAGCTTCAATTGGGAGAAAGCCACACTCGCAGAGCTTAGGCGATGCTGGATTTCGGCATTTGGGTTGGGTTTTTGGAAGACGCCTGTGCGTGAATTTGTTTTATGTGTGTAGATTAGAACTTGAAGGGTCCTCTTTGTATTCTTCTCCAAATGAGAAAAGATTGTGTGTTTTATGGTTCTTTGGACTGCAGATAAAATGAAGCATACTTTTCTCACTGTAGAGTTTGACAGCCAGGCCCTTCTAACCTCTATCTGCCATAGCAGACCTCAACAGGATCAGCAGAATGCATCTTTTTAAAAATTGCAGAAGAATGCAGTGACCTTTCCTTTACACTCCCCTTTCTCAAACTCTGAAGCTCATGTAGGCCCTGACAAGTCTTAACTGTCCAGGGGTCCTTTACCTTTACCTTTAGTGTTATGCCACACTAAAAGACTGATTAACTGCAGGTGCAGAATGAACAGTACACAACATGTGCCACTTCCATAGTACAATCTTTATTCCAATGGAATCTATGCCAAAATAACACATATGGGTTCAGGCATTGACCTTAAAGTTCTTACTTGTAATTGGGTTCTGAATTAAAGTTGTTCATCAGTGGAATAACAAAGGAAGAATCATTTGCACTGTCTTAAGTGTTCTTGAATGGCAACCTTAAATTTGTTTCCTTTTTGTGTGCAAGAAAAATGTCCCAGTGTAAGAATGAACCCCAAGTGTTTTAAAGGCCAGTACCACAGTGTACTTTGTCATTTGATTTAAACAGTCCGAATAGAGTCAAATATGCAAATTATGTACTTATTTTAGGTCAGGTAAAAGCAATAGAGCAATTTAACTTAACGCTCTCCATCCAAAGTCCCATGCACACACTTGCAGTACACCTCAGGTGAACTTCCTCATTTACTCAGTGGAGGGCTGACTCTGAGCATCACCTTGGTCTTGCAGAGCTGTTCCCTTTACTGAAATAAATAGAGAAACCATAGTGAGCAAAGTTGCTCTGTGTGTACATCAGAGCTTCCACACTTACATTTGGTAACTGTGGTGTTCATTATAACACACAAACACACACACACACACACACACACACACACATCAGATATGTTTATGAATGCTGAAGTATTATTTTTATTTTGAGATCTCTGCCAGAATGAAGTCATTTATTGACCAATGTGATTAACTATGCCAATTATATCCACTCCTTGGAACTTGTTAAATAATTATTTAGTGTCTCCTCTTTCTGAGTAATCAATTATGTTGGTAATTCCCAAAATGAAGAATGAATACGATCTTGATGACTGCTTGCTGTTTCACTCAACATAAAACATCTTGATTCTTTACACTCCATTGAATCCAAACCTTGAGAAAATGAGGCATGTTGATACTTAATGCATAAAATACATCCAGAAGCTGCAAAGCCTCAATAGTTAGGAAATGGAAGGAAGCATCGGGTGACGATTTAGATCAGACACGTACAAAAAGAGGCGTTGTTCTGCATTTGATTTTGTTTCTGAAACTTGGCTGTGCCTTGAATTTCTGTTTTAAAATGATGCTTCTTTCTGAAGCCGATCTATCAGCTTGATCAAAAGGAGGGAGGAAGCAATTATAGCTCAGCATTTCTAATAAGGTGGCTAACAGCTGAGTTCCCATTAAGTTTTTAAGCTCTGATTTGAGATGACTGGGAGGTATGAACATCACCTTTCTAAGTGGGAGTTCATGCTATATTGTTTACAGTAGCATCAGCATGGCCTTTTTTGCAGTACATACAGAGTGCCGAATCACCATTTTAAGGACAAAACAAACAAACAAAAATACACTAGAAGTCAATATTCCAGCAGAGGTGTACAAACAGTATTTGCTCCTTGGCTACTTGCCCTCCAGAAGAAATTGGAGCACTGCATGGGAGCCTGCCCTTTTTGGGCCATGGATCGTAGGGAAGGCAGTGAGAAGAAGCTGGTTCATCAGTGACCCTGGTCTCTTGTTTTTCTTGAAAACACTGTGCCTTTGCTCTCCTGCCTCCATAAACTGGATGCGGAGGAGAGTAGAGATAGCATTACGGCAAAATTTGGCTGCAAGGGAGATTGAAAAGGAATCTGAGCTGCCCAGGACCACCTCACTCCATCTCTGCCTTCAACTTCAGGTCTTTATCAACTTAATTTTTTCCATATTTTCCTGCTTCCAGTGGTCCAATTGTCTTCTGGAAGCTTGCAAGCGGAACATGAAGGCAACAATCCTCTCCTGTTGCTTGTCCTCCAGAATCTGGCCTGTTGCTTCTGAGCATGAATGTTCCATTTAGCTATTATGGCTGAATAGGTGTGGGTTCTGTGGATGCAACTTTGCATGGGTGGAACTGAAGGAGGGTGTTGTTGGATGTGCGTTGTTGGAAGTGCCTTATAGCCCTGGGAGACCTAAGCATCATCTTTTTTTGAAGGCATGATCTGTCCTTCAGCAGCACTTGTTATAGATGTGCCATATTTCCCTTAGAAAGTGGAACTAGATATAAAGGAGCTCTCTCTGCCTCTCTCTCTGACAAAATCACCCCTTGTGCTCTAAATAGCATCTTTTTCTGAAGTGGCAAATTTGTACCATTCATCACCTTTGCACCTGACTGGATGACCTATAGATAAAATATCAGAGGAGAGTGATAATGGGATCTAGGGAGCGCAGACTGACACCAGTGACTCAGGCTTTGCTTTGAGGGCTTTGCTTATAAGGTTTATCTGCCTCAATCTGGAGATTATCAGTGTAACAGATTTGCTGTCCAAATAAATTAGTCTAGGTTACAGAATTGGGTGATTGACAAAGCTCAAAATGCATCATTGCTTTACCTGCTATCTATCAAATCTTACCTGAAATATGAACCCCATCTAATACTCAGAACGATATATTGAAAAATCATGTTTGATTAAACCTGTCAGTAGGAAATAACTCTGATTTAATAGAATTCTTGCTTGAACACAGTGAATTTGACAGGTATAAAAGAAGGAACTACAGACCCTCTTTCCATTCCACAAAGTTTCCCCAATTACCTAGCAACACTGTCAAATTAGTGGAACAATTTGTTTAGCGACATGTACACAACATGTCAGAGCGTCATAAACAGGTGAGGGACCACAGCTCATCTATAATGCACATGGCTTTACATCAGGGGTGGGTAACCTATGTGCCCCACCTAGGTGTTTTTGGACTACAACTCCCATCAGCCCCAACCACCATGGCCAATGGACAGGGAGGATGGGAGTTGGAGTCAAATGACATACGTAGGGTCACAGGTTATTCATCTCTGCTCTAAATTTATCAGGTCCCTTGGCATTTCCTTTTTTAAAAAGGTTGAATGTGATAGGAAAAACTCCTCTGAGACTCCTATAGAGTCACTACCAGTGAGAGCAGATGATCCCAGGCTAGACAGGCAAATACTGTAGTCTTTTAAAAATCTATAACTCACTATCCTTCCGTGTGTGGGTGTTAGTGCTGGATTCACGTATAAGCTAAACAAGCTATAGCTTAGGGGCCCACTCTCTTGGGGGCCCAAAAAAAATTTAAAGGGGGAAAAACTGGATGTACATTTCCAAAAATAAGATAAAAAACAAATAAAATAAAACCTACATACAGCAACAGTGTTTTGTGTTGTGTAGGCTCCTATTTTTTATGTGTAAATGGCTTTAGATACCTATTAGGTCCATAGATTACCATATAGCATATATTCAACACAAAAACAGTGACAATTTGTTGTTGACCAAGGACAGCTGGACATATAAAGGGCCCAGTTACCTTCAGTAGCTTAGGGACTCATCAAACCTAAATCCAGCCCTGGTGTGTGTAATGATAGAACAAAATCACCACACACACACACACAAAAAAAAAAATCTGTAGCAAAAATTTCCTGCTTCATGGCCTTACCTTGCATTCCAGAATCATATAAGCTTTCTGTGATTCCCACAGTGAACTCAATCATGCAGCCACTCCTACCAGAAAGCAAGCATGAACATACCACCCATCGGCTGAAAAGTCAGCTGCATGACTGAGGTTCCCACTGGGAATCTGATCAAGAAACCCATCCCTCCAAAAAGCAGCTTTGCCAGCCCGATGCTTAGTGCTTGGGAAACATGAAGAATAGGTGGTTGTTGGGCATCTAGCCCTGAACACGGCACGGCCAAAGCCCCATGCACTGCAGTTCCCAAGTGACCAACAACCTGTTGACTGTTGGACACCTGGGTAAGAAGCCTGGCAACCCACCTATTGATTATCTGGCATCATATCAGGTGACTGGCATGTGAGTCGCCCTGCCCTAATTTTCTTTTAAAATAAATAAATAAAAGAACCCACGTGCCCATAAATTTGCTGATGCTGACATCTGGCAAAAGAAAGAAAACAGCTGACCTGCCTCTTATCAGAATGTTGGCAACACTGGCTTTTATCTGCCGCATAGTTATGTGTCCTTCAACTGATTGAAAGGGGGATGCATAACTCCACACTTGATTGCGACCATTGACGAGCCTCCCGCCCCACACTATAGGCCCTTAAGACCTGCCGATTTCAATGAAAACGCAAGTGTGCACAGCTGTTGGGCTGGACAGCAGCCACGGCAAGTCAGTTCTGGAGCTGGGAATAAGCTTTTAGCGTTGCGATCAAATCTCCTCCAGTTGTTATTTGGCAATCGTGAAAGGGGACGTGAGCTGAGCAGACAGGAGGTTCCTGGCTCCGCCGTGAAGGGCTGTAACAATGAAGAGGTAATCAAATTGGGCCCACGGTGTCTTGGTTCACTCAGCTGTGAAGGATTAAGTATGTCTCTGAGGGAACAGACATGTCATAAAGTATACAATGTCGGAGAGATTCAGGTGACATTTGGCTGGATTCTGTGAGAATTATGTGTCTCTAAATCGTTGACTGCTCCAGAAAAATAGGGGGGAGGGTGAATGCACCCAAGTATTTTGTGCCGACTGACCCCAAACTGAAAATAAAGAGAGCTGGCATGTCATGGTGAATGGAGGTTTATGTTTCTCATTTATATAGGGTTTCTGGATGACATATCACAGCTCTGTCTACTCTCATTATTGAACTGCTGTATCCTCACTCAGCTCTACAAGGTACCTGGTTTCATGACTTTGACACTGCAAAATACTTGGCAAGTCTTGCTCTCTCGAATACAAGAACTGTCCTGCTAAAATTGGCATCCAGAAACCTGTGTCAGGTATCATGTTGCCTGCTGGAAACGTGACTCTTCCCCTTGGTGCTCCTCAGGCTAACAAGCATGAAGCTCATTTAGGTTACATCCTCTAAGACCCTCTGAAATCAACCTGACTAGCACCTCAAAATCTCTGTGTGGTTGGAGGCCTAACCTTCGTCATGGGGATGCTGCTCAACATCACAGCCTCCTGCCAAGTTTTATGTTGCTGTCCAGACCAATATGTCGAGAGGCTTTTCTTATGCAGATCTGCCTCATCGTCGCACATGTGGCCATGCTGCTGCTGTCTTTGGCTCCCAAGCAGATGACCGAAGAGCATGGCTGCACAAGAGCGAACAGGAGGAGGCTGTTCTGTGTAGAGAGATCTCTAAATGCCAGAGTGGGAACCAAGAGATCGCCTTGGGGGTTGCATTTTCAGCACTATTCCCATAGTATGGGCTAACATGTGCTCCAGTTTTTAAGGGTATCTGTTTTGAAATGGGTGAAGTAGAATTTACTTCCAAGTAAAGGTGCTTACAGCTGTTGCCTTGTATGGGTTCAATCCATTCTGCCTAACTTGTTTGTGAATTAGAGCCAAGGTTGTCATTCGTATTTATTAGGCCATTGGCTGTTAATGACCAATAGCAATTGCCAGGATCTAACATGCAGTGTGTCGCCTTACACACACACACACACACAGAGAGAGAGAGAGAGAGAGAGAGAGAGAGAGAGAGAGACTTTTCAGTTTTCCTCTTCCAGACTCAGTCTGCTCAGATGCAATGTCACCTGAAGAGCAATGGACCCAACTGAGCCATGTTCCATTAGGTGGGAATCACAGTCACCAGAATTGCAGCTGGCAATTTCCCACAGACCATGCTCAGATTGCTTGGGACCATGATAATATACTTTCATGTGTGTTCAGTTCTGTCTGCCATCACCATTCATCATGCCCAGGGTGTCCTGTGTTTCTCTCTCACTTGCTGCTAGGTTTCCAGGCACAGTCCACGAAGCTTCATGTCTGAGCACTTTTGATGATGATGTCGTTGTTGTTGTTACTCCGGAGCTTTCCCTTTGAAAACCCACTCTTTAAAACTCAGTTGGAGCAAATGTCATTCCACAGAAAACCCAAATGGGTGTTTGCTCCAATTCAGCTTTAAGGATCAGGTTTTCATGAGGAAAGCTCAAGGCAACAACAACAAAAAGCTCAGACACAGAGTGTTAAAGTGTGGGCCTCTGCCTGGAAAGAGTGGAGCAAAAGGAAGTGTGGATAAGCCCCACCTCTCCCTTCTAAAATTTATACTAAGGTAAAACAGAAGTTAGATATTGCTATTGCCAGGTGGGAACACTGAACATTCTCAAGAAAAAGGTGTGTTCTCCCACCCTTGCCCTATAGTGCTGAAGAAAACAAAAATTACATTATATTACAAAGGCACACTCTTACCCATATATATCCTAGAAACATAGGAAGTTGCCAAGCTCCCCAATGCCTTGCCCCTCTCCCTTCCCTTTCAGAAACTGGCAATGATGTGTGGCATTGGAAAACCTGGTCAGCAAGGCCACTCCACCTGTGCCATCCCACCAGCCATATCTGTCCTTATACCAGGTTCCACTGTTTGTCTGTCTAAGTCAGCATTGACTGCAAGGAGTCAAGAGGAGTTACTTTCCATTACCTGAGATATCAAGGAGTGAACCTGGGAGTTTTGGCATGCAAAGCATGTGCTCTGCCACTCAGCTATGGGTCCTCCTCCCACTACTAAGTCCTTCTTTCCTTTCCCCAAGTGAATGGTACATAGTTTTCCTCTTATTCATTTTCACTGGTCTTGGCCTTTCTGGAGACTGTGCTTGATTCCATGGGTAGCAAGATACAGCTTGTGGCGAAGTCCTATCACGTCAGTCCAGACCACTATCCCAATAAGCAGCAATCATGGAAATAGATGATTTGGGTTGTTTGCAAACATTAACTAACAGCAGCTCTCGAGCTGGGCCCTGTCTCCTCTCCCCCCAATTATTTCAGGTGTTACACATTTGCTGACAGCATGGATTTAAAGAGGAGGCAATTAGCAAACGTTCAAATCCACACCTGCTCGGTAACTCACAAACTGGTCTGGCACCCAGGAGTCTGACATCCTTTTTATTTTTGTCACAGTCTGGAAGATTTTCAAACAGCTGTTGGATGCTCACTGTACTTTCAATCTGGCTGGATATGGCCACAAAATTCACATGTGAAACTTCCAGTTTCACTTCCGGCAATTAAACTTCATACGGGGCAAAGATTTATGGAGGAAACAGCAGACCACCCAATGATGGCAAGAAAAGGGTAGTGCACACTGACAAATATCATCCAAGCTTCCAAGGCCTTCAAGAGCATGAGTGATTAATGCCCATATCACTACATTTGTTCACTACAAAACATATTTAGGATACAACATGGCTTCCAGTTCACCACTTGCCCCATCAGCACCCTAGCACATCACTTCTCCCAAGAGCCTTGCATAATCACACTGGTAGTAAAGGCAACTGGGTCTAGAGTAGGGACATCAGTCAATACTGGTGCAGTGGTGCAACATACTTAGTAAAATCATGATACAAGGGCAATGCTACAGGTTGTGACTGCACATTCTGCACATTATTCTCTAACCCTGAGGCACCAAACTAAGCTGAACAGGATGCCACCCAAGTAGCCTTGCACAGGTATGAGTGTGCTCTTTCCACCTTGTATTGGTTCACCCAGAAATCTCACTCCCTGCACCAGTACAAAGAACTTGGGTCTCCTGCTACATCAGTGCAGCTTAAATGCACAGATTTGCAAAAGAGCTTAGGCAGGACCTATGTGAGTGAAGACAGAGCATGATGCGGGATGAATATAGGAGCAGTTGGGCTGCTTCCCATTGGCCACTTCCTTCATGGCCACTGCTCTTTGCTGTCTCCAGCACTCTTGTTTTTTCAGCTAAGTTAGTGATGGCACTGACTGCCAAAGCTGCAACCTGGGATTGAATTTATAGCCCAGTTGTGGACCAGAGGAGATAGAGCTCTACCTCTGTTTCATGCCACAAGCTCCATGCTTCGCAACCAAGCCTGCTGATTGGTTCCTGGAATGGCGACAACCCAGGACATCAGCCAATGCTAGCCAATGAGGTAGCTAGCACTAGTCCATCGTGCCAGGAGCACAAGAGAGTCCCAATACATAATGGTCATGAGTCAGGACTAATAAACTTCTATTGCATCTCAACTCTTGCAGCATCTTCCTTCTCAGGTACACTACAAAAACATAGGAAGAGGTTCCCAAAACACAGAAAACACATGTCACTGCAGGTTTTCTTTGAATTTCTCACTATCCGTGTGGCAAAACAGCCATGTGCAAAGACCCCTATACAAACAGTCCTCCAGTCCTCACAATATCACAAGCCCAGTGTAATGGGAGTGGAGTAGAGACAGAGAGCTTCTCTTTGTATGCTGGTCAACGAAGAAAAACCCATGAAGCTCTGGGCAGAAAGGTAAAAATGCCCAGTTACTTGTTTATACTCTCATTTGCTGGTGCAGCAGCTCGCAGGATCAAGCCACTGGCATTTGGAAGAGGAATGAAACCCTGCCAAACAACTTTTATCTATGCACAGCAGATCAAGCATTTTACAGGGTCAAAAGTACCCTTTTTCTTTGTCAGCAGATGAATGTTGCCTTTAACCTAACCAATCTTGCATGCTATATGCTTTCCTGATAGCCTCGTATGCTCATTAGCACAGAATTGATTCTCTGCCCTGGCCTCTGTTACTCAATCACTTGTCTCAGTTATCTCAGAAGAGCAGGCAATCATTGTCACTGGAAGGGTAAGTCTTTACTCCTTTGCAAATTTAAGAGGCCTAACTCTTTGGGGGAGAGCTTGTGACTGTTAAGTGAGCCATGCAACAAAGCCCAAGATTCCGCTGGCTGGTCAACAGAATGACACCTTTTCTGTTGTTTCAAGACAGTACTAAAAAGAAGCCTTTATAGATCTATGCATCTTTAAAAATAAAAAGGAGGGGGAGGCAGAGCTTCAGAAGCTTATAAGCATTCCACATTTTTAACTGAAAAAGATGGAGTTGTAGTCCATTTAGGCTGGCCTCAACCAGAGCTGTGGCCCTGATCTGGTGGAACGCTCTTGTCACAAAAGACTAGGGCCCTGCGGGACTTGACATCTTTCCGCAGGGCTTTGGTAATCCTCACAGAACTCTAGCCCAATGGTTGCCATTAATTTGATTTTAAACTGATTTTAAAATGAATTGATTTTAGAATGCAGTGTTACTTTTATTGTTGTTAGCCGCTCTGAGCCCGGCTTCGGCTGGGGAGGGTGGGATATAAATAATATTTTATTTTATTTTATTTTTATTTTTATTTTTATTTTTATTTTTATCATCATCATCATCATCTGTGCATGGCCAGCCTTCTGTTTCCATGATCTTTCATGCCACTGTTTACACATATAATTGTGGCATTGCATCTCACTCTTGGGAAAGATGTGGGACTCACCCAAAGGGAGCATATGTATTGCATGCACAAATCTATCCACACCCTGCTAAAAGATGAGCACCACAAAAGAGGCCAGAATCATAGCAAGGTACAATGAAAATTAATAGCCAAAAACTGACAAGGATGGTGCCTGGTGTGCTTTCTTGGGCAAAGCACTCCACAAATGGGGAGCCAGATAGTCGGATGTGCATGCTTCCTACTTCTAGGGTGTTCAGCTATGCTGTGTTTACCATTCTACCCGTTATTCACTGTGCTACAGTGTCTGCCAAAAACATAGCAGAGTATAGAGAAATGAGAATATTGTTACTTAGGATTTTAAAATGTCAATTCTTGGAGCAGCCTTAGATACTCTTAGTCATACTGAAACAGGAAGTGCAGTGTCGCTTCCTGTTTTTATTATTAAATGAGATACTATATTATTTTACCCAGGAAAGCTGCAAAAGCTCCCCTTTTGAACATTTTGGAAGAAGTCCAAAAGCAGGAAGTGCAGCTCCCAGCACTTGTTAGAATGTCTGAAGCAAGAGTTGGAATGACAGTTTTACAGCCTCTCTGCTTAAACAAGCCCAGGGAAAAGGTGCTTGCCATCCTCTTTCACTGCACATCAGTTTTCTCCGCTAATCTTCTAAACTACATTTGCTTTTATTCTTTTTGACTTGAGCTAATGAGATGAAAATAGCTTCAGAATGTATCATTTCTTTTCCAATTCCACATAGTTTCAAATCTTTTATTAGACAATGATGGCCTTCAGACCACTCTTGCAAAGGCATTTTATTCTCTTAATTTTGTCTGTGAGCAGATAACGCATCTGGTGTCACTCACCAAAACACAGCGCATAGATGACGAGCGTTTAATTAGTTATTGGGGTGTGCGTCAAATGGAAAGGACCCTTCCTTTGGATGAAAGCACTTACCTCCTAGAAGCTGTCAGCCGGAAGTTCAAGAGAGTGTATTATTTAGTACCCATTGAAAGGTCTCTTATCTGGGTAAACAGATCAATGGACAAAAAAGAACAAGAATCAAGGTGGGAGAAGTACAAAGTGGAAAAAGTGCTGAACATTATGTGCTATTTTAGCCCATTTGGCGTTTTTTTTTATTTACACACATGTAAGATTTCTTACCCACTCTTCACCATAAGTTACCCAGGGCAGCTACAACAGTGGGCCCCATAAAACAAAATGCCTTAAGGCCAGGGTAATGAGGTGCATCTACAGCAGGGGTAGGCAACCTAAGATCCGGGGGCAGGATGCGGCCCATTCGCCTTCTCAAGCCAGCCCGCGGGCGATCCGGGAATCAGCGTGTTTTTACATGAGTAGAATGTGCGCTTTTATTTAAAATGCATCTCTGGGTTATTTGTGGGGCATAGGAATTCATAGGAAGGCAGGAGTGCCTGGCGTGCTCTGGTCCATGGGGTCACGAAGAGTCGGACACGACTAAACGACTAAACAACAACAACAGGAATTCATTCCTTTTTATTTTTCAAAATATAGTCCGCCCCCCCCCCCACAAGGTCTGAGGGACGGTGGACCGGCCCACGGCTGGAAAAGGTTGCTAATCCCTGATCTACAGCATCCAGGGAAAGGGAAAGATGCTAGACACACCTCTGCGGAAGGGAGGTTTCACAATTTAGGAGCTGTCACAGAGAAACCCCTCTCCTGGGCCACCATTTCTCTCACTTCTGGGGGTGGTGAAATGAACATATATCCTAGATCTAAGGAATCATCATACAAACATTAGTTATTACGTATACCTTAAGAGGTGTTCAGATACACCAGGTGTCCTGGTGGGCTTATTGCCTGTTACAGCTAAAATCTGGGTGCGGGGTTACTCTGCCACCCAGCTCATCGGACTAAGTCCGTGGGTCCCTGCGGAAGAAAATGAGCTCAGCCGGACACAGGAGCAAACTGCAGAAGATCCAAGTTTATTGCGCAACAGGTTCAAGACGAGATTGAACAGTGAGAAAGGGGTGGCATGAACTTTTGAGATTTCCCTCCATGTCCCAGAATACAGTGCATGAAACGTCACGAATACATTATGGGAAGGTTGGGTTTCACAAGTTACATCATGAATATACTTTACACGTCATGAATACATTATGAAAAGGTGGGATTACATTAATTAGCATTTTCGGATGAGGGAGGGGGGATATGCGGAGCGGGAAATATACATAGATACACATTTATTGAGTACCGGTGGTGGCAAGACAATGGGCCAGGAATATACATCGTCTGTCACCTAGTATTGCCCGAAGGAAGGATTTGCAAAACTATCTGACAGGATTAAGAAGTTCCTGCGTACGTGACCTGCCGCTTTGGAGATTATGGAAGTAGGGACAGCATCATGGAGTCCAAGGGGAACTGAGTTGAATGGCACCGAGAACGAGCAGATCAGAACCACGGCTGATTTTATATCAATTTTTGAAGATTTCAGTGATTTCTAAGCCACTCTGTACTAGAGAGCAAAAGCAGAAACAGAGTGGATACATTGTAACAGGATTTTGACAGTATTACTTGAGAGATTATGGAGGACAGGGGAGGGGTGATGGAGTCCTAGAGAAATTGAGCAAATATATTGTAGTGAAGAAGACATTGCCCCCCCCCCCGTTCCGTATCAGTCCCCCATTCGGAGATAGATTTGCATTAAAGTTCTGTAAGAACTTGCAAATCTTTTCTCCGCACCCTAAATCTCGGTGAATGGGATGTGTGGCTTTATGCAAACCTGAAAGGGACTTGCAAGCCATGCCTCTTATGGTCATTTGCAAGTATATCAGTGCAGGTAGCTGCATATAGGGTATTATATAAAGAACACCTCTTGTATTTTGTTGCTAAATTACTTGTGGCATTCTCAATAGTGTTTTATGCTTTGCACCTAACAGGAAGGTCTAATTGACTGAAAAATGCAGTTGGTGTTTTGTCCTTCGCCATTTTTGTGTGTTTCTCAGGTGTCAAGCTAGCTCTTCTGTGGTCTCACACTGACATAGTGCTACAGCAACACATCCTGTCTGTTGAATCCCCTCAGGGCTTTCATTTAACCATGTTGCCTGGCATTCACCATAGCTGGCACAGGTTGGGCATCTCGTGAGGGAGATGCCTTGGCCTTGGCCTTCCTATGGGATTCTATTATAGGCTGTGGTTTTGCACGCATGGGGGTTGCTCACTTGCACTTAAAGGACCAAAAGGCTAATTGCAGCCTGGATACACGTGCCCAATTCAAACTGAGTCCAATTTGAATTTATCTTGCCCCATGGTTCTCAACTCTTCAAACCAATCTGTTAAAAGAAAACCATTCTTAACAAGGGCAGTTGTCCAAATAAGTCAATTTAAGTCTATAAGGAATCATTCCTGCTAAACCAAAGCATATCCACCTTCATGTTTCTTAGAAGCTTCTCCTTGGTAAAGCAAGTTTTAGCACATTTTTAAAATGGGTAGGGAAGGTTGGCATAGTGCCAGGTGGGACAACGAATTGTGGTTATCTAAACATTGGACTACACAATAGTGTGAGCTATTAGAAAGTATAAAATGCATGAGAATTCTCCACTGGTGTGTAAGGAATAAGACATTAAACATAAAAACAGTTACACACAATAAATTGCCCCCCTTTGTGGAAATCATACTGTCAGACACATTTCAACATTCTCACATAATAACACATAATACAAAACAAAATAATTAAATATCTGTTGCATATCTTGACACCATTGTGATCTTTTACGTATGTATCTTTTGAATCTTGGAGCAGAGGCTTGAGGTTCAAGTGAAAAAATGTCCTTGCAATTCAACTCCTCCCCCCTTTGTCAGCCCCCCCCCCCCGTCAGTCTATATCATTTTAAAGAGATAGCTGTGGCCACTTTGAAACTCTGGTGTTGCAGGTCTTGTGATAGCGAAGAACTGAGTTGAGGGGTTGTTGCTGCTTTTCATCATTGCACATCTGTAGAAGTGATATCCTGTAAGGGGCAGGGTTTTGGGGACTTAAAAACACAGTTAGACAAGGAAGGGGCAAAAGGCAAAAAGGATGTCCTCCAGTTTCCATGGGAAGCTGCAAATAATAACAATCTTAGTGGATTAAACATTTTATTCATTATCATTATTGGACTATTTTGATTGTTGTTAGCCGCCCTGAGCCCAGCTTCGGCTGGGGAGGGCAGGATAGAAATAAAATTTACTATTTAGTATTATTTATTATCACATTTCCATATAATTACTGTTATTATCTGCTAAGTTTGTTTGCTTTCCTTCACTTAGTTTTTGTTGTTGTTGTTCTTTTCATATTATAAAATAAAAATTACTCCACATGTATAGAAAGAGAACTGAAAAAATACAAAGGTTAAAAAAATACAAAAGAAAGCAAAAAATTAGATTACCAGTCAGATGAAAACAAACTTGACACAAGGACATCAGATTTAGAAAAGAATTATTATTAAATATATTGTCAAAACCACTAGACTGAAAAGATGGGAAAACAATGGGGAAAAACTTAAAATTCACCATGTGCTATCTGATAAAAGAACTTCATGAAACTGACTTTCAACATGTGATGAACATGTCCCCAAAGTAAAACACAAACACACAAAATGAGCTATGAGGAACCAAAAATAAATAAATGCTAAGACACACAATTAATAAGTAACCTGAAGTAATCTGTTTTGGCATTCTAACATCCCAAATGAAAATAAAAGTGTTTCTTGATGTGACATCAGCTGTAATGTTAATAGTGGAATACTGGGAAATGAGTTAATACCAAGAAAATGAATGGCAATTTAAAGTTGTGCAAGTACCTTGCACTAGCCAAAATGACAGAATTAAGAAATGCTCAGGCAAAAGGTAAACAAATACCATTCCACAAACAATGTTTGGTTGTGCTTCGATTAATTTCATATATATAATGGAAGAACTGATAAAACGAACTTAATAAAGGAAAACAGATTATTTGTAACCTAAAAAATAATGTCAAAGCCACAAAGAGATAGAAGGAAATCAACTAATATAGCAGGGATTCAGACTTGTTTTGCTGAACAGAAAGAAAGTGACTGTTTGGCTTTAAGGGAAGAAAGACAAAAGGAAAACAAATGCAATTACTTTTTATAGAGTATTTAAATCACTGTTTGCATCCCCTCAGAAAGGACACTCTGTTAAAAGGGAAAATTATTTCATGTGAGAGGTCTGTCAGGAAATGCTGTTCCTAAAATGCATAGGCATATACACATACACACACACACAAGAAAACTGTTATAAAATTTAAATCCCATGGGGGGGGGAAACTACTCAAGAGAGGAACTCACAGTGGGAGTGCTTTGATATTTACCTGTGAAAAGAATTTGGCATGTCCAGTACTTAACTCTATTGTCTTAAGTAGCCCTGGAGCAAAACACATTAAGGATGATTTCGCTCAATGGTTCCAAGTTTTACATAAGGAAATTTGTATAGGTTTCACGCTCTCCAAACCTTCTCTCTCCCCCCTCCTTTCTCTCGCTCTCTCTCTCTTTATTTTTTTTTTTAAAGCTGATCTAGCCTCTGTGCATGTGCAGAGTTCATGTCTCAGCAAACCTTTTATACCATTGAAAATGTTGCATCCTTTGGCCCAATTAGAATAAGGAAGGGAAAGGTAAGGAGTAGATTTTAAAAATAGGGTTAGATTTTAAAACAAAAAAGAGAAACTCAGCAATTCAAGTATTCAACCGCTCTCTTATTTATGAGTAAAAATGGCCAGAGCGTTATAATTCATAGGATTTTTTAACATTCTCAGTCATTTCAGCCTTACCATTTGCAGACAAAAAAATTATTATTATTATTATTAATATTATTATTTTCTGCGCCTTAATTTACAGGAATGGCCAAGGCTAATTGTACTTGATTATTCATTTGTATGTGCTTAAACTTTGAATTGACTTTTAAGTTTGATTTTTTTTAAAAAAAAAAATAGTAGACAAAATGATAAATACTGTAATCACTCAAATGCTTGATATTACCAGTTGTGCTTCAAAACATCATGGCTTTTACCTCTCACCTTTTAAAACTAAAAAGCAAAGCTAGGCTGAATTTCAACTCCATTACCACACCAGAATTTAAGAATTACCCTCCAATGCTTGCAGACACATGGTCTTCCACACAGCCACAAATTGGGAGAGTTGAAAGGGACCCTGGGGTCATCTAGTCCAACCCTCCAAAATATAGGGTTCACAGCAAGATTTCGCAGCAAGATTTGTACTACCAGAAACACACACATTCACCTCTCACCTTTAAAAACAAAGAGCAAGTCTGGGCTGGATTTCAACTCATCAGCCACAAATTGGGAAAGTTGAAAGGGACCTGGGGTCATCTAGTCCAACCCTAAAATACAGGGTTCATAGCAAGATTTGTACTACCAGAGAGACACACACATACTTATGTACACAGACACAACTGGGGAAGAGACCATAAGCCATGCGCCTATCATGTACTAAGGAAGAGGAAAATAAAAGTACCCAACCCTTTTAGCAGATCTTGAAGCTAGTTTGAGTGAGAGTTTACTTCCTTAGACTAAAGAGTGAAGGTTCCTAGATAAATTATCTTTAAAGACTGAAGTGAACATTTTTCCTAAGATAGGGAGAGGATCTCTTATAAAGCATAGTTAAAACAGCCATAGATTTTTTTTATTTTTTTTTTTAGGGAATACACAAGTGTTGCCCCCTCCCCTCTTTGCAGTTTCCTTTAAAGGAAGCTTACTCGGGAGTAAATTTACCTGGCACAGAAGTAAGAAGGGGGAAAACAACTGAAAGAGGCAGAGTGAAACAAGGGGGAGGGGGGGCATTTTCTAACAAAAGAGGCCATGAAGTCTTATAGAGACTGATATCAGGAGCCTTACAATAACTCTTCTGTCCAACCAAATCGAAGTTAAAACTGGACTCAAATATTTTTTCTTAGAATGAACACCATACTTTTATAGGCATATGCTTAATGAAGTACATACACTGCATTTTAGCTTGAGAGAGCAGTTGGCTCAACTAGGCTTTTGCAGCAGAAACATTAGGTTATCAGCACCTTCCAAAATAAGACTGTAGACTCACAATCTCAAAAGTTGGGGCAAAGCAAGAGGTGGGGTAAACATTTGCACACTTCATTCTCAATTTTTGTCTTATTTAGGACTGCTAAGATCCAGCATGGCTTCCTTAGATTTAAATTTTGAAGCAAGCTTGCAGTTTAAACTATGCACACTTAAGAAAGGCAGTCTGCCAGAGACAGAAGGAACAGACAACACACATAACAGACAACATGTAAACATACATATTCTCATATATGTATTAACAGACAACACACATAACAGACAACATGTAAACATATATATTCTCATCCTTTAGTTGGTTATTGCAAGGAGTTGGGCCACTACCTTTGGCTTCATTAAGTGAAATTAGTAGGAAGGTCCCACATGGTTTTATGAGCCTCCTTGCCTCTTCAAACACACCACCAGGTAATCAAACTGGTAGGGCTCGCAACGCTTGGTTGACTGGGTACCCCTTTATAGATGCATGCGTTGCTGTTGTTGCTTTTTTTGCTTTTTTTTTTTGGGGGGGGGGTGTCTGGGATAGAGAAGGGGAAAAAGAGGGGTTGATTAGGATTGGTATGTCTAGGGGTTTGGTATGCTTAGTACAGGGACGTATAGTAAAGAGGAGAAGGGGCTTCTAGTTGCCTGGCAACTTCCTTAGTGGGTTTTAGAGAGCTCTAGCTATCCGGTTCCTTGCGTTCCATTTCCTATTTCCTTATTTCCTGTAACCTGGGGTCTCTTTCCACTCTGCCGGTCCTGCCCAATTCCTCATGGGCTATCCCTCCTGGCAACCTCCTACCTATCGTCACATCTCAGGAAAAGGGGCCCTACTGGACGCCCGCGCCATGCAGTGCCAGATCGGGTGGTCCCTGGATAGAATTTCGAACTGAAAATCCCCCTTGCTTTTGGAAGCGGGCTCACGCACGGTTACGTGGCACCGACCAGTGCGGCTGGGATTGGGATAGAAAGCCAGACCCCTTCCTGCCCCCTCCGTAAGGGCGCTCGGGAAGTTCGGAAAGAGAGCTCCAACCCCTTGCTTTCAACTGGGATGCCCGTTGCGGAAAGTCGGCTGTCTTTCCAAGCCGGGTCTCTCCGTCTTACTTTCGGACTCCCAATTGGTGCGGCTGGCTGGAGATTTTAAGGAAAAGAGATAGAGCTCAGAACCCCCCTTTCGGGTTGAGCAGCGGTCCACGGTCTCTCTCACTAACCGGACCAAGAGAAAGGCAAGAAGGAGCGATAGAGAGGAGGGCAGAGAATTCAGTTGCCAGGAGACTTCCACCCCCTTCCCACCAGTGCACTGGATTTTCCTTTTTCCTTATACTCACGCGTCTTCTATGATGATCCCGGGATCGATGAATAAGCCGGCTGGATCCCTCTTTTGCTCCCCGGCTGAACTCCTAGGGCTTTCGATTACCGCCCAGAAGATGGCTGGGGGTCCAAAAGGATCTTCCCAGGCAAAATGGCCTGGAGCCGGCTGAAGATTTCGGGGCCCCCAGTCAGCAGCTCGGGAGAACCGCAAGCCCCACGTTGGGCAGCCAACTGTTACGGCTAAAATCTGGGTGCGGGGTTACTCTGCCACCCAGCTCATCGGACTAAGTCCGTGGGTCCCTGCGGAAGAAAATGAGCTCAGCCGGACACAGGAGCAAACTGCAGAAGATCCAAGTTTATTGCGCAACAGGTTCAAGACGAGATTGAACAGTGAGAAAGGGGTGGCATGAACTTTTGAGATTTCCCTCCATGTCCCAGAATACAGTGCATGAAACGTCACGAATACATTATGGGAAGGTTGGGTTTCACAAGTTACATCATGAATATACTTTACACGTCATGAATACATTATGAAAAGGTGGGATTACATTAATTAGCATTTTCGGATGAGGGAGGGGGGATATGCGGAGCGGGAAATATACATAGATACACATTTATTGAGTACCGGTGGTGGCAAGACAATGGGCCAGGAATATACATCGTCTGTCACCTAGTATTGCCCGAAGGAAGGATTTGCAAAACTATCTGACAGGATTAAGAAGTTCCTGCGTACGTGACCTGCCGCTTTGGAGATTATGGAAGTAGGGACAGCATCATGGAGTCCAAGGGGAACTGAGTTGAATGGCACCGAGAACGAGCAGATCAGAACCACGGCTGATTTTATATCAATTTTTGAAGATTTCAGTGATTTCTAAGCCACTCTGTACTAGAGAGCAAAAGCAGAAACAGAGTGGATACATTGTAACAGGATTTTGACAGTATTACTTGAGAGATTATGGAGGACAGGGGAGGGGTGATGGAGTCCTAGAGAAATTGAGCAAATATATTGTAGTGAAGAAGACATTGCCCCCCCCCCCGTTCCGTATCATGCCGAATAAAGTATTATCTATCTATCTACTAAGGTTAGCAGCTACATCCCCCCCCCTACAGTGCATACTATTTGTGGCATATGCAGACATGGTGCACACAATTCTTCTGTTGCTCAGGGGTAATTTATATGAGTGGAACTTCAGCTGCCATAAGTTCTGCCGGCTTCCTATACTTAGGACACTCTGCTGGTGTTTGCATATTCAGCAACACTGCCACACATTCCACTTAAAACCACCAGCTCATTTTACAACCTGAAACTGCAAAAATAAACTTCAAGTAAATTACTCTCCCTCACCTGGCTTTAATACGCATCCTATAACCTGGTATTACTTTTTTTACAGCAAATGATTTAGAAGATGCCATTTTCTTTCTTTCTCTCTAGGGAATCTGATCTTGCAAGAAACATTCTTGACTTGAGTGTGGAATAAACTTGTAAAAGTGCTGTTTTTGCATATCAAAGCAACCAAATGGGTACATCCGGGGTGAAGGCATCATTCGAGTAAATAAATAAATATCCATCAGGCTGCACTAATTCTTGTTCTACAAGCTTACTTGGTAATGAGTCTCATTCAGTTCAATGGCACTTGCTCCTAGGCAAGTGTTTATAGGATTACAAATTTAGGCCGCAGACATTCACTGATTGGATGCAAGTGCTTGCTCTTTGCTACAGGTCCAGCTGACCAGGATTGTTTATTAGTGTGCATTTAGACTTCAAAGAGGCCATAATGTTTCACTGACTGCATGAAGCTTCTCTGAACCCCGGGCTATTGAAAGCGATGCAAAGGTTGCAGGTGGTGAAATTCTGCTCTTCATTCTGTGTTCCAGATCTGTGACTTGAAAAGTCATAACATAAGATGATGATGATAGCCACTGCTTCTTGTCAAAGTTAATTTCTGCATGCAAAATACTCCCGAGTGGGGGGATTGCATGTTCGAGAGTCATGGGGAATACTATATGTTATTACTATATACTATATACTATACTATATGCCCAGGAGGACTCTCCTGTGTGGGTGTCTGAGGGCCCTGCTCCTTCCTGCCACTCACCATCTGGCCCAGGGCGGGGCCTGAAGGACTCACAGGGACTGCTGCGCTCTGCTGCCCAGGAGGACTCTCCTGTGTGGGTGTCTGAGGGCCCTGCTCCTTCCTGCCACTCACCATCTGGCCCAGGGCGGGGCCTGAAGGACTCACAGGGACTGCTGCGCTCTGCTGCCCAGGAGGACTCTCCTGTGTGGGTGTCTGAGGGCCCTGCTCCTTCCTGCCACTCACCATCTGGCCCAGGGCGGGGCCTGAAGGACTCACAGGGACTGCTGCATTCTGCTGCCCAGGAGGACTCTCCTGTGTGGGTGTCTGAGGGCCCTGCTCCTTCCTGCCACTCACCATCTGGCCCGGGGCGGGGCCTGAAGGACTCACAGGGACTGCTGCATTCTGCTGCCCAGGAGGACTCTCCTGTGTGGGTGTCTGAGGGCCCTGCTCCTTCCTGCCACTCACCATCTGGCCCAGGGCGGGGCCTGAAGGACTCACAGGGACTGCTGCGCTCTGCTGCCCAGGAGGACTCTCCTGTGTGGGTGTCTGAGGGCCCTGCTCCTTCCTGCCACTCACCATCTGGCCCAGGGCGGGGTCTGAAGGACTCACAGGGACTGCTGCGCTCTGCTGCCCAGGAGGACTCTCCTGTGTGGGTGTCTGAGGGCCCTGCTCCTTCCTGCCACTCACCATCTGGCCCAGGGCGGGGCCTGAAGGACTCACAGGGACTGCTGCGCTCTGCTGCCCAGGAGGACTCTCCTGTGTGGGTGTCTGAGGGCCCTGCTCCTTCCTGCCACTCACCATCTGGCCCGGGGCGGGGCCTGAAGGACTCACAGGGACTGCTGCATTCTGCTGCCCAGGAGGACTCTCCTGTGTGGGTGTCTGAGGGCCCTGCTCCTTCCTGCCACTCACCATCTGGCCCAGGGCGGGGCCTGAAGGACTCACAGGGACTGCTGCGCTCTGCTGCCCAGGAGGACTCTCCTGTGTGGGTGTGTGAGGGCCCTGCTCCTTCCTGCCACTCACCATCTGGCCCAGGGCGGGGCCTGAAGGACTCACAGGGACTGCTGCGCTCTGCTGCCCAGGAGGACTCTCCTGTGTGGGTGTCTGAGGGCCCTGCTCCTTCCTGCCACTCACCATCTGGCCCGGGGCGGGGCCTGAAGGACTCACAGGGACTGCTGCATTCTGCTGCCCAGGAGGACTCTCCTGTGTGGGTGTCTGAGGGCCCTGCTCCTTCCTGCCACTCACCATCTGGCCCGGGGCGGGGCCTGAAGGACTCACAGGGACTGCTGCGCTCTGCTGCCCAGGAGGACTCTCCTGTGTGGGTGTCTGAGGGCCCTGCTCCTTCCTGCCACTCACCATCTGGCCCAGGGCGGGGCCTGAAGGACTCACAGGGACTGCTGCATTCTGCTGCCCAGGAGGACTCTCCTGTGTGGGTGTCTGAGGGCCCTGCTCCTTCCTGCCACTCACCATCTGGCCCAGGGCGGGGCCTGAAGGACTCACAGGGACTGCTGCATTCTGCTGCCCAGGAGGACTCTCCTGTGTGGGTGTCTGAGGGCCCTGCTCCTTCCTGCCACTCACCATCTGGCCCAGGGCGGGGCCTAAAGGACTCACAGGGACTGCTGCGCTCTGCTGCCTGGAGGACTCTCCTGTGTGGGTGTCTGAGGGCCCTGCTCCTTCCTGCCACTCACCATCTGGCCCAGGGCGGGGCCTGAAGGACTCACAGGGACTGCTGCGCTCTGCTGCCCAGGAGGACTCTCCTGTGTGGGTGTCTGAGGGCCCTGCTCCTTCCTGCCACTCACCATCTGGCCCGGGGCGGGGCCTGAAGGACTCACAGGGACAGCTGCATTCTGCTGCCCAGGAGGACTCTCCTGTGTGGGTGTCTGAGGGCCCTGCTCCTTCCTGCCACTCACCATCTGGCCCAGGGCGGGGCCTGAAGGACTCACAGGGACTGCTGCATTCTGCTGCCCAGGAGGACTCTCCTGTGTGGGTGTCTGAGGGCCCTGCTCCTTCCTGCCACTCACCATCTGGCCCGGGGCGGGGCCTGAAGGACTCACAGGGACTGCTGCGCTCTGCTGCCCAGGAGGACTCTCCTGTGTGGGTGTCTGAGGGCCCTGCTCCTTCCTGCCACTCACCATCTGGCCCAGGGTGGGGCCTGAAGGACTCACAGGGACTGCTGCATTCTGCTGCCCAGGAGGACTCTCCTGTGTGGGTGTCTGAGGGCCCTGCTCCTTCCTGCCACTCACCATCTGGCCCAGGGCGGGGCCTGAAGGACTCACAGGGACTGCTGCATTCTGCTGCCCAGGAGGACTCTCCTGTGTGGGTGTCTGAGGGCCCTGCTCCTTCCTGCCACTCACCATCTGGCCCAGGGCGGGGCCTAAAGGACTCACAGGGACTGCTGCGCTCTGCTGCCTGGAGGACTCTCCTGTGTGGGTGTCTGAGGGCCCTGCTCCTTCCTGCCACTCACCATCTGGCCCAGGGCGGGGCCTGAAGGACTCACAGGGACTGCTGCGCTCTGCTGCCCAGGAGGACTCTCCTGTGTGGGTGTCTGAGGGCCCTGCTCCTTCCTGCCACTCACCATCTGGCCCGGGGCGGGGCCTGAAGGACTCACAGGGACAGCTGCATTCTGCTGCCCAGGAGGACTCTCCTGTGTGGGTGTCTGAGGGCCCTGCTCCTTCCTGCCACTCACCATCTGGCCCAGGGCGGGGCCTGAAGGACTCACAGGGACTGCTGCATTCTGCTGCCCAGGAGGACTCTCCTGTGTGGGTGTCTGAGGGCCCTGTTCCTTCCTGCCACTCACCATCTGGCCCAGGGCGGGCCCTGAAGGACTCACAGGGACTGCTGCGCTCTGCTGCCCAGGAGGACTCTCCTGTGTGGGTGTCTGAGGGCCCTGCTCCTTCCTGCCACTCACCATCTGGCCCAGGGCGGGGCCTGAAGGACTCACAGGGACTGCTGCGCTCTGCTGCCCAGGAGGACTCTCCTGTGTGGGTGTCTGAGGGCCCTGCTCCTTCCTGCCACTCACCATCTGGCCCGGGGCGGGGCCTGAAGGACTCACAGGGACTGCTGCATTCTGCTGCCCAGGAGGACTCTCCTGTGTGGGTGTCTGAGGGCCCTGCTCCTTCCTGCCACTCACCATCTGGCCCAGGGCGGGGCCTGAAGGACTCACAGGGACTGCTGCGCTCTGCTGCCCAGGAGGACTCTCCTGTGTGGGTGTCTGAGGGCCCTGCTCCTTCCTGCCACTCACCATCTGGCCCAGGGCGGGGCCTGAAGGACTCACAGGGACTGCTGCGCTCTGCTGCCCAGGAGGACTCTCCTGTGTGGGTGTCTGAGGGCCCTGCTCCTTCCTGCCACTCACCATCTGGCCCGGGGCGGGGCCTGAAGGACTCACAGGGACTGCTGCATTCTGCTGCCCAGGAGGACTCTCCTGTGTGGGTGTCTGAGGGCCCTGCTCCTTCCTGCCACTCACCATCTGGCCCAGGGCGGGGCCTGAAGGACTCACAGGGACTGCTGCGCTCTGCTGCCCAGGAGGACTCTCCTGTGTGGGTGTCTGAGGGCCCTGCTCCTTCCTGCCACTCACCATCTGGCCCAGGGCGGGGCCTGAAGGACTCACAGGGACTGCTGCGCTCTGCTGCCCAGGAGGACTCTCCTGTGTGGGTGTCTGAGGGCCCTGCTTCTTCCTGCCACTCACCATCTGGCCCAGGGCGGGGCCTGAAGGACTCACAGGGACTGCTGCGCTCTGCTGCCCAGGAGGACTCTCCTGTGTGGGTGTCTGAGGGCCCTGCTCCTTCCTGCCACTCACCATCTGGCCCGGGGCGGGGCCTGAAGGACTCACAGGGACTGCTGCGCTCTGCTGCCCAGGAGGACTCTCCTGTGTGGGTGTCTGAGGGCCCTGCTCCTTCCTGCCACTCACCATCTGGCCCGGGGCGGGGCCTGAAGGACTCACAGGGACTGCTGCATTCTGCTGCCCAGGAGGACTCTCCTGTGTGGGTGTCTGAGGGCCCTGCTCCTTCCTGCCACTCACCATCTGGCCCGGGGCGGGGCCTGAAGGACTCACAGGGACTGCTGCGCTCTGCTGCCCAGGAGGACTCTCCTGTGTGGGTGTCTGAGGGCCCTGCTCCTTCCTGCCACTCACCATCTGGCCCAGGGCGGGGCCTGAAGGACTCACAGGGACTGCTGCATTCTGCTGCCCAGGAGGACTCTCCTGTGTGGGTGTCTGAGGGCCCTGCTCCTTCCTGCCACTCACCATCTGGCCCAGGGCGGGGCCTGAAGGACTCACAGGGACTGCTGCATTCTGCTGCCCAGGAGGACTCTCCTGTGTGGGTGTCTGAGGGCCCTGCTCCTTCCTGCCACTCACCATCTGGCCCGGGGCGGGGCCTGAAGGACTCACAGGGACTGCTGCATTCTGCTGCCCAGGAGGACTCTCCTGTGTGGGTGTCTGAGGGCCCTGCTCCTTCCTGCCACTCACCATCTGGCCCAGGGCGGGGCCTGAAGGACTCACAGGGACTGCTGCATTCTGCTGCCCAGGAGGACTCTCCTGTGTGGGTGTCTGAGGGCCCTGCTCCTTCCTGCCACTCACCATCTGGCCCGGGGCGGGGCCTGAAGGACTCACAGGGACTGCTGCGCTCTGCTGCCCAGGAGGACTCTCCTGTGTGGGTGTCTGAGGGCCCTGCTCCTTCCTGCCACTCACCATCTGGCCCAGGGCGGGGCCTGAAGGACTCACAGGGACTGCTGCGCTCTGCTGCCCAGGAGGACTCTCCTGTGTGGGTGTCTGAGGGCCCTGCTCCTTCCTGCCACTCACCATCTGGCCCGGGGCGGGGCCTGAAGGACTCACAGGGACAGCTGCATTCTGCTGCCCAGGAGGACTCTCCTGTGTGGGTGTCTGAGGGCCCTGCTCCTTCCTGCCACTCACCATCTGGCCCAGGGCGGGGCCTGAAGGACTCACAGGGACTGCTGCATTCTGCTGCCCAGGAGGACTCTCCTGTGTGGGTGTCTGAGGGCCCTGTTCCTTCCTGCCACTCACCATCTGGCCCAGGGCGGGCCCTAAAGGACTCACAGGGACTGCTGCGCTCTGCTGCCCAGGAGGACTCTCCTGTGTGGGTGTCTGAGGGCCCTGCTCCTTCCTGCCACTCACCATCTGGCCCAGGGCGGGGCCTGAAGGACTCACAGGGACTGCTGCGCTCTGCTGCCCAGGAGGACTCTCCTGTGTGGGTGTCTGAGGGCCCTGCTCCTTCCTGCCACTCACCATCTGGCCCGGGGCGGGGCCTGAAGGACTCACAGGGACTGCTGCATTCTGCTGCCGAGGAGGACTCTCCTGTGTGGGTGTCTGAGGGCCCTGCTCCTTCCTGCCACTCACCATCTGGCCCAGGGCGGGGCCTGAAGGACTCACAGGGACTGCTGCGCTCTGCTGCCCAGGAGGACTCTCCTGTGTGGGTGTCTGAGGGCCCTGCTCCTTCCTGCCACTCACCATCTGGCCCAGGGCGGGGCCTGAAGGACTCACAGGGACTGCTGCGCTCTGCTGCCCAGGAGGACTCTCCTGTGTGGGTGTCTGAGGGCCCTGCTCCTTCCTGCCACTCACCATCAGGCCCGGGGCGGGGCCTGAAGGACTCACAGGGACTGCTGCATTCTGCTGCCCAGGAGGACTCTCCTGTGTGGGTGTCTGAGGGCCCTGCTCCTTCCTGCCACTCACCATCTGGCCCAGGGCGGGGCCTGAAGGACTCACAGGGACTGCTGCGCTCTGCTGCCCAGGAGGACTCTCCTGTGTGGGTGTCTGAGGGCCCTGCTCCTTCCTGCCACTCACCATCTGGCCCAGGGCGGGGCCTGAAGGACTCACAGGGACTGCTGCGCTCTGCTGCCCAGGAGGACTCTCCTGTGTGGGTGTCTGAGGGCCCTGCTTCTTCCTGCCACTCACCATCTGGCCCAGGGCGGGGCCTGAAGGACTCACAGGGACTGCTGCGCTCTGCTGCCCAGGAGGACTCTCCTGTGTGGGTGTCTGAGGGCCCTGCTCCTTCCTGCCACTCACCATCTGGCCCGGGGCGGGGCCTGAAGGACTCACAGGGACTGCTGCGCTCTGCTGCCCAGGAGGACTCTCCTGTGTGGGTGTCTGAGGGCCCTGCTCCTTCCTGCCACTCACCATCTGGCCCGGGGCGGGGCCTGAAGGACTCACAGGGACTGCTGCATTCTGCTGCCCAGGAGGACTCTCCTGTGTGGGTGTCTGAGGGCCCTGCTCCTTCCTGCCACTCACCATCTGGCCCGGGGCGGGGCCTGAAGGACTCACAGGGACTGCTGCGCTCTGCTGCCCAGGAGGACTCTCCTGTGTGGGTGTCTGAGGGCCCTGCTCCTTCCTGCCACTCACCATCTGGCCCAGGGCGGGGCCTGAAGGACTCACAGGGACTGCTGCATTCTGCTGCCCAGGAGGACTCTCCTGTGTGGGTGTCTGAGGGCCCTGCTCCTTCCTGCCACTCACCATCTGGCCCGGGGCGGGGCCTGAAGGACTCACAGGGACTGCTGCATTCTGCTGCCCAGGAGGACTCTCCTGTGTGGGTGTCTGAGGGCCCTGCTCCTTCCTGCCACTCACCATCTGGCCCGGGGCGGGGCCTGAAGGACTCACAGGGACTGCTGCATTCTGCTGCCCAGGAGGACTCTCCTGTGTGGGTGTCTGAGGGCCCTGCTCCTTCCTGCCACTCACCATCTGGCCCGGGGCGGGGCCTGAAGGACTCACAGGGACTGCTGCATTCTGCTGCCCAGGAGGACTCTCCTGTGTGGGTGTCTGAGGGCCCTGCTCCTTCCTGCCACTCACCATCTGGCCCAGGGCGGGGCCTGAAGGACTCACAGGGACTGCTGCGCTCTGCTGCCCAGGAGGACTCTCCTGTGTGGGTGTCTGAGGGCCCTGCTCCTTCCTGCCACTCACCATCTGGCCCAGGGCGGGGCCTGAAGGACTCACAGGGACTGCTGCGCTCTGCTGCCCAGGAGGACTCTCCTGTGTGGGTGTCTGAGGGCCCTGCTCCTTCCTGCCACTCACCATCTGGCCCAGGGCGGGGCCTGAAGGACTCACAGGGACTGCTGCATTCTGCTGCCCAGGAGGACTCTCCTGTGTGGGTGTCTGAGGGCCCTGCTCCTTCCTGCCACTCACCATCTGGCCCAGGGCGGGGCCTGAAGGACTCACAGGGACTGCTGCGCTCTGCTGCCCAGGAGGACTCTCCTGTGTGGGTGTCTGAGGGCCCTGCTCCTTCCTGCCACTCACCATCTGGCCCAGGGCGGGGCCTGAAGGACTCACAGGGACTGCTGCGCTCTGCTGCCCAGGAGGACTCTCCTGTGTGGGTGTCTGAGGGCCCTGCTCCTTCCTGCCACTCACCATCTGGCCCAGGGCGGGGCCTGAAGGACTCACAGGGACTGCTGCGCTCTGCTGCCCAGGAGGACTCTCCTGTGTGGGTGTCTGAGGGCCCTGCTCCTTCCTGCCACTCACCATCTGGCCCAGGGCGGGGCCTGAAGGACTCACAGGGACTGCTGCGCTCTGCTGCCCAGGAGGACTCTCCTGTGTGGGTGTCTGAGGGCCCTGCTCCTTCCTGCCACTCACCATCTGGCCCGGGGCGGGGCCTGAAGGACTCACAGGGACTGCTGCATTCTGCTGCCCAGGAGGACTCTCCTGTGTGGGTGTCTGAGGGCCCTGCTCCTTCCTGCCACTCACCATCTGGCCCAGGGTGGGGCCTGAAGGACTCACAGGGACTGCTGCATTCTGCTGCCGAGGAGGACTCTCCTGTGTGGGTGTCTGAGGGCCCTGCTCCTTCCTGCCACTCACCATCTGGCCCAGGGCGGGGCCTGAAGGACTCACAGGGACTGCTGCGCTCTGCTGCCCAGGAGGACTCTCCTGTGTGGGTGTCTGAGGGCCCTGCTCCTTCCTGCCACTCACCATCTGGCCCAGGGCGGGGCCTGAAGGACTCACAGGGACTGCTGCGCTCTGCTGCCCAGGAGGACTCTCCTGTGTGGGTGTCTGAGGGCCCTGCTCCTTCCTGCCACTCACCATCAGGCCCGGGGCGGGGCCTGAAGGACTCACAGGGACTGCTGCATTCTGCTGCCCAGGAGGACTCTCCTGTGTGGGTGTCTGAGGGCCCTGCTCCTTCCTGCCACTCACCATCTGGCCCAGGGCGGGGCCTGAAGGACTCACAGGGACTGCTGCGCTCTGCTGCCCAGGAGGACTCTCCTGTGTGGGTGTCTGAGGGCCCTGCTCCTTCCTGCCACTCACCATCTGGCCCAGGGCGGGGCCTGAAGGACTCACAGGGACTGCTGCGCTCTGCTGCCCAGGAGGACTCTCCTGTGTGGGTGTCTGAGGGCCCTGCTTCTTCCTGCCACTCACCATCTGGCCCAGGGCGGGGCCTGAAGGACTCACAGGGACTGCTGCGCTCTGCTGCCCAGGAGGACTCTCCTGTGTGGGTGTCTGAGGGCCCTGCTCCTTCCTGCCACTCACCATCTGGCCCGGGGCGGGGCCTGAAGGACTCACAGGGACTGCTGCGCTCTGCTGCCCAGGAGGACTCTCCTGTGTGGGTGTCTGAGGGCCCTGCTCCTTCCTGCCACTCACCATCTGGCCCGGGGCGGGGCCTGAAGGACTCACAGGGACTGCTGCATTCTGCTGCCCAGGAGGACTCTCCTGTGTGGGTGTCTGAGGGCCCTGCTCCTTCCTGCCACTCACCATCTGGCCCGGGGCGGGGCCTGAAGGACTCACAGGGACTGCTGCGCTCTGCTGCCCAGGAGGACTCTCCTGTGTGGGTGTCTGAGGGCCCTGCTCCTTCCTGCCACTCACCATCTGGCCCAGGGCGGGGCCTGAAGGACTCACAGGGACTGCTGCATTCTGCTGCCCAGGAGGACTCTCCTGTGTGGGTGTCTGAGGGCCCTGCTCCTTCCTGCCACTCACCATCTGGCCCGGGGCGGGGCCTGAAGGACTCACAGGGACTGCTGCATTCTGCTGCCCAGGAGGACTCTCCTGTGTGGGTGTCTGAGGGCCCTGCTCCTTCCTGCCACTCACCATCTGGCCCGGGGCGGGGCCTGAAGGACTCACAGGGACTGCTGCATTCTGCTGCCCAGGAGGACTCTCCTGTGTGGGTGTCTGAGGGCCCTGCTCCTTCCTGCCACTCACCATCTGGCCCGGGGCGGGGCCTGAAGGACTCACAGGGACTGCTGCATTCTGCTGCCCAGGAGGACTCTCCTGTGTGGGTGTCTGAGGGCCCTGCTCCTTCCTGCCACTCACCATCTGGCCCAGGGCGGGGCCTGAAGGACTCACAGGGACTGCTGCGCTCTGCTGCCCAGGAGGACTCTCCTGTGTGGGTGTCTGAGGGCCCTGCTCCTTCCTGCCACTCACCATCTGGCCCAGGGCGGGGCCTGAAGGACTCACAGGGACTGCTGCGCTCTGCTGCCCAGGAGGACTCTCCTGTGTGGGTGTCTGAGGGCCCTGCTCCTTCCTGCCACTCACCATCTGGCCCAGGGCGGGGCCTGAAGGACTCACAGGGACTGCTGCATTCTGCTGCCCAGGAGGACTCTCCTGTGTGGGTGTCTGAGGGCCCTGCTCCTTCCTGCCACTCACCATCTGGCCCAGGGCGGGGCCTGAAGGACTCACAGGGACTGCTGCGCTCTGCTGCCCAGGAGGACTCTCCTGTGTGGGTGTCTGAGGGCCCTGCTCCTTCCTGCCACTCACCATCTGGCCCAGGGCGGGGCCTGAAGGACTCACAGGGACTGCTGCGCTCTGCTGCCCAGGAGGACTCTCCTGTGTGGGTGTCTGAGGGCCCTGCTCCTTCCTGCCACTCACCATCTGGCCCAGGGCGGGGCCTGAAGGACTCACAGGGACTGCTGCGCTCTGCTGCCCAGGAGGACTCTCCTGTGTGGGTGTCTGAGGGCCCTGCTCCTTCCTGCCACTCACCATCTGGCCCAGGGCGGGGCCTGAAGGACTCACAGGGACTGCTGCGCTCTGCTGCCCAGGAGGACTCTCCTGTGTGGGTGTCTGAGGGCCCTGCTCCTTCCTGCCACTCACCATCTGGCCCGGGGCGGGGCCTGAAGGACTCACAGGGACTGCTGCATTCTGCTGCCCAGGAGGACTCTCCTGTGTGGGTGTCTGAGGGCCCTGCTCCTTCCTGCCACTCACCATCTGGCCCAGGGTGGGGCCTGAAGGACTCACAGGGACTGCTGCATTCTGCTGCCCAGGAGGACTCTCCTGTGTGGGTGTCTGAGGGCCCTGCTCCTTCCTGCCACTCACCATCTGGCCCAGGGCGGGGCCTGAAGGACTCACAGGGACTGCTGCGCTCTGCTGCCCAGGAGGACTCTCCTGTCTTAAGAGGCCTCATGAGGCACCGGGACACCATTGCTGCGGCTTCACCGTGGGGGTTGAGGAAGGCCGCTCCCTCCTGTAGGCCCACTCCTCCAGGCTCACACTCACCACCGCTACTGTTTTAAGGACACTGGTGTTGCCGCGGCAAATGTTTAAAATGTTTTTATATTATTTTAAAATGTTTTATAGGGGTTTTTACTTTTTAACTTTGTTGTCCCACCGTGAACGGTGGTTTTTATTGATGTATTTCTATTTTGTTCCGTTTTATTTTGGTTTGGGGTTAGCTATTGAGTGGGGTGGGGATTTGTTGTGTTGGTACAATTGTTTTTGATTTGATTTGTTTTCTATTTTGTAAATGGAGGTTGGTTTGAGGCTTGGGATTGCTACCGTAGTGGGGCGAAGGAGGTATGGCGGTGGGGGCAGATGTCATAGGCGAAGGGGATCGAGATATGGATATGCTCGTACCCCTTCCAATCTGCGCCCCATCCTGAGGGACGAGGGTAGGGTGAGCAAGGATTACTCACCTCCGTCACTGGTGTTGTGCAATGCCAGGTCTATAGGCAAAAAAACCGCCACCATGCGAGACTTCTTCACCTCGCAGGGGGTTGACCTGGCTTGTGTGACGGAGACCTGGGTGCACGAAGGGGAAACTGTTACCTTACGAGAGATGGCGCCCCTGGGTTTCTCCGTCCTCCACCAGTCGCGGACTGTGGGCCGGGGGGGAGGGGTGGCATTATTAATCCGAGAAGACTGTTCTTTCAGGGCTCTACCATCGCCATCGATCCCCGGCATTGAATGTGTTGGCCTAGTGTGGGGCTCCGAGGTGAGCTTGGCTGTCTGGCTGGTGTACCGGCCACCTAGCGCACCAGCAGCCACCCTGTCGGGCCTGCTGGAGGCAGTGGCCGGCTGGGCCTTGGAGTTCCCCAACCTATTGGTACTGGAGGACTTCAACATCCATGCTGATGCCACTCCCTCCTCACAGGCTCTGGACCTGGTGTCTTCCATGGCGACACTAGGGCTCTCCCAGTTTGTTTCGGGCCCCACACATCAAGCAGGCCACACGCTGGATTTGATCTTTGGCACCGGTATAGATGTGATCATGTCTCCCTCGATGAAGGTGCCATGGTCTGATCACTACGCACTGAAAGCCAGGATTGATTTTCCACCCCCACCCTGCTTAGGTGGCGAGCCAATTTGGGCTCGCCCGCGGAGGCTGATGGACCCTGATAGATTCCGTCAGGCCTTGCGGGACCTTGCTCCCCCTAACGACTCATTGACTGAGCTTGTTGAGGGCTGGAATATCCAGCTCCTGGCAGCCATCGATGAGATCGCACCTAGGCGCCCTCTGCGACCCCACAGAAACCGGGCTCCCTGGTTTACCGAGGAGCTTCGGAAAATGAAGCGGGACCTCAGACGGCTAGAGCGAGTATGGCGGGGTGCCCGTGACGGAGCTTCAAGAACATCTTATAGGGTTTTTATGAAAACCTACGAGATGGCAGTGAAGGCCGCTAAGAAGTCCTACTTCTCGGCCTCCATTGCCTCCGCTAGCTCTCGCCCGGCGCAATTATTTAGTATAATTAGGTCTTTAACGTCCCTCGAAGGACAGCCAAATTTAAATAACAATTCGACACACAGCTGCGAGGCATTTGCGAGCTCTTTTGCGGAGAAGGTCCTGTTGCTCCGCCATGACCTCCCTGCCAATTTGGATACAATGAAGGAACTGGAGGCCCCTCGACTGTCCTCGGGTCCAGTATTGGACCACTTTGACCGGATATCCCCAGCCGATGTGGACAGACTCCTCCAAGCTGGAAAGCCCACCACTTGTCCTCTTGACCCGTGCCCGTCCTGGCTGATTAGAGCGTGTCCAGACGAGGTGCGGGCCCCCCTGGGTGATATCATCAATTTGTCCCTTGGCACTGGGATATTCCCAGGGGAACTGAAGGAGGCAGTGGTGCGTCCGCTCTTAAAGAAAACATCATTAGATCCTTTAGATCTATCCAATTACCGCCCGGTTTCGAATCTTCCATTCCTGGGTAAGGTGATTGAGAGAGCGGTTGCTGAACAGTTTGGTAGGTTTCTGGATGAAACATCTGCTCTCGACCCATTCCAGTCCGGCTTCCGCGCTGGCCATGGGACCAAGACAGCTTTGGTCGCCCTAACAGATGATCTCCGCAGGCAGCTGGATCGAGGCGGGTCGGGGCTGCTGATTCTTCTAGACCTGTCAGCAGCCTTCGACATGGTCGATCACGAACTCCTGGACCGCCGCCTTGCCAACGTGGGGATCCAGGGCACAGTCCTTCAATGGCTGCGCTCGTTTCTCTCCGGTCGGGGACAGAGGGTGGCGCTTGGGGGGGAATTGTCATCGCGCCACTCCTTGGTGTGTGGAGTGCCTCAGGGTGCAATTCTCTCCCCGATGCTTTTTAACATCTTTATGCGCCCCCTCGCCCAGCTTGTCCGGAGTTTTGGGCTGGGTTGCCATCAGTATGCCGATGACACCCAACTCTATCTGTTGATGGATGGCCATCCTGACTCGGCCCCAGATACACTGACCAGATGTCTGGAAGCTGTGGCTGGATGGTTACGTGGGAGCCGGTTGAAGTTAAATCCTTCGAAGACAGAGGTCCTCTGGCTGGGACGGAGCGATATGGGATTGAGGGGGCAACTCCCATCTCTTGCGGGGGTGCAATTAGTGCCAGCATCATCCGTGAAGAGTTTGGGTGTAATCTTCGATACCTCCCTCTCTATGGAGGCGCAGATTACAGCTATAACAAAGGCGGCATTTTTTCATCTCCGCCAAGCTAAGCAGTTGGCTCCTTATCTCTCTCGCCCTGACCTAGCCACTGTGATCCATGCGACAGTCACCTCCAGACTGGATTATTGTAACTCGCTCTACGTGGGGCTGCCCTTGAGACTGACCCAGAAACTCCAGCGGGTGCAGAATGCCGCGGCGAGACTCCTTACGGGGTCTTCGCTGCGAGATCATATCCATCCGGTGCTGTACCAGCTGCACTGGCTCCCGGTGGAGTACAGGATCAGGTTTAAGGTGCTGGTTTTAACCTTTAAAGCCCTATACGGCCTAGGACCCTCGTACCTACGGGACCGCCTCTCCTGGTATGTCCCACAGAGAAATTTACGGTCTGCAAATAAAAACACCCTAAAGATCCCAGGCCTCAGAGAGGTTAGGCTGGCCTCAACTAGAGCCAGGGCTTTCTCGGCCGCGGCTCCAATCTGGTGGAACGCTCTGTCACAAGAGACTAGGGCCCTGCAGGACCTGACATCCTTCCGCAGGGCCTGCAAGACAGAGCTGTTCCACCAGGCCTTTTGTCAGGGCGCAGCCTGACCCCCTCCTCTGGCAACCTGCACAAAATTTTGCTTGATGGTTGCCATTAATTTGATTTTAATTTGATTTAATTAATTTTATAATGAATGTTTTAGAATGTTGAGCTATTTTGATTGTTGTTAGCCGCCCTGAGCCCAGCTTCGGCTGGGGAGGGCGGGATATAAATAAAATTTATTATTATTATTATTATTATGACTCTTCAGCAAGTTATTGTGAGGTCAAACTTCATGTCACTCATGAAGCTACAATGTCACTACAATGTTCCAGATTCGTCCTGCTCCTCAAATTATTGAAAAGGCACAGCTGTCTGGAAAAAAGAAAAGAAATGCAGCACACAGTGATCGTATGACCACATTATCTGAAGAAGTCAACTAATGGAAAAGTCAGAAAGAAACTGGCCTCCAGAAAATGAATGAAGTTTTTGTGCTTTTTAAAATCAGAATAGAGAAACCAAAATGGTTTAAATATAACCCTGTCTGATGCTAAATACTACATAAATATTTACTAAATTGAGACAAGAACTTGACAGGAATGATATGAATAATCCTATATAATATGATTTAGGATGCAGGAAAAAAATTATGAGAATAGACGGGCCTGGATCTGCTCTTTTTAAACTTACAGAATAATATTTTAAATGATTTGTGTGTAGCACAGCAAGCTGTTTAAATACATTGTAATCCCTGTGCTTGCCTCTCAAATCTACTTTGGTAGAGGGAAAGCAGCATCTTGAGTAATTTTAATTGCAAATCCTGGATTTCAGAGTCATTGAACATACAGGAACATATTGTCCC
Source organism: Podarcis vaucheri (assembly GCF_965113315.1). Classification (NCBI taxonomy): domain Eukaryota; kingdom Metazoa; phylum Chordata; class Lepidosauria; order Squamata; family Lacertidae; genus Podarcis; species Podarcis vaucheri. The sequence continues at coordinate 49,242,238 of NC_138760.1, read as the reverse complement.
CCTGTCATTGAATGTGGGGAATGGTTTTCCCTTGAGGGAATGGAGTATGAGGCTTGGGGTGAGGCATTCCAGACTGTGCAGCAGCTTTGCCAGTGAGAGACCAAAGTTGGCATGCCTACATTTGGGATCTGTGCCACGCCCCATCCTTTAATAAGTGCAGAGGAGTAGTGGTAGCAAGAGATTCACACCCGGTTGCTTTGAGAGAGTCTCAGAATTTAGTCTGGTCAGCAAATTGTTAATATTTTTAGAAGAATCTGATGGCTCATTTTGTCGAGATTTTGGAGCAAGAGAGAAATTGGGGTGGGGGGGAACCATGCAGATAAGCTTGACATCAAGATTTTCAGAAAATTTCAGAAAATCAAATTCTTAGTCAGCTCGCTATGATTCTGTGATCCTCTCTCTCTTGACAATTCCATCTTTGCTAATATTGCTTTTTCTTTTTCTTTTTCTTTTTCTTTTTCTTTTTACAATTCTCAATACCATATAGAGATTTATCATTGGATAATCATCAGCCAAGTGAAATAAGCCATTGGTATAACTTTTTGGCATTCCATTTGTGTGTATCATTGTTTGTAACATGAAATCTTCACTGAAGATTGAGATATTGGAGTGAATTTTGGTATGAATATTCAGGACAAAGGTATACCTTTCATATTCAAATACCATTTGGTGTTGGAATGCTATCTCAAATCCTGTCTTAAAGAAAGAAATTGGGATGGAAATTAAGTTACCAAACACAAGTCTTTGAAAGACTGGACCTTTTTTGGGTTTTTCCAAGGAGACTTTTCTCACCCAAACAATAGTGTTTGTAGAATGCACCAGAGAACCTCAAAGTACATGCATTTAATAAACCAGAGGAACATAAAGAAATTGCAGTCTCAGTGCTATTCATCATGGAAGCCTTTTAACTAATCATCCATGACAATCCTGCAATAAAATATTATGTTAATGTTGGGAAATGAGATTGATATAAAAGCAGCTCTTCGATGGTAAGTGTTGCATTAAAAAAAAAAATCCTGATTACTTGAAAACTAAGTACATTGCCCAGGAACAGAAACTCTTCAATAGCACTGCAAACCTTCCAATCCTAAAACTTTGTGTGGACTTCCATGAAAGTTAAGAAAGAGGAAACTTTCTGATGCACAGGGAATTACTAAAATGGTAGCAGGATGCAGTTGATTCAGAAGTCAGACAACTCACCCACCAACTTGAGATTGCATCTGTGAACACTGACCAGTTGTATACACAAATCTAGGCCAACACATTCAGTGCCGGAGATTGATGGTGATGGCAGAGCCCTGAAAGAGCAATCCTCCCGGATTAACAATGGTACCCCTCCCACCCAACCCACAGTCTGCAACTGGTGGAGGACAGAGAAACCTGGGGGTGGCATCTCATGCAGGGAGACTACTTCACCTTCACACACCCAGGTCTCTGTCACACAAGCCAGGTCAACCCCCAGTGAGATAAAAAAAAGTCTTGCATGGTGGCGGTTTTATTGCCTATAGACCTGGCATTGTACAACACCAATGACAGAGGAGGGTAATCCCTGCTCACCTTCGTCCCTCGGGATGGGGCATAGATTGGAAGGGGTTCAAGTATCACCACATCTCAAAACCCTTTGCCTGTAGTATCTACACCCGCAGCCATACCTCCCTTACCCTTCAACGGTGGTGATCCCAAACCCTGTGTTGGCATCCTCTATAAAGGAATCATATCCCCTCACTACGTCATCCCTGGACCAGGTCTCCTGAATTGGAAGGGTATAATGTTGAGATATAACATCAGCAGGACAAACATCCCCAACAGGTGTAGCCCATCCCGCCACACCCCAGGCAAGGAGGGCGACCCCATAGTGGCTCGCTAGCTGTCAATCCCTCCCTCCCTCATGGGATGGCTGAGGGGCTATTAACTCTTTCTGAGCCTTTGGGAGTATTAAAGAGGCATATGCTGTAAAATGGGGATCACTAGCCAGCAAAGAGCCAGCTTCATACTCAGGAACTCCACCCGTCCTATCTTGCCAGGGATGTAATAGGGAAGAACGGTCGTCCTCGTAGATTTTGGGAGTGTTGAGCAAAGGTCCAGATATAACCTGGGTGCTTAGTTTCAAGAGTCTATCAGCCTCTTCCATTTTTATTTGTCAATGAACCTGACAATGTGTCATGGCTCAGCCCAGTTTCATGTAAGCTGATGTGGTGCTTTCTGAGTATCAAGTCTTCCCAGAAGCCTCAGTCTAAGATGGTGTCCTAGAACCAGCTAACTAACCCCCTTATGACCCAAGGATTGCTGCCACTTCCTGACAGAAACTATGGTTGAGGGAAGAGACATGCTTTGTTTTTCATTTCTTCTCATTATCCTGATAACTGTCATTCAGCATTGTTTTCATACATTATCTTGACTTTCAGGTCCACTGTTCAGATCTGAAATAAATTTAAAGAACCAGACAGAGAAGAATATGGTTGAACACAGAGTTGAATGTATATTCATTCAGAAAACTGTTCCCCCCAATTCTCAAATATGCCATTGATTTCTCAACACTTCCTGATTCATTGCTGAATGTGTGAGCTGGCTGTATTAGAAATCATGGTGATAAGGTCAATGATATGGGAGTGCTATTTGTGTGTCTGATCTGGGATGGCAAATCACCAAGTGATACCGATACATGTGGTATGGAGGTTACATGTCAGATTTAGGCCTTGGACCAAAGCGATCTCAGTTCAGTTCCCTAGCCAGTGTGAAGCTTCTTGGCTGACTTTGAACCACTTCCTGTCAGCTGAATATTACATCACAGGTCTGTTGTGATAACAAAATGTGTGGAAGAGAACAGAGAACCTTGTGTTTTGTCTCTGAATTCCTTGGAAGAAAGGCAGGATAAAAATGTAATCAATCAATTAATGCTACAGCTATCAAGTTATGAACATATATGTATGAAATGGCTTTGTTCTGTTCATTCTGCCCATTCCTATTTTGTGCATTTATTTAACTACCGTGGCAATACTCACATACTTTTGGTGACATTTAGCTGGTTCATATAAAGGTATTACCTTACTGTGATATGCAGAGGAGGGGTTGCTAATGGACTAATGAATGTGGCAACCTACATCTTTTGCACTGAAGTACCATTTTTGAGGTAATGGTACTTCGGGACCAAATGGTATTGCCAGGACGCGGGTGGCGCTGTGGGTTAAACCACAGAGCCTAGGGCTTGCCGATCAGAAGGTCAGTGGTTCGAATCCCCGCGACGGGGTGAGCTCCCGTTGCCCGGTCCCTGCTCCTGCCAACCTAGCAGTTCGAAAGCATGTCAAAGTGCAAGTAGATAAATAGGTACCGCTCCTGCGGGAAGGTAAACGGCGTTTCCGTGCGCTGCTCTGGTTCGCCAGAAGCTGCTTAGTCATGCTGGCCACATGACCTGGAAGCTGTACGCCGGCTCCCTCGGCCAATAAAGCGAGATGAGCGCCGCAACCCCAGAGTTGGCCACGACTGGATCAAATGTTATGGGGTCCCTTTACCTTTACCTTTACCATTTCTGAGTTCTTCGCAAACAAATGTATGATGGTCGTTTGATGCATAATAAAGAAAAAGTCACATCTCATAGGATGTGCCTTTAATTGTTTTTTTTTTTTTTTTAGTATTGTCTATAAGCTAATTTGTCCTTTTGACATTCGATGCAATTTCTGACAATGTAGCACTTCTGAAAGTATCAGTGTTTGACATCTTGCACTTAACTTGCATTATTCCTGTGTGTAAATTTGTATCCACAATAGCATAGAACTTCTGTTAGCTATGGAAAATATGCACAATAAAGAAAGAGAATTAAATATATACAAATACTATTCTATTATACTAAAAATAGTATCTATATTATTATACTATAAAATATTAACAAAAACATAGAGAATCCCAGCAAACAAGGAAAAATATGTGCCACCAGCTGCAGATCACTCAGTTATGAATGTTTCTCAAGTTCATGCAACTGATTGATGACATTTATCAAATTCCAGCTTGAATCAATAAGTACTAGTGTGTGTCGCCCCGCCCCGCCCTGCAATGGCTTTAGGATAGGTGCAATTCTTCAGACTTGCTTTGTCACTCTTTATAATGAATTGCTTCTTATTACCAACTTAGCTGCTTTTCAGAAAGATTGTATCTTGAATAGAAGCAGAGTTGGTATGTTATTTAGAATGACACATTTAAAGAATTGCACTTATCCTACTTATTATTGATTCAAACTAGAATCTGATTAAGATTTTTTGCCAAGGAATCAGAAGCAATCCATCAATTGCATGAACGTGAGAAAGATTCATCACTGAAACAGACTTTCACTCTTAGTCAGTGGTTACTAATATTGTTACCCAAGGATATTGTATGTGTTTGTAACGTTTTCATATTGTTGGTTTTTATGTTAGTATATATGCTATTTGTACACATTTGAGTCCATTTATTTATTCTTCACATTGTTGCAAAGAGTACCATTGTTCTGTTTATCTTTAGATATAAAGTCCTTGAAAATAACCATACTGTTGTTGCAATTCCGTTTCTCTTGGGTTCTCCTTTTTTTCAATCTTATGTTTCATTCAGCATTCTTCTGGATCAGTGTGTGGTTATTTTGATTACTGCCCGTTTAATAATAGACACATTTTTTTCAATAAATTTCCCCTGGTATACACATCACTGCAAGCAATTTCTTCTAATATAATGCATGTCCGTATGTTTTTTCCACAAATATATGCATTTTCATGCACACTTTTTCTTGAAGTTGTGTAATACTTTAAGTAGTGCACACTGGTGAGAGCCAGTGTGGTGTAGTGGTTAAGAGTGGTGGACTCGTAATCTGGTGAACCGGGTTCACGTCTCCGCTCCTCCACATGCAGCTGCTGGGTGACCTTGGGCTAGTCACACTTCTTTGAAGTCTCTCAGCCCCACTCACCTCACAGAGTGTTTTTTGTGGGGGAGGAAGGGAAAGGAGAATGTTAGCCGCTTTGAGACTCCTTCAGGTAGTGATAAAGAGGGATATCAAATCCAAAACTGGGTAGGCTCACATTCAAAATGTGAACTTAATTTACTTTCTCCAACATTCCTATATGAGAATCAAGGTCAGGCATAGGCAAACTCACCCTCCAGATGTTTTGGGACTACAACTCCCATCATCCCTAGCTAACAGGACCAGTGGTCAGGGATGATGGGAGTTGTAGTTCCAAAACATCTGGAGGGCCGAGTTTGCCTATGCCTGATCAAGGTCTTACAAACATACCCCTATTTTCATTCACCTGTGAAATGTTGGAAGGTACATCCCAGATGCAGATGCACACCTGGGATGGAGCAGTTCAAGGAGGAAGGGAGGCTGGCACTGTGTGGTGCTCCTGCTGGTGGGTCTACACAGCACCAGCCCTCCTTGCTACCTTGCCCCTCCCATTCTTCCTCCCAGTTAGCAGCAAAAACATCCATCTCAGGAGGCCAGCTGTATGCTGCTGTCTCTCCCTACTGGCTACTCCCTACTAGTCCTGCCTAGTACACAGATCTAGGCAGCACTAGTTGCTTATAATGACAAATGCACAGAACTAGACTCCATGTGAGTCAGTCAGAAATAGAAGTAATATCAAGTTCATATCTGGTTTGAAACACAGGGGAAGAGGATAATTCCTCTCACTCTTAAGCAGCACTCCTGACACCCAGCCTGTGAAACAATTAATTCCCCGTGGATCCGTGGATTGCATTTGTGACATAAACAAAGCTCTCACAATGTGATGGGAACCAAACTCTCCACAGCTCCTAGTTAGCCTCTCCCTCTGAGAGCCTCTTGATGCCTTTTCTAAACAACAATAACTGAAGCCTCTCAAACAGCTCTGTGTCACAGGGAATTCTTGTACCAGATTCACTGTACAGTATTCTGGTCTCTCTGGGTGTGTGCTTTATGCCCATACCCAAGTCCTTGCCAAATTAAGAAAAGAAAAGAATATTCCACCCTCCTTCTCAAAATGAAAATAGAAGTAGCTAAATAGTACAGGAAGTAGCAGCACTGGCATCTCTCTCTCTCTCTCTCTCTCTCTCTCTCTCTCTCTCTTTCTCTCTCTCAATAAGATCTAAGTTGCACGCCATTCTTCATCTTTTTAAAAAATGTATCATTCATGAAAGATACTAATTACTCTGCAAACTGAAGCTTGGCTGACTGGCTGCTCATACATTACTTTGTGTAAGAGTGCTTCTGGCAGGGCTTCTGCTCTCTCTGATAGCTAGGGAAATAAATAAAAATGAAGACAATTTTTATAAAGCAGCAATTAGCTTTGGTTCAATGTAGGCCTAAGATAGTCCAGTGGGAGTTCTTCATATTCTAGCAGAGATTGTTATCATTAGCACGCCCTGTTCATAGGCTGATGCACCGCAGTGCTGCTGTTGTTCTGCTATTATTATTATTACATGAGCAGCTAGGGTTTAACTCAGTAGGGGGGGATCTAATTGTGCAATTTAATGTATTCTATTTACCATCCTTTACTGCAGCTTTAATCATATCAAGTGGTGGTGGTATTTAAATAATAATAATGAATGGTTTTGGTTTCGTGTGTGCCATTCTGATCACACAAATCTTTTTATAACCATGAAATATTAAAGGTGCCAAATATATACATGTTTACTTGGGAGTAAGCCCTATTTAGATACTTGCTTCTAAGCAGGGATGGGGGTCAAATTCAATTCAGTTCACATTTAAAGGCAAATTTAAAATTTGCACTTTCCAAAGCAATATGCAGACCAAAGCATAGCCATCCTTCAAAATTCAAATTTTGCGATGCAGTCCTCACACCAAACAATGTTTACATAAATGTGTATATTGGAGGACAACGTGAACAAAAATGCATACATTTGATAAAACAGCATTCGAAATGCATTATATTGTAATAAATTGGTTGCAAAAATGTGTACATTGGTCACAACTGCCAATGAAAACATGTTTAATAGGAGAAATTCACACTAAAATGCTGAATAATTTTCATGATTTTAATAATCCACAAATGGCTGCAGAAATGTGGAGTTTTGAATTTAAGACTGGGAAAATGAGAAACAAAAAGAGCCAAAATAGTTAATGCCTTCCATTGCTACTTTTAAGTCAACACACATAGGATTGCATTATATCAGTTTTTAAAATATCTGATGAGAACTACCGGTAGTTGGTTAATTTACAGATTTTTGAGCAGCAGTTCCAACACTTAAGGACATTTTTGACTGAAGGAGAAATGTTTCAAACTGGTAATGTATTGGTAATGTGATGGATTATCTCCTGTGGGCAAAGACCAGCTGCTTGTATTGATGAAATTACATATTTTAAGGATCATAATTACTGTTGACTGGTATTATGGATATGGTCGCAGCATGACATTGCAGAAACAAAGAGATTCACCCCCTTTCCTGTCTTGCTTTTTTATTTCTTTCCTGTCAAGAAGACATATAACGCCTGTTTTAACACAGCTGTATTGGTTGCCAGTTCATTGCCAGGCCCAATATTAATGCACAAATTAGTTTAAAGTCTTAAATGACTTTGGGTCTCACCTATCTGAAAGACTGCCTCCTTCACTACTGACCCAGTTTGGAGTTCCATCACCCACAGAAGTTTGGATGCTGGTGGCTCAGGGTACGGCATTTTCTGTGGCAGCCCCTAAGTTGTGGAACTGCCTCACCACAGAGGTATGCCTGGCAACTTCACTGTACAATGTTCATTGTTTGCTAAAGATACACCTCTTTACCCTGATCTTTGACACTTTATGCATACATTTTTAGGGCCCATCTTATTTCTGTATTTTGTAATTTGTTTTATACTGTTTTGACTTTTTTATTGTAAATTATTGTGACCCGTCCAGGAAGCCTAAGGGTGAAAGATGGGTAAATAATAATAATGGTAACAAGCAGCAGCACCAACAACGAATGCGCAGAAGGCCATGTGATTTAGCCTTTGCATACAGTGAAATCTGAAGGAGCTATGTCCAAACAGCCAGTCATACATCCAGTCTATGATTAAATCACAATTCCTCTATACCAGGATTGGGGAACTTGTGGCTCTCCACATGTCAGTGGACTGACTACAGCTATAATTATCACTAACCAATGGCCACAGATTTGCTACAATGATTAATAATTGCTGTAATGATTAATAGGTAAAGATTCTCAGTTGCAACACAAACTACGAAGTGCATCTACAGTAAAGAGGATCTTCTTCTGAACACTTTACAACTCTTTTCCAGTGAATTGTTCTGGCTGCCTGTTAATGATCACATTCAATTCAGCATTTCAGTTTAATAGACAAAAGATGAGGTTGGCTTACAGTCCCTGCTGTGAGTCTGTCACCATTAGAGCAGGCTCGTTTCCTGTATAAAGATTTCCTGTGCTGAGAAACTAGAACCATCTCCATACCTGGCCTTATTATCTCTTGTGGCTGGAACTCCTTCTCAGCTCCATTGTTCTCTCTTCCCTCAAATCCTCCTTCAAGATTCACTCTTTCCATTAACCCACAAATAGGATGGTCTCTAAACCCATAATGATGGTGACCACGGGTCCTATTTTACACTCCTCTAGTTGAAGCACTGTTTGGTCCACATCACTGCACACTGCACACTTTGAACCACATGGCTCTCTCTCAGGCAAGCCTCAGAAACAACCACAGGCCAGAAATTACCACAAGGAGCCATCAAGTGATTTGAAAGAGGCCACTCCACCCATAGTCCTCATTCCTTTACTGCTTACATTTTTATCCCACTCTTTCCCCATAGAACTTGGGGTGGTATCCATGTCTCCACTGAGCCATTTTATTGTCACAAGAATCCTGTGAAGGGATTAAGCTAAGAGCCTGGGCCAAATGCATCCAGTGTGGTTCATGGACAAGTCTGTGATTAAAGCCTGGGTGTTGTTGGTCCTAGTCCCAAAACTCTCACCACGACACTACACTGGCTCCCCAGCTAAAATGAAGTCCTAATTACTCCAGCTGCATTTGTTCGCATCAGTTCCTAGTTCTTCCTTCCCTCTGTTCCCTATTATTTGTTACATTCACCTCTCCATTCCCTCCTCCTTCTATTGATAGCTTCCGTATTTGGCCTGATTTCATTCACTAGCTCATCAGGTAAAACAAAGAGAGATGATTTGACATATATTCACCATCTCTCACATATATTATATGGGGCTGACATTTTTAAAAAGCAGCAACACCACTTTCTGGGGTGGGCGAAATGTGAAACTTCAACATGCAGCCCAAAATGCAACGTAACATTTCATTTGAGGTCACTGGCTCGATTTAAAGCTTGTAATGTTTTTCAACATGCTTGATATCTTCATGTCGGGAAAAGGTTAGAAGTGTCATGCGGAGACTGCAAAGGAAAAGTTATATTCACCTTGGCTGACAGAGTTGAAAACAGATTGCATGTTGAGACAGACGATCAAATAAAGAAAGCCAGTAACCCCATTTGTACTAAGTGTCGCTTACAGAACACTGCAAGTTGCCCAGAAGGTGTGAGGCTGGGAAACGACAGGAACCTAAAAGGCTGCAGCTGGACAAATGAAATTGATTTGAATTGTTCTTTTAACCCCGTGTGTGTGTGTGTGTGTGTGTGTGTGTGTATTACTGTATGTTTTGAATAAACATTCACAAACCTTTTATTGATAATTATCAGCTAAATAGTTTGAGGATCTATACAACTATGTAATATGCAGAAAACAGCATTTTTAGAGAAATCAAAGACTGGAACTGAGGGAAGTCGGGGGGGTTCTGTGGGGGGAGGGAGGGGGAGGGAGAAAAAAATGGGGAAATAAGGATGATATGTTTCTGGATAATATGTTTTGTTTTAGTTTTGAATAAAAAAGTAATTTAAAAAAATAAAGGGGGGGAAATGCTGTATAAATCCAGTCTGGGGGTCAAGCATACCCCAAGAATGCCAAGAGATGGTATTAAGCCTGTTCCCACTTCAAATAAATCATCATCGTCATCTTCACTACAAATTTTCATTTTTCAACAAAACAATATAGGTGCAAAGAGATCACTAAGGTAAATAATATGCACAATGTAAAGTAGACAACACCCAGAAGAATGGGAGGTGTTAATTGATCCCACAGATTTATATTTTGTTTGCTTGCTTGTTTTCTCATTTATATCATACAGGGTGGTTGACAAAAGCATAAGAAATTGACTGTGGTATCATTCTAGGTCATCTCTTTTTGTTGGGACTAGGCAGCATGGCCTTACAGTGGCTGCCGTCCTTCCCAGGGGATGGAATGAGAAGGTGATGCTGAGGGACTTTTGTTCTGCCCACCAGCTAGTGATATCTGGTGCCTCAAGCTCTTCAACATCTATGTGTAACAGCTAGAAGACATCATCCAGAGTTTTGGACTGATGTGTCATCAATATGTTTACTGAATGCAGATTTTTTAGAAGAACTCCCAGCCCTACCAAAGTAATGTGGTGAATCAGGGACTGGCGGCAGTGAAACTGACTGAAACAGGCTATATTCCCTATATTTCCTTTTTCTATTCAGCACTGGAGAGCTCACCTACTGGTATATACCATGGGGTGATATGCAGTCTAGAGTCATTTTTAATGTTACAACAGGGGATTAGAAACGAGTAATAATAAATACAAAAACTAATGTTCACCAGCAACACCCTAAACAGCAAGTTCAGACCCATGATTTCCCCTTGTTAAAATCGTGAATGTCTAGTTGTAGGCTAACAAAATGCAGATTTGGGGATTAGTGACATATCTTTTGAAAACCGACGTCACCATTTATTATTTATAAAAGTGCCAAATACGTACTAGATGGTATAAAAAAACAGAAAACACAAGACATGGCCAATAGGCTCACAATCTAGAAAATATCATTAATGTTGATGCTTTGGGCTTTTATTAATTTTGTATAATATTTTTAAACTCATTAATTTTGGTTGGATTTCATCCAAAGTTTGCCACTCTGTGAGAGAACAGCACAAGCAACAGCCTCATATCCCAAGCCTATAATCCTCTAAATAAGAAAGTGGCTTGTAAGATCCAAGGCTGCTTGCCAAGAGGTGGCACTGTAAGTAGAGTTGCAATTGACTTTCCATACGAATGGGAAGGTTCCACTTTTCCTCACCCCACACCTTAGCCTCTTTTCTGTTGCCAGTCACCCCTTTCCAAAGCAGAAAGAAGCCAAGCATCAGATCTGTTAGCATATAAATTAGTCCTTGACATCGTGACTGCGATTAATGACATTTCCGCGCACGTGGAGGGAAATGTCTCTGAAACCTGAAATGCAAATGTATGATAGAATTTGTCATCTTATCTATTAAAGAACCTGATGATGTTTTAACAGGAAAGAGGGGCATGAACTTGGCCATCTGCTGTATCTGGCAATAAAGCAAATGCAGCTAAAGCAGCGTCAGGTGGAAAAGCTACAGGAGCTGTTCTAAGGTCACAACTTGGATAATTATAGAAAGCAGAACTGGGAAGTTATTTACTCTACTTTCAAGCATCACTAAATCATCAGCAAAATGTCCCTGTCCTAAAATTTGTGGCAGTAGTTGCAGGGCACATTAATCTCTGTTGTGATGCAAAGGCATCAACTATGGTGTTATACTGGCCTTGAAAGGACCACTCTTGGTACTGTACATATGTTTGCTATTGAAATCCTGATTTCTTGTTCTATCCCTATCTAGGAAGCTGATAATAAACAAATAGTGATCACTCTTTGATAAGCAATGAACTCTGTCAACTATGAGCAATCACCCCAAACCCTTTCAGTCAAATTGTTCAATAGCCATCAAAACACCCCCACAACCAGACATCATAAAAACTATCAGGGGGCACTCAATTTTTAACTAAATTGGTCTCATCCTATGATATCCAATAGAATTGGTTAGAGCAGTGGTTTGGTGGCACTACAGCTGTCTCCGTGTGAGGAAGCCTGGATAAGTAGTATGGGTAATCCACATATTTACACAAGCGTGGTGTAGGTCCACAAACTAGCTTACAATGCCTTTCGCATGAGCAAAAGGCAGTCAATGCAATACCACTAAGTGCTTTGCAGCACCTTGCAGTACCAGGATGATCATAAAGCTGAGTAATTCCTTATTATTCTTACAAACATGTTGAAATAATCACAGTAACAGTTCAAATAGTTATGTTCAGGATAACTATTTGCCATGGAGTGGCAGGATTTCCGGGGTGGGGGGGAGAGGAAGAGGATCCTGGGCAAGCTGGGAATGGGGAAGGAGAGGTTGGTGTAAGAAATACTCATGGGCTGGTGGAGGATGACTAGGGGATGGGATCAGTGCACAGGAACCAGAGCAGCAGGACCCATCACCAGAGCCAGAGTAGCCACTGTGTCCACAGACATGGAAGGCTCTGAGGTGTAAGGAGCAGCAGGAAAGGATGCTCTAGGACAGGCATCTCCAAACTTGGCCCTCCAGATGTTTTAGGACTACAACTCCCATCATCCCTAGCTAACAGGGCCAGTGGTCAGGATGATGGGAATTGTAGTCCCAAAACATCTGGAGAGCCGAGTCTGGGGTTGCCTGCTCTAGGAGGGTGAGACAGGCAAGAGCCCATAGCCCAGCTCCCTAGCTGGCCAGCTGGGGCTCACTAGCTCTGATAGGTGTGTGATTCCTCAGCTGAAATAGGCTCAGGACAGATGAGGGTCATGTGCCTCATCAAGCCCAGATGTTGCAATCAGCATGCAAAGTATAAGAGGGAAGCATTGCTGAGGGGTTGTGTCTGCTCAACTTCTCACGTTGATTGGACCATGGCTTGGATGGTCCAGGAAGCTCTTTGGGATTGTGTGTGTGCAGAACTGACCTCCAGGTGCCCTGACCCTGTGTTAGCTGCAGAGGTGGGAACCTGGCCTGACTGAACTTTGGACATTGAACCTGTTGGCCTGCTGGACTGCATGCTAGCATCTCCCATGGGATCATGCACTCCAGAGGGACTTGCTGCCCAGTACCCCGTGGTTCAGGACACTAATTAAAACATGAAGTTGGATAGAGATCCACTGGTTTGTCCTATGCAGCATGCAAACCAGCATGGCTGACAAATGATAGCACACACCATAGTGGAAGATGAGCATTGGAATAAAGCCTTGATATTGTGGCTGATATTGCTGGGTCCTACAACAGTATTGTCTGGAACAGAATGGAGGCAGAGTTAGCCTATGAGTCCATTGCAGGGTCTATTGGTACAAGCAAGTAGCCATGTCAAGTTAGAGGACTGTCTGTGAGCCAGGGTAGTCCTACCACCTAAAGCCCGTGAAAGAGAATAATCCTTGTCCAGGATAGACTGCAAATTATTGACGATACACCAAATTGTTTGAGCTGGGAAGTACACATGACAACTTGAGGGGGTCTGTCTTATGGTAGATTATTGCTGGATTCCGGTCTGGCTTTTCCCCATGGCTCTCCAGATAATATGCAGCTTTTTGTGGGTCACATACCTTGCTGTCTCAAATTACCTTCCTTGCCACTGGATTGGCCTAATTATACAAGACTATTCTGTATATATAACTTGACCTGTGCTTATTCAACTTGCCCCATGCATCTTTTGTACTGCTTACCTTTTCATCTCCATCTGGAAGTGCAAGCAGACAGTTGGCATCCCAGCAGACACCAGCTCAACTATTAGTTATCTGGCAAGCATCAATATCTGTTCATGTACTTCCACTGACCAACATGGTGCTTTTGCTCTATTTTCCCTCTGTGCACTTGGCCAAGTTGCCCTTGGCTTTTGGTTGGTGACACAAAGGGATCCTTTGGCTTTTGAACCAAGCTGGCATGATATGTTCTTGACGACTAGCAAATACAGGGGCAGAACCGTTCTCAAGTGTTACTTCATTCTCTCTCTTTTTTTTTTTTTTTATAACTCTTTATTTAAGAAAAATACACATTTTACATCACTGTACAAGTGTATACACACACAAAAAAAAGGTTCCATCATAGAGAAAAAGAAGAACAAAGAAAAAGAAAAAAGAAAAAGAAAAAAACAAGAAAAAGAGGAGAAAAAAAAAAGAAAAAAAACTTAAAATAAAAAAAAACTAAGAGAAAAAAGAAAAACATACAAAATACACATAACGTAACTTCCATCCGACTCGGTTTTGGAATTACCTAATTCTTACATTAATTCTGCAGTATTGCTAACCGATTCTACATTGATGATTTTAATTATCGTCTATTGATAGATTATTTATTCCCTGGCTGGCCTCAAAATAAACTAGAAATTTATTCCATTCATCTTTGAGTTTAGCTGTGTTGTTTTGTCTTATTTTTTGAGTTAATCTCGCTAGTTCAATATATTGATAAAGTCTCATTTGCCACTCTCCGACCGTGGGTAAGACCGGGGTTTTCCATTTTTGTGCAATTTGAATCCTCGCCGCAGCCATGGCATATTGAACAAAAGTTTGATCTATTTTCTTTATTTCTTTGCCAATCATACCTAAAAGAAACAACTCAGGGGTTTTGGGGAAATCGTACTTCAGAATTTTTTTCAGTTCGTCATATATTTGTTTCCAGAATTCCTTTACTGGATCACAGGTCCACCAAATATGAAAAAAAGTCCCAACCTTGTCCCTACACCTCCAGCAGATGTTATCAGCAGTTTTATACATCTTTCTTAACTTTACTGGGGTCAAATACCAGCGATATATCATTTTCTCTAAGTTTTCTCGGAGGGCTACACATGCTGTAAATTTCACCCCTTTCGTCCACAATATCTGCCATTTATTATAATCTATATTATGACCAAGGTCTTTTTCCCATTTTACCATCACACCCTTCACCAGCTCTTCTTTGGTGTCCCATTCCAATAATTGTTTATACATTTTGGAGAGGAGTTTGTCATTACTCTCCAAAATTTCAACCTGAAACCTTGATTTTTTTTCATTCATCCCCACTCTCTTATGTTCACCCCATAAAGCATTGATCTGGTGGAAGTGCAGCCACTCTTTTATTCTGTCTTTCAACTGCTCATAGGGCTTCACCTTCCATCCCGATTCTGTCTTCACCAAGAGGTCCTCATATGTACATCTTTCATCAGTCATATTTATTCTTTTAATTTTAACAATATCAGTTGGTGATAACCACCATGGGGTGCCTCTTTCCATCAGTTTTTTATACCTCTTCCACACCTCTAATAATGGGCCTCTAATTATATGATTAGAAAATCCTCTGTGGACCTCCCCTTTCTCTTGCCAAAGGTAAGCGTGCCACCCAAATCTGATATTGAAACCCTCCAGATCCAAAAGATCTGTATTTCTAAGGGTGGCCCACTCCTTTAGCCAACACAGACAGGCTGCTTCGTAGTAAAGTCTAATATTCGGGACTGCAAAACCACACCTCTCTCTTGAATCTGTTAAATATTTAAACTTTATTCTGGCTCTCTTCCCCTGCCAAATAAAATTGGTCAGGGTTTTCTGCCATTTCTTAAAGAGGGAGGTACCTCTAATGATCGGAATACTTTGGAACAGGAATAATAGTCTCGGAAGGATGCACATCTTAATAGCGGACATCCTCCCTGTCCATGATAACTTCAGTCTATGCCAGGTATCTAGATCTTTTTTAATATCCTGCCAAACCTTACTATAATTGTCCTCAACCAAATTTATGTTTTTAGATGAAAGCCAAATTCCCAAATATTTCACTTTGTTCACAATTTTAATACCAGTCTTTTCTTCCAGTTTAATTTTATCCTGTTCTGTCATATTCTTTATTAGAATTTTTGTTTTCCTCCTGTTTAATCTAAAGCCCGACAATCTACCGAAATCCTCCAAAAGTTCTATAACCCTGGTTGCACTGTCCACTGGGTTCTCCACGGACAGGACCAGGTCATCAGCATAGGCCTTAAGCTTAAATTCTTTCTTCCCAATTTTTATCCCCCTCACATTTACTGCCTCTCTTATTCTATTTGCAATTACTTCCAATACCATTATAAATAACAAGGGGGACAGAGGGCAGCCCTGCCTTGTACCTTTCTTAATCATAAAAGGTTTAGTCAAATTATCATTTATAATCAACCTGGCCTGTTGTTCTAAATATATTGACCTGATGCCTTTCATGTAGGGGCCTTCGATACCTGCTTTTTCCAAACATTGTAATAAAAATTCCCATGAAACATTATCGAAAGCCTTTTCGGCGTCGATAAAGATCAATGCTGCAGGGACGTCTATTCTCATATCTAGATATTCGATGATGTTTAATATATGACGAACATTATCTTTCTGGTGTCTGTTAGGAAGGAATCCTGCTTGGTCTCTGTGTATGTGTTTTGTTAAGAGCCTCTTAAGTCTACCAGCCATGATATCAGCAAAGATCTTATAGTCGTTGTTAAGTAAAGAAATTGGTCTGTAGTTTTTTATATCTGTTTTTTCTTTCTCTGATTTTGGGATCAGGGTTATATAAGCCGTTTTCCACGAATCTGGAATCTTTCCTCCCTGGAGAATGTTATTAAACACATCTTTGAGTACTGGGGCTAAGTATTCCCCTAACATTTTATAATATTTTGCAGACAGGCCGTCTGGTCCTGGGGACTTCCCCATCTTCATCCTACTGATAGCTTCCTTGATCTCGTTTACTGAAATCTCCTTATTCAGTTGTACCCTGTCCTCCTCCGTTATGTATTTCCCCTCATTTTGGTCCAGATAATTCTTAATTTCTACGGTATTTTCTCTTCCTCTTGCATACAGCTTTTCAAAAAATTGAATAAACCTATTTTCTATCTCCTCTGGGTCTTCTATAATATTATCCTCTGCTATTATTTTATTTATCACATTTTGTTTTTTCCTTTTTCTTAACTGCCAAGCGAGTAGCTTCCCCATTTTATTTGCTGATTCGAAATATCTTTGCTTTGTAAATTTAATTTTCTCTTCTATCTCCTGATTTAGTATTGCCGAATATTGAGATTGAAGCACCTTAGAGGCTCGTATAGAGTTTTCATCTGTTGGATTAATTACCAGTTTTCTTTCGTAGTTTCTCAGTTGAGCAAGGATATCCTCTTTTCTACGTTCCCTTACCTTTCTCCTATAGCTTTTTTGTTGTATTAGGAGACCCCTCAGTACCGCCTTACTGGCGTCCCAGACCACATCTATGGGGGTTTCTCTGCCCAAATTAAAGTCTAGATATTCTTTTAGAGTATCTTTAATTTTTCCCCTCACCTCTTCATTGTCAAATAAGTTTTCACACATCCTCCACCTGTATTGGCCCTTCGGTTCATTTTTTATTTCCATATCCAAGGCACAGTGGTCGGATATTGTCCTGGGGTGAATTTTACAACTCTTCACCCTCAACGAGAGTATTTTTGTCATCCAGATCTGGTCAATTCTCCCCCAACTCTGATGGGGTTCAGAGTA
This sequence comes from Podarcis vaucheri, assembly GCF_965113315.1. Taxonomy (NCBI): domain Eukaryota; kingdom Metazoa; phylum Chordata; class Lepidosauria; order Squamata; family Lacertidae; genus Podarcis; species Podarcis vaucheri. Next base: position 49,224,905 of record NC_138760.1, on the reverse strand, counting down.
ATGAGTAAACTGTTTAGAAGAGGGGTTTTTATATCTCCAAATGTCAACTAGGTCTAAATTTTCTTCCATGTCACTAAATGATTTTGGTAATTTCCCCCTAGCCAATCTCCCCTTTTTTTCACTCCTGTCCAAATCCGGCATTGGAACACCATTCATATCCCCAAGCAGGACTAGTTTATGGGCATCCAATTCTAATAACATACTTTCTAATTTCTCAAAGAACTCTGCTCTATTTGAATTTGGTGCGTATACCGTCACCACATTAATTTTCTCCCCCCGAACATTTAATTGCACCCCTAGGATTCTTCCTTCCTCATCTTTGCAGATCAGGGTCGGTTCCCACTTCTCTTTGACATATATTACTACTCCTCTTTTTTTTTTTACGTCAGAATTAATAAAGTCTATTCCTAGCCTTTTATTCACCAGGATATGTTTATGTTTCTTAGCGATATGTGTTTCCTGAAAGCAGATTACATCATACTTTTTATTTTTTGCAACTTTCTCAATTTTATTCCTTTTAACCTTATCGTTCAGCCCATTTACATTCCAGGATAAAAATTTTAGTGTATGTGTTATTGTTTACCTTTGTCTGCTTCTAAAACCTCTAACCGGACTTACAAACTATGATCTATCGCCTTTGTTCCCTGAGGACTCCCCCTCTTCTGCCGTCTCCACTCCCACTACGGCCTCATCATCATCTTCCTCTGAATCCACTACCCCCTCCCCTGTTCCCTTCTCCTCCTCCCGTTCGCCTCTTATCTCTCCTTCCTCTTCCTCCTCCCTGTTCCTTGGTCTATTCTCTGCCTTTCCCAGGTCTTTTTCATATCTTCTCAGAAACTTGTCCGCCTCTTGTATATCCAACAATCTGAACTTTTTTCCTTTATAAAAAAAACTAATCCCTTCCGGAAACTCCCATCGGAATGGTACCCCATTTCTTTTCAAAGCTGCTGCCACCTGTTTATATCCTTCTCTTTTGCGAAGTAGCCTCACTGGTATTTCTTTGTAGATAATAATAGGCCTTCCATCAATTCTTAATCTATTGTTATAGCTCTTTCTCAGAATTAGGTTTTTCATTTCCAAAGAGTTAAAAATCACCAAGCAATCCCCCAGGAATTTACTTGCTTTTAGGTGTTTAGGCTTAGTCATTCTAAATACATTATCTACAGTGGAAGCCATCTCATCCTCCCTCAGACCCAGCCAGTTAGAGAGTTCTTTAATCATCTTCCCTCTTATATCCTCATTTCTGTCCTCTGCTACTCCCCTAAATTTAAGGTGAAGCTGTTTTAATCTCATATCTGCCATGGCTAGATTATCCCAGATCTTGTCTTGAGAATTACTCAACTCCCCCAGCTCTTCTTTTATCTTCATTGTCTCCTTTTTTTGTTCCCTCACCTCTTTCTGCAACTTTTTATTAGATTCCTCAATCATTTTGGACTTAGCGGAGAGGTCTTGAATTTTAGTTGAGAGTTCACCAACTGCTCCTTCTATTTTTTTATCAATCATCTCCTGAACCTCTCCTAATTTGTTTTCCATATATAATGCATTTTGCTTAAATTCCTCCTTTATTCTAGTCCACAGATTGTCTAAATCTCTAATTTCCTCCTGTCGCGACAGCTTTCTTTCTCCTGGGGTCCCACCCCCTTTCTTCCAGTCTTTTCCATCCTTTCCCGTCATTTCCTGCTGTCACCCCCTACCTTCCAATTAACCACAATTTTGAATAAAAATTATCGGGGTAAACCACTCTAACCCACTATAGTAAACCGGGGGATAGGACAAAAACCTATTTCCAGACAGGGTTGAACTACTCCTTCGGGGCAGCCTCCAGACATAAACTTCAGAGGGCCCGGAGCGAAAGTCCTTTTAACAGTCCATCAGGAGAGGTTGAGCAGTCCAGCGAAAAGGCCTTAAGAGAGAGCACAGGGTGAGGCCTTCCCAGCTCTCGGCAATCTCTTTCTTCGCCCTTAACCAAACCACTTCGTCAGTCCACCCCGCGTCGCAAGGGCAGAAGATCAAGAGTCCGAGGGTCAGGCCTTAGAGAAGTATAGTCCAGAATAGTCCAGAATAATCCACTTTTATCCTATATTATCAGAGTCCAGGTTAAGGTTTATACTTGTAATCCCAATTATAATCAAAGCCCAGATTCCAGGTACCACCGTCAGGGTCCCAATCAGGGTGTAGAGTACCAATCTCTTTAAACTGTGTAAAACTGAATAAGACGTCACTCTACCTCCTCTGTTTGAAGACCCCCTGTCCAAACCCAGCCATTCAGATGTGTCCTCCCTTGGTCGGGTGGCGGGGCAGGAGGAGGGGAGGAAGCAGGCGAAGGAGAGAGAAGAACGTAGAAACAGGATATAACGGCAGGGTGTGGTGACAAAACACGGGGGCTTTAAAGTCCTCACCCTGTATCTACTACCGTCCTTCCCCTAAAATAATCCTTAAACTCCTTCCAAAGGTGGTTTAAGCACTTAGCCACTCCAGGTCTTGACTATAAAATAATACCCTCTAAGCGTCGAAAGCGCTTGTCCTTTCAAAGTAAGCGTCCCCAAAAGAGAAAAAAAGAGAAAAAAACAAACAACCACATAAACGTTCTCATAAAATAGACTGTAGAACTCTCCAGAGCCTGTTAGTTCTTAGTATCCAATACAGTCCTTTCTGAAATCTTCACAACAAATTGTTCTTACTCAAACAGACTCTCCAAGCTCTCCTTATATCATCGACTTTCCGCCTGCGCCATTTTATATCCTCCACCGAGCGGACTCCCAAAAGCCGTTCAGAGTCCACCAGGCACCACCCAGCTTAGCTTCACTAATGGCTTTGCACTTTGCACAGTGTTTTAAATAAAAAGGAAAAAACACCTTAAAAAACGCTGGGGGTTTCCATTCCTCTCTTAAGGCGGTCCGACGCCTCCTCCAGCTGAAGCTCGGGACGTCGCCCTGCGGAGTCGTTGCCGCCCAAATCGCGCTCGCGGTCCTCGTTCAAAAGAACAGTACGGCCGCTTCCACGCTGCTGGGTACTCCTCCCAAGGGTGCCCCCCTTAGGGATTTGGGGGAGCGCTGCGCCCTGGCGTCTCCCCAAACCTCCGCAGAGCTCGGAAAACCAGGACCGAGGTTTTCCGCGCTTCTTCGCTGGCCGCGACCGGAACCGGAAGTCTCTCCCAAAATCTCATTCTCTCAATCTGGAAGACATCTAGTCCTATAGCCCTGTATGAAGAATATTTAGGCTAAAGGGAAATATGTGAATACCACCCCACCATCTGGCAGCTCCGTTATTTTGAGCACTGGTGTGTTTTTTTTTAATAACTGTATAGATCTGTTACTTTTGCCCCCAGAATGTAATGCAAAAACAAATGCCTTTTGATGACAGTTCTTTCTCACAGGCATGAGATGACTGCCAGAAGTTTCTGAAAAGCATTTGCCTTTAAGGTGGCATCATCTAACTTGAGTCTGTATTTTCGTCCCTTTAAAAATAAAATAAAAAATATCCTCTTCTTTAGGATATTGCAGTTAGAAAGCACATTGAACCTTAGCTACTGCTGCCAATAGTTTGCTGACATTCAAAACCCAACTGCAGCTTTTCTCAGCTTCTCTCCCCCCACCTCTCCCCGTCTCCCCCCTCTCTCCCTGCTCTAAGATTCAGCAGTGCATGGTGCGTCGCATATGCTGCTTAGTTCTGAGGCTGGCTTGTGTGCTGATTTGAGAAGGGAAAATATGCTGATATCCTATGGGACAAAGCTGCATAAATCCTTTTTAACAACAAAGCCCTGGGATGTGTTAAGGCAAGCAAGCTGTGGTTTTGGGTTTTTTTACATATGCAGCATTTTGATACAGTAGCCCTTGTTCATGCTTGATGGCAAAAGAAGGAACTGAGCTTGCAGCACAGGCCTGTGAAGGGAGAATCTGATATTTATCCTAATTTATTGTTTCACAGGCTCTCACTTCTGTTCATTGCCGGTCTTGAAACTTTGTCTCTTCTTGCTCCTTAGCTTCCCCCCAGATAATATTCATGGATGTCAGAACAGTAGTCTACGCTGTGCCTTGAAATTCCTGCAAGGTGAGGAGACATTCAATATGTGCTGAGCAAAACAGTGATGGGGAAACTATATGGCAAGCATTTCCTTCCCTAACAACTTCAGACGGCAATCCTTCCACCTTGAATGACCTTGAGCACAGACTTTTGTTGCCTCTCTCTGCAGCAGGGGTAGCCAATCTCCACTGCTGAAGGCAACACTGATTGCCAGTTGTTGGGACTCACAAGTGGATAGAGTTCTTTTGCTCCCCATAAGCCTTGGTTGGCCACTGTGAAAACAGGAGACTGGGATGGATGTGCTTTTGGCCTGCTCTTCTTATGAGCTGCAGCCAGCATAGTCAGTGGCAAGGGATGAAGGGCGTTGTAGTCCACAACATCTGAAGGGCCACAGGTTACTCACGGTAGCAGCCAGTGGGTCAGAGAGAGGTAGGGCTGAGCTGGCTTTCTCATGTTGGAGTCACTGCCAGTTTTTGAGAGGAGGAGATGGAAGGTTGAGGTAGCATGAAGGTTAGGATGGTGTAGGCACAGCAGCAGTAGCAACAGCCTGCACTACACCACCCTGACCTCACCACCCCTTTGCCTCTCTCCCATTCTCAGTAACTGGCAGCAATCCTGGCATTAGGAGGCAGGTAGGCATTATGGGCCCATGTTCTCCTGACCCACTGATTGCTACTTGTTCCTCATTCTTGCTCTGTCCATGCAATGACCCGACCTGTTCCTATCTCTCTGCCCTCCCTTCCGCCTGTAGTTGATTTAAAACAGATTGTATTTTATTTGCAATTCAATGAACAACTTGCATAAAATTAAATCTGTTTTCCTCTGGAGTGTAGAAGTTCTTCTAGGAATTGCTTTAATTTATGAATTAGTCAGGAGAACACCTGTTTAGGTTCATCATAGTTTTAGCATGAAAAATACAGATTAAAACTTTTCATGGGATGTTAATTTTTCCCTCTCATCAAGCTGTGAAAATTAGGTTGAGAGACACAAAAGGGGGGAATCCATATATCAATGGGTGTTAATCAGATGATACTTTCAGTATCACTTACAGAAATGACAGTGATGCTGATTAAGGGAACCTTAATACCAGAATGGGTGCCATCCAGGTTTCCTCACACAGAGATAGCTGCAGTGGCTCAAAAACACCAGAGGTTTTACTAGGTGTAGGGGGAAATGGTAGAAGGAATAACGGGCTAAAGGACTTGTGGCTTGTCTACTGTCAGAAATATAGCATTTCTTGAGTACAGCAAGGAGGAGGGTCACCTGAACTCCCTATGGTTCTCTATAGTTGAACATAGCAGAGCAAGGCCTGTAATTTCTTTTGCAACCACAGAAGCAAAATATGTGCATTGTGGTGTTTTTAATACTGTTATAAATGTTATTATTAACAACAACAGCATAACATAAAATACGGAGCAGAGGGAAAAAGCTGTACAGCCCCAGATCATATTTAAGATGCCTTGAAGGCAATAGAGTCTCGTCTTTCTCCTGCAAGCAAAATTCTACAACCCATGGTACATCATTAGGCTGTGGCATTTAAAGCATCTTGTGGCACAAAAACTGGAAAGAAAGTAGCATGGTTCCATGCACTGGCAGAGGAAGAGGAGTGCGGGGGGAGTGCACCGCCCCCGGCAGCACAATCCCGGCAGGGTGCCATCACGGCTGGCCCCCCTGCCCACGCTGGGTGCCACGCCCCCAGGGTGCATGCCATGCCCCTGTGAGCAGCATGCCCCATCCCCAGGATACACACCAGCCCCGCCCCACCTGCTCTCCACCCCCCTGGTGCTGGAGCATGAAGCTCCGCTGCTGGTTCCATGATATATCCACCCCAAATTGCTTCTGCAAGAAACTATGGAATACATCTGAGAAGAAAAGAAAAAGGAAAGCTGCATAGGGTTTGAAGATGGACTGAAGAATTTACAGTAGGCAAGATGTCCAGCAAGATTCATTCCACAAGTCTTGTCTGAGCACTCTGCCAAATGGGGCTTTATTAAATGCTTATTAAGTTTATACCCCTCACCTTCCTCTAGAAGAGTCCAGGGCAACAAACATGTCAATCCTAAAACAATTCATTTAAAACTTCTAAAACAGTTTCAAATTCCTCATTTGTGCTGTGATCTTTCTTGGAATCGAGAAGTGAATTCCTACTGTTTTAAGCAATCACCACCTCTCAAACTGATAACTGCAAACTTGCCAAGGACAGAACTTTCAACCATCAAACGCCTCGGTAAACAGGAATGTTTTAAAAACGTTCCCCAAAAGTTAATAGATTGATGCACCTCACTAGGGAGGGTGTAGCAGAAATGTGGGGCCTCCACTGAAAAGGTCCTGTCACAAGTGTCATGGCTCACCACCAACCAGGCAACTCTCAATGTTTGCATCACCAGCAGGGCCTCCCTACACTTTCAACTGTACATGGAATCAATTCTGTTTCTAAATTTTTGCATAGCGCAATGCTCTGCAGTACTAATGTACTTCGTATAGTATAGCCCAGTCTTTCTCAACCTGGTGCTCCCTAAACATTTTGGACCACAAGCCCCATCAGCCCTAGGCAGCCTGGCTAATGGCCAGGAATTATGGGAGTTGTGGTCCAAAAAACATATAGGGCACTAAGTAGAAGGCTGGTGTAGCCCCTACTTTGTGGAGAGACAGAGCCTCATTGACTGAGGTCTACAAAGCAATAAGGTCACACATGTAAAACACAAGAGAAGAGCAAAGTATTGTGCCTGATGTCTAGATAATCTTTGCATGGCAAAATGCAGAGAATGGATATTAGAATGGTAGACTCTCTGCAGTAAATGAGAGTGCTAATGAGCAGTTTAGTTCCAATCCTTGGGGATATGCCAGAGCCCCGAGAAAAATATATTGGGTAGCAAAATTTCAAAATAAACAGCCTCGATCATTGTCAGTCAGCTCTTGTGTTATCAGCTTAAGCAGCCCTTCCACCCTTTTCTCCGCAGGGAAGAAAGCATTGCGGCAAGAACATCCTGTCCCCTTTTGCACTCCAGGTTTGGCTAGGTGTCTCTCGTCTCTAGTATCAGAACACCAGCAAGCAGCATTCAAGCTTTCTTGTCTGATGCTTGTGCAAACAACCGTGGTTCCCAGTCAGATGATGGTGCCAGCTGCCTTTCAGCATTGCCATGGAAATTTTTAGAAAACAGGCATAATGGCATGTGCTTCTCCCATCCCTGTCTCAAAATGAAATATGCAGTCCCATATGATTTGGTCACCTCCCTCGATCGATATGGAGATTCTCCTGCCTTTATGCAGACAGTGTTTGCGGTTTTGCTTTCCTTGTGGATTTCCAGGAGGAGAGATGGCAGCACCTTTGTTCTCTTGAAAGTCTGTAAGCACACAAATCAACTCAGATCACTTATATAACCTTCAGTGGATAACATTTACCAGCAAAATGCTGGTGGTTCTTCCTAAAGATCAGTTTAGAAACCAACTAAATACACTAGAAAACTAATTCTCTGCAATACATATAAAAACATATATGCTATCTTGTTATTTTCTTTGTATTGCTCTGTAAACCTCCTGGCTGGATATTGGGATATATACCGTATTTTTCGCTCTATAAGACGCACCAGACGCACCTAGTTTTTGGAGGAGGAAAACAAGGGGGGGGAAATATTCTGAATCTCAGAAGCCAGAACAGCAAGAGGGATCACTGCACAGTGAAAGCAGCAATCCCTCTTGCTGTTCTGGCTTCTGGGATAGCTGCGCAGCCTGCATTCACTCCATAAGACGCACACACATTTCCCCTTATTTTTTAGGAGGGAAAAAGTGAGTCTTATAGAGCAAAAAATATGGTAAGTTTCAGCATCATTTGCTGCATGGTGAGTCAACAGAGATCACTGCCCTCTCTACCAATGCAGGTTGTTGTTGGCCTCCATCTGTCTTGAGAGACAATGGAATGTGCCTCCAGGGGTGAAGTCTGCAGAGACTGGTAACTCGTAACTGCTGCCTCCCGCGTTGTTTCTGCTGAATGACCAGAACTGAAGTGACCTCTTTGGTGCAAGCCTGGGCTGTGCGTATGGAGGTCCTGGGCCAGCCAGACAACAAGACCTCATTCTCAGCATCACTGATGTGCTCTAAAAGAAACCAGAGAAAGACATTTGGGACGAGCTTGGCTGCAGGAGTTGCTGAAAGGAGACGTGCTGTTCTGGCTTCTGGGATAGCTGCGCAGCCTGCATTCGCACCATAAGACGCACACACATTTCCCCTTACTTTTTACGGGGGGGGGGAGTGAGTCTTATAGAGCAAGAAATATGGTAGATGTTGCAGATGAACGGCAAAGAAATCGCCCACAGAACTGCATGGCCAGAACCAGGTCATTCTCTGGCTCAAGGGAGAGCCAAACCAGTTGAAGTTAGCTACATATGTGCAAGCCCAAATTTTGGTGGCCCCAAATGGATCACCTCCATTTTGCACCCCCTAGGCTCAGCAAGCTGGGGGGGGGGACCTAAACCTGACACTGTCACTGCCAGAGACCCAAGGGGACTCTGCTGATTCCCTTCTTCCACCTTCCCACCAGCCCCACAACAGGCACAAATAAGATAGGGGGCCACTAAGTAGAGGCCCGGGGTTTGGCTTTCTTGCTGTGAATAAAGAAACACTAACCAAAGGAACACAAGTGAACAGCAGAGAACCTGCACAAGCAACGCTGACACAAAACCCTACATATATTAAGTAAAATCGAAACATCGCCACCCGACCCCACTCCCACCCTTCTCCCCCCCCACCTCTTTCCCCCTTTTCTTCCTAATGTCTCAACAAATGAAACCGATTTGTAAAAATGTTACATGCGGAAAAATGAGAGAGAGACATTGAACACTTTTGTTAATCAAGAAAATCTTTAATAAACAAATAAATAAAAAGAATAAGGAAACACTATTTTGCCCCCTTACTACATGACCACTCTCCAAAGTCAGTATTAAGGTGCTACCTCTCTGACTGGTGTTTTACAAACCAACTGCTTTTCTTTAGAAGTTCAGCTACTTTGATATGCCCTGACTAGTTAGTTTGCATATATGTAAATCAATTAGTCTGTGCACATTTGCAGATGTATATTTCCTTTTTTATTTTTTATTAATTTACTAATGCATCTGGTAGACTCTCATCCATGAAAGCTTATGCCATAATCAGTGGGTTTGTCTTCAAGCCCTTTGTTGTTTTTGCTGCAAGACTCTAAAGGGGCTGCCCTTTTGGAAGTTGTTTTTTCATGGGGATCCTTTTCCTTGTTTCATCTTTCCCAGTGAGACATTATATTAGAACACATATGCCTCCTCCCTGCCAAATGGCTTGCTTGCTACCTATTACGGCACCGTAAACCCACAAAACAATAACAAAATTGTATTGGCTGCAATTCATGAATTGAATTATCATAAATGTTTTTCCAGTAAATGGAGAGCACAATTCAGAACAAGCTCAATGCAATGACCATAAGCCAGTTCCTTTTAAAATGCTGTAGAAACATTAGTTAATCCAGACAGCATTTTTCAAATGCTTTTCACCCACAAATAAGACTGCAAAATCTGCAAAGTTGTGCCAAAATGCTCTTTGCTGCAAGATTCTTGGGTCCGCCTGCACATGAACTGGTAAGTTAATCCGTTGTATTGTAAATGAGATTCCGCTCTTTGTTTGCAGAATGAGTGGCGTGGAGGAGCCACCCAATGTGCAACACACTTGTCATAATCGTCCTGACCCTCAGAACAAGTCCAGAATTGGCAGGATTGGGACTAGGACAAGACACCTTATAGCGTGGCTTCATCCCTCAGAAGATGACAGGCAAAATCTGACAACAGAATGTAAGTGGCTGTGGCTAAAGCAGAAACTAGCATTTCATTTTAGCATGCCTCATGGATGGTTCTTTTCTTCTAGCTACCTGATACCTGGGGAAGTGAGAAAGGGGGGCAAGGGAACCAATTCTTTCTTCTGCTCTTCAGCATATTATTAGAGTGTATTTGCTAGCTAGGCAGGTTTTCATTGTGTTAGCAGGAACAGAGGACTCCCACACTGACCTCTGTGACAGCAATCTCGTTTTAAAAAAACAAAAACAGCCCACCAAACCATACCCATTCCTCCTTCACTCATTATGTAGTCAGCCAGACAACTGGAGCTGAAAAGACAATCTTGGTCTCTGTATAGCTTGGGATGGGTTTCAATTCCATGCTAGCCTGCACAACTTGGTTTTAAGAGGTAAGCAAGAGTCACTATTTCCAAGGCAACTTTGTACCTTCGTTTCTGTGGAGGGATGGAGTGAAAGAGAGCCTGTATTTGGGCAATATAGTGATCTGGAAATATATAAGATAGATGAATGAATAACTATAGGTAAGCAACCAAACCCCCACCAGTAAATACTTGCTGGCCTTGGTAACATATGAAAAATTCAATTCAGTTGAGGGGACGGGGGTCTTCCACTTTTCCTTCTCTCGTCTTGCCTTCTCTTTCTGGTCCTGCCCTGTTCTGCTACAACTTGCTTCTCCTTGTTGCGCCTGCTGCGGCCGGCACCCCTGGCACCCCCCACGCTACGCCACTGGTTTGAGGAGGTCACGGTTGCACCGGGACTGTTGCTGTTTACTGAATTTTTGCAGAAAGTGAATAAAAATGGATGGAATATCTATGTATGTAGGGGAGGAGATGTGGAGAATGGGGAAGTGGGAATAGTTTGTTTTCATATAGAAAATAAGTATTTAATAAAATATTAACCACAAAAGCAGCTTCCTGTTGGAAATCACAGACAAAAATACAGACCTTCATATTATGAATGACGAATAGCAACATATTTGAATAGCTTTGCTTTCTCTTGCTCCAAACAGATGTTCATACAACTTGCTTCTCCTTGTCTCCTAATTAGTAGGAAGCTGGCATGGGCCGGCAGTGAATGGTTCTGAGGGTGAGAGGAGGTCATGGTAGCACGGTTCATATTATATTATTGTGTGTTTATTTTGTTCATCTGAGTATTTAAATCCAACCTTTCAGTCCTGACTTCTCTTAAACATCTAAAATCTCAAGCACCCATAAACCCTTAATAAACAATAATCCCATGGGGAGAGCACCAAAAACCGCAGCATTAAATCAATCAAGGCAAATACAGAGTAAATGCAATATTTGTTAGAGGCCCAAATCAGACTTTTTACAAAGATATACGGTACAAGACTAAACATGAAGCAACTCCTATTTAATTCAGTGGGGCTTATTGCCAGGCAAGTAGGCTTACAATTGCAGTCATAGTCTAGTGGGATGGTTTAGCTTACATTATATATGCTGCTCTATTATTGATCTTCTGTGATAGTTTATGACTGAATTGCATGCAGAATGTGGATTTTTTTAAACTTTGAAAATAAAGGCACAGAGTTAAGTTCTCCTCACCCATGCATAGCTATCAGTTCCCCCTTCCACACTTTTCAGAGCTGACTTTTTAAAATAGTTAACATTAACACATTGTTTTAGTGGTGTAGCTAGTATTGTCACCAGTCTTGTAAATGCTTCGACGTATATTGAAATGGCAACACACCATCTCATCATGGTGACAGTAAATTTATTTTTGAAGATTTTGTCCAGGGTGGATTGAAACACTTGTTTCAACCCATTTAAGTGAAAATAACAGAAAGTATCTCTGTCAGTGAAGAGGGTGGGGATGCTTGGGGTAGAGATCAATGTCAGTTATTACTGATGGTGCAGGGGGAGAAAACCATACTAAAGCCATAGGTTTGATGGTATGATGAGGAACAGAGCTTCAAACAAATCTGTCCTTGCAAAATTCCTTGCCGCATATCATCCCTCTTGAAAACCCAAACACTCTCTAGAAATTCTGTCTCTGTAGTAGGAACATAAGAATCCGTCTTATAATGAGACAAACCAATGGCCCATTTAGCTGAATACTGTCTGCAGTGACTAGCTGTGGTTTTCTAAGGTTCTCCAACAGTGGTCTTTTCCAGCCCTACCTGGGCATGCCAGACCTGAGACCTTCTGTATGCAAACAGGTATTCTGACACCGAGCTATGGCCTTTTATATGGAAAACTATATGGTGGCCCGCTGATAAACAGGTTCTTAAAATTTTGTCTGCAGTTGAGTGGTGTGGGTTTCTTGTTTTTTATTATGTCCTTAGTACATTCAATGATGTGTTTTACCCTCCCTTAAATCCTGTAGATCTCCAACTGCAATCTACAAAAGAGGCTTCCCACAGTTACCTCCTCACACCTTGTGCAATAGTTGAGCATTGTGCTTGTTTCTTCCTGCTATATTTGGCACTAGTTTGATGCAATTTGTTTCTTAAATTAGATTTAATGATGATGCTTCAAGCAGACAGTTCCCTTGGAATGAAATTAATATCAGTGCTGCTATTTATTTATTTTTAACAAGCATCTCTGTGAGATAGACAGATAATATTTGTTTTGTTATTCGTTTTTTGAAGCCTATCCTATTGGTCAGGATTGGGCTGGCATCAGCACCCAAAATGGCTAGCAAAGTGCTGGGGTCCATGGGCTCCACAGGGACTGCCACGGCTAATGCCAGGATCAATTTATTTAAAAAGGGTGGCAGAGTGACCTCCCCTCCCCCTTTAAGTACTTTCACTGAAAGGAGTGTTTGAGTTGTTCTTGCTCCCTTTTAATCAACCCTCTTTTTGTAGAAGCACCACTTAGCTCCTGAACATGATAAAAGTCCAGTCCCAACCCCTGATAAGTGGAGTTTCATAGAAGACTGGTTCAGACCATCAATCATTTTATTTCACAGCCTGACTCCCTCCTTTGGCGATCTTCACAGAACTCTAGCCCAATGGTTGCCATCAATTTGATTTGAATTAATTTTATAATGAAATTATTTTAGAATGTTGTATTATTTTATTGTTGTTAGCCACCCTGAGCCCGGCTTCGGCTGGGGAGGGTGGGATATAAATAAAATTATTATTATTAATATTATTATTATTATTATTATTAGCCACCTTCCCAAAGCCCAAACCATGCTCAAGGAGGCCCATATAGTATTATTCCCATCCTTCTCACAAAATGGCGCAAGGGTATACAGATTTCCCCCCTCCTTGCCTCACCATCACTCTGGACACTTTGAGTACTTGGGTCAAGTAAAATGTCTTCCTTTTCTAATGTGACTATTGTGGTAAAGTGATCTTTTTTCTGAGTGGGTTGCACAATACAGCTCCTTGCCAAGGGCACGAGGGAGCCTGGGTATGCCTCTGGGTGGTGGCCATAAACTTGAATGGCTTTAAAAGAAGATTGGGGAAATTCATGTAGGAGAGGGATATCAAAGGCTACCAGCTATGATGGCTACGCCCTGTCTGCACAATGCTTCTGAATACTAGTTGCTGGAAACCACAGAATGGGAGAGGGCTCTTGTGTTCATGTCCTGCTTCCCACAGGCATTTGGCCAATGGGAGAACAGGATGCTGGACTAGAGGGGCCATTGGCATCATCATCATCATCATCATCACTTTTAATTTGTATACAGTGGTACCTCGGGTTACAGAGACTTCAGGTTACAGGCGCTTCAGGTTACAGGCTCTGCTAACCCAGAAATAGTACCTCAGGTTAAGAACTTTGCTTCAGGATGAGAACAGAAATCGTGCAGCAGCAGCGGGAGGCCCCATTAGCTAAAGTGGTACCTCAGGTTAAGAACAGTTTCAGGTTAAGAACAGACCTCCAGAATGAATTAAGTTCTTAACCTGAGGAACCACTGTACCGTCTTTCTATCTCAAGGCAGTTTACAAGCTGAAGAAACAAAGAAAGCACACCTTATAACAACCGAATGCAGTACAAAAATGTGTTAATAAAACGTAACTTTAAAATAAGCAACCTACATCAAATGAGGTAACATTCAACAACCATTAGAATATCAGCATAGAAAAATTAAACAGAAATCTACACTTGACAATTACAAGAAATAATTTCTAAACTACAATCAATAAAACAACGTCAAGCCACAGTTCATTAAATAATACAATGCAAATTGAGAAGCAGCGACTGGAGGGTGGGGCAAGGCAGGTGGAAAGAGGCCTTGCCTGATGAGGTCTCTCCCCTCACAGTTCTTCCTCCAGGCACAGCTCCCTTTTGGGGACTCCTAGGGCAGGAGGGAGGGGCAAGGCAGGTGGAAAGATGATCCAGCAGGCTATTACAGTATTATGTTCATAAGTTCTTATTTCATCTTGGAAGTGGACAATGAGGGTACAGGGTGGTATACAAATAATGATGATTTTTAAAAGTTTAGATTCTTTTATATCAGGGCTAAAAGATACATATCAGCTTTTTTATATATAAACCCCTGGGGAAAAACACTCTCCTCAGAGGAAACATGCTCATCATGATGGTGTTGCTGTCTAGCTGAACAGGAAGTGGAATTCCAGCAGGTATTTCCCATGTGAAACAGAAGTGAGATGCCATCAAGGCCTATCTAGAAATGGTTTGCTGCCAAAATTAGTCGGGCTGTACCCTGATTGCCTCAGCTTCTTAAGCAGATGTTCCTATTTCTGACATCTTTTGATCATGTTTCCGTATGTTTGTTACTGTCGCAGAAACCTTATGCCTGCACTCTGCAAGCTCTTATCGTCACTTATTTCACCCCACCTTTTTGTGGTACAAGCTGTATAAGTAATTTAAATCACCTCCTGGCAAAATTGTTGTTACTTAAAAAGAGAATAGCAAGCAAGTGGGAGGTAAAGTCAGATAAAGAGCGACCTCCAGAGATTTATGATGAATCTATGCTAAGGTAGGAGAAGGCTGTGCACAGAAGTCAACGCTTTGTAACAAGGTAAATAAGGTGTCCTAATTAGTTAAATAGATGATAGTGTAAATCACCCAAGAAAAATCAATGGTGAGGACAAATGGATTTTAGGAAGCTAAGTCACTGAACAGTTAAATGGTGAAAGTAAATACTTAAAAGTGGCACAAATAATTGAATACCCTTGACATTTTTGTTGCCTCCAAATTCTTCCTAAAGATCAACACGATCTTTGTCTCAGTTACACAAAAAGTAAGTATTCTGTAAAACCACATATAAGTTTGAAAAGCTGTCCTTCTGATAACAAAGGAACCACATTATTATAAACGTATCACATGTGTTTTGTGTTTGACTATATATGTTAAATATATATGACTAACATATATATATTTGAGTGAATATGAATGAATTCACCACCAACTTTGCAGTCCCAATTGGTGGAGTCCAGAATGAATATTTTATTAAGTGTTCACCCTGATTTGTTTGCACAAGGTTTGCAGAGAGGTTATGTGACATCTACTGTTGACTGAGCTTCCCTTCTGATTTGTTTGTGAGGATGATGTTTTTTTAAACAGTTGCTATCGCAGGTGGCGCTGTGGGTTAAACCACAGAGCCTAGGGCTTGCCGATCAGAAGGTCGGCAGTTTGAATCCCTGCGACGGGGTGAGCTCCCGTTGCTCGGTCCCAGCTCCTGCCAACCTAGCAGTTCAAAAGCACATCAAAGTGCAAGTAGATAAATAGGTACCTCTATGGCGGGAATCTAAACGACGTTTCCATGCGCTGCTCTGGTTCACCAGAAGCGGCTTAGTCATGCTGGCCACATGACCCGGAAGCTCCCTTGGCCAATAAAGCGAGATGAGTGCCGCAACCCCAGAGTCGGTCATGACTGGACCTAATGATCAGGGGTCCCTTTACCTTTTTATCCTACACCATCCAGTGCACTTCTTCCGCACCTTCCTTACTTCAAAAAGTCTGTGGTTGGGGGCCTAGGTTGAAGAAGGTCTGTTCCACAAGAGCTCCAGATCTGCTCTAATTTGCCACTATGAGATTTAATCCCACCCGTAAAATAGTCTGGAAGTGGCCTTATGCTTGGTTATGGGATATCTATAACTTTGTTATTGGGATATAATACCTTTGCACTGTTTTGGGGTTGCTTTTATCTTAAAAATAAATACCTCAAAACAGAACCTAATGCTTGCTGGCTGCTAGCTTATAACTATGCAAGCGTGTTAGCATAGCCACTGGACCTGTTACCTGCTAGGAGATGCCTTATCTGAAACTAATTAATTTAATTAAATCTAAGATTAGCCCCCTTGGAGATCTTACTGCAGCTAAATTTGAGAACACAAAGCTGTCCAGATTCCTGAGGTCAAGAGATCATTCATCTCCCATAAGGTTTCCTCTGTTCCCCTCCACGTTGATGACATTGGCTTTGCTGCAGGCCTCCCTTCAGCAGAAAAAGAGGGTTGCCCTGTTCTCCCTCCTGTGTCGTTTTAATATGCTGATACAGCAGACATGTTTTTAATGAGCATTCTTGTAATTAATTCATCCTAATCTGTTATGAACAATGAGCAATCTTGCAATTAACTGAATTGGATACTCAAGTAATTAGCCAATGTGACAAATAACCAAAGTAAAGTTAATTTAAAAAAACAAAACAAATATTTTAATTATAGTACACAATTTCATTCAGAGTCACTATAAATGCTTAAAGCTATAATCCAAAGAGATTTTGGATTGTTATGCCTTGTGTTTATATATGTTTTTTAAAGTAAAAAAAACAACAACAAATATTTGTTGACTTTTATTAGAGATACATGTCAAGTACAATTGATGCAATGGGGGGGGGGAATGTCTCAAACAAATAAGCCTAAAACAGAATACAAGCATGTTGTACTATATCAAAGAACCACAGAATTGTAGAGTTGGGAGGGACTTCAAGGGTCATCTAGTCCGACCCCCTGCAATGTAGAAATTCATGACAGATGGCCATCCAACTTGGGCTTAAAACCTCCAAGGAAGGAAGGGCCACCACCTTCTGAGGGAGCCTGTTTCACTATTGAACAGCTGTTGAATTTTACCATCAGGGCTTTTTTTTTCCAGCTGGAGCTCACTGGAACTCAGTCCTGGCACCTCTCAGGTGGGTGCCCTTGTCATTCTAAGAGAACAAGACAGAAGTTCGTGGTGAGTTCTGGCACCTCTTTTTTTAGAAAAATAGCACTGTATGATATCATATTATATTAGTGTAATATACTGCATTATTATATGGTACTTTTATTGTCTCACGGGAGTCTGTTCCACTGTCAAACAGCTCTTACTGTCAGAAAGGTCTTCCTGATGTTTAGTCCGAATCTCCTTTCTTGTAACTTGAAGCCATTGGTTTGAGTCCTACCCTCCAGAGGAGGAGAAAACAAGCTTGCGCCATTGTCCATGTGACAACCCTTTAGCTATTTGAAGATGGCTATCATATCTCCTCTCAGTTTCCTGTTATCCAGGCTAAACATACCCAACTCCCTCAACCACTCTTCATATATATTTCACATAAGAAGGTTGCTAGTCTAGTAAATAGAATAAATTTATAGCTGCAACGAATGCTGGCAATATGTCAAACTGACATATTGGCCATGCCTTCTCATATGCGAGGGTATGTGAGGGAAGTGAGGAGAGAGATAAAATCTAACCTTCGTGCCTCTCTTATCTGCAGAGGTGAACATCCTTTAAAGCTTGAAAAGAGTTGAATCCAGTTCCTTATATTCTGCAGCTAATCTATATCCCTCAATAACATTTCAAAGGGCACAATCCTGTAACACAGGACAAAGGAGAGTGGCCCTACCATCAGATGTAATGTCCAATGCCCTTGGTGCCTGAGGGGGAGAATGGAAGACTATCTGAGATGTGGATTGCAACTGTGGAAGAAGTCTTGTCACACTTGTTTGCAACCATCCCTGAGTGTTTTGGAATAGAAGGTGTGAATTGGATGTTGTAACGTTCTACCTTCCAGATGTTGTCAGACTCCAGGTCCTAGCCGCCTCCACTAACATGGTCAATGGACAGGAATGATGGGAGTTAGAGTCCAACAACATCCAGAGGCTGCCATATTTGCTACCATTTTTATACTGCATAGCTTAGAATACTAGTTGATAACATAGACATTGTGGCATTGGTAAGCCAATAAAGGCATGTATTAGTTGATCATCAATTATATTTTCCCTGTAGATCTCACAACTTCTTTGATTGACATGTTCCTCAGAGAACTTTCACTTCTGTTTCATTGTTCCTTCCACTACAATACTCAGTATTGGTGTTATACCGAATTTATTTTACTATTTCCTAATTGTATATTTTTTTCTTCCCCTCCATAATTTTTGTTTAGTATTATCCATTAATCAAATACAATATATCTGGTCTCTTTAAGTCACTGGTCAGCCTGGCAGATATATCAGCATTTTTTAAATTGCTGACAGTATTTAGATTTCACCAAGTTCAGTGGGATGCAAGCAGCCTAACCATATGTAAGGGGTGTGTGTGAACAATGTATGTACAGTATATTTACAATGTCTCTAAATGCTGCTGGTTGTAACTAAGCCCTTGAATTGTGGTGTTCTGCTTTCTTCATTGTATTCAACAAAGTTCTTCCTGGCATCTTGTTGTCTTGAACCTAAGAGCAAAACACACTGATGGAAATAAATACTGAAATGGTCTGAACTCAGAGCAGATCCCAGTGGCACCTCACTTGTTCCAATATGACAGCAAATCATTAATAACTATTTTCTGGCTAAGACTTTTCAGCCCATTGAAAGGTAGTTAGAGCAAACAGTGTTTTCCTTTGGACCAAGCATTGAAGGTTGTTAAAGTAGGCCATGTGTAGAGACAGGATTAAGGAACATTTCTTTCATGGTCCATTTCTCCATTGTTGGGTCTGGATTTTGGAAAACGATGAGAACCAAATTTCAAGGGCACCATTTTCAGTTTCAGTAAGAATGGGGAAATAGATTTTGATACAGCAGGGCTGAGATTCAGCAAGGCTCAAATTGTTGTTGTTTAGTTGTTTAGTTGTGTCTGACTCTTCGTGACCCCGTAGACCAGAGCACGCCAGGGATTCCTGTCTTCCACTGCCTCCAGCAATTTGGTCAAACTCATGCTGGTAGCTTCGAGAACACTGTCCAACCATCTCGTCCTCTGTCATGCCCTTCTCCTTGAGCCCTCCATCTTTCCCAACATCAGGGTCTTTTCCAGGGAGTCTTCTCTTCTCATGAGGTGGCCAAAGTCTTGGAGCCTCAGCTTCACGATCTGTCCTTCCAGTGAGCACTCAGGGCTGATTTCCTTCAGAATGGAGAGGTTTGATCTTCTTGCAGTCCATGGGACTCTCAAGAGTCTCCTCCAGCACCATAATTCAAAAGCATCGATTCTTCAGCAATCAGCCTTCTTTATGGTCCAGCTCTCACTTCCATACATCACTACTGGGAAAATCATAGCTTTAACTATACGAACCTTTGTTGGCAAGGTGATGTCTCTGCTTTTTAAGATACTGTCTAGGTTTGCCATCGCCTTTCTCCCAAGGAGCAGGCGTCTTTTAATTTCGTGACTGCTGTCACCATCTGCACTGATCATGGAGCCCAAGAAAGTAAAATCTCTCACTGCCTCCATTTCTTCCTCTTCTATTTGCCAGGAGGTGATGGGACCAGTGGCCATGATCTTAGTTTTTTTGATGTTGAGCTTCAGACCATATTTTGCATTCTCCTCTTTCACCCTCATTAAAAGGTTCTTTAATTCCTCCTCACTTTCTTCCATCAAGGTTGTGTCATCTGCATATCTGAGGTTGTTGATATTTCTTCCGGCAATCTTAATTCCAGTTTGGGATTCATCCAGCCCAGCATTTTGCATGATGAATTCTGCATATAAGTTAAATAAGCAGGGAGACAATATACAGCCTTGTCGTACCCATTTCCCAATTTTGAACCAATTAGTTGGTACATATCCAGTTCTAACTGTAGCTTCTTGTCCCACATAAGGCTCAAATACCAGCTGCTAAATGCATTCACCCCTTCATGGATCACTGCCTTGCCGTGGCGAAGGGGCTTGAAGAACTCAGAGAAGCTATGAACTACGCCGAGCAGGGCACCCAAGATGAACAGGTCATAGTGGAGAGTTTTGACCAAACGTGATCCACCTGGAGTAGGAATCGGCAAGCCACTCCAGTATCCCTGCCAAGAAAACTCCATGGACAAAGACAACAGGCATATAAAAGTTATGACACTGGAAGATGAGCCCCTCAGGTCGGAAGGTGTCCAACATGCTACTGGGGAAGAGCGGAGGACAAGTACAAGTAGATCCAGAGCTGATGAAGCGGCTGGGCCAAAGCCGAAAGGACGCTCAGTTGTGGATATGCATGGAAGCGAAAGGAAAGTCCAATGCTGTAAAGAAAAATATTGCATAGGAACCTGGAATGTAAGAACCATGAACCTGGGTAAGTTGGATGTGGTCAAAAATGAGATGGCAAGAATAAATATTGACATCCTGGGCATCAGTGAGCTAAAATGGACGGGAATGGGCGAATTCAGTTCGGATGACTACCATATCTACTACTGTGGGCAAGAAACCCGTAAGAGAAATGGAGTGGCCCTCATAGTCAACAAAAGAGTGGCGAAAGCTGTACTGGGATGCAGTCTCAAAAATGATAGAATGATCTCGATACGAATCCAAGGCAGACCTTTTAACATCACAGTAATCCAAGTTTATGCACCAACTACTGGTGCTGAAGAAACTGAAATTGACCAGTTCTATGAAGACTTACAAAACCTTATCGAAGTGACACCAAAGAAGGATGTTCTGCTCATTATAGGGGATTGGAATGCTAAAGTAGGGAATCAAGAGATAAAAGGAACAACTGGCAAGTTTGGCCTTGGAGATCAAAACGAAGCAGGGCAAAGGCTAATAGAGTTCTGTCAAGAGAACAAGCTGGTCATCACAAACACGCTTTTCCAACAACACAAGAGACGACTCTACACATGGACATCCCCAGATGGGCAACATCGAAATCAGATTGATTATATTCTCTGCAGCCAAAGATGGAGAAGCTCTATACAGTCAGCAAAAACAAGACCTGGAGCTGACTGTGGCTCAGATCATCAGCTCCTTATAGCAAAATTCAAGCTTAAACTGAAGAAAGTAGGAAAAACCACTGGACAGGTAAGATACAATCTAAACCAAATCCCTTATGAATACACAGTGGAAGTGAGGAACAGGTTTAAGGATTTAGATTTGCTGGACAGAGTTCCTGAAGAACTATGGATGGAGGCTCGCAACATTATACAGGAGGCAGCAACTAAAACCATCCCAATGAAAAAGAAATGCAAGAAAGCAAAGTGGCTGTCCAACGAGGCCTTACAAATAGCGGAGGAGAGAAGGCAAGCAAAATGCAAGGGAGATAGTGAAAGATACAGGAAATTGAATGCAGATTTCCAAAGAACAGCAAGGAGAGACAAGAAGGCCTTCTTAAACGAGCAATGCAAAGAAATAGAGGAAAGCAACAGAATGGGAAGAACCAGAGATCTGTTCAAGAAAATCGGAAATATGAAAGGAACATTTCGTACAAAGATTACCATAATAAAGGACAAAAGTGGTAAAGATCTAACTGAAGCAGAAGACATCAAGAAGAGGTGGCAAGAATACACAGAGGAATTATACCAGAAAGATATGGATGTCTCGTACACCCCAGGTAGTGTGGTTGCTGACCTTGAGCCAGACATCCTGGAGAGTGAAGTCAAATGGGCCTTAGAAAGCACTGCAAATAACAAGGCCAGTGGAAGTGATGGTATTCCAGCTGAACTGTTTAAAATTTTAAAAGATGATGCTGTTAAGGTGCTACACTCAATATGCCAGCAAGTTTGGAAAACTCAGCAGTGGCCAGAGGATTGGAGAAGATCAGTCTACATTCCAATCCCAAAGAAAGGCAGTGCCAAAGAATGCTCCAACTACCGCACAATTTCACTCATTTCACATGCTAGCAAGGTTATGCTTAAAATTCTACAAGGAAGGCTCAAGCAGTATGTGGACCGAGAACTCCCAGAAGTGCAAGCTGGATTTAGAAGAGGCAGAGGAACCAGAGACCAAATTGCAAACATGCGCTGGATTATGGAGAAAGCCAGAGAGTTCCAGAAAGACATCTACTTCTGCTTCATTGACTATGCAAAAGCCTTTGACTGTGTTGACCACAGCAAACTATGGCAAGTTCTTAAAGAAATGGGAGTGCCTGATCACCTCATCTGTCTCCTGCGAAATCTCTATGTGGGACAAGAAGCTACAGTTAGAACTGGATATGGAACAACTGATTGGTTCCAAATTGGGAAAGGAGTACGGCAAGGCTGTATATTGTCTCCCTGCTTATTTAACTTATATGCAGAATTCATCATGCGAAAGGCTGGGCTGGATGAATCCCAAGCCGGAATTAAGATTGCCGGAAGAAATATCAACAACCTCAGATATGCAGATGACACAACCTTGATGGCAGAAAGTGAAGAGGAATTAAAGAACCTTTTAATGAGGGTGAAAGAGGAGAGCGCAAAATATGGTCTGAAGCTCAACATCAAAAAAACGAAGATCATGGCCACTGGGCCCATCACCTCCTGGCAAATAGATGGGGAAGAAATGGAGGCAGTGAGAGATTTTACTTTCTTGGGCTCCATGATCACTGCAGATGGTGACAGCAGTCACGAAATTAAAAGACGCCTGCTCCTTGGGAGAAAGGCGATGGCAAACCTAGACAACATCTTAAAAAGCAGAGACATCACCTTGCCAACAAAGGTCCGTATAGTAAAAGCCATGGTTTTCCCAGTAGTGATGTATGGAAGTGAGAGCTGGACCATAAAGAAGGCTGATCGCCGAAGAATTGATGCTTTTGAATTATGGTGCTGGAGGAGACTCTTGAGAGTCCCATGGACTGCAAGAAGATCAAACCTCTCCATTCTGAAGGAAATCAGCCCTGAGTGCTCACTGGAAGGACAGATCGTGAAGCTGAGGCTCCAATACTTTGGCCACCTCATGAGAAGAGAGGACTCCCTGGAAAAGACCCTGATGTTGGGAAAGATGGAGGGCACAAGGAGAAGGGGACGACAGAGAATGAGATGGTTGGATGGTGTTCTTGAAGCTACTAGCATGAGTTTGATCAAACTGCGGGAGGCAGTGGAGGACAGAAGTGCCTGGCGTGCTCTGGTCCATGGGGTCACGAAGAGTCGGACACGACTAAACGACTAAACAACAACAAAAATGCATTCAAGGTTCACTTGCAAAACAGCAGTGTATTTTTTTTAAAAAAGGAGTCATCTTTTTGCTATATATCAGAATAATTATAGTAGATTTATACAGTGCTAGAAAAAGAGATGCCAGAACTCACCGTGAACACCTCCCTTGTTCTCTTATAATGGCAGTGGTGCCCACCTGAGAGGTGCCAGAACTGAGTTTCAGAGAGTTCCAGCTGAAAAAAAGCCCTGGTCTTATCAACACAAGGCACACAGTGTCTAAGAGTCTGTATCTAGATCTGTGCCTTTGGTATGCATATATAGTAAACGTATATATGTAGAGTGCAATCCAAACCCCTTGGCCATCAGAAGTAGGCCTTAATGGAGAAGAATACCCACCTTGACATTTACAACCATGCCACTCACACTGGTCTATGTCAGAAGGCAAGGATCAAGGGATATGCCAGCTTCTAGGCTGGTGCAGCAAAGATACCTGAATCAGACCCAATGCCATCATGTGGTGGCAGCAGGGCCAGTTCAGAGTCCAGTAGATCCTGTGCCAACTTACGTAACTATACCCCTAACCCCCTTTTTTTAAAAAAAATGAGAATTCCTTCTGGCTGCTGCTGGCAAGAATTCCACCAGCAGTGTCTTCCTACCATGTGCCACATTAGAGCACGCCTGGGGGGGGGTGAAGCTCCCCCAGGAATACCTGTATGTAACAAAAGAAATCCTCCAGAATAGAAGATCAGGAGTTTAGATTACTCTGCCCATTGTTAATAGTTGTTCAGTGTGTAGAATCACCTTTCAGTATAAGCTGCCTTTGTGGGGAACGGTTGTCCTCTGTCAGTGGCCATAGGAAACAATCAGTTCTCTTCCCTCAGCAATCCTTTTTTTCCAAGTTATATTTGCGGAGCTAGGAAATGTTAATCAAGTCCTGGAGAGCCAACTTGAACCTAGATACCAGGTGGAGCCAAGGTCTGCACACTAGATGGATCTTGAAGTCTAGAGCTGACATCATTATTAACATTCCACTTATGCTGTTGATAATGAGATGCTGGTGTGTGCTTGCTAACCTGGCCCTATGTGTAATTTAAATTGGCTTCCAACATGGAAATATGTGAAGCTTAAGTGATTAGAAGCCGGCTAGAGTTTCAGCACTATTTGCCTCCGTGTGCCAATGCTGTGCTCAGCTTAGTTAATGAGCTGCCCATTTTGCCTACGGTGATAAAATCCTTTGCATGGCTTGTTGTTGTTTTCTCTGCAAGTGAATTTTGCCTGAAATCCTTCCTGTGCTGAATTCCATAAAGCAGGCAAAGTTTTGCAAATAGTGAAGTGCCTCTGGACATTACTCCATCAGACAGCTCTAAATCTCACTCTTAAGAATCTACAGCTGAACAAAGACACAGCTAGAACAGAAGTCAGAAAGATATGTTTAGTGCTGAAGGATGGCACAACTCATCTTGCATGCCAAGGTCCCGTGACCCGCAGTTCCCTAGTGGATAATAAACACACAGACATGAGTATTTAGGTTTCTGGGTTCAAATAGGCCACAACTTTATTGGTTACAGATGTGAGCGGTTTTGCTTAGGAATTGGGTGAAGCCAGGCTATATCTCGCCTCCCACCCATCTGCAGGGAGTCCATCTAATGGTAAACCACCAATAGGGGGAGCCCTATGACTTACATGAAATAGGGGCACCCCGAGGGATCCCTGTTAGGGTCATGGCATGGCCCTAGCCCACATCCAGGCATCAGACAGGATCCACACCCCTGGATCCCTTTAACAGGATACCCTTAATGAGGAGGGGCAGGCGGGGGCTACAACCTCCCCTCCATCCAAACAAAGGCTTACCCAATGCCTAACCCAGGCTTCCTCCAACTCTGCCCTCCAGATGTTTTTGGCCTACAACTCCCATGATCCCTAGCTAGCAGAACCAGTGGTCAGGGATGATGGGAATTGTAGTCTCAAAACATCTGGAGGCCCGAGTTTGAGGAAGCCTGGCCTAACCTCACCAAGTTGTGGTGGTTGCTACAAGGTAGGCAAAAACCAAACGGCTGGTGCTGATTTTCCAAGTGGGAAAAGTCCCTACCCGGCCCCAACAATATGGCAGCCTACGTTTGTCAATAGCAAGGTTGGGTGGCAATGAGGGCGGCGTCAATCCCCGTACCCTACCTGATCACTTCAGAAGACTGGATCCCTGGCCGCAACACCACCCACCAGAAATGTGAGCAGATGTAGTCTCGACTCATGTGTTGTCTTTGCAATGGGGGTGGGGATCAGAATATAAGGTCGATGCTATGCTCCTCAGCTCTCTGCTGGTGGCACACAATAATTTGGTTTGAACTAATTTTAGGGGTATATACGACTGCATCCAATTCAGTTCATGATTCAGCCTTTTTTACTTTTCCATTTTTTGGTTCACTATTGCTTTTATCTTTTGTTATCTTTTTGTTTTTTACTATAAAATTGCTGCTGAGACTTTGAATAATGTGCTAATAATAAATCATGTCAATAGTTGCTAAGTTTGTGTTGTTAGTATTATTTTGGAAGAATGCAAAGGGATGGGCCATGAAAACCAAGGCTTTTTGTGTACATAGGAAAGGAACACAGCAAGATAAATGAAAAACACCAGTACAAGCATCAATGTTTTTCTCTTTTCATTTCCTTTCCTTTTTTAATATTTCCTGCTCTCTTCCTCTCAACATGGATGCTAGTAATGTTGAATTTCATTGGGTGCTCCATATGAATGCCAAATTCTTGCAGTGCTTTCTCCTCAAAAAAGGGAGGAAAGCTCATACAATAAGTGCACCCAATGGGGTACCTGAGTAATATGTAATATTATCTTTGTAATGGAGGTGAGGCATAAACACACATTTCCACCACCACATGGTCAGTCATTGTCACTGAAGGCATCTGAAGCAGGCCTGTTTCCTCACAAGCTGAACTCACTCTGATCTCCACTCCGAATGATTATGAACAATTGGCCTGGAGGGGTTTTTGTCACAGTGTAGGTTTTCCTCCGTTGGGGAGCTGCTCTAATGTGCTTGTCCACATGGCAGTGAGCTACTGCTGCTGGTATTCCTGCCAGAGCAGGCAGAGGGAAACGCCAAAATGTTTCATAGGGGAAAGGGAGTTGGATTGGCACAGGATCTGCTAATAACATTTGTAGCTATTTTGTCATAGGGAATAAACAGGGGTAATTGTGCTGGAAAGTAGTCATTCACTCTTGCCTTCTTTGAAGAAAGTAGGTGAGAATGCCAGTGCTGGGGTATTTTTGCAACCTAGGCAAGGCTAACTACTTGTGTGCGTGCACGCACGCACACAAATTGCCATCTTCAATTTTCAAAATAAGATGTCTTGTAGAAATGGTGAAATTATTCAAGATATAAAATGATAGTTAAATATTATCAGAAATGTATCTGGTACAGTGCCCCGCAAGACGAATGCCTCGCAAGACGAAAAACTCGCTAAACGAAAGGGTTTTGCGGTTTTTTAGCTGCTTCGCAAGACGAAAACGTCTTGCGTTTTTTGCAAGTTTGTTTCCTTTTTCTTAACACTGTTAATACAGTTGCGACTTGACTTCGAGGAGCAACTCATAGAACGCGGTGTGGTAGCCTTTTTTGAGGTTTTTGGTGATTTTTGAAGCTTTTCCAAAACTTTTCCGACACCGTGCTTCGCAAGACGAAAAATTCGCTAGACGAAAAAACTCGCGGAATGAATTAATTTTGTCTTGCGAGGCACCACTGTATAACAAAAGCTAATCTGTATAAAATGGTGCCTCTCAAAGGTCAGTACAGTGCTCCTCTGAAGTCTGCACTGTAGGTGGTTGCTAGCTGGTCCCATGATAGCACTGGACCTGCGCAGTTAGCAGCTGAAAGTGCCATTTCAGACTGCCTGGGAAAAGAAAATATATGATAAAATATCAAGTGGAAGAAGGAGATGGGAAACCTCTCTTGGAATTGTGAACTGGTTACTCTAGGGTTGGGTGTGTGTTGGGGGAGAGTTCCCCTTGTCTTGCTCAAGAATATGTCAGATAAGTTTTATTTCCTTCTGTGGTAAAACAAAGTTAACTTTTTTTCCCCCACCCACCAGTGTTCTGTCTTGATAGACAGGCTTCTGAGAAGCGAGCCAATGCTTTCCAATGCTAACAGTGCTTTTTTCAACAGAATTATGAAGATTACAGCTACCCTGTTAGAACCATGTGAAAATAATTAACCCTAATATACGTGTGAAAAATGGCAATATGGACATGGTTGAGCGAAAATCACTTTGAAACCTTTTTGTTTTCAAATAAAAGGAGTTTTGAAATTCCATTTAAATATTGAATTTAGATATGCTGAAAACTGGAAATTGCAATTGCCCTCTACTGCCACCGTTATTATTTCCTCCCTAACTGTTTCTCCTTTGTCAGAGGTACTGATTTTATGAGCTCATTAATTTTGCTGTGCTAATGCACTTTCCTTATCTTCTAATTAGCCACGACTCTCCTTCTGGCATATTTATGATGTTCTCACCTCTTCACATTTTTGTCTTGCCATATTCAGAAAGATGCCCACTGCAGTAATCAGTACAGTTGGGCACCCTCATATTCCTTCAGCTGTCCCCACTGTGCCTCCTAACATTCACAATTCTTTTTATTTATCTTTTTTTAAAAGATTGGGACTCTGGATCACGTAAAGTAAGCAATAGGTTTTCATATCTGGAATAAAGAGAGCAAAATCAAATCTGTGTTGTGGATTGTAATTCATTGCTTAAACACTGATTCTGGTTGGGGTGTGTGTGTGTGTGTGTGTGTGTAAAGCTTCACAAGTTTGCACAAGCCTGACCCTTCACATTCTCAGCACAAACTTGAGTGAAGGAAAATGAGGCTGGCTAGTGATGCACCCATCATTATGACAGCCTGTCTCTCCCACACAAATTATGAAGCAGTAACTGTTCTGGGTATAGTCAGGCAGCAACACAAACACCCCTCCTGCCCTGGGCTGGATTTAAGTATTTATGAGAGCCCCCAGGCTAAGCCAGCACACTGCAAGTCACAAGACACTCATTCTGCCTGGTGTATGTTACAAGGAATTTCCAAAATGCAAAGGCTGTTGGCAGTCACAAGGGAATGTTGACAGTCCTGCAACCGTTCTGGTGAATGTCCAGAATTATGACATTACATTTGTGAATGGCAACCACTGCTGACAACTGCAGTGCTCATTAGCCTACCTCCACATTTTCAAATATTCACTGGACATGTGAGGGCTTGCCAACATTCTTCTGAAAGAACAATGGCCAATGCAAAAGATAGGATTTCTGGTGAGGAAGTGATTGAGGACTGCCATGATGAACATTCTTCATTATGTACTCACCAATTTCTTTTAGGAAACTTGTCCTTGCTCTATTTAATTTATTTACCTGTTCTCTTGATTGATCCAGCACATCAAGCCCTCGGGTTTGTTTTGCTTAAATTGGTTAAACAGGTGAAAGAAGCCAAGGGGTGAGAAACACTTTTAGCCCATGGCAACCTAGTGAGGAGGATCAGGGCACGGCTGCTGCCTGTGGTGAAGAAGCAAATAGGATCTCTGCTCCTCAGCCCATGTGCATGGTAATGTTATTCCCCTTCTATTTGCTTGCTTGTTTATAAAAAGTATTTATATACTGCCAACTCATGTACAATGTTAAGGCAGTGTACAACATACAGTAGAAAACTCCATAAAAACAATGCAAAATAATCATTACAATTACTGACATCTTTGGTGTCTGGGTCCCAAAAATCCCATTAGTGTCTCTCCCCCTCCCTAGGAGTAAAACACAACAAGAATTTATTAAATAACTAATTTCCTGCCCTTTGTGACACTTATAATCAGCTGCCTGAGGCAGCCTCCTCATTCTAACTAATGTTAGAACCAACCCTGCTATGAGCAGTATTTAAAAAGAGTAAGCAGAAGGGAGAATTATGGTGGGTTGCAAGACAAAGAGGAAACCATGGTTATGTATGTATGTATGTATTCATTCATTCATGGTTCTTATATCTTGTCTCTTCCTCCAATCTAGAGCTGAGGGTAGCTAACTATCAATACATTAACAAACATAACACATCGTTTAAACCAAAAGGCATAATAGCAACAATTCATCAGTAAATAATATCAATAAAACCCCAACCCAAAAGTGTTTATCCCATTATAGGTAAAGGTAAAGGACCCCTGGATGGTGAAGTCCGGTCAAAGGTGACTATGGGGTTGCGGCGCTCATCTCGCTTTCAGGCCAAGGGAGCTGGTGTTTGTCCACAGACAATTTTCCGGGTCATGTGGCCAGCATGACTAAACTGCTACTGGTGCATGGAAGACTGTGACAAGTGCCAGAGCACATGGAAACGCCGTTTACCTTTCCACCACAGCGGTACCTATTTATCTACTTGCACTGGCATGCTTTCGAACTGCTAGGTTGGCAGGAGCTGGGACAGAGCAATGGGAGCTCACTCCGTCGCAGGGATTCGAACTGCCAACCTTCCAATTAGCAAGCCTAAGAGGCTCAGTGGTTTAGACCAAAGCGCCACCCAAGTTATCCCATTATACAAATACCTGGCTGTGGTATAAAAAACATCTACAGCCTCCTCGTAAAAACAGTATTCCTTACCGCCATCTCCATCCCTCAGCCCAGACACATTGTCTCAAGCAAACAGCTGGGACTTCAAAGTGTAGTACTTGATAAACAACAGTTTAACTAATCTGTAATGCTAGACCAATGAGAATACAACAAATAAAATAATCAGCTAATGGCAGAGCAGTAAAAATGCAATAGATATAAAAATGATAGTCAACTAATAGAAAACAAAAATGAGCAACATTACACTTTACCCTTCCCCTTCCATCTACCTCAGATGGTCATCTTTAAATACAGATAAGCCAAACACAGTACCAGCATCATAATTATTTTGATGGGTACCAACATAATAAAGATCTAATTATAGAATTATGGAATTGTTGAGTTGGGACCACAAGGATCATCTAGTCCAACCCCCTGCAATCCTGGAATCTTTCACACAATGTGGCTCTCAAACCCACAACCCTGAGATTAAAAGTATTCTATTCTATTCTTTTCATAAAGTCAGCTTAAAATGGAACTTCTGCTGTATTTGTGGAAACTAAACCACTATGTCTACCCACTAGTGCACAATTTGGTTGTTCTGTAATGTGACTGGAATTGCAAAGTTGTAAATTCACACAATTCACTCTTAAATGGTAAAGGAACGTCTATTCAATAAAGACAACACATTATTTCTGCATCATTATGTATCACGCATGTGTGCTGGCAGTCACTAATGTGGCACCCACAGACGCCAGTGTGTCAGGCAGTATCTCCTTTGGCACCCATGAAAGGTCTCAGTAAATATACCCTCAAAAATCTAGGTGTGACCTAGATGAAAGTTGAGTTTCTTAAAAAGATACATTTTGCTCCTGCTCCTGCTTAGATTAAAACCATGTAGAGTTTTGCCATTGTAGATTGCATCCTGTGTCCTTTTATGAGCAGGTGAACTGGTAACATTTTTCTGTTACGTACTTTCTATAGTTTGTCCTCTCTGGGATCTTATTTAATTCTTTATTATTATTTTTTCCCTTTTGTACTGAAGAACATGTAATTTTGAAGTTTAAAGAAAACTTGATTGTTGTTATTTCTGCCCCTGGAAATGTTAACAGTTAAAAACTTTCTCCCCAATGGATCCATACGAAGTTGCTTGTTTCAGACCAAACTCTTGCTGTCTCTAAGCCATTTTTATTTACCCAGCATTAATTCCAGTCATCTTTTAGGCCCTAATAGCATTTTCCAGAGCTCTGTTACCTGGGCAGGCAGGAATTGTATTTTAACAGGTTATAAATTGGAATCAATATGCTTCTGACTGGAGTTTATCTGAGTTGACTTTATTCTACAAGCAACTATAATTGCCTGCAAAGTAATTTCTAGCTTTCTTGTTCATTTATGTGTATTGGCTGGGCCATAAGGAAGTCACATTAATCAGATACTTTACTGAGTTGTTCTTTATAGTCAGATGTTTTCACTTACAAATGTTACCTTCACAATAAGCTTCATACAATCACTAGGGATGCAATCATTTCATACAATCATCAAGGCTCAGAAAGGCAACTCAACACGGATCCTTTTGTGTGGAGGAAAAAGTAGGAAAGATAAGTATGGTTCCTGAAATAAAGCCATCTTCTATTATTAGAGTGGGTGGGTGTACACAAAGCAGAATTTGTTGTCTCTAGAGTGGGTTGTAGGTATGGATGTTGGCATCTCATCCTACACCAAAGCACTTTTCTTTCCCCTTCTCTAGACACTGACCATCCTGCCAAAATATTTATGAAACATTTCACACAGAGGGCCACCATGTGCTATTTGGACAGGTGGTTGTGTGGGAATAGAAGGTCAGCAATGAGCTGACATTTTGTGTTCTGTGCATGCATGTACACACGTGAGCATCAGAATCAAAATGCACTTGCCTGCTCTCTGCCCTGCAGAGAGCTTATTTCTGGAAACTGGAAGTCCCTGTGATGTGCATTTGGTCACATCCACACCATACATGTAAAGCATATTTCTACCACTTTAACAATCCTGGCTCCCTACCTGAGAGCCATGGGGACTGATGTTTATCCCCTCACAGAGCTACAATTCCCAGAACACTTAACAAATTATAGTTCCCATGATTATTTGGAGGGAGGCATGTGCTTTAAACATGTGGTGTGAACTGTTTTAATTTCTGCAACAGATAATTTTATGTTGCTTTTTATTATTTTATGACAACTGCATTTTAACTATTTATTGCTGTAAGCCACACTGAAAACACCGTAAGCAAACAAGCAAGCAGCTAATTGATTGAGGATATGGCTACAATAGCTACTAATATGGCTGCAATAGCTACTAGCCATGAAGGCTATGCACAGCCTCCAGTGACAGAGGCCATCTGAATTCCACAACATGAGCAGAGGAGTGCTATTGTGCCCATGTCCTGCTCTTGGGTTTCCTATACGTTTATGGTTGACCCCTGTGAGAACGGGCCTTTGGTCTGAACTCGCAAAGCTCTTTTTATGTTATTCTAAAAAAATTAAAAAAATTAGCTCACTGCTTTATGAAGCAGTGTTTGCTCTGGGACAAAAACTGACTCCTGCTGAAATTGAAAAAAATGCTAGCATAGCAGGGGAAGAAGACAAAGGGATGTATTTTAAAAGTATAAGCATGGTAGGATTTTTCTTTTAAAGAATTCTGAAGAAAGGGAGATGGAAACATATTGTTGCATGGAACCCCAGTCTCCAAGTGGTGTGAGATTCCGGGAGTTCCAGACACTTATCCAATGTCCATGTTTCCTTTTGGGAATGAGGCACAGCGGCGACCATGGTGTCTTTATGACATATAGTTTATTCACACATATATACAACCTGAGGCTACAGTGGAGGAGTCTTGTTCCTCCCATAGCTGCAGCCTTGGATTCAAACAGAATCT
The DNA here is from genome assembly GCF_965113315.1 of Podarcis vaucheri. Classification (NCBI taxonomy): domain Eukaryota; kingdom Metazoa; phylum Chordata; class Lepidosauria; order Squamata; family Lacertidae; genus Podarcis; species Podarcis vaucheri. The sequence goes on along the minus strand of NC_138760.1, from coordinate 49,192,428 downwards.
ACCATCGTGCTCGACCCTCTCTCCAGCTTTCTGCCTTTAGCAGCCTGAAACCATTTTTCCTCTAAGTCACATCACAGCCAACCCAAAAACTCTCCCTCAGACTCTGCTTTTGTCTTCTAAATAACTCTGAGTTGAGGGAGAGGACCCTCCCATTTGCCATCTAGCGCAGAGCCCCCCCCCCTTTGGCTTTCCTAATGGCTCATCGCCTTCCTTTTGTCGTCCTAATTTCCTCATCAGGAAACTGGCCTGGCTTATATTTTAACATTTGCTGAATCCAGAGGTTCAGTGTCTGGAACCCAGAAACCCCTACCACCACAGGGGACTCTGAAACTCACAAGGGAGATTGGCACCCACAAATCAGGAGGCTGGGATTTTAAAGCCCACCAGCGGAGTGCCAAATACGTTGCTGCAGGTCAAGCAGAGGAGCAAGGAGGAGGAGAGCTCATTTTGGGGTCGCTTGCTGCTCAGGGCTGGAAAGATGAGAGACGTAAAAACTTGGAAGCTGCAGCCTATTCATCTGCTCGCCAAGACAGATCGTGGGCACTCTGCCATTTATAGCATGTGTAGTAGCCCAGAACTTTGTGAAGCAGCAACAAACTGAAAAACAAACCACTCAGCCACTCTAGAAAATGTCAGAGCAGCTACATCATGGCTGCATTCCCAGTCTTTGTTTCCATCAGGTTTATTGTCACAATGGCCAAACTGGCAAATAGAAGATGTGGTCCTGTGTGGATAAATGTAGAATTTGGCACCAAGTGGACTGGTCTCTTCAGCATGGGGCTAGCTCACAATTGTGCCACTCAGGCTTTGTGAACCATGTCAGAGTCACAGCAGTAAATTGTCCTATAGCCAGGTTCCCCCAGCACATTGTGTATCCATTTTGCCTTCCCCATCCTCTGAATGTGGGCTGGCTTTCATAGAGAGAACACCGCATCAGGCAATGCAATAGTAACATAAGCTCCTCATGCCTCAAGCTTGGCTGCCTTTGGTTTCCACATGTGTCAGCTGAGCCCAGCAGTTCTGAAATTCATGGGGCTGGCTAACTGCATTGTGTGAAATTGTGAAACTGGCTTGTTGAACTGTGAGTTTATGGGGGCTTCCAGATAGGGGCTCAGTACTGCAAACAGGTCATTCAGTGATCACAAATGGGTCATTGGCAACAGTTAAAAAGTAAATAAACCGTCCTGTCAGAATTGTTTCCAAAAAGGGTAAATTCAGCTACAATGAGGGTCGGGTGACAGAATATGGGCTGGCATTCTGGTGCCAATGACATCATGTGGACTTTGTGGAAAATTTGCATGTTGGAGCAGCTCCTGCCCTACAAAAAGCCCCCTTCTGGAAGCACCCCAAGGCACATCCAGACAGCAGTCTTCTCACATTCCATTTTCTTTATCTGCTGTCTTCATACATTCTCTATGCACAAGTACTTCTTTCTTTAAGGCTTTTACTTTTTAATGAATGCTACATTTCTTCAATTCATGAAGAAATGAATATACTACAGTTCAAACCCCAATACAGATCATGTGTGTGTGTGCTTAAAAATAAAGAAAGGGGGGTCGAGAACCTAGCTGGGATCATGAAATAGCTTTTGATAAAAGGACATTAGCTCAGCTCACACAACAGCTGTATGGACGAGGGCCAGGCTGCGCCAGGCTGTGCAATGTGGAGAAGTGGTAACCATTTCCTTGATCACAGTTGCATTTTGCCCACTTACTTAGAAGTCAGTTGGTGGATCTGGAAATGTTCCATTTAGATATTACTTTAACATATTCAAGCATTCACAAAGGCAAACATTCTTTATCTGTACCACAAAAAATGTGATATTGCATTCCGATATGTAAAGCAAGTCTTTATCTCCTAACGTTCTTTTTAGCGTCAAGTTCCCTCCACTCTCAAGAAATGTGCCAAAGGACAAGGTGGGGCACATGGTCACTTTATCTCTCTGGCAATTCCAGTTTGTCCAGCTACTAGGGGAATAAACTCCATTACGTATCTTCTGACTTTGCCAATACACTGATTTTTTTCCCCTTTGTCAATCAGTAAGCTGGGGCTTTGGTGCTGGAAGCCGTGCTGCCTGGTTCATATTCAATCTTTTGGAAAATCTATGTTGTGATCGACACAGAGATATGACACTGGGAAACTTCCGGTATATGAGATTGCCAGAGAAGAGATTGGTCAATTGGGTAAGTAATTCTTTTCCAGCTCTAGCCTCACAATTATAATAAACATATTTTTGTTCTTTTCTGTTTGGATTCTGAACTCTCCAGTACTTAGGTTCAAGTTAAACTCTTGTCTTTGCATGTAAAGTTCAGCAGATTGTCTTACATAGCTGTGGGCTATTGAGTCAAAGCCTGGGGTGGGCTGGGGTTGCTAATAGCCCAGAATGATTGATTCATGTTTTCTCAATGGAAGCTAATAATTAGGAGATATTTGGAAATTTTCTAAATGCTAGCCATTAGAGCATTGAGAAGGTGGTCTTCCTTCCCTTTTAAAACTGAGGGTAAGGGCTGATGTAAACTCTGTGTGTGTAGAAATGGCAGTTTTGAGACAGAGAGAGAAAGAGAAGCGAAAAAGAGAAGGAATAAGTAAAAAAAAATCTGGAAGAACCATGCCTCTCTGGGTTCGAGAAGCAGTGACTTGTGAAGAGTATGTCTCCTGCATGCCTCCTTTACCTGTGTCCTAGATGTGTTTGTGAATGGACTACAGAAACTTGTCACAGGAAGTTAGATCCCAAGTAGTGGTGACCCAAAGCTTCTCTCCACTTGGGGGAGTGCAGAGCACGTAACAATTTGTATTTTTCCACCTGTTGACTTTCATTGCGGATTGGAAGAACTTGATAGTTTGTGGAATTATTTAAAAAATAGATTCAGAAGACCATCTTGTATCCAAAATCATTGATTAATTGTTCCTAGAACATATCAGTTCTGTGACCCATGCTAAGGCTGTGAGAAGATTAAAGAAGTGTTTTGGTGTGGTACCATCGAAGAGAAAGTGATGGCAATATCGACTCATATACTTACTCTGTGATGTTTGCTTTTCTCATGGCTTTTCCCCACTTGCTGGCAAAGTAGATCTGCCAGAGGCACCCTTGCCAGCCAGCAAAAGTAAAGGAGCACTGAGACAGACTGCAATGCGGAGCATCTGTTTGTGTTGTGGTCCAATACAGAGAGCACACTGTCCCTTAATACATACACAGGAAGCGATGTGCATTCAATTTCTCTTCCCCAATTAGTCCCTCTATGCTTTGGTCTCTGATCAAATTATATTCTGGTTTCTTTTCTGGAAATCTGGATGGTGTGAAATGCAGAACCTTATGTCTCTTGGCCCCTGACATTTTCACAGACAAAGGCCACCAACGAGCATGTCTGCAAATTTAAGTTTTCATCACTCTTAGAAAGGAAGGCACCTTGCAGAACACACACAGATGGAAAGAAACAGCCCCTTCAGCTTCTTATTCTGAGCATGCAATCCAGAAAGTTCAGAGAGGCCATATTGCTGCTTTCCTTTTATGAGGTTTGGGGAGACAATGCTCTTGGAGCCTTTCCTCTCCCTCCCCCCCCTTCCCATAGCTTTCTTATACCCTTTCACACAATTGACCTTAAACTCTCCATGCCCATGGGCATCCTTGACAAAAGTGAGAGACTAATACGCGAGAATATGAAGCCATTAATTGGGGTGGGGGTTAATAGAAACCCCCACTTTCCCTGGCTTCTCCCAATGGTCTCAATCAAATTTTCCATCTTTTGACCTTTAGGACTTGCTCTTTATTTGAGATTCCTGAATGTATTTAAAGGGAACTTTAGCAAATCCTCTGCACAGTCAAAACACCCAGTAGCTGTACTGCCTCTAACAGTGGAGGGTAGCCATCAGGGTTAAAATATCCTTATATCCTTCCTTGTCCTCCATGAATTTGTCTATCCCCTTTTAAAGCCATCTAAACATCCTTTGGCAGTGACTTGAATAAATTAACTATGCAGAAAAATTCCGCAACAGAATCCTAGCTCCTGGGGAGCAACAGCAGGAGACAGCTATTGCCTTCATGCCTGGCTTGTGGGTTTCCTGGATGCATCTGGCTGATTACTAAATTGCTCACATTTAACTACAGAGGGACTAACGGGAGCCTCTGCTAATGGGAGCCTTTTGTTTTTATTTATATTTTCACTTGTGCTTGCGCTCCTTGTCCAAGGTTGCCCACGCACTGACACTTAACAAGAAAAGACAATGAGGAACTGGGTCTTGAATCTTAATTCTGACCTTACTGATTGTGCAGCAGGATACAATTTGTTAAAAATATAAATTAGCTCTCACTGTGTAAATTTCACCACTTTCTAATCTTTCTCTCTAATTTCTGTATTGATTGGAATTAATTGCTATTCATGGAGTCACAAGCTCTTGCCTATGACCTTCTAATGATGCTCTCTACTACTTGATGTGAATTTTAACTGCGAGCTGCTTTTCAGCTTTAATTTGCAGCCTAGAAGTGAAGTTTCCATTATCAAAAGCAGTGCGGTTCAAAGCTTCGTTTTACATGGCTCAAAAATATAGCATGGCTTGTATTCATGTTTAAATCAATGGCAAAGCTTGCTAGGTTTTCCCTGTTCTGTGATATAGCAGGTTATGATGTATGAGATATAGTTCCTTGGGGGGGGGGGTCTTACTTTCCTGTATAGTCCACACTTAGCTATCATGGTTAGTAGCCACTGAAGCGTCAGGAGTACAATCCTATACTATCGGCCTTGCATGCAGAAGGTCCCTGGTTCAATCCCTGGCATTTCCAGGTAGGGCTAGGAATGCCCCTTGTCTGAAATCTTGGAAAGCCACTGCTAGGCAGTGCATATAATATTGAATCAGGAGAACCAATGGTCTGATTTGGCACCTGGGTTCCTGTGTATATTCACTGGGTATAGCATGGCAGCCTCATCCTCCATGAATTTATCGAGCCCTTTTTAAAGCCGTTTCAATGAGAGGCCCTCAACATATATTGCATCTAAGTTAACTACCACCTTCAATGACTTTAAAAGAGGCTTGGACAAATTCATCAATGACCATGAGTCCTGATGGCAATTTTTACTTCCAGTGTTGCTGTGCTCATGTCTTGCTTGCAGGCTTCCCATAGGGATCTGGTTGGCCACTGTGAAAATAGGGTGCTGGACTAGATGGGTTGTTCATATGTTCTCAACAGTGCATTCCATATCCAGTATATATTGTGCAAAATCTTTCTTTTGTATATACCTCACCATGCAGGGGCTAGCAAGATAAGAGAGAAAGCTCTGTCTGCTATCTCCACACCATTAGTAACTTCATCTGTCTTTATCATGTCACCACAAACTACCCTTCCTCCAAAAGGAGTATAGGAACCACCTAACCTGAAACGACACAGTTTGCTTTCATTATGTGGAGTTGAAGTATTTTTAGCCAGCTGAATCCATATGGGTAAAATCCACTGCTGCCATTCCACAAGCCATCTGCTACCACCAGAGAAGGGGAGGTAACTTTTTATTATTTCCCCTACCCCTGGCAGCCTCCTGCACTTCCTCCCCAAAATCCACTTCTGCACGTTGAGGGAATGCTTCAAAATAATGTGGAAGGTGGTAGAGGAGAAAGACAAAATCTACAAAAAAGGCCTTCCTTTTATTTATTTTCTTTCTTCTGTTATGCAACCAAGGTGGCATATATGAGGTTCCCAGGGGGTCTCCAGTTCAGGAGCTTACCACACTCAGACCTTCTTGCTTTCACCAAAGTGGTAGCCTCATTTGCCTTCAGACAATAGTCTAGGTCTAAGACAACTGTTTTCTTAGCGCATGCCTCTGCTGAATCAACACTGGATTTCACCTTATGAGACTTTGTTGCGACACGTTTCTTAGTTAATTTTGACTTTTAATGTTCATTGAGGGATGCCTGTTAACTTTCTAGCCTTCCTTTCTTGGATGCATCCATTTTCATGAGTTATAGGAAATTAGCTGGTGAGATGATAACTAAGCACAAGAACAAATCACACCTGGTTTTTTCTACTCATCTCCTTTAACAGTAAATGCAAATGTATAGTTATGCATCATTCATTTCTCTACCCATCCATATCATTGGAATGGAAGCTCCTTTTTGTCAGCGTCGTTGATTTGTGCTTTTCTGCTGTGAACAGGTATATTAAGATCTTGTTGAAATAAAACCAAATTTTGCAAGTATGTGCATATTCTCATCTGCCCAGCTACTGAATCTTTGAAATAAATCAGAAAAAAAGATAAAAGCATCAACAAGATTTCAAGAATTTTAATTTGTAACACAGATATCTAAAAGATAATGAGTGCAATTCATGCAACACTTCCTTCTGGCAATGTTCATTAGCCAAGTGAAGTGAGAGTCTCGATTTAATTTGACCATGTGGCATTCTTTTTCTGCTTGTTAGTAGCATGTTAACATCATTGAACATTCAGAAACTGGGTGAAGTTTTGTGCATCTGAAGTTTGAATGTCAGCTCAACTCCTGCATCTGCCACAAGCCTCAAACACAGCAGAAGCTAGGAAGGAAAATCAGCATTCTGCCCAAAAGTTTTGTTCCTCCCTCCTTCTTTTTCATTCTTAAATCCTGTTGGGTATTAATAGAATAAACTCAACCTGTGCTCTAGTTAGCTGGAAAACAAGAAAACCCATCTCTCATATTTCCTTAGCGTGCTTTTCATAGCTAATTTTCTGTGTAAGGAAGCAAACAGCTGTGAAACCTAAGGGCATAGGGCAGCTTCACACGCTATGCATTAAGCACTATATTGCTAAGCCAGATGCATGAGAAATGGAAGGAGAGGCCCATCAGGAAAGTCCCCTTGCTCTCCCCTGCCCTGTCCCCCTTTAAACACTGAAGCCAATTCTTCAGCCTATATTACAGTGGTACCTCGGGTTACAGACACTTCAGGTTACAGGCGCTTCAGGTTACAGACTCCGCTAACCCAGAAATAGTACCTCGGGTTAAGAACTTTGCTTCAGGATGAGAACAGAAATTGGGCGGAGGCATTGGGAGGCCCTATTAGTTAGTGGTACCTCAGGTTAAGAACTGTTTCAGGTTAAGAACGGACCTCCAGAACGAATTAAGTTCTTAACCTGAGGTACCACTGTATTCCTGAATAATATCTAAAACAAGCCCTGTGCTGAGATGCAATAGAAAAATTATTTCATTCCCATGGCAATATATCACCAGAGTTATTGCCTTGACATCTGCTGGGAGGGCATTCCACAGGGCAGGTGCCACCACCAAGAAGGCCCTCTGCCTGGTTGCCTGTAACTTGGCTTCTCACAGCGAGGGAACCGCCAGAAGACCCTCGGCTCAAGACCTCAGTGTCCCGGCTGGACAATGGGGGTGGAGATTCTGCTTCAGGTATACAGGACCAAAGCCATTTAGGGCTTTAAAGCTCAGCACCAACACTTTGAATTGTGCTCGGAAGTGTACAGTCTAATATGCAATCAGGTCCAGCAACCACAAACTCATTACAATACATTGCTGGAAACCACAGAAGTGGGAAGTGCTGTTGACCTCAGATCCTGCTTCTAGACTTCCCTTTAGGCATCTGGTTGACCACTGTGAGAAAAAGGTTCTGGGCTAGCTGAGTGCCTGGCCTGATCCAGCAGAGCTCTTCGTGGGTGCTTCCTGAGTAAAAACAGAAAACCAGAACTCCTCCTCTTCCCCCCTCCCCAACATTTGGTTTCATTTGCTAATATGAGCCAAACAACAGCCAGTGCTGACAAGCACAACAAACAGCAGACAAAGATATTTAATTAAAGGGATTCCAGATGCAATGAAACACTGAGTTGCTCCTTTGTTCTCTGAATACATTTTGAATGCCTGTGGTGATGTTCCCTATTTGACAAAACCTTCGCCCTGCCCAGTTCCACAGAATGCTTGCTTTTGGCATAGTAACCAGAGAGATTTTATGGGAGATAAATGTGTCTAAGTCCCTTTGCAACCTGCATTTGTCTACATGGTAGAGAACAGTGAGCAGACAAAGATAATGCTCAATGTGTATTATTACAACAACAACAACAACAACAACAACAACAACAACAACAACAACAACAACAACACTTAGCCTTTTTATGGTGCTTTACATCACATTCATTATCTAGTTGTGTTTTTCACAAGCTTGCAAAGTAAATGAGTATTTTTATCCCCCATATTGCAGAGGAGAGAACTGAGGCTGGGAAATTTCAGCCACTTGGTGAATTCATATCAGAAGCAAAATTTGAACCAGGGTCTTCTGTATTCCTAGCTCAAACTACAGTCCCACTTTCACTTACAGAGCCAGCATCACACTTCATGGGCTCTGGGCATAGTGCCACTGATGTCCCCTCCAACCAGGGCAGGGCTCCTGCTTGCCACCATGCACAGGAGCAGGAGCAAGCCCCTCTCCCTAGGCCACCCCATCCGAAATGCACTCCAACCTGCTTACTACTGTGCAAAGGGACAGCATCACTGCCATTTCTCCTCCCCTTGGCCACCACTCATCACCCTGCCCACCAGAGTTCTTTCGGTGCTGGTTGGGTGATGCTGCCAATGGGAGCTTGGCTCCCATCCATGGTGGCTGCCCACCATATTTAGTTACTAGTAGGACCATAGAGCTAGTGAAACTGTAGCTGGGACCAGGATTAGTGTGTGTGTGTGTGTGTGTGTGTGTGTGTGTGTGTGTACACACACACACACACACACACACACACACACAGTGGTACCTCAGGTTAAGAACTTAATTCGTTCCGTAGGTCTGTTCTTAACCTGAAGCACCACTTTAGCTAATGGGGCCTCCCGCTGCCACTGCGCTGCCAGAGCACAATTTCTCATAGAATCATAGAATCATAGAGTTGGAAGAGACCACAAGGGCCATCGAGTCCAACCCCCTGCCAAGCAGGAAACACCATTTCTGTTCTCATCCTGAAGCAAAGTTCTTAACCCGAGGTACTATTTCGGGGTTAGTGGAGTCTGTAACCTGAAGCATATGTAACCTGAAGTGTATGTAACCACAGGTACCACTGTGGGTGGGTGTAAGTTTTACATTGCAAATTTAAATTCAAACATTCATCATCATCATCATCATCATCATCATCATTTAGCATTCCCTGAATCTTTTGACTCCCCTCCACCCTTCCATGGTTACCATTTTCAATCTTTTCCCACTGCTTCACTTATTTGCTATATTTTTCTTAAATAATCCAGTTTTACCTTAGTTTTTAATACACTACAAGTTCCTCTCTTCCTGGTTTCTGATTTTCCCAGTCAATTTCGCCATTTTGTCCATCATCTTCATCAGCCATTCGTCTTTGGTCGGGACTTTATCTTCTTTCCATCTCTGGGCCATTCTATAGAAGGTCTGTAGGCCAGGGAAGTGCATTTTGGATAATCAAGCAATGTGGGTGGCCACCACAGATAGAATCTGAAAAGAAACAGGCTGGCAGGGGGAGTGGTTCTGAACCCCTGAGACCCTCTGCCAGTGCCTGAACTAGCCAAACACTGGTGCAAGGCCTGGCCACTTCAAGTATCCTCCGATTCAGAGGGACTTACTTCTGACTGAGGAGGCATGAATAGGTTTGTACAGTCAGTTTGTCTGAGGGTGCCTTTAATTTTGCCTTCCAAAGTAGCAAACAAAGCATGGTGCTGAAAGTTTCATTGTTGAAGGATGTTTTACTTCTGCTTGGAAATGTTTGCTTGTTGCCACTGAAACTAACCCTTGCTAGTCATAAATATTAGCTCTTAAAGTTATGTGTTCTGCCTTGTGATGGGGGGGGAAGGTCTGGAATTGTTGATGTAAGTTATTAAAAATGTCCACAGATGGAAGGCTTCATGAATAGATGGGATCTTAACCTTAAGACATTGAATTAATGCAGTCAGGTTTGCTATAAGATCCCTGATCATTAACAAATGAACTGTTCTATTACCTTTCTAATCAAGCAAGCCAGAGATTTTGTTTTCTCTGTAGATGTTAGTATAATTACCCTTAATGACATCTACTAAATTTTCATTAATTTGAATAGGCTTTTTCTTTTCCACCACAAATGCAGAAGTTCATTTGCATTTTCTCTGCCCTACTGTAAACTGTTTCTATCTAAATTTGGTGCATATTAGAACTGACAATTGCCCGGATCCAGCAATAAAGATCCAAGTCCAAGAAAGATCTTTCTTTCATTTCATTTCCTCCTTTCTTCCTTTCTTCCTTTCTTTCTGCCTGTCCGTCCTTCTGTCTTTCTTTCTTTCACATTCTCTGATCAACCATTTTATAGATGTCAGTGCTGTTGTTTATGTTCCACTGACAGCAATGCTGTTTATCTTTACTCAGAAGTAGAATTTACACCCTACAAAAATTATTTAGGATTACAGCCTAAACTGTCATCTTAGTGGCTGGAAACAAGGAGCAGTTCCCCTCAGATTCTTATAGACCAGCTGCTCAACTGTACTGAATCCCACTGATCTGTTTGGATTGAATCTTTTGATACAAATGAGGATGTTCATATAGGGCCACTGGCTGTTGTGCATGACTAGCTGCCCACAACAAAACTGGATCAAATGCCCCTTTCTCCTTTTTTAATTAAATACCAATGGTCTATATGCCTCTTAAAAGGCATATTCTCATAAAATGACCCTCAGTTTTGTTTACTCCCCTTTACATTTAGATCTACACCATAGTTTTCACAGCACATGTGCAGTTTCTAAAGAACTCACCTCCAAATTTAGCAACAAGTGAAGAATTGTCCGTGATTCTTTGAGGAAAGGATTGTGCTTTGAATGTGCTTTGAAGGTATATTGTGTAAAGGTAAAGGGTAAAGGGACCCCTGACCATTATGTCCAGTCGTGGCCAACTCTGGGGTTGCGGTGCTCATCTCGCTTTATTGGCCGAGGGAGCCGGCGTACAGCTTCCAGGTCATGTGGCCAGGATGACTAAGCTGCTTCTGGAGAACCATAGCAGCGCACGGAAACACCGTTTACCTTGCAGCCAGAGCAGTACCTATTTATCTACTTGTACTGGTGTGCTTTCAAACTGCTAGGTTGGCAGGAGCTAGTTGATTAGACAGCCGTAAATTGAACTCAGCTTGGGTTGGATCCAGAGGAACTTCCTCCATCAAAGGATCCACACTGTTGCTAGTCTGATGAGATTTGCATAAGAATTTGCCATTTCATTCTCAATCCATTCTGGCCAGATTGAAAAGAGATCAGGGGAGACTTTGTTTCAAATTGAGGTTGTTGTTTTTTAAGCCTGTTTAAAGTGGGTTTGAATGCATCTTGCTGTGTGACAACAATAGTTTTTAAAATGGTACCTTGCTCTTGCAGCCACTAGGCAAAAGAGCAAGTTCTGCCAGTTTGAATTAAGGCAATTGTACTTTAAGGAGTGGCAGGGACAGAGGCATCTGTGACTGACTGCCCCAGGAGTCCTTCAAAGAGAACAAGGGAAGTATATTGTTTGGACCAAGCACAGCAACATCCTAAAAGCAAAACCAAGCACAAAGCCCAACTTGGTAGCCAAATTAATCTCAAGAAAGAATCCCGAAAGCAAAATTGCCAGTGTGTCAATTCAAAAGGGTGTGTCGGACTAGTCTTGGGGGGGTGTTGCTGTCCAGCAGATGACTTTTTGTTTCACAGTCATTCTTTTGATCATGCATTTGTTATAACAGCTTCTGTCATCTGCGGTTCTGAATCCATCAGTGTAGCACAGGGAAATCTGTCTCTTGCCAAGTCCTATGAACACACCATGTTTCTTGGCTACCTTGAGGGTTGAGACGGGGAGGGCAAGGGGAACGGATCTTGCATTAAATCACTCTCTCTAGTCGTTAGCATCTGTCAACACTTGCCCATAGCTGGTAATAAATAACCTGCTAACATAGTGCTTCCTTTGTCAAGGATTTGTCTTAGTTAGCTTCTAGGCTGTGCTTATGCCAGCTGTCACTGAATTAGGAAGCAATAGCTTGGCCTAAATAGACTGGCAATTGGTACATGCCAGGGAAACAATATTTAGAAAGTTGCATTTATTTATTTTTCTTTTGCACAACTGCTAACCTCTTCTAACTTACTGGCAGTGCTTCTCAAAGTCACAAGAGGGCAAGGGCCGCAAGCCAAAGACCACCTTAGACTAGACAATCCAACAAGAGCAGAGCAGGTTACAGGCAGACTTCATGGGGCATAGTCCCGCATTTTGGATTATTTTGAAGTGTAGTGCAAGCCATTTAAATCCAAGATTTATGAGAATAATCTGCACAGGAAGGTTGGGCAGTGAGGTTCTGCTCCATGCTTGGAAGAGAACAACAAATGTAGAGGCCTCTAGGCCAGGCATAGGCAAACTCGGCCCTCCAAATGTTTTGGGACTACAACTCCCATCATCCCTGACCACTGGTCCTGTTAGCTAGGGATAGTGGGAGTTGTAGTCCCAAAACATCTGGAGAGCCGAGTTTGCCTATGCCTGCTCTAGGCCATGTGGCATGCCTAATATATCTCAGCCTCCAGACTCATTCAAGTTAAGAATGTATATTGGGGAGGGGGGAGAGAGAGAGAGACAGAAAGGTTGATAGGCCAATTTAATTCCAACTTTTACAGCAGGTTTGGGAAACCTTTGACCCTCCAGATGTTGCTGAACAACAGTTCCCATCATCTCTGGCCACTGGGCCATATTTGGTGGGGCTGAGAGAAGTTGTAGTTCAACAACCTCTGGAGGGGCAAAGGTCCCTTGCTTCAGGGACAGTCTACCTTCAGGTCATGTCAGAGCTGCTTCCTATCAATATGAGCCGGCCACTCCAGAAGGTTTTACCCTGGAAATTTTTGAGGGAGCCCAAAAGATATTCAGAAAAGGTTGAGAGAGTGTTGATTATTTTAGGTACTCCAGTAGCTGCTCCGATACCATAAATATTGCTTTCTCTGCATTAACGAAGTCCATATCTTGTCAAAAAGAGCATAACAGCTGCAAGTCATGAGTTCTATTAGTGAAGCTGGTCAAATAATATAGAAAAATCATTGGGTGTTTGTATATAGCATATGGCTGTTTTGAAAGGGAATAATGGGATTCTTGAAAATGTTATCAGGTTTTTATTAGTATAGTGCAAGCGCAAGAGAATATTTATTCATTCTCCATGTATTTATAAGTGACATTTAACTACTCCTTGGTGATTCCTTTCCTGAGGGAACAAAATACAGTTTCATGCATACTGTGGCTTTGTCTGTCCTTGCTGAAATACCAACACTCTAATGGCTCATTGTCAATAATGCTGTTGAGAGAATGGCACAATATATCTTCCTAGCAGCATATTTCCTGTATTGTTGGAGAATCCGGTGGTGACCCAGGTGTTGTTGCCTGCCCTCCTAAAATGTAAAACTGGAACTGAAAGAAATGGAAAGGCATAGACGTGTTGAAAAGGTCAATTCGAATTTGGAAACTGATGCATGCTTTGGGGGGTTTTCATGTTATTACATTCAGCTCAGGGGTAAATTCATTGCACTATAGTATAATCTTTCAAAGTTAGGACTGTGCTGTTTTTATTAAACAGTGTGTCACTTGAAAATTTCTGGAGGACTTATATTTGGTGCAGATAAATCCACCAGACAGTCTTGTTTAATCTTGCTCCTTTCTTGAACCGCTGGCATATTACTTTTATAGCATGTGAAAGACAGTTTGTCCTCTACTGTCAAGTGAGCTTGATATAATAACACAGAATTGTGAAAAAAAATTCAATAAAATATGGCACTTTCCTTTGAGAATATCTATGCTCGTGTGCAAACTGGTTTTTCTATCCTTCTTGAAAACAGTGCCAAGTTTTTAACCTGCTTCTCAGCATGAGTGTTACTCTAATTTTGTGAGATGGGATACTCAGCTGGCTGAACTACTTTTTAATTATAGCATTGTTTTACGTGGTGAAACTACCATTCTACCATGTTGTTTGCATTATATTCCATTGTAGCTATTTAAACATGGTTTTAGTGGTGGCAGGGTTGGGCTGCATAGCCAAAATGAGGCTGCTAACCTGTACCCACTTATATGGGAATAAGCTTATGGAATGCACTGGTGTCACTTGAGTAAATATGGATAATATTAATATGGATAATATAAATCAATAGGCACAGTTCTACAGATCTTTATTGCCATGCATTGCAAAATCTGTTTTTGTCTTTACAGCTTCCTAGCAGCTTCTGGCATTTGTGTGTATCCTTATCTACTATTAATATATCACTGATAAGAATATAAGATAAGAACTTGCTGAATCAGACCCAATGGCCCATCTAATACAGCAGGCATATCCAACTTTCAAGAGTCTGAGATCTACTCCCACTATAAAAAAACTGGCAGTGATCTAACAAAGTTCTTGAGCCTTTTTTGGAGGGGGTTGGGGGAGGGTCCCGCGATCTACCATGAACACCTCACCTAACAATAGATCACAATATACCTGTTGGACATCTACCTGTTGGACATCCTTTTCTCAATAGATGCCAAAAAACAGAATCTGAGCACAAAAGCTGGGAATCCCCATGTGATTCCAAGCAAGTGGAATATTGCCTTTGACAGCAGAAGTGGAACATAGCCTTCATAGCTAGTAGCCATCAATAGCCTCCATGGAAAGCCCTTTAGACTTGATGGGGATTATTTCTGTTGACAGCTGAGACCAGGCAAAGTGTAGTAGGTTTGTCTGTTAATGCTTCTGTCACTCAAGATGAGATCTACCATCCATTGCTAACCATAATTCTAATCAGGTAAGTTGATTGAAAGGGAGCTGCAGAACCTACTCTTAAACCTGAAATACTGGAGGAAACTTTAAAAAAACCAGTTTCTTTTCTTTTCTCAAAAATAAGAATGTATTGGGGGAGAAATACTATTTAGAACCAGCATTCAAATACTGTTGTGGGTTTGCGGAGTGTGAGATCCCCCTAAATACCTGGCTGCCAGATCTTCTCCATAATTCCTTGATTTAGTAAAAGTTTGACTTAATCAAGGTTTGATTACAGTTTGATTACACTTTGCCAAACATGGAAACCCCCTGGATTTAACTATGCTAATGAGCCAACCCAGCTCAGCAGAGGACAAAGGCTGATGATGGCTTATCAAGGAAACCATCAGAGGGCAAGACTGCCAGGCTAGGGGGAGTGGCGACTCCAGAGGTGAAAGCCAGGTTTAGAGTTTCAACATTGAATGGCGTAGGCTAGTGGGAGGTCCTTGGAGTCGGTAAGCAGTGAGAACAAGAAGAAAGGACAGAACTCCATGTGAGTGGGGATGACAGGCTGGAACTAAGAGGCACAGAGGGTGGCTTTTTGCTGTCCACTGAATCCAATGCTGCCCTTAAGGAAGAAGTCAGACCCTCATAAGAGCTGAATGCAATCCCGCCGTCTAAGTGCAGGTTCTATATATGTGTAAATAAAGCCATATATCATAAAGACACCACAGTCTCCACTGTGCCTCATTGTCTCAAAAGGGAACACAGACCATGGCAAGTGTGCCTGCAGCTCCTGGAATCTCGCACCACCTGTGGAGATTGGGGAAGTCTGGAGCACTACCAATTGCCCTGCCAGCAGAAAGAGAACAAGGAGAGAGCCCATCTAGCCTCTCTCAGGAGGGAGGGGATTCCTCAATATGGGAGCAGCCACAGAAAGGGCTCACACGCAAGCATCACATTTACAATAAACCAAAGGCTTTGCACAGATAAGTGTTTGAAGTGCTTGCCTGTTCAGAGTCATGTGTTCCTGCTGCTGCTGCAGTATATTTGAAGCAGAGAAAACACAGACTTCCCCCTGCCCCGCAACAAACAAAAAATGCTTTTGAGAAATATTGAACTGAACTCCTACCAGAGCAAAAGGACAGAAGAGTTTATTAAATTGTTAGCTTCCCTGGAGCATAAAAAACACATTTTTTGTCCCATTTTTAGGTGTTTCATTTTTAGTTTGGTACTGTTAGATATATTCTTCCTTCATATATATGTTTTAAGTACTTGATGCCATATTTTAAAATAAAAAGCAACCTGATAATTTTGTTTCATATTCTTTCAGTACTGCTTATCAGTATGTGACGTGAGAAAGTGTTACACATTATAGTCACTATCCAATTTCTTATGTGTGTCCTTCATATACCGTATTTTTAGTGCCCCCCAAAAAGGATTTTTTCCCCAAAATGTATTGGACCTGGAATGAATTTCATTTCAAGCACCTGGAGTTGTTGGGTTTGGCAGGGAGGGAGCAGTCGCTTTCCCATATAAACCCTTTGAATATTGTAATGCTAAAAATGCTACATGTATCACACACACAAAAAGAGAACAGAGAGTTGCATCAAGTATGAATATGTGCTAGTTTTCATCTATAAATACCAGTAATTATTTTAATTTAAATAGGGGGGGGAGGAATCTCACCATAGTGGAGAAGGCTATTGACAGACAGCTTCAAGGCAACCAGGGTGCCAACTCATGAGAGGTGAGCCCTTTGGGGGGGCAATTTTTGGGAGAGGGAACCCCCCCCCAAGTCCCAAAAATTCAGAGGGCAAAGGAGGTCGAGCATGGAGCTGAGTGTAGCTTGGCTTCAGTGGCCAGCTCCTTCTCCTCCTCCTCCTCCTCCTCCTGCCACAGAGGGGGTCAAAGCAGCCCCCTGCCAGTAGCAGTGGCAGGACAAGGAGCCACCGGTCATTGAAGCTGTGCAGCTGCTGCACTTGGCTCCATTCCAGCTCCTTCCAACGTCCTAACATCACACACAGCATCACACATGCAAGTTGTCGTCATTGTCCCCATCACCATTACTAGATAACGCTTCTGAAGGCAGCTGATTTGCCCTCTTAGGACTGGACTGGAGCGTCTCCTCCCCCATCGTTCTGCCCGGACACTGAGGTCCAGCTCCGAGGGCCTTCTGGCGGTTCCCTCACTGTGAGAGGCCAAGTTACAGGGAACCAGGCAGAGGGCCTTCTCGGTAGTGGCGCCCGCCCTGTGGAACGCCCTCCCATCAGATGTCATAGCGATAAACATCTACCTGACATTCAGAATACATCTGAAGGCAGCCCTGTTCAGGGAAGTTTTTAATATGTGACATTTTAGTGTATCTTCATCTTTGTTGGAAGCCGCCCAGAGTGGCTGGGGAAACCCAGCCAGATGGGCCAGGTACAAATAATAAATTATTATTATTATTATTATAACTAGTCTGCTGTCTTGATTCAAAATGGCATCCAATTACATCTAAACACAGATGAAACCCTGCTCCTTGATCTCAAGAACCACTGTGCAAAATTTGGTTGTGATATTTTAAAAGGCATCTGAATGCATAGCAAACAGCTTTCCAAAATGCATATACAGTGGTACACTTCAGGTTACATACGCTTCAGATTACAGACTCCGCTAACCCAGAAATATTACTGTTAAGTTGTGGGTTGACATAGCAGCCGGCACAGCGATTTCTTCAAGTAGCTCTTTTATTCTGGTAAGCTGGAAATAAACTGACTGCGAACAGCTCAGCCGGCCTGTATTTATAGTCAGCCGGCTGTCAACATTGTAACCGTAACAGCTCAGAGTTCCCGCCTAAAATAACGGACGCAGACCTGAGTGAAAACTATCTACAGACCTGAGTGGAAACTATATACAGTATCCCCCTGTTGGCCCAGGGTGAAACTACACTACATAACAATTACCTTGGGTTAAGAACTTTGCTTCAGGATGAGAACAGAAATCGGGCTCTGGCGGCGCGGCAGCAGCAGCAGGAGGCCCCATTAGCTCAAGTGGTGCTTCAGGTTAAGAACAGTTTCAGGTTAAGAATGGACCTCCGGAACGAATTAAGTACATAACCAGAGGTACCACTGTATAGTGTGTGCAAACATTTTTGCTCATCTGTTTTGTTGCCTGTCATGTTACAAAATTGCATGTGGTTGGCATGGCTCCAACTCTTCATATATCTTAAGTAATTAATGTCCATTAAATTAAATTATATGGTTCCTACAGGTTAGCATTCCAATCTCACACCTACAAAATTAAAAAGAAAACATATCTAGGTAGGAGGAAACCCCCCCCCCCCCCGTTATCTCAGGATCACTGATGTGGGCACAGCCTTTGGTGCTCTTATATTTGTGTTTTTGCTTTGCACTCACAACTGCAGTCTTCCTAAAGCAGTCTGCAGTTTAAATGCTGGATATTTGAAAATAATATTTGCTCAAATTCTGCTTCATAGATTCCTGCTTAAACTGAAGCCCAGCGCTAACCACAAGAGGACAGAGCAGTGGATAGCAAGGGTAAAGAAAATAGTTTTTTTAAAAAAATTAGACAGATTTTTGCTTGTCAGAAAAACTCTCTTAAAAAGGAGAGAAGCTGTAAGCAGTGTCCCAAAGGGGTAGCCCTTGGACATCAGAAATGTCTAATATATGTGAATGTCTAGCAGGAAGACCAAATTGGTTAGTTGCTGAAGAAACTACATCTGAGAATGCAGAGATCACAAAACAAACAAGAAAGGAGATGTGAAATGAAGAGTAGGTGAGATGTGGTATTCCCAGGGAATTTAAGGAAAACAATGTTGCATAGACAAAAAAGAGTTATCCAGTTAAAGTTAAATGGAATTGTGAGATGCCAGGCTGTGAGCATTATGGTTTAGCCACGTAAAGAAACAATGAACAGAAACGTCACATAGAAATCAGATTGATTGTTTTGTTTATTGTTTATAAAAGGTTTTGTGTAATACCGTACCATAGAATACCAGGGTGGTATATTTATAAAGCATAAAGCACTGGGGGGGGGGGTTACAAATAATCATTAAGGGGCAGGAATACTAAGACTGTATATGGAACAGCAAAATGAACAGTGTTGTATAATGGTTAGAGTGTCAGACTGGGACCTGAAAGACCAGGGGTCAAATCCCCACTCAGCTATGAAAGCTCACTGAGTGACCCTGTGCCAGTCACTGCCCCTAATCCCAATTTCTCTCATGGGGGTTGTAGCAGGGATTAATTTTGAGTGTGGGGTGGGGGAGACCAGTTATGCCACCTTGAGCTCCTTGTGGGAAAAGGTGGGGTATAAATGCAGGAAATAAATAAGAACTTAAGAGCGCTCTGCTATATCAAGCCAGTGTCCCATTGAGTTCAGCATCCTGTTCCCACAATGGCCAGCCTTGGGATGTCCATGGGAAGCTTGCAAGCAGACCCTGAGCACTTCCCAGAAGCAATACTGCTTCTGACTGGGGAGGCAAACGTGGAGGAAATTGTCCTTGAGGGTTCAAGTACAGAGGTTCACACCAAATTCCCAGTCACTCAGACTTTATTCAGTAATGCATGGTGGGACAGAGCCCAAAGAGTCCATGAACCAAATATTATAGAAGGGCAAGTATTGTCTGTGCTGTTTCACTGAGCTCTTCTTTACACTGGGTCACCTCCAGCCAACATGCATTCCTGTCCAGTGTCATCTCAGGCTAGTTGCTTCCAAATGAAAAAAAATACGGCAGTCAGTGCACAGGAGGCTCCATTGCAGAGCCTACTATTACTCAGGGGCCTTGTTATGCTTCTCACAATCATAAAGCAGCACACTGCCAGGTGAGGACTCCCAGGAAATCATCCTTTGCTAAAAGCAAGTATTTTGTTTTCACTGTTAGTAAAGTTATGTTTCATTGCCCCACTGAGAAGCCAACTGTCTTGCAAAGCAGGCTTCTTGCTTTGGGATGTTTGGGTTGACTGGCCAATAATAATAATAAAGTCTTTTCTCCAGATTGAAACATTGTGTGTTGGACTGGGACATCCCCAGGGTCCTTTCCAACTTAGTCATTCTGGGTAAGTGTCTGCTAAAGTGGTAAACTAGTTGGGCAGGAACTTACCTTTAAAGCCCTGGGTCAAGACCTGGCCAGTCTTTTAAGATGTGAGAAAAGACCATTGAGTAACCCTGATGCTCTGGTAATATATTGCCATGGGAAAGAAATAATTTTTCTATTGCTTCTCAGTACAGGACTTGTTTTAGACATTACCCAGGAATACAGTGGTACCTCAGGCTAAGAACTTAATTCGTTCTGGAAGTCCGTTCTTAACCTGAAACTGTTCTTCACCTGAGGTACCACTTTAACTAATGGGGCCTCCTGCTGCCGCCGCACGATTTCTGTTCTCATCCTGAAGCAAAGTTCTTAACCCGAGGTACTATTTCTGGGATAGTGGAGTCTGTAACCTGAAGCGTCTGTAACCTGAAGCGTCTGTAACCCGAGGTACCACTGTACTGGCTGAATGATGCTGATGTCATGTGGCAACATGCCAATAAATCCTATAAAATCAGCAACTGTTCAACTGTAAATGCTCAGTGTGGAAAGCCTCAAAGGAGCCCAGCCTGTTCCTGCCATTTTCTACTCTGACAGCATGGTGGGGTGGACTCACACCTCACTGGGGGCCACTGCAGTAGGCTCCTCTGGGTTTGAGGATGGCAATGTAACATTATCAGGCCGGAAGGCCACTGGCATTGTAGGCTTGTCTTGTGGGAACACTTCTGGGGCTGGCCCTGTGTTCCCTTCTCCCTCAGAGTTCTAGATCTCATCCTCTGAAGAAGAGGAATCTGACTTCAGGGTCATGGCACTGAGGTAGTAAATCTGTGTCTGGGTGGTGCCATTTCAGACGGCAGCTTTTTGATGCTTTTCCATATGGAAAAGCTCCCTCCACATTCAAAATTATACTGCGAGGAGAAGAATTCTAGCCCAGACTTTACCCTAACCTGCTAGATTTCAAAATGGTTTTAACTGATGTTAACATTGCATTTTTACATGGTTGTAACCTGGAGAGCCAGTGTGGTGTAGTGGTTAAGAGCGTCACGTAATCTGGGGAACCGGGTTCGTGTCTCCGCTCCTCCACATGCAGCTGCTGGGTGACCTTGGGCCAGTCACACTTCTTTGAAGTCTCTCAGCCCCACTCACCTCACAGAGTGTTTGTTGTGGGGGAGGAAGGGAAAGGAGAATGTTAGCCGCTTTGAGACTCCTTCGGGTAGTGATAAAGCGGGATATCAAATGCAAACTCCTCTTCTTCTTCTTCTTCTTCTTGGGACCTAATGTTGAAGGACAAGTGAGAAATTAACAACAACATATGCAGAGATTTATTATTATTATTATTATTATTATTATTATTATTATTAGGGTCTAATCATAGATGTAGTGTGGAGCAGGTTAGCCAAATACAGGCTTATACCTCGGAGAGAAGAAGGCAGTGGTGGCTGCTGCTCAAGGCAACCAACCGGCAGAGCCAGGCTCAGTGACAGAGTTAGTCATTCTAGTTTTCTCCTCCTCCTCCTCCCTGCTGAGTACTAGGATGGCAACACTGAGACTGAAGGAGGAGGAAGCTTTCAGCCATTGCCAGTGCCTGGGTTGATTGTAAGAAGGCAGGCAGGTGGGGCTGGCTAATGCTGGTGAGGCAGTGCTCCTAAGAGGCTAGCCTCTGCATGTCAACATGCAGACCTCCTAAAAGACAGCACTAGAGAAATCTCTGTCTTTCCCTCTGTACATCCAGTTACAATAAATATGATGAAAATGAATGTCCACAGGTACTCCCCAAATGGAAAGTGTTGTGTAAGTGGAGTAAAATGAAGCCCCGTCCCCTAACCAGAGATAGAGAAAGCAAGAGAAAGACTTAGATTTGAATATACATATATATAATTCGTAACTAGGCTATATGCCATGGAGGACAATGGGGATATATATGGGGAACATTGCATACAAAGTATGAATATGAAAGGGGTTAATAGGTTGTTTTTATTTTGACTGTGTATTTTGTGGTTTTATATTTTGATTTTATTCTGTGAACTGCCCTGAGACATCCAGGTATAGAGAGAGATATAAATTCAAATAATAATAATAATCTTTGTATGCAATCTGTTAATAACAAAAACTGAAGTAATTCTGTCAGAACCACTCTAGTCCATCAACCCATGAAGAAAAGATAATAATAAAACAGCCTTGCATTCCTTTTAGAGCTGAACAGAACACGTTGATCCCTGTAGTTCCCCCCCCCTTTGAACTTTTTTTTTTTTTTTTGAAAAAGCAGTGATTTTGTAATATTATTGATGTCTGGTTTGAAGAGAAACTTAAATGTGGCCTTTTTAGCATGACACAGCTAGGAATGGGGGTGGGTAGGGGAGTCCAAAGCAAAACACTACAAAAACAACTTACAGGTAAGCCACAACCCCAAGCATGAAACCAAACTGCCCCCTACTGTACATTTCATACTCTGGCTCTTCACGTTGTCGAGAACAGTCTCTGAAGTGCAATGAGAGAAAGACTAGCAAAGAGAAAACCTGAAGCCGCAATTCTGGAGCAAAGAATAAATGTGTAAGGTGCCTTATATAGCTGTGACTGCTGTCTTGAAGGAGGCACTTTAGAATAACCCCTATCTTACATTCAGGATAGCAAAAAGATTTAAATAAATACAGTCACTCTATTCCCCTCCCTATATGTTATGAACCCCAAATAACAAAAAATATTTCCTTAAAGCAGTGATCTTTCTGCAGTTTGTCTATGGAGTGTCCCAGGTGCATATAAACGGACTATTTTTGCTATTGCTCTGCAAGACTTTTTCTGTCATTGCTTCTTGAGGGACAGGTGTTCAGCTGGTCAAAATGAATGTACCTTGTTATAAAGGCTGCAGCAAAAGATATGGCTGTGGATTTACAGGTATCCTGTGTGTGTAGTCTGTGATCAGTTTAAACACTGACTGATGTCGGATGTGTAAGGTAGAGTGGAAGGAAAGTTCACAGTGAGAGAAAAATAAATTTGACAAAATATGATTCATCCCTATTCACTTTCTGGAGTAAATTCTCGTGGCCTTCAAGGTGAGAATTGGGCTCCCAGATCCATGTAATTAGTTAACGAAAAACAAGATACTGTCTGTTATGTATTTAAGCCCCGGTCTAGTTTGGTGTTTATATAACCTGGTGGAGTGCCATGATTGGCTGCAGCACTGATGGAAATGCTAATTTCCACTGAGGCTCCCTTTATTAATTAATTTGCCTTACAGCTAATGATATTGCTGAGTTTTGGAACAGGGAAAGGGGAGGTTTCACACCCTCCCACCCAACTTCAGAAATAAGCAGCTTTTTATGAACCGTCAAAATCATTTGAATTTTGGCTCAGCTCATGAATAAACTCGTTATTCTAAACTATATCTTCCCCCAATTCTGTTTGCTTAGAATATATGCTCGAGAGGCAGGGGACATGAAGGGAAAGGCTGAGTTTGCATTAGACTAAAGGGATTACAGGAATATTACAGTAACTGATCCCTGAGAATTGTCATTGGCCAGCGTCTCTAGGTCCCTGATGACCTTTGGCCAGAAGGAATGGGGGTTGGGTGAGAAGGCTTCCAGACTATGTCGAAAAAAGTGAAGGGAGGTCTTGCAAACAGGAGAGACTTCTGCACACCCAGCTTTTCTTCTCTCCCCGTAAGTTTAGGAAAGAGGAAAACTTTTTCTGCAAGGAAGGCTAAGGACACAGAGAATTGGCAGGGAAGCATTTGCCCCAGGCCAGGTCATCCTGAGGTGTTGGAGAACTTTCAGCAAAAGTCCTTGAGATATTTCTACCTTGTACCAGGCAGTGTTGAAATGCATTTGCCTAAGGAAACTTATGAGGTTGCTTTCTCCTCTTGTAATGTTTTTTGACAGCTCAGATGTATTTTCTTCCTTTACATTTAAATGCCATGTAAACTGTGATTTCCTTCTATATTCAATTCTATTTTTCCTTTGCATATTGTGCCTTGGGTTTTTAAAGCACTGCTTACCATAGCTGTGCATTTAAATCTAGATGCTTTGGCAGCTTCCTGCATTTTTTGTAGGCTTTTGAAACTTTAGTTTTGGGAACTGCTGAAGAAGCCGCCACCACATGCTACCCTGCCCTGACCCCAAAGTATTCTGTTGATCACTGGAACTTACTTTGAAGGGCTCAGTTTAATTCTGCGTGAGCAGCCTTCTCCTCACATATCCCTAGTTTGTATATTGGAGGGCAGGGGATTCATTTCAGCCCTTGATGCAGAGTATTTTGTTTTTCTTTCCAGCAAGAGTTGGGTGAATTTAGTTTGTAACTTGCCAAAGTCTAATTAAATGAGGATGCTCATCCTTGTTTGGATGTTGCATCATTTGCCCTGGAAATCTTCAGATTAATCCCCTCCGTGTTCAAGGTTCACTCAGCTGTAAACAAAGGCCCCATGAGCTATATTCAGAAGCACTCTCATCCTTATGATTTCACATCTTCCAGAGCTGAGTCCAACAAGTTTTGGGGGACAGCCTTGAGATGCCCAGAATTAAATTAAGCCCTAAGGAAAACCACCACTGCATATATTAGAAGTTACTGTTTATCTTTCTCCTCCACGGTTCAGAAAAATTAGCCTTGATAACTGGATTGTTAGGGTCCTTAGAGAACAGCTCTCCATCTTAAAATTTTGGATCTTCACTACAGTGAAACTTATGGATGTAGGCAAAGCATTTAGATTTTGTCTGACTCTCAACTGGGGGGGAAATCACTTTGGATGGATCTGTGCCCTGCCTTTGAACTGTTTCCTTCTAATTATTTGTGAAATCAAAATTAAAATTTATTGTTTTGAATAAAAAAGGAACTGTTTTGGAAACCAGAAAACTGGAAGGGACCCACTCAAAAGCCCCTTCTTGTCATACACATCATAATCTAATGTATTTCATAATCTATTGTATCTTCATATATTTTAGTACACTCTTAGCAAAATGGTTATAGTTCAGTCACAGAGCGTATGCTTTTTGTGCAAAAGGTCCTGGGCTCAAACTCTGGTCTTTCCAGCCAGGACTGAGAGAGGCCTTGTCTGAAGCCCTGGGGATTCACTGCCAAACAGCATAGACAATACTGAACTAGATGGACTGGCCCAGCTTACTATGTTCCTAATGCTTGACTTTCTTCAGTCTCCAAGAGAAGGTTACATCTATGTAAGATAGGTTCTAAAAGTGCCTAATTTTCCTTTGTAAATCCTTTGCTTCACTCTCTGTGTATGGTGTCATTGGTGGTGGCCAACCATACTAAAAGTTGGAGGAGGGGCCTATGGAGCATTTAAGGACTCACTTTGACCAACTGGCAACATACATTGAGGATAAAGCCACTTGACTTTGGAGTGATATTGACCCTGCAGTTATTGCGATTCCAGGTTAATTATCCAATGCTGGAGACATGGATGTGTTATGGGACAGGCTTCAGCTTGTACAGTCAGCTGATGTGGGCAAGGGGCTGGTAGTTATATACTTTTCCACGTGGCCACCTTGATCTCTATCTCTCCTGGCTTATTAAATTTAGCAGAGAGGGATTGACTGCTTCCTCACTGTGTGTGTGTGAGAGAGAGAGGGAGGAGTATTGGTCAGAAGTCATGACAAAAGACCCATCAAATAAGTGCATAATGTTAGCATTTCAGCATCCACGTCATTCAATTACCCACCTGTTATGAATGGGGGTGGTAATTTTGTAATGTTGGAAAGGATTTGTGTTTTCAAAACTCTTTCTCTTTTGATACTGCAGTTAGGGAAATGGCACTAAATTTGACTCATAATTGAGCTCTTGGAAAAAGGGTTTGCTGATGAATCTAGCAGAGGCATCTTTTTAAAAAGCCCATCTGCATTTGGTTTTAATAATGCAGTCATATTGCCGCTACTCTCTTTTTAACCGTACTGCCTAAAGTGGTTGCACAAGATAATTAGATTAACAGGCTGATGTTTGCATCCCTGTGGCTTTGAAAAGGCATCAGCACAGTTTCCCACAAGACAGGATTTGGTTAGTACATTTCAGTTAGAGAACATGAGACCTGTAATCAGGAGAGAGTGTTTGTCATAGGATTTTCACTAAATATTGTCCTACTTGTAGTGCTGGCAGAACCTTGAACTTTATCTTAATATTACACAGAGTCAAAACATAATGAAATTTGATGTCTTAAATTACCAAAGTTATCATTTCGTCATTTGTATCAAAGACCAAGACATTACTGTTTAAACAGCACCTTTCCACTGTAGCCACTGAACCAAAAAGTTGTAAATTAAAGGCTTCTGTGCTGACAATCTAGAAGGACATAGGCTTCAACAATCTAAGGATTTGGCAACAAAGAGGCTGGCCCAAAGACTTATCCTTAACTTCAGAGCCCTTCCTGCAAGGACACTACATAACAGAGGGTATATAGCAAAAGTAGCAGAAGAAGAAATAATCCTGATGAATAAATTGCTATACTAACGTGGCCTTCTGTTGCACAACTCTAAATGATGCCACTTTGTTTCATGCATTATGTGGTACGTTAAGAGAAGAAACCTGGGAGCAATTCTGAGGAGCTGTACCAAGAGAATGGAGCCCATCTGGCAGTCCTTCCTCTTGACCCCGACTCACTTGACTTTCACTGAGTACTGCCCCAGGAGTAGCAGTCTGCAACAGTTCAACAGAGCTGGGGCTACAAGCATACATCAATCACTGAGTCCAAATGGGAAAAAACCCAATAAAATCCAAGTTTAAAACCATCAGATTTACCAAAAACATCCAAGTATCAATGGCTATTAACCACCATGGCTATGTTCTACCTCCTTCCACTGTCAGAGGCAGTATGAATACTGATTGTTGGGAATCACAGGTGAGGAAAGTGCTGCTGCACTCAGGTCTTGCCTGCAAGCTTCCCATGAGCATCAGGTTGGCCACTGTGAGGACAGAATGCTAGACTAGACTTTGGCCTGACCCAGCAGGGTTAATCTGATGTTCTTCTCCATAAGCCAATAAAATCACAATGACAGTATGTTTTGGGTAATAATAATCATGGGTTGTGGTTGCAGTTGTGAAACTTCTCAAAAGCTTTCACAGGCTTCCTAAATTTTGGAAGGGTTCTAAGTAGCTGCAGCCCCCCAGGAAGAGAATCGCGAAAGCATAGTGCCACAATAATAGCACTTCCTTGTCAGATGTTCATCTGGGTAACGTGGCATTATCTGTGCCCACTTCTTCCCACAAGCTTTAGTTTCCAAACAATTTAAGAGCAGCTCCATTTTGAAATAACTGATCCAAGTGGTTACAAAGTACAAGTTACACTTAAGGTTCTCAGTCTGTCATTTAACTCTGAGCTGATAGTTGACCTATCTGTTGGGAGGGACAGAGCTGAGGATATCAAAAGTAGTTCCTACCAAAATGAAACGTCTAAGAAACATGTATACAGTGTCACTGGGAGAGGAAAATACTCCAAGCATCTGTTGAGAAGAAGATAGAAGCACTCTCCAGCAGTACAGAAGAAGGAAGAAACTGCAAGCCCAGTAACTTGAAGAACAGATAAACATCAAAAACAAACAAGTTTTCAAACAAGGGAGTTGTATAAAGGGTATTTTTAAGAGCCAGAGAGATAATTTAAGAGTCAGTTTAGAATAAACAGGGAGCGAAGGAAGTGTAGTGATGGAAGGAGAGGGAAGACAGGCAAAAGCAAGTCAGCATTCATATCTGTTACTTGTAATGTAAATATGGGAGGAAGCCAGATTTTCCCCATAGTTGAAATATATGTTACAGCTCCAGTCTGTTCACACCATGTTTGTGTGCAGCCATAAACAATTTGAATAACAAAAGACTATTGGACCATGGGGTATTTTAAAAAGTAGCTATCAAGATAATTACAGGTGTTGCTTAGGGCTTCCTCCACCCTTTGCAGGAACGGCCCATGCTTGAAAGCTCCATGTCCATTTTTGTTTGTTTTGTTTTTGTTACAGAGCTTTCCCTGTGAAAACCTGCTCTTTAAAGCTGGATCGGAGCAAATAGCAGTCCGCAGAAAGCTTGAATTGCTGTTGGTTGCTCTTCAGCTTTAAAGAGTAGGTTTTTGTGGGGAAAGCTTGAGGGCAAAGAGAGAGAGAGAGCTTGGACTTAGAGCTTTAAATTGCAGACCTGTGCCTGGAAGGGAAACAGGTAAATGTGGTTGAGCCCTTAGTATCTCTGGCTCTCATTTTAAACAGTGGAATGGGTGTCCTGCATATTGCACACAATATCTTTTAAGTTGAAGAAGAAGAGAGATTATACAGATTACCCTAACTCTCACATTCTCTAAATTAAAGCTTCATAGCAATGAATTGTCTTCATCTATTCCTGGTTTGTGCATTTGCTTCCATTTTGTTTCAGAACTTACATTGTTTCATACTTAGCATTCTACAGCAATCTGTAGAGAGCTGAAAAAATGTTGTGTAACATTTCAAAATCAGTATTCCAGCCAGGTATCCAGGAACACTGAAATATAATTTTCTGAATTCTGACCAGCTAGGAATTTCTGAGTGCAAAACTACTGTCATAAGCATACAGATTACAAGCCTGTCTAGTCCTTTTATCCTGCATCAAATGATACTGAGAAAATGGCATGGGGACTCTTGAAAAGCATATAGCAAAGGGGAAACCATGTCAAAAGGTTGCAATAGAAAGAGCTTGCCATTTTAATTCATTTTAAATGGAACACTGAATAGACTTTGCTTTCTGATAGCCTATAGATCTGCCTCAAAGACTTTTCTTACTCCAAGGCATTGTATGCAGTACCTTTTAACACAGCATTGCAAGTATTTTTGCAAAGTCATTCCAATGTTTCTCTCCAACTTCCCATTCTCCTTTCTCCCCTTCCCCCTCCCATGTTCCAGAATTTGGAAGTTCTGGGAGCCTAGGCCTGATAAAAATTAGGTCCAGTCGTGGCCAACTCTGGGGTTGCGGTGCTCATCTCACTTTATTGGCCAAGGGAGCCGGCATACAGCTTCCGGGTCATGTGGCCAGCATGACTAAGCCGCTTCTGGCGAACCAGAGCAGCGCACGGAAATACCGTTTACCTTCCCGCCAGAGCGGTACCTATTTATCTACTTGCACTTTGACGTGCTTTCAAACTGATAGGTTGGCATGAACAGGGACCAAGCAATGGGAGCTCACCCCCGTCGCTGGGATTTGAACCACCGACCTTCTGATCGGCAAGTCCTAGGCTCTGTGGTTTAACCCACAGCGCCACCTGCATCCCTAAAAATTACAGATATGCAAAATAAAGACTTTTCCTAACCAAATACCTATGATAAGCCCACACGCAGGACTGTAATCCAACTTGTTATTCCAGGCAACTGGTATTCAGAGACCTACAGTCTCCAACAGTGAGGGTAGAACATAGTCTTTGTGACTGGTAGCCACTGGTAGCCTTTTTCTCTACCAAAGTGAGCAGATGTGCAGCAACAGCTGCTCTCATTCTCCAACCCTACCCTCTTTTGACTCTTTAAAGCCAGCAGGGGCTGTTGGGATAGCCTGTGGGCGCTGCTTACAGCCATAATACACTCCATTTGTCTCTGTAGTGATGCTTTTAATGTTTGGTGATTCGTGACCTGTATGATTTTATACAGGAACTGTAGAATTAGAAAGTCAAATCAGCAGTGCATCTTAACGTTGCTTTTTTGCATTAGGGACATCGAAAGCAAAGTTTGCCATTTCAAGAGGAGTGTGTAATGATGTAAATTGTTGAGTGATCTGCATAATATACATTATGTTCAGGTTCACTGGCAAAAGGCAATATGTGGTTCTTTAGGACTGCATGCTATCTTGGAGATCCAGTTTTTGTACCATTTGTACACAGTTAGGTGACTTATCTATACCAAGACAAGACTAGACTAGGGCTGTTTCCCAGTTCACATCCACACCCACACCCACACCCGAACCAATTCAATTATTTTTCTTCACTAAGGGTTATCTACTGGCTAGCAAGCACTAAACCTCCCTTCTTCTGCCTGCCCTAGACTTTGATACATCCAACAAGCACCAGCAATTGGTGCACAGAATAAATATATGTTGTAGCCATTTTAGGATTGCCAGGGCTTAATTAAGTACAATTTGGGATTTGCAGAGCTCATACTGTCCAACATTTCTATGATTAAAATAGGGACATCCCATTTCATAATGATAATTTTACTATTTGTACCCCACATATATTACTGGGTTGCCCCAGCCACTCTCTCTATATATATATAATTTAAAAAACTTCCCCATACAGGATTTCCTTCAGACGGCTCAGGAGTCGGATAACCCCCATACCCTCCAACATTTCTCCAATAAAAATAGGAAAGTCCTAAGGAAAAACAGGACATTCCGGGATCAAATCAGAAACCAGAACAGCATCTCTAAATCAGGTACATCCCTGGAAAATATGGACACTTGGAGGGTCTGAGAGCTCAGTGTTTGACCTGAAGTTTCACAGTCTCAGATTCTTCTTAGGAGAAGGAGTCTCAAAGTGAAGGGCAAGAATTAAGGGGGGCAGCTTTTTTGCCATTCACTGTGCCAGGCAGTTTTTCATATTCATCAGGCTGCAGCCAGAGTTACCAGGCACAGCCATGCTCCCTCTCAGCCAGGTGCCACCCTCTGCTGTCACTTGGATCAGCTCCATCCCAAGAGGTTCCACTCCTTTTGTTTCCAGGCATGAATCAGTAGCTCCCTGCTTCACACAGCATCCCCGGGTCTGAGCCTCAGGTGATGACCTGACAACCCTAATACTGCTGGAGGGTACAGGGATACGTTAACTTGTGTTGGCTTATAAAGCATTTCCACAACCCACTGAGCTTGTTGTCACACCAATGCCATTAGCTTGTTCAGCTTCAGTACAGTTATTTCCACTGGTAGGAGCAAATAAATAACTCTTCAGAGTGTCCCATAGGAACTGCATGGATTTCTGCGGTGAGGCAGAGAAAATATTGCTGTGGGCATAAAGAACACAAGAGAGTCACTTACAGTAAAAGTGAAAGAGTATAATAAAGTTTTGCAGGCTGTGTTACAAGGCCAAAAGATAAAGAAAAGTAATAAACTTCAAATTAAACAATGAGCTGTAATGGTTCCGCACAGGAGTAGCTGCTCTGATGGAAAAGGAAGCTGCCTAGCAGACATCTTGCATGCAGCGGTGTTCCTGGTTCTCATTTCCTTCTCTATTAAATTAAGCCAACAAAAAAACTTCTGTACAGTTTGATGTGCAGTTGTAGTTCATCTTTTCACCATTAACAATATTGGCTAAGATACAATCAACAATGATTATGAGTAACTAGATTAGAGGTACCACTGATCTAATTCAGAATGCGGGACCCGCTTTAATTCTATTTGTGTTTACTGTTGGATAATTTCAAACTTATTTGATGCTGAAATGTTTTGTTTGAATGAGTTCTGAACCACAAGTGTGCGTGTGTGTGTGTGTGTGTGTGTGTGTGAGAGAGAGAGAGAGAGAGAGAGAGAGAGAGAGAGAGAGATGTGACCATCACCACAACACAGAATTAAAAGTGCATATTCATTTGTGATCATCCTAAATCAATTTATTGAAATGTGATACTGAAGGCAAACCACAAATCTGTGCCTAGTAAAGGACAGAGATGGACATAATGCATCAGATCTGGAATCTGAATATGAAGGCAATATCTGGTTATAATTAAATGAAAGTAAACACAAGCGTGTGTAGCTATACATTTATAAGCTTACTGTGTAATTTTACCTTCCAAATGTTGGTTCCTGTTGTTTTATCTTCAGCTGAAGCACTTCTCCAGATACAACTCTTGGGGAAGCTGATTTGGTGTTGGTGACCTGCCTGTGCAATGCTATCTGTAAAGAGATGCACTCAGTTACCTACAGTTCCCAGACATTTGAATTTCTATAATGCCGAAGACTGCAATCTTAACTCCACTTACCTGAGAACAAGCCTCTTTGAATTTAACTGGACTTATTTCTGAATAAGTACCCAAGCCTGGACTCGGAAGTGTCTCCGGACAGCGCTGGCCCCTGGCCTCTTAAGTGAGATGGGCGCACAACCCTAGAGTCGGACACGACTGGCCCGTACGGGCAGGGGTACCTTTACCTTATTTCTGAATAAACATGGTCAAGATTCCATTGTGAGACTACTGTGCATTTTTAGCTGGAGACTAATATTATTTTTAATACTATGGATTTATTGTGTATTTTAGTGATATGTTGTTCATTCCTCTGGAATCTATTGGATGAAGGGCTGTATAGAAATGATTGATTGATGATAGAGATAGATAGATAGATAGATAGATAGATAGATATAGATAGATGATAGATAGATGATAGATAGATAGATAGATAGATAGATAGATAGATAGATAGATAGACAGATATTAAGAGCAACCATCACCATTCCAACTGCAGTAGGGCGAGACCCAGGAGCTTATAAAGTAATAGTAGGTAAAGAGGAAAATAATGGTTGCATTGTTTATCAAATGTTTGTAAATGTAGGCAATGACTACATGGAGAAGCAGAAAGAAAGGAGGGGGGAATGTGGTCCAGAATAGTCCACTCCTTAACCCCCTTTTCTTCAGTGATCCACTGGTTCCACAGTGAATCTTCAGTTCCACAAATTCTCTCGATTGGAAGATTGTAATATAAACGCTACACACATTTTCAAGACAGGCACAGCCTATATTTACACAAACTATAAAGCAGTATAATTTTTGCAGCTAGTTTATCCAATCTTTGATGTAAAAAGAATTAATTTCTCTTTTTATGGATCTTTTTAATGTATCTTTGCACTTGGAAAATAACTGCTTCCACTTTTGTGTACTTCAAAAAGTACCCATTCTTAGAATAACATTCTTTTTTAAAAAAACAAAAACCCTCCACAAATTTTTAATCTGATATTGACATCTGGCATAGCCTGACATGGTGCATTTCCTCATCTGTGGACTGTTTGGTGTAGATGTAGCCCATGGTATCTAGAGACTACTGCAGATGGAGTATGAAATCATTTAATTTCAGGTTCTGATTCTGCAGAATTTGTCAAGGGTAAAACTACTGGAGAAATCTTAACACCATGCACATTTCCAGGTTTTTCAAGCTGTTCACTCTATAAATTACATTTCACCCCTTTTAAAGGTTCCAGTTAATTGACTTAAGAAAGATGGAGAAAACAAACTTGACAATATTATTTGAAGCTTTGAGTAGGCAGTTATAGAAAATTACATTAAAAGCATAATTGATCTTTTCCAGGAATATCCAAGGCTGCAATCCTATACACACCTGGGAGCACTGAATTGAAGTTGCACTGAATTCAGTGTGTCTTACAGTACTTCTGGATAGATATGCATAGGATTGTAGATTACTTTGAAGGGCTCCATTAGCATATCATAAGATGATCTAGTCTTTGCTAGAATATGATTTGTACATGAATCATGCATCTACCTAGTACTTTTGAGTAGGAGAAGACATTAATTGGATGTTCAGTCATTTGAATAACCTTGTTTACGTAGCCATTCCTTTGGTATTTTTCACTCTGTAATTTTAATAATGTTAGAAGCTGGTTTCCTTTCACACTTTCTCTTTCAATACAAGCAGCTCTGGCACAAAATTCTAAAGTTTTGTGTCAACTTGAACTTTAAAATTAGAAACTTTTCAAATGTTCTTTCTATGAGTAAGGTATACACTGGTGATTATTAGATGAGGTTCTTTTCATTCCCTGTGAAATATGATACCTACATTGCACGGCACATAAATTTGAAATGTCTGTCTTTGCTTTTTTTGACCATATTACTGGTAGGCAAAACTGCAAACAAGTACAGTGGTACCTCGGGTTAAGTACTTAATTCGTTCCGGATGTCCGTTCTTAACCTGAAACTGTTCTTAACCTGAAGCACCACTTTCGCCAATGGGGCCTCCTGCTGCCGCCACACTGCCAGAGCCCTATTTCTGTTCTTATCCTGAAGCAAAGTTCTTAACCTGAAGCACTATTTCTGGGTTAGCGGAGTGTGTAACCTGAAGCATATGTAACCTGAAGCGTATGTAACCTGAAGCGTATGTAACCCGAGGTACCACTGTAGTATGAGTGGTTCAAAGATGTTTCCAGTGCCATGTGTGAAAATGCGTGTAGGCTACAATTCTAAGGACACCTATCTGGAAGTAAAGTCCATTGAACACATTGGGATTTCAGAATAAACACTCTTAGTATTGCTTTGCAGATCTCATTAAGTAAGGATGGTCACATGCCTATATTTTCAGGCCATTCCTAAGTGTGGTCAGATCTACTGAATTCCAGGCTTGGGTCCCATGAAATCAACCAAACACCCTTAAGCATGCCTGACTCTGTATTGGATTGTGGCCATACCTACGGTAGTCTGCCTTCTGCCCTCAAACCTCCCTCAAACTATGAGAGTTATAAGTGAGTCTTAGTGAAGTTTAAAGGGCAGAAGGTAGGAGGTAGGGCTCAGCGATATCTGGTTTTCAGCATAGTGATATCAGCAGCTAAACGCCGTAATACTGCATGCCAATATATCCCGATGTCCAGAATGTATCTTGACTGCAAGACTTGGTGGCTATGTTAATTACCCAGGTTCAGAGGTAGAATGGCACTGAATACTAGCTTCTTGGAGCAACAAGAGAAGTGGACTGCTGCCATCACATCCTGTTTGTGGGCTTCACAGAGGAATCTGGTTGGCTGCTGCAGGAAACGGGATGTTAGACTACTAGATGGACTGTTTCACTGATCCAGAAAAGCTCTTCTGAAAGTAGACACTGCATAGTCCTGGATCTATCTATCTGCAATGGAAGAGAAGTGCAGGTGTTAGAAATTGTTCTCAATTTCTTATTACACAAACCTGAACATCATTTTTAAGTGTTATGAAATAAAGGTCTCTGGCCTTCTTTAGCACCTATAAATAAAACTGTATCAGAGGCCACCAGTCCAAGTCACCCTCATTTATCTTACAAATCCCAGAAGGTCTCCACAGCACAGTGTTAAAGTGAAGTGATAATTAATGCAAAGAAAAATGTCAGTTCCGTGGATTAGGCAATGAATGTGCAATTGTCAAAACATTATGTTGTGCAACAGAGGACAATCAGTTCCTCTGTTGCCTCAGGCTAGTCCAAGCTCAAGTAAACAGCACACTGTAAGAAGCAGACATTAATAAATGATAAAATGCATGGGATCTCTCTTGGAAGTGCAGAGCACACATAGCAACTCAATGCAGTGCTCTCTTCCTCCGCCCTGGTTTTCGCAGATTCTCTGTCTCTGTTGATAGCAATGGTCAGTTCATTGAACTTTTCATCAACTATCTATTCAAGACCCAGGAATGGCTAAAAGCATACAGAAAAGGGAAATTAGTCTGATTAGTCTAAGAAAATTCACAAGGAATATCTCAGAGAACTTAATGTTTTGATTGGTTGGCTTTGTTTCTGACCCTTCTTGACTTCCCTAAACGATTTTAAAACCACCCTATAAGTCACAGGACTGAGAATTGTTTTAAGATGTTACATTTCAGTTGAATTGCCAAACTAAAATACTAATACAGTGGTACCTTGGGTTACATATGCTTCAGGTTACATATACTTCAGGTTACAGACTCCGCTAACCTAGAAATATTACCTCGGGTTAAGAACTTTGCTTCAGGATGAGAACAGAAATTGTGCTCCGGTGGCACCACAGCAGCAGGAGGCCCCATTAGCTAAAGTAGTGCTTCAGGTTAAGAACAGTTTCAGGTTAAGAACGGACCTCCGGAATGAATTAAGTACTTAACCGAAGGTACCATTGTAGTTAAAATAAATGTATTTCAGGTATTAAATATCAC
The DNA here is from genome assembly GCF_965113315.1 of Podarcis vaucheri. Taxonomy (NCBI): domain Eukaryota; kingdom Metazoa; phylum Chordata; class Lepidosauria; order Squamata; family Lacertidae; genus Podarcis; species Podarcis vaucheri. The sequence continues at coordinate 49,156,966 of NC_138760.1, read as the reverse complement.
TTTATTGCTCAAAAGTATATTGCAAAAAATATATGTGTAGACAAATTTTCCACGTCTCTGATAATAAAGAGCTGGATGCTAAAACAGAACACTAGGCAGAAATAAGAGGTGTGTACTATAGCCAAACAGACATATGGTATGCTGCAATGAATTGACATAGGCACACTATCCAAGGCAAAAGGAAACACTGTGAAAGAGTGAAAGTGATAAACATAAAGTATCCAGCCACCTCCACTAATAGTCCAGTTCTTTGAACCTGGGGCAACATACAACATTAAAAACTTCTAATACAATGAAATCTAGTCTAAAATTACTAAAATCCAGTAAAATCTCATCTAAGGAGCTGCAGCAATCACAAGTGTACTATATAAGAAAGGACAATGCCCCAACAATAAAAAGTCATGGCCTATAAAACTGCTCAATAAAACAGTACGCCAAATTCTCAGGTCCCTTAATACAGGGCCAGCTCTGCAGTGCAATAGCACAAAGCAATTTGCTTCAGGCAGCACCATGAAGAGGTGATAGATGAAGGAGCAATTTGTGTCAGGCGCAGCAAGATGTTTTAATGTCCTGGTCCTAGCAGGGTTCCACTTCAGGCAGCAAAATGCCTTGGGCCAGGATTGCATTAATGTCACTGAATGTCCCCTCTCCCAGTTGCCAACCTGCCAACTAGTCTGCAGTAGTTACCAACTGGTGGCTAATACACCTTTTCTTGAGTTGTAGGGGAGCAGCGGCATCCATTCTTGGATGAAACTGGTTATCAAGACCCATTTCAGTCTGGACCCAAACTTGGCTTTGGGGCTGAATAATCCTTCATCGCCCTGATACACCATTATCAGGTGAGGGCAAGGAGAGTGAGACCCTATTTCTCCTACTTGACTTCTACATGGCTTTCAATACCATTGGCCATGGTATCATCCTTGACCAGCTCTGAGGGATGGGAACCAGGGGCACTGCTTTACTGTAGTGCCAGTCCTGCCTGCAGAGTCAGTTCCAGAGCTTGGAATTAGGAGAATGTTCTTTGGGCCTCTCTGTGTTATGGGGTGCCACATGGAGGTGTTTGTTGCCAGTGCTATTTAAGATCTACATGAAGCAGTTGGGATCAGTTGTAAAGTGTCATCAGTGTGCTGCTGACACACAGCTCTGTTTCATTGTTATAGTACATTTTGAGGAAAACAGTTGATTTTGGACCTAAATTGTGTAGCATTTAGATATCTGTTGTAGTGGAGTTTTAGGTATTCAGTGTTAGGTTTCTTTAACACTCCTACAGAATAGTAATGAATTCAGGAACTGCAGTCATGGCTGATGTTGCTTAGCAGGAAAAAAAGAATGATGGATATAGGTTGTTCTAGGTCATACTGTAAAGCTTCCTATCTTTGTTCTTGTAAAGTGTATTAAATTGAAGTTAGAGCAAAGGTTGTTAGCCTCTTTCAGCACTAAATAAAAATTAAGAAAGACGTTATGTTTGTTAATCACCATTTAAGATTTGATTCTTGTTTTCTCTGCAAATAATCAGCCGATAAATGATGTAATGTTGATATAATAATATGAACACCTTGATAAGTTACACTGCTCCCTTTTCTAATGAATTGAAAACGGATTGCATTATTTCATTGTGGGGGGAAATTAGTACTTCATAGAAAAGCTGTCTATAAATATTCCTTCCAGCAGCAGAACTTCCAGTAGTGATGAATTCAGGTAAAAGCTTAATGTAGATGAATGGTTTCCTTAGAATTAGCCAGGTGAGTCTGCATGAAAGCAGATGCACATCATTCATGCTAATTACTTGCCAGGGTTTCTTTCCTTTCACATCAGCATTCTCAGCCAGGCCTAGTGGCACCAGCTATGCATTTAAAAAAAAAAGAAAGAAAAACCCTTATTGTACACTAATTCGATTTGCTAGGTGGAACTCTCGAAAAAGACAAAGGGTTTATTTCTACAAAAGATGAGCTAAGCAGTACCTGAACAAACTGCAGCATGTGTGCACATTTGTCTTTCTCACATCCAGGCCTGCTGCCTACTTCCTATCATCCACACATACTCAATGTGCTGCATCATGAGGTAAACTTCCAGAAAATGTTGTTCTAGAGAGGTTATGTGGCCTAGGATTTTCCAGTGTAGGACTTTGTCTAACAGAAGTAAGGGCCAAACTTCACAAGAGGCTCTGTTGTATGCAATACGTCTTTGTTTTACAAAAATGCAGCCTTGGGGTTTGCAAACTGGAAGAGATCATTGGAGGCCAAAGATTTTTGCAGCCCTTTCCTCCTCATGCCATTATTCTGCTAACTTCACTGTTCAGCTGCTTTTTTTGCCAGACAGTGGAAATTGCACAACTACCCATTGATTTTCCCTTTAAGGGGCGAAAAGCAACAGGGTGTCTGTGTAATTTTTAGCAGGAAAAAATAGCATGCAGGGAAGGGGTTAGACTTTCTTTGCCATCCTGGTTTTCTGTGCAGTCTTTGCAGCTGTATTTTGTGAGACCCACTCCAACAATAAGGGCAAATTTTGTACCACTTGAGTCTCACATATAGTTTGGCCGTAAGTGCCTGTCAGCTCATTGTTCACATGCATGTTCCATGAATGGCACAGAGGGGAGGGGAGACGTGTTTCTATAAGGAGCTTTTCATCACCTAACAGCAGGTATCTGGGTGGCCTCTGCTGGTTGCAAAATTCTGGTACCTGGTTTGATCCATCAAAGCAGTTCCTGTCTTTTCTGTTTTCAAAACATTTAGGATACTTTTCCTTCCAAAAGCTTCCAAACATTAAAGGAAAAGTACTTTCCAAACAAAAAAGCAAAATTACTTGTGTGTGTGTACATTGGGTGAATAAGCTGTGTCATTTGCTGTTGCCATGGTGACAGGAATCATAGCTTTACCTATCTGATTCCATAACCATTAGTAAAGCACAAATTACTTCTGTCTTTGGATCCAATAGCAATGCATTTGCCATATTGGCCAAAAATCCATTTGAGATCTTAATGTTCTGTGATCCAGAACAAAACAAGCTGGGTACTTAAAACAGAAATACACCACCTAACCAGCCTTCATTCAAATATGGAATTAAAAGTGTTATCTCCTAGTTGCTATTCAGATGAGAATCTGATTATATCCCAGATGCTCCTTTCATTAGAAATGATGTCAAGTGCTTCTATTTCAGAGCTATCGGAAGCATAAAAAATGGAGATCAGATTTAGATTTGTCAAACTCACGATGCCAAGATTCTTTCTTAACACTGTGAAAGTCACATTCAAAATTTGCAGGAGGCTGTGCCCCTTTTTCTTGCTTTTATGTTATGATTCCTGGTTCACATGCCATTTCTTATAATTTTTATACATTGGGGGGAGGGGAGAAAGAGAATCTTTTCTGCAGAAAACAAGGGGGGAGTATCTTTGAAAACTCCTGTAATTTGTATCTTTGGCCTCTAAAACAATTGTAAGGGCTGTTTGCTACCTTAGCAAATGGATGAAAGAGGTAAAGGATTAGTTCAGAATTAACAATCTGGCTCTAATGAGCAATAGTTTTTACTAGGGATGGCTGAATCTATTATTTTTCGGTTTCTCTGGGTCTCTTATTTTTCCTGGTTTGTGGTCAATATCTTAAATTAGTTTCCCAGTTTGAATGGGAAAGGGCGGTTTAAGAAACCCTTAGCAGGAGAGGAAGGGAGGAAGGAGCATACAAGCCCAACACTTGTTCTTATTTTATCAGACCAAAATCTTTATTTCTTGAACTGGGCCTAAGTAAAATTAAGTAGAATTGATGGAGCCATAAGAATACTTGCATGTTCTAGATGCCAACAGCCCTTGTAGCAAATTCTAACTCACATCGCTCTTACTAATGACTCTTACCACAGAGTTGGTTGGTTGTACTGCAGGAATATGATGGTCTCATTGTGTGCCCAAGCAAAGACCCCCCGACCCTGAGAGACCACCAGAAGCAATAATGACTCGTGACAATGTGTTATGGGATTAAAATTGGCCACAACTTTATTAAACTTTCTGATGTAGGAAGACCTTGGCTTAGGCATTGGGCATGTATCCCTCCCAGCCCCCCAGTCGGAGAACTGGGGCTCCTCAGGGTGAATGGGATAGGGGAGGGTGCACTGCAAGATGCTTGTGTACGCAGGCAGCCCACCTCATATCCCCACAACGCAGGGGAATTCACTGACAACCTTTCAGTGCATGGCCAGGGACTCCCTTTTCACCAACCCCTTTAAGAGGAAACCCTGGAATCGCCGCCACAGGGGGGGGTGAGTCACCACTTCACGCCCCCCCCCCATTTAGGGAAGATAGACTAAAGGATTCCACCCAAGGCCTAAAACCATCAAAGTTGTGACAATTGCTACGGGGAAGGTAAAGCCTGCAGAGCAGGGAAATTCCTTCCCTACTCTTCAACAGCAACCATCAAAAGACTGCAACAATGCCCACTGAAAAGGAAGGGAAATGGTTAACCTGCAATGAAGCATTAGACAAAGGGAGGGTGGGTGGGTGAAGCTCCAGAGCCGACTGCATGCTTGCTGCCAGCTCCGCCTCCTATTTAAGCATCTCGAGCGGACCAATGGGAAGCCTGCCCATTCGCAGTCCACTTGGCTGGCCCCACCTCCAACAAGACACTGATAGATTAAACTGGGGTTTGGCGGGAACCCCAACAGCTGGTGACGGGGAGGTGGGCCAGCCCAACCAGCTGGTGAGTCCCACGTGGCCCAGGGGGGTGCTGCATGCAGTTCTGCAAAGGGCACCCACAATGGGAGGCATGAGAACTCATACTTACAGGAGCATCAAGGCATATCAAAATACTCATCAAAACTCATGCATCAAAACTCATGACATGGTTTCATTGTGCTTTGCATCCCTCCCACAAGAAGCAATGTATGAGATGGCAGAGTAGAGAAATGTGAATCTAAATGACTTCACAACACACTTTTTACTGCATGCACATTGTGGGGAAGAGAAGGTTGCAGTAGGATGACAAAATCCTGTATCCCATGGCTTACAAGTTTTCAAGTTGCATCAAACTGACAGGTATGGTCATGGCAGATTGGAGCTGGTGAGCTTTCTGATAAAATCAAAGACTCTAGCAAAACAAGCCCTTTTAAATAAAGCTACCAGCCCCATGGGCAGCATTCAGCTATGTTTTACTCAGAGTAAACCTAATGAAATTAATGGACCTAACTTAATCGTGCTCATTAATTTTAGTTGGTCTGCCACCCAAAATTTCTAGAGACTAGTCTACAGATGAATGTTCTGTCCACAGTTTTGAAGGTAAACAAAGCATAAGCTCCTGAAAATATTTTCTGACAAATGTTCCTGAATGATATCCTGTTGAAATCTCAAACTGAACACAGCAAAGACAGAGTTCTTAAGCTTTCCTTTCAGACTGTTGTCTTTTTTCACATCTCTTGTCACTGCTGGAAATTCTGTTATCTCTCCAGGCTACCAGCATGGAGTCGATCATATTGACCACTCCCTTTCCCAAAAGGATAAGAAGGCAACTAGAAAACTTAAAAAAACCAAAACTTGCAAAGATACATACAAAATAGAGAATAAAAAGCTTAAGGAAACAAGAGTGACAGCAGAGAAGCTGAACTTTATTCCTGCATACCCATATATTTTCTCAGATGGAGGGCCATGTTCCTATCTGGGAAATCGTCACGAGACCACATGTCAATAGTGGGTGGAAGAAGAATCAAAAGTGGCCAGAGCAACAAATATAAATTTTACCTTTGTTCATTAGCCTAGTTTCTACAGAGACTTACACACTTCTCTCTATCCTTCACCCAAGCAGTCAACAGCCATGATCAGAGTTCAAGAACACATCCTAGCAAGGCAAATCCATGTGAGAGGAGCAGGAGCAGGGAGGAGTGTGGCCTGACAGAGCCTCAGTGACTGGATAAAAAGGCTCAGAGGACCACATTTGGCCCCCAGGTATTAATTTCCCCACCCATGAGATATACACTTAATCTAGGAGCTTCAGTGAACTCAGTGGGGCTTACTTCTGAGTAGGCATAGACTTGCACTGGCATTTTAAAAACTTTTATTGGCATTGTTGTTAGCTGCAGAAAATGGTTATGAATCCCAGTCTAAAGAGCTATTAGAAATCATCAGTAGAAGGTACTTCAGAGACAAATGGAAACTTAATGCTGATATATTGCTAAGACTGCATGGACACTTTGCTGAAACAATCAGAATGAAACAATCTACCTCGGGCAGCACCAGGTGGGTGGGGAGGTTAATGAAGACAGGAATTGGTGTCCGAATGGTGCCACTGGGCTTTTCAAAAGTGCCACTCCTAGATGGGTACAGAGGACAATTTGGCCTTCCCTGCAAACAGTATTCTCCTGAGAATTAACTTTCTCTGGCAACAATTGTACCTCTAACTACTGCAGCCAATTAGGCGTAAAGAAGAGTCCTGAGGCAGAAATGCCATATATGCTCACACCAATCTTAGGTTCATGACTCCTCTTGCTAAGGAAGCTAGCGTCTTCATGCTAATCCAACAGGCAGTAACCCTCCAAGATCACAGGCAGAAGTCCATTCCATTTTTCTGATCTGAAGTCCTTTCACTGGAGATTAGACTTGGGACTTTGCGTATATAAAGCCAATTCTTTACTACAAAGCTATGAAGAGTACTACACCTCCCCTTGCTGCTTCTCTTCCTCTGGCTTCCCCCTAAATAGGGATGGAGAAGACCTCAGTTCAGTTCACATTTAAATATGAATTTACCTAATATGTGAACCAAAACACAGCCATCCTTTGAAAGTTGCACTTCTCTGAATGTTGAGATGCAGTTCTCCTGTAAAGTAATGTGTAAAAAAACTAGGGTAAAGTGCTCATAGGAGGACTTACGGTAGTTGAATACAACCCTTGGGGAAGCAAGAAATCTGGCCTATCATTCTTTTAATTTCATACCACTGGAGTAACCAGGTATAGTGAGGTTCAACAAATCCTATAACTTTGAAATTCTGGCCTCTAATATCAAGTTTCTCCAAGCCCCAGACAAACCCAGTGCTGCTTGCAGACATAATCAAAAATGTCAGTTAACAATTCTCATTTTCAGTTACAAGGACTAAAAGAACAGAGTGTCTCTAGTTCATGATAGAAGTTGGTTTACAACACACAGTGAATTATCAAGTGACCCAAATTGTGACATCTTGATTGGAAAATGCTTCTATTTTAAGATATCTGTATGAAATGCTATGGAGTGGGGGGGAAGGACTCAGCCAGGGACTTTGAACAGGCATCTCCTACAACAAAGGAGACACATAACACCCCCTCCCCATAGCAAGGTAGAGTATGCATCTCACTATAGACCATATATCTATTCCCTTCAGATGAGATCCAGAAAAGGGAACCCCCCAAAAAAAAAGAAATCATTTGTGCTTTCTTCTTTGTCCCTGATAGAATTTCTGAAGCCACATGCTTCTGGCAATTTCATAACTTCCTTCGGTGCTTCCCTATTAATAGTTCCATTTCATACATCATTAGTCTGAAGCCTTTAAAATAACAAAAAGTTATTTCCAAGGCTCCTCACTGTTCAGCTTTTTCTCACTGCCTGTATTTTCTCTGTAGATCTAAGCAGAGCTTTATTTCAGCCAATAAGCATTGCAGCCCATTTATTTAACCATGGTCAGCCTGGGATATGTAAAGAGACAATAAGCACCTGTAAAATATGCCTCCTTCACTGCTGAACAGCCTTCATTCATACACCTGAAATTAGAAGATGAGATGCCAAGATCTAAATATTTGTATTTACACTGTACTTAAGCTGCAATCAGATCTAAGCAGTGATTGTCCCCTAGACCAGCCTTCTTCAACCTTGGGTCTCTAGGTGTTTGATGTTGGACTACAACTTCCATCATCTCTGCCCACTGGTAAGCTGGATGGATATTATAGGAGTTGTAGTCCAGCAACAATAGCTCTGCCCTGGGCTACCAGACAGTGGCAGTAGTAGTATAACCAGTTGTTGCTGCCGAGCAGCAACTGAAGAGGACCAATCGCATCCTGGTGGGTTTGGAAGCAGACCCTGGTGAGGTCAGCTCCATTCCATGCAAGCACACATCCTTGCCTTCAGTAGCTGCTAAACAGCAAAAGCCATTTATTGCAGTCACATCACCTTTCTAGCAGCTGTTGCGACTGCATAGTTCAAATCTCCTTTCCCCTCCCCCCTTTAAAAAGGCTCAAAAACCAAAATTATTTCAAGGTTTTGGTCTCTGTCCCATGTTCACAGCTCTTGGTTTTGCAATTAGCGTTTATTCATTATGAAATTCACTGCTTGCTGGCTGGTGTTCCCTTAACGTTAAGAATCGGCAGCGCATTGAGAAAGACTGCCATATCTTATTTGTTTTGACATCCTTGGCAGCCCAGGAAGTGCTGCGTGGGGCACATTCCTAGGAACGAAAAGGAGCTGCTGTTCTATTTCCATGGTGAAACATAACCATGAAACAGACGCACAGAGAGCTGAAGACACCGGGCTGATGCTTACAAGCTTACCTACGGCGACGAGGCCTCTTTGTAGCCAAACCACAAGAATTATGTTGCAGATCCTTGTTCTCTGCTCCTAATTTAAGCCAGGTTTGCAAGGCTTATGCAACTTTCCTTAATACCCTTCCACACAAAGCTCTCTTGTAAATAATGTATTTCAAGCAGAGATGCCCTGGAAATTAGCAAGTGGAGTGTTGAAGATTTGGAAATGGTGTTCTCTGGCAGGTAATCTGCTAGATGGGATTTACCAATGACCAGAGGGGAAAGGTTTCTGCCTGGAAAATGACAAACAGTGTGACTTGAATAATTCATTCCCGCAGTCCTGCAAAATAGTGCCTGTCCCTTGCTCACTGCCAGCCAAGCAGCGGCTATCTGTTTATACTGTTGCTATACCTACATGGACTTCTATTGACATATAAACATTTTCTCCCTATTTCCCTCACCCTTCCTTGTGTTTACTAAAGGGATAGGTCCCTGAACAACAGGTGGTGGCCAGCACACACATGCAGCAACTCTGAAAGCAGAGCTCTGTGCTTTTATGTCAAATATTAGTGCTCTTGTAGAAACAGCTCAAGAGATCAAGAGTCATTAATCATTAGCAGAACCCATCTCCATGGGGATGTATTGTAATTGGAACTGTGTCAGCTTCCAAAGCAGTTGTGTAACAACATATGGCCTGGCTTCACTGACATCTGTTGTTGCTAAGCCTCGTTTGTTGACAATCGAGGTCACACCATCCACCAGTTACCTGTCTTCAACAACACCTGACCACAGGTTGTGCTTTTATTTTCTTTCTTTCTTTCTTGGCCATAGCAGATGCACTAGCAGCTCTTAACCCCTGCTTACTTCTTTGCCCTGTTTCCTGGAGTGTGCTACTAGCAACAGGCAACAGAAGCAGACAAATTACAGCCAGCAGGAGGTATAGCAGTGACACAGCTCTGGTGTTAGACATGGGCATCAGATTACAGGATTCTGTGTCAACAGCAGAGGCAGCAAGCTTTGGGAATATAATCGTGTTCTGAGGAGAAAGGTGACAGGATAGCAGGGTTTCACAGCAGCCAAGCAGATATGGGCCACTTAGCTAAACAGAAGCTTAAACTGAAAACCAAGCCTGGCCTCAGCAAACATATGCTCCCTTTACATCTTCCCAAGAAGCTCACTGTTGCAACGTCTCCTTGTCTCATTCCACTTTTTCAATAAGGAAGCAAACTCACCTATTTGGCCTTTGCACTTCTTGCAAAGTGTACCATTAACTCTAAGTGATATAAGCATCAAGGCTACCAAGTGGCAAATCAAGGAAGCAGCATTCTCCCAGAGAAAGGGTGGTCCCATGCAAAAGAGGATAGGCCTCCCATGCCTTTAATGGTCTTCTAGATAAGGAAATTTCAGCAGCTATAACTTGACAAACTACACCTGCTGAAATTCCCACTTTGACACAGCTATTGAAGGTGCACCAGCCCTGTGCTTTTCGGCATCTGTCCGTCCTATCAGAGACTATACTTTCGTGTCTCTTATTCTCTTTCAGTTTTACTACAGATTATGCATGTAATTAGCACCTTAACATCTTTGTTTCTTAATCATCATTTTTTAATTAAACGTTTTCAGCATAAAATACAACAAAAGCCCATTTCAATAGACCCCAGATGACATCTGATTTCCAGACTTATTGCCGTCACAAAATGTTTGTCCTGGAAACACGGGTGCTCATGAATTCACAGACAATACTGTACAATGCAAAATATTGCCATTACTCTGACAATGCTGAGCTCTGTATGTCTTTCCCCATAAATCCTGGCATCTCTGCAATTGCCCTGCTGAAATGTCTGAAGGTGCATCAGTAATATTCAGTAGGCCATTCCAGGATGTTTGACTCGATAAGGGTAAAGAACTGGCAAGAAGGAGGTCCACTTTATCCTTCCTTGTATCCCTGGAAGAAGAGGAGGTACAAGTGCAGGTAAAAGCCCAGGAAAGAACACAGGTCTAGTCTACAGCCATGTGTTAAAACCATCTAGGTAATGAACATGGTTTCAGGATGTGTTCTCCAGCTGCACAGTTTCCACGGTTTTCCAATGCCAAACCTGGTATAATCCATATATGGTACTTGATTCATTTATATGGCTATCTAAATAGGTCTCTCCATCTTTTGCAGCATGTTCATTATACAGCAAAGGTGCTGAATAGAGCAGAAGCAGTGGAGTGTCTAAGCAAACAGATTCAGATCTGGAAGAATGATCCCCTTGGGGACTTGGTTTTTTCCACACATAGTCTACTGTTACTAGACTGATGCAAATGAATTATAAAAAGATGCTAAGAACAGTTCCCTCCACACACACATTAACATCTAAATAGTAATGAAAATGGAGTCCCCATCCCAACATAAACAGATAATTAAAAGAATGTTGTCAAGGCTGACAAGTTCAAAATGTGTGTAACCCTAAAACCCTGATAAAAGAAAGTAACATTTTCTGGGGTGAAGGCTACAGCCATGTTAATACATTGTTCTCTTTTCCAGGCTAGCAGTATTGTTATTTTAGGGGGAAATCATGTACATGGGATATGATTATGCACGTACAAGAAGTCAGGATTCTGTTACCATAAAGACATACAGAACAGATCCCTTCCCTCCCTTCATACTATATGTTTTAATGCTTTCTTTATCAATTGTGTGTGTGTGTGTGTGTGTGTTTTCTAAACTATGGTGCCAGCAGTAATTCTCTACAAACTACCATAACCGTGGAAACCCAATGAACCAACTATTTGTGTCATATTTTCTGGTGCAAAAGTAAAAAATATATTAAAAAATCCTATGTGCTCCAGGTGCTGCAATAAAAACCCAAGTAACTAGGCTGATTACGTGTCTCCGCATTTCATCACTCTGTACAATGCGCCTCTGCCCTCTTTTGGTCAAATATTTTTTACATCCTCCTTCCCCAGCGTTCTCTCAACTAAATTTGTCAGGACAACAGAGTCGAAGTCATTTGCCACAGTGAACTCATCAAGCTTTTGAAAACATTATTGCAATATAATTGCCTTTATCTTACATATATTGTTACAATTGCTATACCAAACACACTGCAAAACCGGAAAACGGAGGTTTTAAGTGATAAAACCATGAGTGATCTTCATTCCCTGTAATAGCAAAATGAGCAGCTCTAGCCCTGTGCTGGTTGCTTTGGGAGCAAAGCAGAGCCGTCCACAAACAGCATGAAAGATAATGAATATCTAGGAGACCCCGAGTTAGGCTGGAAAGATTTCTGTTCCTTTTGGAAAGGAAGAAATACAGTTCACAAGGTTTGGCACTCAATGGTATTCTTCTCTCTCTCTCTCTCCTCCACTAACTGCATTCTTCCCCTGATGAATGCATATGATTCTTCATATGATGGGAAGAGTGAAGAGATGCTGTCTTCCTCTGCCTCCTCTGTCAACATCCCTGTCAGCCAGCCCCACCAGCCTCCACAAATTGGAAGGTAAATGTCTGCAGCAGGAAGCCTGTTGTACATTGAGAACCCACCGCAATGTGATTTACATAGAATCATGTGTGATCAGGAGCCTAAATTGCATAAAGCCTCCAAGAGGACATCAGCCTGCCCATTGCAGACATTAGCCCTTCAAGACAAGGGAGAGCTGGAAGGGGTGTGACTGGGCAGCACATCTGCACTCTTCCTCATGCTGGTCTAACCACATGGGGAAATTGCATGTTACCTATTCATAGGTGGACAGCATTTGAACCATATCCTTATACTGGAGGAAAGCATTCAGGTTCAAACAAGGAACAGAAGTCTCTGTCCCTGCAATGGCTTTCTCATTCATTTCGCTGGGGGTGGGAGATCTACAATAACATTGCTTTGCACCCATGGGTGAATCTGCTGCCTCGACTGAAAGAATGAGGTGGCCTGCACATGCAACACCTCCACTTGTACGTGGCTTAGATTGAAAGTTTGCCACCTGGTTATCACAAATTATGCAGGATTATGATGTCTGGCTGGCACGCAGGCCATGAAGCTATCCAAACAGTAGAGAAGCCTGCCAGAAGTATAGCCACAAGCCAAGCATATAATTCAAGCATTAACACCACTGAGAAAGTTTGTGAATATGCCATTTGCAAAGAGCAAAACAGAAATGTATCGAGGAGGACAAAGTAAAACTGACCGCATTTAAACTCTCTTCCAAAAGCTGCCAGATTTGAATCCTGCCTGCAACATTTGGATGTTAAGAGTTTTCCTTGGTCATAATGTGCAGCAGTTACACAACCTGCCCCTAACCCTTAGTCCTGCCTCGTTTCTGTTTATAGACACTTGGTTTCCCATCTTGCTGCTACTCTGGTGCCATTGCCTCCTACCTTTATTTCATTTCCAGCCAATCCAGGCCCACATGGTTGATGTGATGACAATACAGTGCCACATAGCCAATCAGATTTGGATGCAGAGTAACATCATGCAGAGGGAAATCATATGGGAGGGAGGGACGAGAAATGGCCCTGTCCCTGTTCTAAAAGGTCAGCCCTCTCTGTTTTGGAGCAGCTGACCCAAAGGTGCTTGGTGTCTTAGAGCTGCTCACTTGCACTCCCTTTTGCAATGGGACATAAAAGTTTTACACATTAGGAACTCTTCAAAACCAAAAGCACCCCCTCCATCCTCATTTCAGCTCAACTCTAACTGAAATTGACTTTTCATCTGTAATGGAAACTGCTTTTCACTTTCAAAAGCTACAACTGTGTGTAATCTCAAGAACATCTCAATATAGTGGAGTGAACTGAAGAAGAAGGAAAAACAATTCTGTCCCCAGAGTTGATAGGAAAGGTAATCATTTGGTTTACATTTTCTGCGGATTTCATGACTCCTGTCCCCCCTAAAGGTGACCAGGAAAAATTACCTTAGGTGGGAACAGAGGCTTGGCTATGGCTTTATTTGATCCTTTTCTTACCCAGTTTGTAGCTGCAGCCTGCAAATTCTTTAGTCAGGAACCTTCCACTTAAGCTTGTTCCACAAGCAGCCTTTAGATCCAGTGTCAAACCAGCAGCAGCAAGGGACCAGGAGACAACTCAGGCTGACTTGCATCCTCATTTGGTCCTGGTCTGGTCACTCAAGTGGGGAGGATGCTTATTCCAGGCCAGGTAGACAGTTGCCAGATGACCCACACCTTCCAATCTCAAATTTTAGTGCTGTATTACTATTGAATGTGCCCACAATACACCTCCCCCCCCCAAAAAAAAAATAACCCCAACTAAAGCAAGCAACAATATTTTTTAATCAAATTTTGTAGCATATCCTTAGAAGCAGGCTCTCTGGATATGCCAAAATATGCTTCTTGGATGAGCATGCATTATTTAATATAAGCCTGGCAAAGAGAACAGCCCATGGCTGCTTCTCCTCCTATATTATTGCCCGTGTTCTTGTTCTCCGTGAGCATGGGATGTGGTAGCTGCAGCGAAACAGCATGATCAGAAGGTTTCAGATGGCCTGTGATGTGTGAAGAGTACTGATTCCAAGCGTCTCTGGTTGAAAGGTCTAATTCAGTTGGCACAAATGCTCATCTTTAGCTGTGTATCTGGAAGCAGAAGCCTGTCTATTAGCCAAAAGCACTGATGTGAATGCTGATGAGAAATGAGAGGGGAAAGTACTCTGTCAGCCTGCTGGAGCCCTTACAGCTGCATGAGCATCCCTCGGGGTCTTCTTACTGAGAGGCGTGTGCACGGGAGAATCATGGAAAGTCAACCTATTGGCATCTTTATTGTTGATGCTACGGGGCTTTTTGTATTTAGTGGTGGTAAAGGTTAGTGCCTTCCTTAATAAATAAACTTCAGCAGGAGTATTGTTTAGAAATGCATATTTACATTTATCAAATCCAGGATTGAAAATAAAAGAAGAGCTATCAAGTCAGGTCAAGTCAAGGACCATTGGTTTGCCAACTGTAGACAGTCAGTGTGGAAACAGACTATCTCTTGTTGTGCGTTCCTTCCCACCATCTGTTACTCTGATCAGGGAGTTCACAGCTGATAGCCATTGACATGCACATCCTTCTTCTTTTATTCCGTTTTTAAAATCTGAAGTATTTTTTTAAAAAAAAACAATACAATACAATAAAAAACTCATGTTCTGAAACATTTTGTCAGGGGTGAATGCAATTGTTCACTTCCTCTGCTCATCTAACCCTTCCCTACACAACTGCAGCTCCCACCCTTGAATATCTTTCCATTGTCCCAAGACCCCAAACTTCAAGATGCCCAAATCATATAAGACTTTCTTAACTACATTAACAAATAGATTAAAAGAGCATAACGAAATAAAAAGCAGTGAGGGGAGGGAGACAGGGAGGAGTTCTTTCCTTAAAGTCACTGACAACTTTCCCAGCTAATCAGATATTCCACATGCCTTTTCAATCCCCAGACAGGTCAAGAAAGCATTACCACATAGATTTTCTCTTTTCTATATGTCACTTTCTCATTGGCTGCAGGGGTCAATAGGTCATGAGATCAGCAATCTCTATCTGGTTGCATCCAGGCCTTCCACTTTTGTGGGGTCATCCTCTTGACAACAGCACTCCATTTGAAACCAGGCTACTTTATTCTTGCTAAGTCCTTATATCTGAGGGATGATGTAGCTCATAATATTGCAGTAGAATTGAAGACTCCACATATATGAAGATAGACCTATCCTTGACTTTCTTTACTGTAGTTATGAGTGATGCCTGAACCCACAACAGATGAGGCGGACCCAGGCACATACTGGGACTACGGTCAGTTTGAGGCCATCATGCACCCATGACTAGTTGTACACCTCAGCTGCAGCCCTCTCTGGTCACCCCATGTCTCCACAATTAGAGGTTACGATGAGTTCAAACTCAGTCCTGTTTAGAAGAATGAATTATGAACTTTATGATACTTGGAACAAGGATCCCACTGGCATTCAAGAAACTGGTGAGACAGGGCAGATATAAAATCTTGGTCCCCGGATGTTCAGTCCAGCTCCTAGTCTTGTGCTCTACTTCTGACTCCCTGGCTGGATAGTTCCCCTCCTCCTTCAATAACCCTGCCTTTGATCTTCTCATTGCTGTGCTGGACAGCTCCCAGGCCACACTGGCAAGACAGAAAATCTCAGGTTGCTTCCAGACAACCTGCTTTTGAACATTCATCATGATTTGTTTGCACAATTCTGTGGACAGATTATCTGCAACACTAGTTGTTTACTGAACATCTATGCTGATTTCTTTTCAGGGAGGCTACACAATGTTGCATCAAGCAGTTGTTATCTCACATTTCCCAGTACATTTCCCCCATCATTTTCCTTACTGCAAAATGTCCAAGAGCGGTTGAAGTGATTGTGTTGCACAAATTTAATTGTGCAAACTGAATTTGCTGGAATATGATTCAATCTCACACACAAAATAGCAACAGTCGAGAAGCACCCTCAGTCAAGCAGCTCTGTGTTGGCAGGAATGAAACATCTGTCTTGGAAAAACCATCTAGGTTAGTGGCCTACAGCATATGTCACATCACAGCATTTTTATAATTTCTTCTCTTGGGTGCTTCTTTTTCATACTCAGTTATGAAACTCAGAAACAGACTGGATGATAATGGCAAGATGTGTTCCCAATATTCAGTCCCAGCTGCTGGCCTATAAGCTATGATGTGAACTAATTACAATCTTCAAAGGAAGCTCCATGTGCAGTGCATTGCAGTAGTCTAACCTGGAGGTTAGCAGGACCTGGATGACTGTAGTCTGGTTAACCATATTAATTGCTCCTTTCAGTTATTTATGAGGGTTAATCTACCCCACCATTTTTTAAAAAGCACCTTTTTGAAATGTCTGCAGTGACAGCCCTAGATCAGATCCCATAGAGTCATACATACCAATCTGTTGATATATATGCTTTGTCTCTTTCTTGAGGTTTGGGTAAGGTTTTTTTTTGGGGGGGAATGTGAAAAGTAAAATAAAAAGCACACCCCTCATCTTTTGAAGGAGACAGAGATAAGGAGGGAAATGCAAGGGACATAGCAGGCCCTATCTATAGAGAATAGTCTTGATGTCCCATGTGAAAAGCTTTTGCAATCCTTTGTAAAGTACATTATTTCATTATTTAATGGGAGTAAGTGCCATTAAACACTTCTGAATAATCATGGACAGGGTTGCTCTGCATTTTATGGAAAGTTACAGTGAATTAAAAATAGAAATTCATACACTCTTCAAACTAGGACAGCCTTACAACACCATAACAAAATGCACATAGTTGGATTCTTGAAGCATGTAAAAATAGAATGGAGGCCCATAGAATGAGTAGTGCATATGGTCCAACTAGATTGGCAGAATGACTATTTCACAATTTATTTAAATTCCGGCATCTGTGACCAAATATCCATATTGACTTTTATTCCAGTTACATGTAAAGCTTGTAGGCATGGATAAAAGGGGGCATAATTTGTATGTTGGGAAGGTTCTCTGTTGTCTAAGATGTCCTTTTTGGTATGGTTTGCTATGTTTTTTGGATCCAGAGCACCATCTTCCGTTATGTTACACATTGAAACAAGGAACACCCTGTAGCATCCCCTGCAGCGAACTTTGAAGTTCAGTGGTTTACAAACATGGAAATGCTTACCACAGCAAAAGCAGAAAGGTGACTTTGGATTGGTATGAATTATTCTCACAACCTTATGGCCATGTTTTCTTTAGTCCTGCTATATCTGTCTGCAGTGAGGGAACTAGTTATTTCAACTGAGGCAAAATGGCCCCAAACAATCCTGTTTGCAGGCTGCAAGCCACCAACTTCTGTTATCTGTGGCAATTCTTTGGGGGCATTCTTGTGGTGGGGAAGTAGCACTATCTTGAGTAAGCTTCTTCACAACCCCAACCATGGTGCTTTCATTAAAAAAACCAAACCATCAGCCATATGTCCCCAACTTTTCAGAGCCATGGATACAGCTGGAATTTTCAAAAGTGCCATGAGCACTACCACAAAATGGCTGCCATGGGAGACACCCCCAGTCACAATTACTTGGGAGTATCCGCTGCTTGCTTACACTCTGTGTATGTGTGTTTCTTGAACCCTAAAAGGAAGGGAGGCAAGCCAGAAGGAAGAAAAACAAACACATAGGACTGGGAAAACAAATACTGACTCCCCAGGAAAAGTGGGAAAAGCCACTACCCCCAAGAGAAGGTGGGGGGAAACATTGGAGAAGGATGATGAACATAAACAGAAGAGAGTGGGGAACTTACCGATCCACCCCTTGAGGGCAGGGAAAAACAAAAACATATAAAGAAACCCAGAGAGAAGGGTAGGAAACAAAGCAAACAAAGGCTTCACAGGGGCTGGGGGAGGCTTTCATATGAGTACTTCATTGGGGACATCAGCCCTAGGCCTTCTCTCTTCACCAGCCCACATGCTATAGGCCCAACCTGCACTATGTATTTAAAACAGTATCATAGCACTTGAAACAGAATCAGACCAGAATCCTGGGAACTGCAGTTTGTTAAGGATGCTGAGAGTTGTTAGGCAACTCCTATTCCCCTCACAGAGCTACAATTCTCAAAGTTCCCTGGAAAGAGGGATTGATTGTTAAGGCACTCTGGCACCTTCCATGCCAGCAAGACTGAGCTACTAAATGTGCTTTACTGTGTTAGGATACAGGTATAAAGAGAATAAAAGACACTTCTCCGATTGACACGTTGCTCTCATAAGCATCTCACCAAGCTGATATCTGGCAATTTCTATCAGTACATTATATGACCGTGGGAGGCCCATTTGCATCTTCGTCTAAGGTGTGTGCAGCTGGACCATCCTTGTTATGCTATTGACAGTCCGCCCTGCACTGTTGTAATTACTGCAACAGTAACAATGGAAGTGGCGTGGATTTTCCTTTTTGTCTTCATTTATCTGTATGAATTAAATGTATTACACAGTCTTGGAAAGCCCACCTTGCATTTCTATCTAGTTGTGTGCCCAACTGACCCAACCTAGTTCTGCTGATAACTTGCCCTACTCTGTTGTAATTTATGCGCTGTGGTCTAAACCACTGAGCCTAGGGCTTGCCGATCAGAAGGTTGGCGATTCGAATCCCCGCAACGAGGTGAGCTCCCATTGCTCAGTCCCTGCTCCTGCCAACCTAGCAGTTTGAAAGCATGTCAAAGTGCCAGTAGATAAATAGGTACCACTCCAGCGGGAAGGTAAAAAGCGTTTCCGTGCCCTGCTCTGGTTCACCAGAAGCAGCTTAGTCATGCTGGCCACATGACCCAGAAGCTGTCTGCAGACAAACACCAGCTCCCTCGGCCTATAGAGCAAGATGAGCGCCGCAACCCCAGAGTCGTCCGCAACTGGACCTAACGGTCGGGGTACCTTTACCTTTAACTGTGAAAATGGGCATGGGTTTACATAATCATCCATTTATTCATGTGCCACTTTCTCCCCAGATTGTGCCCAAGGCAGCTTATAACATGCCAAACATAAAACCACACACACACACCTGGCAATAGTACTTTAAATCGAAGCCTAGGGAAAATATGCAAGTTTGTTGTGCAGTGATGTACTGTGAGAAATGGGGAGAGGAATGTGTCCTATTTCTGACCTGAAAACAAGACTTGGGTGAATTTCAAGCCTTGGAGCCTTGGGGAAACTGTTTATGGATGTTTAGAATAAATAAAATCCCTCCTAGATCAGGATCTGTTTGCACCACAGCCTCACTGCCACAGTTTCTAAAGCTACCCCTGAGGGTACATTTTCTTTATGTCTGTCATCAAATAAAACTAGGGAAGTAATGTATTTAGAAACAAAGCTGGGGAGTCATTAATAAGGCTCTAGGTTACAAGGAACTCTTTATGGTTCTTTCTCTATTTGGATTGATGGGGACATTGCTTGAGAGCCATTTTTCTTCCGCATCAATTTCCTTCCCTTGGTGTGAATGATTGTTTGTCTGCTGACAGCTGGCAGTGTGATCAGCACACAAACTGTTCATAAATGTAACTGCTTTCAAGAGAGCTATTTGTACAGGCGGGAAAGCTTGACGTCTAATAGAAGAAACTAGTAGGCAGGGTATTTAGATTGTAAAATAAATCCGTAGCTGGTTAGAGATTGGCTGTAGCTTAGAATGGCTCACTCCCCTATTAGAAGCAGAAACTGTGTGTGTTGTTTTGGCTTGGTTTGTTGGTGAGGAGCTTCTTCCTTGATACATTGGTAGTCTGTGAATCATCTCCCACTTCAGGTGATATTCCATGATAGTTATACTCAGAGTGGACCCATTGAAATTTATGGGCATTAATTTCAGTGGATCTATTTTTGTTAAGTTGTGGGTGAACATATCAGACGACACAGCGGTTCTTCAAACAGCTCTTGTTTATTCACAGGCCAGAACAGAACTGAACTGAAGGGTTCGGCCAGCCTGCTTATATAGAGCTCCACTAGAACGCAACAGTAACCATTTTCTGTAACTATCCAATCACTGAACGTCACTTTCAATCCCTTATTTGCATATGTGGACCTCAGTGAAAACTATCTACAGTATCCCCCTGCTGGCCCAGGGTGAGAACTTCAGTACATAACAATTTTGACTATGCTTAACACTGAATATCAACATAGGAAAGCAAAACTCCAAATTCTGTTTCTGGGCAATCCATTTTCTGTGCATGTGCACATGTGTTTTCGCACACACAAAGTGAAATTCCATGGCTCACAATAATTATGCAAACTGAGCCTATAATGAACCCTTTTGTTCTCTTTAGCTGTTAGTGGGAAAGAGAAAGGGGCTGTATGGAGTAATAAAGTATTTTCTTCAGAGCCACACGCTGGATATAGACAAGCTACAGGTCTGTATAAGTGTTTGCAAGCAATATTCCCTGTTGAGTATGAATAGAATCGTAACACCTAAAAATGGCCCATTTAATAGGTGGCTACAATAATTCCCAGTTGAGTGTTGTGTATGTTGGGCAGGCTATAATGAATAGGTGTGCGAGTTTCAGTCATGTGACAACAAGTGCAGCAAAAGTCATAAATGAAACACGATTGGTGAAACGCACCTTTGACTGCTGGAGAGGATGGAACATTTTAAAACTCTTTATTTGAGAAGCACATTCTTACCGAGGCATGTTTGTTGAGGCAGTTTATCTCAGCCAAATATCATATAAAGGCAGTTTTGCACTTTATATGGTGTACGTTCAAGCTTTTAAAGTGTGCTCCTAAAATGTAAAAACATGTCCTTCCAAGGGCATGTATCATAATGGCAGGCAATAGCACTGCTTTTCTTACCTCCCATGGTGAGGGTGGTGCTCTGACTGGAGAGTTACCTCAGCTTTGTGACAGGTGAGAGAAAGGTTAAGCCTCTCTTCCTCGTGTGCTGTGTTCCCAGTGAAAATTGCCGCTACATCCTTAGTATTATGGCAGTTGGTTTAAGTTTTTCTATTGTGCTTGTAAGTCTCTTTGAGTGAATTGCCATAATAATGATAACAATCAGTGCTTTTCTTCTAGAAAAAGAACGGTGCAGTCAAACCTCAGTTCCCATACACTTCCGTTATCATACGTTTCGGCTCCCGAACGCCAAAAACCCAGAAGTAAATGTTCCGGTTTTTGAACATTCTTCGGAAGCTGAACATCCGATGCAGCTTCTGCTTGAGTGAGGGAAGCTCTTGCAACCAATCAGAAGCTGTACCTCAGTTGTTGAACATTTTGGAAGCCAAACGGGCTTCCGGAACAGATTACGTTTGACGACCGAGGTTTGACTGTACATTGGGTACCCCCCAGAAAAAAGCACTGAGAATAATAACATTAAAGGGAACAAACACTTCCTGAGACACATTTAACATAACATACAGTTAGACCCCTAGCTGTATCAGAGACACCAATAATAGTTCACCAATGGTTTTGCAAATCCCAGTTTATATTTTACACACAGCAGACACAGGCAATTTAACAGCCTGGAAATCATACCTGTTACAATGGATGTGCCACCCACTTCTCCACACTAGTCTGGTTATTTCCACCCCATCTTATAACGCACCCTTCATTATAATTTGTGACCTAAATTAAAGCAGTTACTCTAACAGAGGCTTTTCCAGGGCCTTGGACCATTAATATTTCCTCAGGCCTCTGAAAATGCCTTGCATAAAACTTTCTGATCTCAGTTGTCTCCATTGCATCACTTTAGCTGGAAGCTTTGTGATGATACCTACTTGTGAAAGGTCTCTTCCGACTGAACACTTTGGGATGCAAGTAATTTTGTCAGGATGAAAATTCACTGAAAACAATTTCAGAACAAGGTGAGTTAAGACTGTAATAACATTATCTAATTGAAAATCCCTTTAAGGCCTTTGAGACCATATTATAATAACCTGGCTGATTAATTTATAGGCAGCAGAGATTTGGAACATAGAGCACAGCTGGACACTGGCCAGTCTGATGTGGTCAAAATCAGCTAATGAGAGAGTTTCAGTCTGGTAACTGAGATACTTAATGAAAGTGGGATGTGAAAATGGAAATTAATTACTTCTTGTAGTTAAAAGGACGATCTTTGAAGCTAGTATACCTATGGCAGGCAACTTAGTGTGACACTTCACAAATCAAACAACCCAGAAGAGGAATTTTAGAAAACTAAAATTCATTAACACTTTAAACCAGCACTTTTAAAAAAAATGTAAGTTTTTTAACTATTTTAAACTGTGTGCTAAATTACTGTCCTGGGACCTTAGGATGAAGGGCAGGTAATAAAACATCAACAACAACAACAACAAAACAACAACAACAACATAACGAACAAGTGTTTTTATTTTTCCTTGTGGTCTCCTTTTAGGTATATATAACATCCAACAAGGAGGTACTTCTTGAATCCTCTGAAGAGTTATTGTTCAGCTCTTGCTTTGCTTGTTTGCTATCTAAATAAAATTGTAGGGAATGTATATGAAGGCTGGCTAATTATTTCATTGGAATTTGACTCCAAGGTGCCAAGGTTAACTCCAGTGCCAAGGTTAAAACCCTCTTCTTACAAAACCCATTGCAAGTACTCCTGAGTACTGGATTTCATCAGAGAAGCAGATTGGTATCTGGTCTTCAAAACTTGTCGACTATTTATAGCCCTTGTTTCCTTTGGGGCTCTTCCACAGCTCCATTATCAAACAGCAATCGGGTTTTCTGTGCATTGCCATTTGTTCCAATTTAGTGACAAAGAGCGTGCTTTTCGGGGGAAAGCTGTGCAGCAAATGCAATACTACTCGGACTCATGACTAGAAAGCATAGGACAAGCAGAAAAGACCCCTACTTTCTAGCCATGGACGAAGCGAAAGTATGGATGAACCAGGGCTGGATTTAGGTTTGATGAAGCCCTAAGCTACTGAAGGTAATGGGGCCCGTTATATGTCCTTTGTCAACAACAAATTGTCACTGTTTTTTGTGTTGAATATATGCCATATGGTAATTTATGGACCAAATAGGTATCTAAAGCCATTTGCACATAAAAAATAAGTATTTTATCAAAGTAATTGTTGAACTGAAATACAGTTAAGATGAAGTATATTGGGGGGGGGCAAGAGAGTGGGGCCCTAGGCTATAGCTTGTTTAGCTTATACGTAAATCCAGCACTGGGATGAACCCTACGTCAGAGCTACCTCCAAAGTTGCAGTTCTTCTAGCCAGGGGTCTAGGAAGGGGGGTGCAGGGGATGCTGTCTGTCCCGGGTGTCATCCTTGAGGGAGGGTGACAAAATGGCACTTACCGCGGGGCCTGGCCTGTAGCGCACCCGAGCCACGCATCTCTCCTGGGAGAGACATGGTGGCTCGGGCCCCCACACTACCCAAAACATCAGGTTTCGGATTGCTCACTGGTTCGATTTTTTAATGATAAGTAATATACAAATTTGTATAAATAAATAATTTGTATGTATGAATGAATTTGTATAAGTAAATGAAAAAATGCAGTGCTCTGTTGAACATCTATCATGCCAATCATCCATCCTTGGTCAATACACATCTGCACAACCGTATTTGACAAGACTAGGTTTATAACATGATTATCTGAACTTGTTGCTGCTCTGTTTGTTTCAGGTGAACGAAAACCACAGAATTACAATTAGTCCATGCTTTCTCACTTTTTTGCTTAGGAACTATTAACGAAGACACCAGGGCCTGGAGGCAGAAGTGGAAGCAAATGGGAAGAATACAAATGTCATTAATAGGTCAAACCAAGAACCCATATAATCCAGAACTCTTATTTTCAACAGTGACCATTCACAAACAAGGATAGTTTGTTGTTGCTGTTTACTCATTTAGTCGTGTCCGACTCTTCATGAACCCATGGACCAGAACACGCCAGGCACTCTTGTCTTCCACTGCCTCCCGCAGCTTGGTCAAATTCATGTTGGTAGCTTCAAGAACACTGTCCAACCATCTCATCCTCTGTCGTCCCCTTCTCCTTGTGCCCTCAATCTTTCCCAACATCAGGGTCTTTTCCAGGGAGTCTTCTCTTCTCATGAGGTGGCCAAAGTATTAGAGCCTCAGCTTCACGAGGGATGGTTGGTGCCTCTAAATTATAAGGACCAATCCACCCTTTTACCTCCTTACCAATTAATTTCTCCTTTAATTACATTTGCTTCAGAAGTTCATTCCTCCCCCTCCCCCTGGGGAAAAAAAGCATAAATTCTCGCGAACTCTCAGCTACTTAATTGCCATCTCTGATTTTTTTCCCAACAAGAGAGACAAGTCCAGGTTTTCATGATCATTTCAGCTTCCTCTCACTCCCCTTCTTTCAGTTTTATTTATTTAACTAGAAATATTTATTAAACACTTAATAAAAATTCTAACTTGTGTACAGAAAATAATATAATGCAATTATCAGTAAGACAGATAAAATCAACAAAAGTTTAAAGACACGCATAAATAACTATGACTGGGGAGGCTTGCTGAAGTAAAAAAGGAAGTCTTTAGCAAGATTCTAAAACAGTTTGATGAGAGGTCCTGCCTAATTATTATTCCATATAAATGAACCATCTCAATTTTTCACTCAGTTCAATGGCACGCCTAGCCAGCTTTTCCTGTCTTCCTTTGCCATTATTATTATTATTAGTAGTAGTAGTAGTAGTAGTAGTACACTGCTCATCTGACTGGGTTGCCCTTCAGTTCAGACGCATCTCAGTATTTTTGGCCAGCTCTGCCTCCAGCTTAAGGAGGTGTGGAAACAAGAATGTGTAATTTAAAATGCAAAACACTGATTTATTTCGCTTGGATGTGCAACCTGATATTTTCACTGCTTTTATCGGTCTTTCTCAAGACAGCAGGCTGCCTGCGCTTTGTGCAGCCTGACTAAGCACCTCAAACTGCTCATAGGGAGAGCATGAAGGTGATGGCTATCCTCTCTGATTTGGTTTCCCACTTCCAGTACCACCTCCCCAAACATGAATGTTCCATTGGGTTATAATGAGTAGTAGCCACTCCTGGCAATAACATAATAGCAGGAAGCAATGAAACAGCACCAAGTCTTCAGAATTGGTGGTACTGGTGATTTCAGACCCTTTCATTTCCACATTCAGCGTAGCAGTTTTTTAAGGAGCAGACTACAATTTCTCAGGGGAGAAAAACATAACCTCTGCCACCACTTTGTGACCAAGGGGGCAGTGTGTTGGGAGGCTCAGACACTTCACAGTGACCAGAGGAAGACCTCGAGCACACCACGGCCCCCATGGGCACCAGGTTGGCAACCTCTGGCTTACATGATGTAGAGGTTAAAGGACATGCATTTGCTTGCAGTTTCAATGCTTTTTTGGCACATAAGTCATTTTGTAAGTGACTTCAGTGCTTAAACTGAAGTAGATATTTAAATTATTATTTTAGAATTAGACCATTAGCTGGATTCTAGAATTGCTTGCTGCGTTGCACTTTCTTCTAGGTTTTTTCCCCTCCACAAGTTGTGATCACTTCCAGCACTGAGGAAGCATGCAGTTTATTAGACTTTGATCTAATAAACAACTATATGCATATTTCATTCCACAGCATGCCAGATATCCTTTCCCCTGGTTTTCATATTGTAACATTTCGACATCTGCTGTGACTCAGTTTACTGTATGTTGGCATCACCTTCCCACTCTGTTTGTATGAAATGATCTCTGTATGAATATTGCAAAAAACCCTGTATGCATTTTAACAACAAAACTGTGGTTTATTCCAAACAGTTAAACAGTTTGTTCTTTCTCTTCTCAAAGTATTTTTATTGTACTTGTTAGCCTATGCAATTTGTTCTGGAAACACAATATTTGAAATTCAAGCAGCCGGTACATTAACTTGAGATGTTCATTTGCTGCCCTTAAGCTTCACTAGCAAGAAATGCATTTGCTCCCAAACTGGAATTGGTTTTCAGCCCTTGTTATGTGTTTTTCTTTCAGGCAATTCCATAGGTGAAAATGGCTCTGTCAGTAGACTCTGCTTGGTATCGCTGGCAGTCTCGGTGGTCCGTAGAAGAGGTCTCCCAGACTCAGTTGGAATCAGCACCTCTGTTGTCAGCTGACAAAGAGAGGCAGAAATACGTCTTGGACAAATGGAGAGTTGTATTTCCCAGTAATGAGAGATTTCAAAAGGAATCAGAGAAAGTCTGTCGTGTTTATTCTGGAAATGGGATACGGACCACCAAGTACACTTTGCTGACTTTTATACCTCAAAATCTCTTTGAGCAGTTTCACAGGTATTTCTATACACACCACAACTATATAGATAAAAAGGTTTTGCATATATTTTCAGGGATGGAAAGGCATTCAGAAGAAATGCTAGAACGGTAAAGCAAAGCAAAAAGTGTTAGATGGGGTAGTTTGATTTAAAAAGTCTAACCTACAGTAGTTAAATCTGAAAACTCAATCAGTGTAGTGTACTGTAGAATTTAACAGAAAGCATTCCAATTCTCATAGGGTACAGCCAGGGTAACTTGGGGGAAAATACACAAAATATACCATATTCGATACGGCCAAACACCTACAACATTAAAAACAATAGAGTCCCATGGCAACTTAAAACCCCATATTTCATATGGGTAAAACCCCATATTTCATGGCTGCCATGATAACTAAGAGACTAACCCAATACATTAAGGTAAAGGTACCCCTGACTGTTAGGTCCAGTCATGGACGACTCTGGGGTTGTGGCACTCATCTCGCTTTAGTGGCCGAGGGAGCTGGCGTATAGCTTTCAGGTCATGTGGCCAGGATGACTAAGCTGCTATTGGAGAACCAGAGCAGCGTACGGAAACCCTGTTTACCTTCCTGCCAGAGTAGTATCTATTTATCTACTTGCACTGTGTGCTTTCGAACTGCTAGGTTGGCAGGAGCAGGGACCGAGCAACGGGAGCTCACCCCGTCACGGGGATTCAAACATCTGACCTTCTGATCGGCAAGCCCTAGGCTCTGTGGTTTAGCGCACAGCACCACCTATACTAGCCCACATATACATCGGATCATGGTCTCAACTTGATTTTCTATTTCGATTGAACAAGGAGTGGCCTTGTATGAGGCGATTAAGTATTTCCTTTGTCCTTGGCAGAGCATTCTTTAGTGAAGCCCAGCAGCTTGCAACCCTTGAGGGGGTGAGCATCTCAAGAAGCTGATTGATCCAAGTAGTGCAGGGGTCAACAAACTTTTTCAGCAGGGGGCTGGTCCACTGTCCCTCAAACCTTGTGGGGAGCTGGACAATTTGGGGGGGGGGATGAACCAATTCCTATGCCCCACAAATAACCCAGAGATGCATTTTAAATAAAAGCACACATTCTACTCATGTAAAAACACCAGGCAGGCCCCACAAATAACTCAGAGATGCATTATAAATAAAAGGACACATTCTACTCATGTAAAAACACGCTGATTCCCAGACCATCTGTGGGCCGGATTTAGAAGGCAATTGGGCCAGATCCGTCCCCCAAGCCTTAGTTTGCCTACCCATGAATTAGGGTTTCATACTTTTCCTGTTGTTGTTAACTACCCAAAAAGAACCAAATTAAGAAGTGGAAATCAAGTGTAAAATTATCAATCTCTTTTAATAGGATACAATTTTTTTTAGGCTGGCCAATGTCTATTTCCTGTTCTTGGTGATCATCAACTGGTTCCCACAGCTAGAAGTCTTCCACAGGGAGATTACAATGCTACCTTTGGTTGCTGTGCTTTTAGTTATCGCAATTAAAGATGGTGCTGAAGATTTTAAGAGATACAGGTTTGATCAGCAAATCAATTCTTCCAAGACTAAAGCATACAATAGGTAAGCCTTCTTCTGCTTCATTAACTAATACTCCAGATCTCCATTCCAGTGCTCCATTCCAGCCTTTTCAGTACTGGCCCTGACTTGGTGGAACGCTCTGTCACAAGAGACTAGGGACTTGACACAAGAGACAGGGCCTGCAAGACAGAGCTGTTCCGCCTGGCCTTTGGTTTGAACTCAGTCTGACCCTTATGTTTTCCCTCCCCTTACGGTTTTGATCCATGGGCTACTTTTAAAATGAGGCTGCATTTTAAATTGCATTTTAACCTGTATTTTAAATTGGTGTGTTTTTTCCCCCATTATGATTTTACTGTAATTTTACTGGTGTTAGTTGCCCTGAGCCCGGCTCTGGCTGGGGAGGGCAGGGTATAAATAATAAAAAATTATTATTATTATTATTATTATTATTACAATTAAATAACCGGCAATCATATTCTGTAGTAGGTGATTTCTGCTTTAAAATTCATGCTGAAATCCTCTTCTGGCTCTAGATGGCATCTTAAATATTTATTTTGGCAAACATATTAGAAAACCATTCTTGTGTTATGCTGGGATTACTTGAATTCCTGCCAGACTGCAACGACCAGTCTGCATGCTTCTGCAGGAGACACATATCTCTACATAGTTGTGTGTTTTTGTTGCTGTTGAGAAAAGGGATATGTAACTTCCAACGCACCTAGTGCCCACCATGAATGTTCTTGTGCTCCTGCTTGCAGGAGGAATCTGCTTGGCCACTGTGAGAACAGGGGATCCTGGACTAGATGAACCATCATTCTGTTTGTTTGTTTTTAATAATCTTTTATTAAGTTTTATCAATAGAAAGGTTCAGAAAAATACAAAAACAGAAAAATACAAAATTACAAAATACAAAGATACAAACATTAAACACAAAAAAGAAAAAGAAAAAACACACATATATAAAAAACAACTCCCTTTTTTTATTTCTCATCTTTAGTTAACTTATTTTCCTGACTTCCTCACGCCTCCCTTTTTTGTATCCCTTTTAAAAATTGGTTCAGCAAATTCATATCCAATTTAGCTTATCTATTATCAATCCCATCTTACATTTTACCTTGTTGCTAGAACCCCTTCAGTTCATTTCAACGTCATCAACATTCAGAAATTTTACAATGTTTCTGTAAATAAGTTTTAAATTTCCTCCAATCTTCTTCCACAAGCTCTTCTCCCTGGTCTCGGATTCTGCCAGTCATTTCCGCCATCCCATATAGTCTATTAGTTGCATTTGGATGAACCATCATTCTGATCCAACAGGTTCTTCTTATGTTCTTATGGCCACACAAAACACTTAGGCACCAGGGAGGAATGCTATTTCCTAGGGTCTCTGATGCCTGTAACATCATCCCAGCATTCCAGCAAGTGGCGCTTTGCATTTTAATGAGACATTACCTAATTCGCACTTTGTGAACCAAAATGCAAACAGAAATGCTGCTATCCTTCAAAATTAATACTTTTTCTGAATTTTGTGGTGAGGTTATCTAGACAAAGAATGGGTGGTAGTCAACTATGTTTTACTCAGAATAAACCCACTGAAATTAATGGATGTAACGTAACCTTTCTCATTAATTTCAATGGATCTAATTTAAGTACCGTATTTTTCGCCCCATAAGACGCACTTTTTCCCCTCCAAAAATGAAGGGGAAATTGGGGTGCGTCTTATGGGGCAAATGCCTGCAAGCCTCGCGCGCCCGGCAGGAGGTCCCACCGGGTGCACGAGGCTTGGGGCAGCAGCCTGTCGCCCGAAGCACGGGGAGCCCTCGGGAGGGCTCCCCCTGCTTCCGGCGAGTGTCTGCAAGCCTCGCGCACCCGGCAGGAGGTCCCACCGGGTGCGCGAGGCTTGGGGCGGCAGCCTGTCACCCGAAGCACGGGGAGCCCTCAGGAGGGCTCCCCCTGCTTCGGGCGAGTGTCTGCAAGCCTCGCGCACCCGGTGGGACCTCCTGCCGGGTGCGCGAGGCTTGGGGCGGCAGCGGACTGCTTGCGCGCACCTAGAAGCTTGGGGCGCGCTGAGCTCAGCACGCCCCAAGCTTCTAGGGGCGCGCGAGCAGTCCGCTGCCGCCCCAAGCCTCGCGCACCCGGTGGGACCTCCTGCCGGGTGCGCGAGGCTTGGGGCGGCAGCGGACTGCTTGCGCGCACCTAGAAGCTTGGGGCGCGCTGAGCTCAGCACGCCCCAAGCTTCTAGGGGCGCGCGAGCAGTCCGCTGCCGCCCCAAGCCTCGCGCACCCGGTGGGACCTCCTGCCGGGTGCGCGAGGCTTGGGGCGGCAGCGGACTGCTTGCGCGCACCTAGAAGCTTGGGGCGCGCTGAGCTCAGCACGCCCCAAGCTCCTGGTGTAGCGCAGCGATCCGCTAGCCCTGGGAGAGCCCCGCGGCTCTCCCAGGGCTAGCGGACTGCTTGCCGGCACGCAGAAGCTTGGGGCGCGCTGACCTCAGCTCGCCCCAAGCTTCTGGATTAGCGCAGGGGTCCGCTAGCCCTGGGAGAGGCGCCCGGCTCTCCCACGCTAGCGGAGACCTTGCCGGCACGCAGAAGCTTGGGGCGCGCTGAGCTCCGCACGCCCCAAGCTCCTGGTGTAGCGCAGCGCACCTGGGGGGGAAATAAAAAATTTTTCCTTTATTTCCCCCCCAAAAATCTAGGTGCGTCTTATGGGCCGGTGCGTCTTATGGGGCGAAAAATACGGTAAATCTGCACTGAGTACCATCCATTGTGCATCTGTTAGAAGAAAATGTGCATAAAAGCACACATATTAGTGAAAGTAGCGTGCACAAAAATGCTTTTTATTAGGGGAAATGGCTTGCAAAACTGTATCTTAGGCAAAATATGGAAATCTGTTTATTAGTATAAAATTGCAATGAAAGGCTGGTGAATTTTCATGAGGATCTCTTTTAAAAACCACAAATTGCTATGGAAATGTGGTAAACTGAATTTAAGATTGGAAAAAATGAGAAACTTAACTGAGACCCAAACGTGACAGTTTCGTCCATCCCTCCTCACAGTGTGGGGTTAGAAGACTTTCAGGAGGGTATCTGGGTTTTGCTGCATTCCCAAATATGTAATTGAGACTTGGGCTCAGAAATTAACTAAGCTACTATATTTTGTTTTAAATGGATTTTCTGATCCCAATTCAAATCAAGCCACGTGGAATTTGCTTGTCACTAGATCTGTATATGTTTTACAACTGCCAATGGGCACTGAGGAAGTGGGAAACCTCTTTGTGGGGACTCCTTAAGAAGTTTTGGGCTGCAACTGGAACAGTCCTGTAACTGGAAGTGTGCCTCACATCAATAACTAAGGAAGGAGGCATCAAGTTGCATTGTTCTATGTCTTGGGGGGGGTTAAAAGTGCTACAGTGCTTTGGTCCCTGCCCTCCTAACACCACACCACAGAAAGTTATTCACAAAATAAAGATGCAACCTGTTTTCAGCAGCTCTGTATTCAACTCCTCTTTCTCCTTTCTACTTCCTGGTCCAGGCCCAACTGGACTATTTCATTTTTGGCTACAAGAAGGAAGCAGAATGCAAAGGAATAACATTTCCAGAGGCTGGGAATCCTCATGGTGACAAGAAATACAATATATTATGAAAAGTAAACACAAATATGCAAATGTTCTTTTTTTGTGCAAATAATGCAGGCTGTGGAATTCATCTTTGGTCTGTGTGTAGTTTAGTTTTGTTGCATAGAATTTCTTTGTGCAGAAATTTGATTGATTTTGAGCCCTGTATGCATGTGTGTGTGTGTGCGCGCACACACACACAAACACACACACACACAGCATTTAATATATATTAAACCTGTGATATCAAGAATATGTCCCAAATATTCAAATAAGAGACAAATAGGCTGAAACATTGTCTGCTGTTCACAGTGAGATTCAGGAAGTTTCTATACAAGTGTATATCTGAGGAACAAAGTCCTCATTCATCACTACAAAGAGCAAGCACTAGGACCCAGGATCACTCACTTGGATGACTGGAAAACCGGTTTATAGGAGGCTGATACCTGTGTGCATTTGTGACGTAGGTGTTCCAGCAGGTGTTGACTAAAAGCAAGTGAAAGCAATCACTTTAGTTAAACTCAGACCGGCACTTTGCCGTACAGCGAACCTACTTAAAGACTGAAGCTTAAATTTTCAGAAACCTGTGCAGGAAAGTGTGGCTTTTAAGGGGCAGGAAGATGTCAAGGAAATGTGCCCTATAAAATTCCTGAGGGACATCTTTTGGTTCAGAAGACCATGCTGCCAGAATGCTGCTTCTGATTCTGAGAATGAGGAGCCTGAAGAGAGAAGGACGAGGAGAAAAAAGAAAGAAGAAGCAAAAAGAGTCGTCGTTTCTAACTTGCCCTTTGAAGACACGTGGAAAGAAAACCCAAACAGACATTATGTGGGCAACAGGATCAAGACCACAAGATACACCCTTCTGTCCTTCATCCCTAAAAACCTGTATGAACAATTTCATCGATTTGCTAATTTATATTTTGTGGGCATTGCAGTACTCAATTTTGTGCCAGTGGTCAATGCATTTGAACCTGGGATATCTGTGATCCCAGTCTGTGTTATCATGGCCATCACAGCTATCAAAGACGCTTGGGAGGACTTTCGGAGATTCAAACTGGACAGAGAGATCAATAGCATGGGCTGTCTGGTATACAAAAGGTAAATAAGTCATTGGATTCAATTTGGGGAATGCTTCAGAAACATGCATTGAAATATTAGATTAAAAGGCGTATTTGTCTTTTTGTTTAAGTGACTATTTGCGGGTAGATTCTGTAACACAATAATAGTGTGTTAGTGATGTGTTTATTCTGCTTAATTAGTTCAACAATGCTTTACCAATAATATAGCAAAAGTGGGACAAAAAAATGCCCAGAATGTTTGTGGTATCAAAAGTTATGGAATTTCAGCAGAAAGTTATAGGTTATGTACACTGACTGGAAATGAAGCAGTATGACCCAATACTTTTGCTGGTACAAACAGTATTGAAATTGGGACCACTCCAATAGCATGATCAGCATAATTTACCATGAATGCACAATAGAAACTATATCTGGAGGGGGCTGAAATGTCCCCCTGCACACTCAGACTTTTGCCAGAGAATTGTTGGCTAAAAATTGACCTGTGATTCAGAAACACAAACAACATTTCTCGTTTCAAAATAACTTGGAAGGAAAGTGTTCTTCTTAAGTATTTCTAAGCAGTGCATTCAGTGAAAGGGGGCAAATTCAGAGACTGCCTGACAACGATGTGTTTCCTGGTTTCTGTGCATGATTGCTTTGTAAAATTCTAGTAATCTCATCTCTTACTTTAGGTAAAAGGGGAGAATTGTTGTTTTCATAGGGTGCTACAACCTTACACCTCAACCTTTTGAAAAATAATATTGTTAATGGTGTAGGACGTATTGGAAAAATCTGAGTTGCTGAAATTGTTGTCAACCACATCAGAGCAGGGATTTTTTTGTAGTTCATTTCCTGGTTTCTTGGTCTCTTCATTTCTTTTATTGTACTATTCCAAAGATAACATGAGTGGAAGCTAAGCCATGCTTAGGCCAGGAAGGCCTTATGCTCAAATGTATGCTTCTCTACCTCCCCTTATGTGCTCCAGTTTTCTCCCTCACTTCCTGGTGCTTTATAACCATAGCAAGGGCAGTGTCCAACCAATGCATTCTGTCATTGCAATGATTTCTGCATTGTAGCTTCCTTCCTTCTCCTTTCCTGCTCCAGGGATTTAGGGTACACACAATGGGAGGAGAGAGGGGAAAGTTCCATTGTACGAGTAGGAATCCTTGCAATGACGGAATGTGTTGCCTACCCTTAAATTGGATACAATCCTTTTTCAATACATCCAAATAGGGCAAATGATATTTAATGCCCAAAACAATTTGCCTCCATACAGAACTGGAAACTGCACTGTGAACTGGGTTTCCCATTCTGGCTTGGAAGTGAACAATGGTTTACAGTAACCTAATTTGCCAACTTCAGACCAAATAACAGACCATGCTTATTGCAAATCAAGAAGTGAGTGAGAGAAGTGTCTCTTTTATGCCAGAGATCTACATTATCCATCACCACATTAGAACTCCATCAGAAATATGAAAACAGAACTGTCTTCCAATTTCTGTAAGAAATTCTGTTCTCTCACATCTTCAAGTTACTAAAAGATTAAGGAAGATTGCATCTCAAATTTGTCCCACCTACAAGGATAGTACAACTTCAGTTTAGATTGGCTCAAAACAAGCATGAATGATCTCGAGCTATTTGCCCTGCAAGAATTTTCTGCTCTGTATCCAGTGTCTGATTGTGGCACATTGTGGTCAGGATTAAGTGGGAAGATCTGTCTTTAGAACTGGTCAGTCTGATATCTTGTGAACGGTAGGAGGCAATGCTCCCTATCAAACATGAGGGCAAAAAGAAAAGGATAAAATTAAACACTTTCCATGTGCATTAGAAATTTGAGCATAGTTTCTATGGTAAGGTATGAAACTTAAGGTAAAGGGACCCCTGACTATTAGGTCCAGTTGTGACCGACTCTGGGGTTGCGGCGCTCATCTTGCATTATTGGCCAAGGGAGCCGGTGTACAGCTTCCGGGTCATGTGGCCAGCATGACTAAGCCACTTCTGGTGAACCAGAGCAGCGCATGGAAATGCCGTTTACCTTCCCGCCGTAGCGGTACCTATTTATCTACTTGCACTTTGACGTGCTTTGACGTTAAAAAACTTCCCTGAACAGGGCTGCCTTAAGATGTCTTCTGAATGTAAGGTAGTTGTTTATCGCTTTGACATCTGCTGGAAGGGCGTTCCACAGGGCGGGCGCCACTACCGAGAAGGCCCTCTGCCTGGTTCCCTGTAGCTTTGCTTCTCGCAACGAGGGAACCGCCAGAAGGCCCTCGGCGCTGGACCTCAGCGTCCGGGAAGAATGATGGGGGTGGAGACGCTCCTTCAGGTATACTGGACCGAGGCCGTTTAGGGCTTTAAAGGTCAGCACCAACACTTTGAATTGTGCTCGGAAACATACTGGGAGCCAATGTAGGTCTTTCAAGACCGGTGTTATATGGTCTCGGCGGCCGCCCCCAGTCACCAGTCTAGCTGCCGCATTCTGGATTAGTTGTAGTTTCCCAGTCATCTTCAAAGGTAGCCCCACGTAGAGTGCATTGCACTAGTCCAAGCGGGAGATAACCAGAGCATGCACCACTCTGGCGAGACAGTCCGCAGGCAGATAGGGTCTCAGCCTATGTACCAGATGGAGCTGGTAAACAGCTGCCCTGGACACAGATTTGACCTGTGCCTCCATGGACAGCTGTGAGTCCAAAATGACTCCCAGGCTGCGCACCTGGTCCTTCAGGGGCACAGTTACCCCATTCAGGACCAGGGAATCCTCCACACCTGCTGTCCCCCAAAAACAGTACTTCTGTCTTGTCAGGATTCAACCTCAATCTGTTAGCCGCCATCCATCCTCCAACCGCCTCCAGACACTCACGCAGGACCTTCACCGCCTTCACTGGTTCTGATTTAAAAGAGAGGTAGAGCTGGGTCTTCTATAGGGCTATGTACTGGGTTCAGGCAAGGGCTAGTGCCTGGGCAGTATCGAGGTGATTCTAGGGAGTCTGGGTGTTGCTCAGGTTGGGTTGAGACACCCAGAGAAATGCAAAATTCCATCTTGTCCCCCTTGCTACTTAACATCTGTCTGAAGCTGCTGGGAGCTGCCATCATGAGATTTGGAGTAAAGAGACATCAGTATGCAGGTGACCCCCAGCTCTGTCTCTCTGTTCCATTGGAATTGGGAAATGTGGTTGAGCTATTAGACCAGTACTCAGAGGCAGTGAAAAGACAGAAGTGTTATGCATCCCAAATTCTCATGTTCAGGAGGTGGGGAGATGGCCTTTTCTGAATGGGGTAGCAGTTCCCTGGAAGGAAGAAGATGCAGCTCTGTTACAGGAGACTCAGATTGCTTCAGGGGCTAGAAGTTCTTTTTTTTTCCCCACCTCTTGTTGGTTCACCATCTACAGCCCCATTTGGACAGAAATGACTTAACCACTGGACTCCATACTTGAGTAACTTCCACATTGGGTTGTTGCAGTGTCCACTATGTGGTGCTACCCTTCTTCACTATACAGTTTTCATTGAATGTTGAAGACACACCTTTTTTTTCCGGATGTTCACACCTAAGATGTATATTTTAGGACCCACTCGATTTTTGTAATTGTAAACTGCTGTTAAACCATTTTTTAATATTGTATTTTATATTGTGGCAATCCACCTTGGGACCTCAGAGTGAAGCACAGCTAAATAACAAAAACACTCTTTTGGAGGCAGAAACGGAGTCCCTTTAAAGTTAACCTAGCCACATGGGAGCCATTTTCCCATTACTGTGGTTTGGGTAACATTTGAATAACTCATCCTGGGTGGACAAGGGCCAATAGTGTGCTTCTTCTACCCTAAATGAATTGATAGCTCCCCTCTCCTAGCGCCGCACACCAATCTTATGTTTAGGAATCTGTTTTTGGCCCGTGCTGTGCATGTGGTTGGGCCATGGAGAGCAATTCCGCTCAGCTAGGGTAGCTTTTAGGGGGCCTGATAGCCATACAAAGGAAATGGGGGCTTATTGTGTGGTATATCAGCCTCAGCAATTTCAGTACATAAGAGGCAATTGGGCTTCTATGTAACTAGTTAACACGCCTTCCTTCTATAACCCCTCTTCCTTTCATTCCCAATTTCTTTATTTGTATTCTACTCAAGAATTTTCTACTGACTCCCCCGATTTTTCAGACATAGCATTTCCCTTTTCTCTTCTAAACTCTTGTTCCTTTCAACCATTTCTTGCAAGGGGGAAATACAGTGGTACCTTGGGTTAAGTACTTAATTCGTTCCGGAGGTCCGTTCTTAACCTGAAACTGTTCTTAACCTGAAGCACCACTTTACCTAATGGGGCCTCCTGCTGCCGCCGCACCACCGGAGCACGATTTCTGTTCTTATCCTGAAGCAAAGTTCTTAACCTGAAGCACTATTTCTGGGTTAGCGGAGTCTGTAACCTGAAGCGTATGTAACCTGAAGCGTATGTAACCCGAGGTACCACTGTAAAGGTCTGGATTTTTCCCTTTGCGGAAATCACACCGCTTATTTTATAGCATAAATTGGTTTGCATTTTGTTTGTTCTTCCTTATATCTATATTCCTTTTGTTTGTATAACAAAGAAGGCTAAGAAATATTCTGACCTTTGATCACCGAACGCCAAAGTGGCACTAGTGCT
Organism: Podarcis vaucheri; assembly: GCF_965113315.1. Classification (NCBI taxonomy): domain Eukaryota; kingdom Metazoa; phylum Chordata; class Lepidosauria; order Squamata; family Lacertidae; genus Podarcis; species Podarcis vaucheri. The sequence continues at coordinate 49,120,049 of NC_138760.1, read as the reverse complement.
TGAAAAAGAAAGAAGGAACAGGGGAGGGCAACTTCCGTGTATGATCCTGACGGCACTTAGTGACCTTGCAGCTTCGGTAGGTCACTGTAGGATGCTTTTCTGCAAGACACCCTCTCCTTGAAGACCCTAGTGCATCAAAAGCCCACTCCACAGCAACTTGGGCCAGGGCTTTCAGTGTGGCTGCCCCTGTTTTTGTGGGACAGCGTTCCTGTTGAGATGCAACAGGTGTTCACTGTTTTTAATTTATGGAAATAATTAAAGGCATCTTTGGTTCAACAGCCTTTTTCTAGCTGGAGGACAGGGAGGGAGAGAGTAGGTCTCTGCCCTGGTTGTTTATATGTGTAGGGTGGGATTTAGCATCACGCTATGACAAACACTTCGAATGTACAAGCATTTTAACTTGCCATGTGAAATGATACCGCCTCTCTTTCTCCCACACACTGTTCCAGGGATTCTCCTGCCCCACCCAAGCCAATTTCAGGGTGTGCACGGGGGAAGGACAGGGAAGAAAGTCTCATTGCACAAGCAGCTGTTTTTCTGCAGGGTTTCTGCTAATGAGGCTCTCTGGTGAATCATAGAATTATAGAGTTGGAAGGGCCCTTGTGGACTATTTAGTCCCACCAATGCTTTTTAAATCTATCTTGATTTTTATGTTGCTTTAAAACCTATTTTAGTTGTTTTTATTGCATTGTTATAAATGCCTTGAGACTTCAGTGAAAGTTGATTCATAGATTGATATTAATAAGAGAACAGGAGTATATCAGAAAGGCCTCTTTTGTCTTTCATCAGCTAACACGGCTCTACAAAATCCTCCCTCCCCCCAGAAAAAATAATAATATTGAGACTTTGTCCTCAAGAAAGCTATTTGCCTTCCCAGCTGAACTGTATCCTGGGATTATCGTTTAAGCAATAGTCATTTTTATGTGGTGCAGTTTTCCTGGTTTTCTTGAAAAACAGCTACTTCAGGGCTATGGCCCTGTACCACTTTTCAAACGAACTTAATATAAATTGCAAATTGAATGGTATCAATATATACTGAGGCAGTTTTATGAATGCACACTGTGTATCTTATGGGGCATATTTGTAATGCTGTGCGTTGTACCGATTTGCAGCTGTAGCCTGAGGATAAGTTGCTGCAAGTTGTCTGGACTTGCTTTTAAAATCTCTCAGTGCTTTAGGTTTTCTGTCTCTCTCTCTCTCTCTCTCTCTCTCTCTCTCTCTCTCTGTGTGTGTGTGTGTGTGTATCTGTGATCATAAATAGAGATGAGTGCTTTCTGTGCAGCACACTGACTTGGGTGAAGAAGTGATCTTTCATTGGGTTTTGTTTTTTCTTTCCAACAGTGAGGTGAGTTAGGCTGACATGATGTGTTAACCTGAAGCCAATATGTGCAGTCAATGGAAGCAGGGAGTGATTGTGTGCGTGAGAGAAACAGAAATGAATGTGTACTTGAAGCTCATTTGGTGGTCTAGAGCAAGTCACTGGCCCAGCTCGGACATGGCATACTAATAAACCATCCTCTTTTAAACCAAAAATAAGTGATGTTTTGCACACTTCTTTCCTTCTTGTACACACCATAATAGAACACTTCTAGGCTGCGTTAAAGTACTGTATAGGGAACTACACAAATGTGGTTGTACTGTTTTATTGTTGTTAGCCGCCCTGAGCCCAGCTTCTGCTGGGGAGGGCGGGATATAAATAAATATTATTATTATTATTATTATTATTATTATTATTATTATTATTAATTTCTGACTACAAACAAGGATATTAAGCAAGGTTCTGAGCCATGTTTTTTATCCTGGGGTAGCATGAGTTAGATTCTGGCTCAGGGTTCCCCAAGGACATGCTCTACGGGGAGCTGGCTTCCAGCACCTGGCCAGTTGGCAAACCAACTCTGTGTTACAAAGATGTCTGCAAACATGACATGAAAGTTGACAACAACATGTGGGAATCCACAGTGCCTGGAGTCAGGCAGTCAAGTCATGTATCCATAACAGTGTCCAGAGGAGGAATGACTACTGGGAGGAGTGAAGAGAGAAGAAATGTCATGGTGCATCTGCAGCAACACATCTGGATGCTTTCATCTGCCCCAGATGCAACAAAACATGTCTCACCTGCATCAGTCTCTACAGCCACAGCAGGCACTGCAACCTTCCAACAGCTTGACCTCACCCACAAAGGTGCATTCCTCCATTGACTCCCAAGACGGATGCCAGCACCCATTCACAGAAAGTCAATTTACCCAGCTCCGTATTTGCATGCCTTTTAATCTCTTGGGAGGGCATGAGGCTCCCTCACAGCACCACCGAACGGTGGCTTCTGCGTCACAGAATGAAACAGCTGTGAGTCACCAAAGCCTCCACTCCTAAACCATTCCCAACAGATGCCCATCCGTTCTGGAAACATCTCATGAAGTTTCACCCTGTCAGACATTATGCTGGAGGCACAAGGCTATGCACCCCAACCCATCTGTTCCTGACTTCGCTGCATTAAATGGCAAGGTCTGAAGGGGCCTTGAAAGCACATTCACTTGAAACTGCTGACAAGCCTTGGTGAGCTCTGGAAAGCTCTGTGATCAGGGTTCCTGAACGCAGGAAGGAACCCTGTAAGCAAGTTCGGTGGTGGAGGGGCAGAGACAGAACGCACAGGCCCCTTGCATCTGGCATGCTCTTGGACAAATGAACGGTTCGTCTGTTTGATTGCAGAGCTGCTCCGACGGGATTTATTCTAATGTTTAACCTCAAGCATTGGCTTGTCAGCAGGAAGCATCTCCAGCATGGTGAGCTATTTTGGCTCACGCTCCAAGCTTGTAGCTAGTTTTTACAGCACTGCCACTCCAAGTGTGAGGCAAGTCGTCACAGGGCACTAGGAGTTGCTTTGGAGAAGAGTGTCTCGCTCTCCTGATCTCTTGATCATCTTCACTGGTCTGAGCGACTTGCACAGCACGGCTTCCATTGAGCAATGGCTAACCAGAGCTGAGTCCTAAAGGGAGCAGGTACTTCACATAATGATAATAACAGACACGCTGTGACATTCAAATCACTCCAGGCGATGAATTAATTTAGCTGTTTTCATTTATCAGCAAGAGAGCATCATACTTTTTCTTTCCCTGGCAGAAAAGCAGGTGGAAATAATGCACTGTTCCCCAGACAGAGGCAGCAGGTGCCTCTTTCATCAAGAACTGTGACACACCCTCTGCTTCTATTGCTGTGCCTAAAGTGGGTCAGAGAAAATCCTCCCTCCCCACAACCAACTCTCGACAGACAAGGTTTAAACATGCTTCTGTATAAGATATTCCCCTCCCTATTTTCATGATTAAAATACTTTTGAAAACCTCATTTTGAACGTCTGACATTGCTCTCAGCACAGCAGGAAAGAACCGTATTGGCACAACAGCACAATGTAGGAGTTGTGCATTGGTGCTGGCAGACGGGTGCAGCCAGTGTATGGAGTCCAGATCTCAAGGCAGCCTACTTGGCCCTGCAGTTTCCACCCATTGTGTTTATCACCCACCTGGAATAAGGTGACAGTGAGTTCAGGAGACCACATTCACATGCCCACAAGGTCTACTGTAATGGGCTGGAGCTTCTAAGGGATCCAACCTTCTTCTTTTTTTTTTTTTTTTTTTTGAGAGAGAGAGAGAGAGGTGTGAATACATGGCTCTGTGTTGTGAATCTTATTGGGTTCTGGAGCAAACTTGGAGTTCCCTTTATTCTTAAACCCAGGTTTATTTATTTATTATTTGTGGTGTGGTGTAGTGGTTAAGAGCGGTAGTCTCGTAATCTGGTGAACCGGGTTTGCGTCTCCGCTCCTCCACATGCAGCTGCTGGGTGACCTTGGGCCAGTCACACTTCTCTGAAGTCTCTCAGCCCCACTCACCTCACAGAGTGTCTGTTGTGGGGGAGGAAGGGAAAGGAGAATGTTAGCCACTTAGAGACTCCTTAGGGTAGTGATAAAGCAGGATATCAAATCCAAACTCTTTTTCTTCTTCTTTATTTATTTATACGTACCCCGCCCATCTGGCTGGGTTTCCCCAGCCACTCTGGGCAGCTCCCAACAGAATATTAAAAACACAGTAAAACATCAAACATTAAAAACTTCCCTAAACAGGGCTGCCTTCAGATTTCTTCTAAAAGTCAGATAGTTGTTTATTTCCTTGACATCTGGCGGAAGGGCATTCCACAGGGCGGGCACCACTACCAAGAAGGCCCCCTGCCTGGATCCCTGTAACCTCGCAGTGAGGGAACCACCAGAAGGCCCTCGGAGCTGGTCTCTAGGATAAGATCTGTGCTGTGCAAAATTACTCACAGCCAGTGGAGACTAGAAGTGGAAGACAAGATCTGGCCAGCAGACCAGATGTGAAACTCCCCTGTGCTCTGCAGACCACTTTTGCAGATGGGCACATCCACCCACTTGTCAGTTCCCTGATATCACCATGATCTCAGGTGCTGGAGATTCCTCACTTGTGTGAATTCAAGCTATATCTGTGAAGGAAGACACTGTACAGCTCAAGCCGTGGCTGTCAAAGAGCAGGGAGCACACTTAACAGTTCTTCCTTTTAGTCACAGATTGACATTTCAACCCATGGTTCGGACTTTCCCAAACCAGGTGAAGGTGTGTGGGTTTGTTCCTTTGGTGGAGGGGAAGAGCAGGATAGAAATGTAATCATAAATAAAATGACAGTAAATAGATTGGGTCTGGCAAGTCTAATTAGGAGATTCCCCACCCCTGGTGTGGAGAGAACATTGAGTTAGATGGACCAATCATCTGACTCGATACAAGGCAGCTTCCTATATTCCTGTGTTCCTCTGCCTCTATGGGAGGAATTTAACACTACATAAGCAAACTCTCATTCAACAGGATGTCACCTTCCTCTTCTCCTTGCTGCAGCCCCTATGCACCCCAAAAATCTGCCCTTGAACCAGATTTTGAGGGCACACGGGGAGGCTGCAGGGGGGAAGAAGGGAAAGTAGAGTCCCGTTCAGTCAGTTCCTTTGCACCCAGGCAACTTGCTTGGAATGCAACACTTTGCTGTCATTACTGTATCCAGGACTTTCAAGTAAGCCAAGCAAAGTGGAAACATTTTTCTTCCCGAAGTGCAATACTTCACATTTGTCTTCATTGTATCGATTGCAGGCTAACTCTCCTATTTATCAGGATCATTTGAGTCTTTAATCCTATCTTTTAAAGCATTTACGATCCTTCATCACAGTTCTGTTTTCCAAACAAATACGCATTTTGTTCTCTGTTCATGTTCTTGATGGAAATATTGATTCAGTGCAATCTATTCCCCTTTCAGCGGACGTCAGAGTCATAACCACTATGTCTGTGATCACCAACTTTAATTTATTTCCTGTTACAAATTCCCAGCTTAGGGACATAGATTGTGAACAAGTTCTGAACACAAAATGGGAGATTAAAGAAAGAGACCAGGCAGCGGAGAAAGATACCTGCCACAGTACCTCTAAAATACCTCAGAATTGTTTGAAAACTTGGTGGCTTTTAGGCAGTACTAAGTAGCTGTTCCAATCACCCCATAGCTGTTTGGGTAACCAAGGGAGAGGCTCTGCAGAAGCCTTTTTCACATGAATCAATTCCTAGCAGGTAGCAGATAACCTATCCATTCTTAAGGAAAGCAGCCCTGAGTGCTCACTGGAAGGACAGATCCTGAAGCTGAGGCTCCAATACTTTGGCCACCTCATGAGAAGACAAGACTCCCTGGAAAAGACCCTGATGTTGGGAATGATTGAGGGCACAAGGAGAAGGGGATGGCAGAGGACGAGATGGTTGGACAGTGTTCTCGAAGCTACCAACATGAGTTTGACCAAACTGCAGGAGGCAGTAGAAGACAGGATGCTTGGCGTGCTCTGGTCCATGGGGTCACGAAGAGCTGGACACGACTAAATGATTAAACAAGAACAATTGCGAATCTACGAAGACTTCTACAGTGCATCATTGTTGGGGGTGCCTTTGAAGGCTACTCAGAAGCTTCAATTGCTTGAAAACACAACAGCCAAATAATTGACTAGGATTAAACATATGGAATCTACTGGTATCTTGTTGGTATTAAACATCTTCCCTGGTTTCTTATGTGCTTCCAAGTACAATTGAAAGTGCTGGCATTGACCTGTAAAGTTATCTAAAGGTGAATATCAGAATATCCCAAAGGCTGGTGTACCCATACAAATCTGCCCATTCATTAAAATAATCATCAACGGCCCTTCAGGGATTAGTCAAGTAGTGACAGGAAAGAGAGATTTTTTTCTGTTGCACTTATGGAACAATTATGGAACACCCTCTTCAGAGGTGCTCATCTATCACCTGCTATCATGAATTTTGGCCAAATAATTCAAGAGTTTTAAAAACAAATATACATTATTGTACTTATTATATGTCTGTGATCAATAAGTAAAACATTTGGCTTTAACTAGGGATGGGTAAATATGCCAATTTCAGTTTCCCTCAGTTTGTCATTTTCCTAATGTTAAATTCAGTTCTCATTTCTGCAGCAATTTAAAAAAAAATCTTAATGAAAATTCATCACCCTTCACCATAAAGTTCCAGGACAAAAAGGACATAAAATTACAGCAATTTAAAAACACAATATTAAAAGGTGTTCATAAAATCACAGTCACAAGGAGGTACACACATTTTTTTTGTATGTCATTTTAACTAACATGCAAATTTTTGCACTCAATTTCCCCTAACAAAGTGAATTGTTGCATGTTAGTTTCACTAGTATATGTAAAGATATGCACACTTTCCCCTAGGAGGTGCGTTTTGGTACATACCGGAGGCCTGCATCATAAAATTCAGAGATATGCAAATTTCAAGGGATATTTATACTTCAGTTCACATACTGTTCTGAGAAATGTCAGTTACAAAATTTCTCATAAAAATGCAAATAAAAATAAAAATGAATTTGTTCCTCATCCCGTTTGAACCACTTCACCAGCCACTCCTGTACCACAAAGAAAAGAGATGCTCTGTGACTTTGATGGACCTGTCACAGGCCATTCAGCTGTGGTGTCTTTTCTCATAACAGGAAGAAAAAAGCCTACATTGAGACGTGCTGGGAAGAGGTACGAGTGGGAGACTTTGTGCAGCTGCAATGTAATGAGACCGTCCCTGCGGACATCCTGCTGCTCCACACCTCTGATCAGAAGGGGATCTGTCACTTAGAGACATCAAATCTTGATGGCGAGACGAACCTTAAGCAAAGACAAGTTGTGAAAGGATTCTTTAATCAGGTATGCCTGGAAGCTACTTTTGCAACTTGTCTTCCCTCTGTTCTTTTAGTAGTACCTCGGTATGCAAAGAAATTTAAGACAGAAGCACACAACTGTCCAGCTGGAGGGAACCTTTAGCAGGATAACTTCTGGCAAACCCATTTGGCAAAATGTGCTTTGATTAGCTTACACAAGACCATTTCCACAACTGCCACCATGTTGGCTTCAGGTGCAAGATCAAATGTGACTCGGAGCTCCTGTGTGGCAAAGTGGTCTGAAGAGATGTCGTGTGAACCAGCCTCAAGCCTTTGGTACTGAATTACTGTGTTTGGAAGGCAGGGCAGAGAGATGACACTATTCTAACACTATAGTAATCCTATATATAATATACACTGGTAGGTGCCTCTCCAAAACTATATAACTACAGCAGTGAGAGTGCCTTAATCCAGGCTGGCACAGCCAGTGGAATGCCAGCCATTTTGTGTGGCACTTAACAAATCCCTCATTGATGCAGGCAAGAAGCATGGCAGAGCAGTGAAACAAAGGTGGGCCAAACAGATATAAAATCAGCAGGTTTACACTGTAATGCAAAAAGAAATGGTCTTCTATTTCGGGAGATCAGAATCACATAGTAACTCGAAGAGATAAAGGAAAGAGGCTTTCAAAATCTGAGAGGGAGACAACATTTGATTGTTCTGAAAATGAAATTTAGACATGCTGGGGAATGGAAACTCAAGCTGGTAAAGTTAAGGTGGCCAAATCTTAGAAATCTGGCCCAATTCAATGTGCTAGTAAAAAGGTAAAGGTAAAGGGACCCCTGACCATTAGGTCCAGTCGCGGACGACTCTGGGGTTGCAGCACTCATCTCGCTTTATTGGCCGAGGGAGCCGGCATACAGCTTCCGGGTCATGTGGCCAGCATGACTAAGCCGCTTCTGGTGAACCAGAGCAGCGCACGGAAACGCTGTTTACCTTCCCGCCGGAGTGGTACCTATTTATCTACTTGCACTTTGACGTGCTTTCGAACTGCTAGGTTGGCAGGAGCAGGGACCGAGCAATGGGAGCTCACCCCGTCACGGCGATTCGAACCGCCGACCTTCTGATCGGCAAGTCCTAGGCTCTGTGGTTTAACCCACAATGCCACCCACATACCTAATGTGCTAGTACTAGCATATAAAGTGCTAAATAGTTTGGACCTGAGTACTTTCCCCAATATCAGCCATCTCAGACCTTATGTTTGGCAGGTGAGGCCTTGTTGGTGGTGTTCATGCATTCAGAATCACATTATTTTCTTTTCTACTCATTCTTTAAGGAAGATAGTTGTGTGTGCAGCCACAAATACATTTGATGCTACTTTTTACAACACTGTATAATTGATGTCTAAGCAATGTTTTTATATAGAAATACACACACATAAATACATAGGCCTGAAAACACACATACATTATAACTGGGTTCAAAATTAGAACACATTTCAACCTGACAGGTTAATAACAAATATTGGGCTCACTGTAAATTACAGTGTTGAGTGGCAGTTGTTTCTGATGTAAATTTAAATGCTTGATGTTCCTTTTTCACTATGCAGCTTGTTAGTCTTTCAGAAATAGTGCACTGATTTGCTCCTGACATAACAGGAACTCACTGTGGGTTTTGTTTTGTTGCAGAATGCTGAATTTGAACCAGAACTTTTCCAAAGCACAATTGTTTGTGAAAAACCCAACAACCATCTCAACCGATTTAAAGGCTATGTGTAAGTACTGCAATGTTTATCCCTACATTCATAGATGTCTCAGACAAACTTCATTTGTACCTACCTATCTATAACCCGGAAGTGTCTGCGGACAGCGCTGGCCTATAGAGTGAAATGAGCACACAACCCTAGAGTCTGGCAAGACTGGCCCGTACGGGCAGGGGTACCTTTACCTTTATCTATAACCTGCACACCCGGCACTGTTGCACAACAGAAAGCAGAAGGAACCTCCCAAGATCTTCATACACTGAGCATAAAGAGTGCTCTGCAGTACCGCTCTTTGGTGACTCTGATGTGGACCTTGGGCAGAGTATCTGTAATGTAGATACTCTGCCATTGGGCTCTGGTTTGAGGCCACAGTATGGCCTTGAAACAGGGTGGCTAACTTGAGGTCAGATGTTTGGGGATTCTGTTAACCTTGACCAGCATACCAATGGTCCAGGAATGATGGGAGCTGGGGGTCCAGCAACATATGATGGGCCACAGGTTAGTCACCCCTGGTTTAGAAATGTGATATATTTGTGTGTAAGACTGAAGTCCAGTACATGGTTACCTAGAAATAAGTCTTGTTGAACTCACCAGGGCTTATTTTTTTAGTAGATATGTGTGGGATTGCACTGTAAGAGCCAAGAAATAAATGGAAAATCCTTTTCTTCCTTGTAGGGAACAGCCTGACCTCACACGAATTGGTTTTAACAATGAAAGTCTCCTTCTTCGTGGATGCACAGTGAGGAACACAGAGCTTACAATAGGAATTGTTGTCTATGCAGGTAATGTTTTCCCCCACGTAGTTGCTGAGAGAGTGCTTTTAAGTCTATTCAGCCCAGAAATATGATTTGTTCCTTTGTCCCAACAGTCATCCATGCAACCTGAAATTTGTTTTGCACTCGCAGAGTCTCATCTAATCAAGGTAGCAATGCTAGATAAACTAACTTAGGAGTAAGTCTGACTGCATTTCATGGAACTTGCTTCTGAGTAGACATGTAGGAATGCACTATAAGTATGCCCAACAAAAATAAATGCGTATATAAACTGTTATAAACTTCATATTTGAAGGATCTACCTTTTTTAATCAGTGGGATTAATGATTTGATTTGAAATGCCATGCAGTAGAGTCGTAGATTTGGCATTCCCAGTCCTCCCTTAGACCTATGTCTATATAGCATATTAGTGTTAACACTCATTTGTTTGCCATTGGGGTTTACCATTGTAAATGGTAGGGAGGTCAAGAGTGGCTTTGGCTAAACTTGTTGCTTAATGAAAGGTCAGTTTATGGGGATAAAATGTGCATCAGTGAAACTATTTGGCTGCCATACCCGTGAGTATGCTTAGATACAGATTTGTACTATTTGTGCTCTAATTGTGTTTTGTATTTTCTTCTTACACAAAGACACCCTGGGAACTTTTATAAAAGAGAGGGGAATTAAATAAAAAAGTTATACAGTATTTGAGCAATACCTAACCAGGAACAGCCACAAACAGTCAGAAGGGAGACAAACATGTCTTGTCCCACTTGGTAATCCAGAATGGGTACCCAGAGAAGCTACTTACAAAGAGAACTGAATCCACTGTGAAGAAAGCACTTTTATAATAGAGAGCAAGAACCTGGTTCCCTCCAGATGTTGATGGACAACAACTGGTCATTGACTGTACTGGCTGCAGCTGTTGAGTGAGAGTTGGAGTCAAACAACATCTGGAAGGCTTCAGGTTGGCTTTCCCTTTTTTAGGTTTTCCAGGGCTCCAAGACATTTCAATCTACTGCTCTGTCCTGTGTCCTCTTGTCTGGAAGTATTGCTGAAAACAATGCAACTTGCTCTGAGTAAACATTTTCATGACTGGGAATGTTACCCAACTGCATGCCCTTGGACATCCATGAAAAAAGAAAGTTGCAGCTGTGGTTGTGATCCTGATCAAGACTGTCATTCCAAAAAGAGAGCATTTTGAACTAACTTCCTCCCCCTGCTATGCCTGTTTCAATGACAGCTCCTGACTTTAGGACTGTGCCTTTAGGAATACTGGGGAGGACCTAAAGGCACATTTTAGGAATATTCATTCCTAATAAATCCCTCTGCAAAACTGTCTATTTGCATCGGAGACCTTTGATGCTGGGACTGTCACTTGATATCTTGTTCACACACAGCTCCACAGCGGCCATGCTCAGAGCAAGGGAAAGCAGGGAACTCGGAAATCACCATGAGGGGTACAGAATAAAGTCTGGTTTCCCTTTCATGTTTCGTGGTTAGAACTTCAAATACCCATCCACTGAAATTGGAGCAATTTTATTCTAATTTAGTACACATTTTCTTTTTGGGCCTGCTGTTTTGTTGGTACTTCAGATTCACTTCAAGAAGAGCTAAGTAACATTAAAATTACTCACTGCTGGATCTGACATATTGGGCTTTCTTTATGTTCACACAGAAAGTGCACTAGCAGCTTCTCATTAAGTCAATTTGGTTGCTGTGAAATAGTCAAACATACTTAAAAATCAGTCGGCCATCTAATTAGATTCTAACACTTTTAAGTACTTTGTCTCTTCTAACCTCAAGTAGCTGTTCATTGTGAATACAGTGTATGTTTCTACAGTGTTCAGACACTGACACAAAATCCCTTTCTTTGCTGACTTCAGTCATACTTTGGGTTACAGACGCTTCAGGTTGCGTTTTTTTGGGTTATGGACTGCCAAAACCTGGAAGTACCAGAATGGGTTACTTCCAGGTTTCAGTGGTCGCGCATGTGCAAAAGCGCCGAATCGCGACCTGCATGTGCGCAGACGCGCTGCTGCGGGTTGCGGACGCTGCGGGTTGCGAACATGCATCCCGCACAGATCACATTTGCAACCCGAGCGTCCACCATATAAGGAAGTGACTCAAAAGGAAATATCCTACACTAAGAACGGTGATAGTTATAGCAGGTTATAGTAATAGTGATGGTTGCACAAGCTTACCACTCCCACAAACAGTGTATTCAAGTAATGCTTCCAGGAGGTGGATTGGTTGTCAAATGTATTTCACTGAGTAACATGCTCGAGGGAGCTCTATATGAACACCCACATCATATTATAGTATTAGGAAACTGTGCTGACTTTAAAGTAAGGTATCTCTAGACTTTAGTGTAGAACTGGGTGGAACATAACAGTTGTCTTGCTGGATCAGATCCCACAGCAACCAGATGGGCCTCAGGAGCTCACAAGCAGAGCATGATGGAGAAAAGCATCATCTGTGGCATGTTCCCTGCACCTGTAAAACAAAGATTTACTGCTTCAAAGTGCAGAGTTTCCTTTTAACTGTTATGGATAATAGCAATGGATAGATTGATCCTATATGTGTCTAATCCCTTAGAGCTAGGTAAGGTGGTGAGCATCATAACATATTCTGGCAATGAATCGCATAAGTTAGTGATATAATGTGTGAGGAGCGACTTCCTTTTAATGCACAGAACCTCTGGGAACGACAGTGGGGAGAAAGAGAATTCCTCTCTGTTCATTATAAAGGGTTGCTGGGATAAAGCTCTGCTTTCCCCTGGTGGATTCTTCCTCAGCAAGGCATCTACCCTAGAAACAATATTAGCCTTAGGTTGTGTACAAACATATACATGCCCATCCCAGGTTTTTTTTCCTTCAGCTGTTCTACAGCAGCTTCTCCACACAGGTGGACATCTTACCCTTTTTTATTCTTAGAGAGCTGAATGTACATTTATTCAGTCAACAGCCCAGCCCTATGCATGTTTACTTGAAGATTAGTCCTGCTGTTTTCTATGGGACTGCTTCCCTGGTAAGTGGGTTTAGGACTACTGCCTAAATATTTTTAAAACATTGAAAAGGGGCTTCAGGGAGGAGTGTGTAGGTGAGTTTCTTGACACTGGTTTCCTCTGGCTTCTCTTGTAAATGGCAGAACTGGTCAACATGCAGTGTGTGCTTCAATGGTGGGAATGCCACTCAAACTATGTACAACTCAAAATACACTTAGTGATGTTTTACACCAATTTACCTAGGGCAGGCACTAGACTAAGATTCTTGTAAGTTCACCAAACCCCCTCAATCCTTTTTTAAAGATTTGTATTTTGTTGGTTACTTTCCAAGTACTAATTTGTTCTAATAAGGAGGACAGTTTTAATGGTAAGTGAATATATTGTTCCACGCCTCCCCAGCTGAGTAGCTGCACAAGATTCCAGGGGATGCACGCATGCTGCTCGGGGTTAATACTTCCTTTGGGAATGAGGCACAATAGATGCTACAGTGTCATTTTGTTATATGCTTTATTTACACATATATGCAACCTGAGCCTATGTGCCAGCTTATAGCAGCAACAATGAGCCCAGCGCCATCCTTTCTCTGATGCCTATTTTGCACTGCAGGGCACAACCCAGCTAATGCTTCCTGATTACACCATTCCCAACTCTAACCCCATAGCCTCTCAGTTTTCATTTTCTATCTGGGAGGAGAGGGAAGTCTCACATTTGCATTCTCACACCTATTTCCTTTGATCCTGTGTTGTGCCAACACCTAATCCTTTGATGCCTGAACTTTCTAAGTGTTTATGCCCACCAGGCAGTCACCTCACAAAGAGGTGACTTTATTACCTGTCTGACAATTTATTATTGTCTGTCTTTATTAACCATTGTTCCTTTGGCTAAGATTACAATGTCCAATACACAACACAGGAAGTGTGCCTAGGTTCATTAACTCTTCACATATGCTCATTCCAGGGGATTAACAGTGGCTAACTCACATTTTAAATACACATGAGCCTGGTTATTACCAGTCCTAACATACCAGTTTTAATTAAATCATTAAACCCAAGCATTTAGCACCCACAGATCTATAGCAATATTGTTACAGCACCTAGACAAGGTTTCCTTTTATTAGATAGATTGCTGCTTTATTGCCCAGAATAGCGAGCTAATGGGAGCCAATGGCCGTTAGCATCCCCTCACTTGCTGTCCCTGGATGCAATATGCACCAGAAATTTGGGGAGGTAACACAGAGACCCCAGCTACAGGGAGGGGATGCTATAACCAAGTATGAATGTAAAGAATGTTATAAGAAAAAAAGCTGCTCCTTTATCCCTTATGGGTATCCAAGAGCCCATACAGAGTCCTTATGTAGGTTTCTATCGGTAGGAGAAAATAACAGAGCCAACCAGAGAGTATTGAGAAGCAAAGCAGCTATCTTTATTAAACTGTTGCAACTCTCCCCACGCAGGGATGGAGGAGAGGAACCCAAAACCCAGAACACTGGTGTGCAAGCTCTTATATAGACTTTTGAAACTGCCTACCCTTTAGCTCTAAGGGACGCAGGTGGTGCTTTGGGTTAAACCACAGAGCCTAGAACTTGCTGATCAGAAGGTCAGCGATTCGAATCCCTGCGACGGGGTGAGCTCCCGTTGCTCGGTCCCAGCTCCTGCCAACCTAGCAGTTCGAAAGCACGTCAAAGTGCAAGTAGATAAACAGGTACTGCTCCAGCTAGAAGGTAAACAGCATTTCCGTGTGCTGCTCTGGTTCGCCAGAAGCAGCTTAGTCATGCCGGCACATGACCCAGAAGCTGTACGCCGGCTCCCTCGGCCAGTAAAGCGAGATGAGTGCCGCAACCCCAGAGTCAGCCACGACTGGACCTAATGGTCAGGGGTCCCTTCACCTTTTACCCTATAGCTCAAGACCACCCCCCAAAACATCATACATACATCACAGAAAGAGGTGGTCCCCAGTAGAAATTTAAGTGTGTTGCTTCTCTCCTGTCTGCCAGGATACCTGATAATGCCTTATCTGATTGCCTTTTCTGGGTAGCCTGGCCATTCCTTTGAGATGGTAAATATTTAGTTCCTGAATCTCTTACGCATATTGATAGTGTGCTCAGCTTAACAAATACTTGCCAGACTGTATTTACAGGGAGATGTAAACACTACAGTCCAAAGACAATTGGAAAGCTTTTCCCATTTCCTTCCTCCTTGCAGAGAAATATTTGAGGTCAATTTGAGAGAGTCAAAATGGCTTCAGGTTTGTTACTATTTCAGACACGTGGTTTATATACTTATGTATGTGTTTGCCTTATACATTTATGAACATTTATTTTTTATATATAAGACCTTAGAATTCCTATAACAAGAAAAAGAAGGTTTCAGTTTACAACTTCAGATCATAAAGTCCTTTTTACAGATCATTTATATTTGATGTGAGACTTAATGTTGTGTACATGAATTTATCTAAAGTCTAGCATTCAACCATTCTTAAGATAATAAAGTCATATGACTGTTCCTTCCTCTTCTTCTTTTTCTTGAAGGCCCTGAAACAAAAGCCATGTTAAACAACAGAGGTCCTCGTTATAAACGCAGCAAAATAGAACAACGTCTGAATATTGATATATTCTTTTGCGTGGGGCTGCTCTTCATCATGTGTCTCACTGGAGCACTAGGTATGGAGTAATGATGGAAACTTTGTTCCTGCATTTCAAGAAGCCTTTGCAATAGGGATGTGCTTCACTGCTAAAATTAATAGCTTATTTTTGGTGGGCTTCCTAGATTGCTGCTGAGAGAACCAATTGCTTTCAATATGTAGCAGGGAAAAGGATTGCTTTGTAGCAATTTTACGATAATCCTGCCCTACTGCGACCACGATTTGCTGGGGTGTCAAACTCTGATGAAAACAAGACTATTGAGCCTTCCACAAATAAATATTTGGCAGGGCATGTAAAGGTTCCTGTAATTGTATCCTGGTTTCTAAGTGGCAATACACAAGTGAGTTGCAAAACACTGCACTATGCGTTGCAAGGTTTCATAGTGAGTTTCTTTTTCCCAGCATAGAGTGCCCTGGAGAAATCTGGCATGACATGGCAGTAAGCCAGTCAATTAACCAGACTAGTACTGAAGGACCCAGAAGTGAAGAATCCTCTTCAGCTGAACAACAGCACAGATTTAATTATTATATTTTACTGTTGGTACTTCAGCTCAAAATGAGTTTCTTGACTTAACTGACATTGCAACTTGATCGGTTTTCCGGGTGGATGGTGGATGTTCATCAGAAAAAGGAAAGGGGTTCAGGCCAGGTGGGATGAAAATGCGGGTGTCTTGCAGCACAAACCTTTACAAGCCTATTCAGAAACAGGGACAGCTCAAGTTATGCTGGAGCCCTAAGCTACATTAAATTTAAGAGGCCCCATAGCATTACCAAAAGATGTGTATTATTGTAACAGAAAGGGAAATGAAAATAGAAATAATATTTTTTTAATATTTGCAAATATCCTGGTACCTAGTCAAGGATGCAACTAAAAATTGACACTAACAAAAGCACTGATCTTGCAATAGGCCTGGTTTTTTAACCAATTGTATGCAACGTGAAATAAAGTGACTCTTTCTATTTAGAGGCCCTTCATAAGATGAAGGCCCTAAACTGTAACTTTGTTAGCTTGCATATAAATAAATCCAGGCATGCTCAGAAGTACAACGCATTGCATTCAATGAGGCTCACTCCCAGTTAAATGGGCATTGGATTGCACCCTTGCTTGTCAAAGATATTAACATGAATTAGCATTGCTCTCTGAAGCTTCATCCCACCAGAAGTTCACCAGATCTTCTTGCTCAGCTTTGCTCAGCTTTTCAGACGTACCTTTTGGTTACCAGAGAACAAGAGCAGCTTTGCCTTCTTTTTTCATTTTTTTTAAATCAAAATGTTGATAATGTTTAATTTTGGGGGTTTTAATATTGCATTTTAATACAAAGATATTTACTATATTTTGACCTTTTATGAGGACTTTGGTCAAAAAGCAAGCTGTAGGTCTATTAAAAAAAGTAGACATATGAATCACCTATTAATTTCAGACAAAATCCAGTTTCCCAACATTTATTTTCTGAATATTTTAAAATCAGAAAGAATAACTTGTTCGATGCTGGCATTGGAAGGGACCTTAAAGGCTGACTAGTCCAGTCCCCTGCTCCATGCAGGAAATACACTGCTACATCATCCCTGATAGTTTGTCTGACAGCACTCATAATAATAATAATAATTTATTATTTATACCCCACCCATCTGGCTGGGTTTCCCCAGTAAAAATGTCAAAGTTCCCTAGAGTGTAAATCCTTGTTTGAGCCATGAAATAAAGATAGTATGAACGATTCTAGGGAGTGAACAATAGTTTCTATAATTATTGCAGAAAGTTACTTAGGGCAGAACATTTCCACCATAAGTGGAAGTAAGTGCCTTTTGTAGCAGAAGTTCTCCAACAGTTGTGACTGTAGGTTGTTAGGTTGTGTGGCAGTTCTATACCATGTATGTATGTATTGTCTTAAGAGAAGTCTCACTAACTGGTACAGAGACAGATTTAAATTATTTCTGAGACCATAACCCAGACCACACAGAATCCACTATGATTATCCATAAGTCTTCCTCCCAGTTACTTTTCAAACCTGACAAAGACCCCAACTGTGTATTTAGAAGAATTGCAAATAGCCCAAGGTGGTATCTAGAGGATGATCTACAAAGCAATGCAAATCTCCACACACACAAAGCAACCCAGCCACACCCACATTAAACTACTGTACTGCAGATTTAAATGGTCCAGCTTCTTATATGCATTCTTATTTTACTTCTGTGTGATTGCTGCTAAAGTTTGTGTTCCTACTTAACAGGTAGTATGTGAATTGAGTAATCGTCGTTGTTCCCAGTGTGCACTTTTCCAGGTTTATTCTTCTAAAGTAGTTTGTATTTTTATGCAGGTCATGGCATTTGGAACGGGCACTTCTTAGAATACCCCTTATTTGTCATTCCTGATATAAATGGCAGCTATCTCGCTCCAGCTCTTGCGGGTTTCTACATGTTCCTGACAATGATAATCCTCTTACAGGTGGGAAAATATTTATTGCTAATGAGGAAATAGGTTTAAGACTGAGGATTAAGTCTGATTGAAATTGGGTTGGAGGCAAGGGTGCTTTCTTCCAAGTAATTGATAAGATTATGCTGTAAACTGTGTAAATTCTACTCATGTAAAAACACCAGGCAGGCCCCACAAATAACCCAGAGATGCATATTAAATAAAAGGACACATTCTACTCATGTAAAAACACGTTGATTCCCAGACCGTCCGCGGGCCAGATTTAGAAGGCGATTGGGCCGGATCCAGCCCCCAGGCCTTAATTTGCCTACCCATGTACCAGCCCATCTCACTGTAAGCATCGCTGAAGTAATCATATGAAGCACTTTGAGCATGCAAAAGTACTATATAAATTCTCTGTTACTTTTCCAGCAGACAGAACATTATTAGGGACTGAGAGGAATGTTTCGGTGTTAGCATTAATCCTCCCAGCCGCATCCTACAAAATTACTGCAGGACTTTAGAACATTGCTGTAGACTATTTGGCTTCTCCTTGTTTATAGGAAATATTCTTCCTGTCTCCCTTTATATACTAGAAACCTAATATATAAAACAAATGACCCAACCAGACATTGCTTTGGGAGCCCCATGATCAGGTGTCCTGTGTTGCTACTTTTTCAAAAGGCTAAAGTAGTGTACGCGGGTGGGGAGAATCAGATCACAGCTGGCCCGCCAAAAGAGGAGGGTGTTGTTTTTATCTTTGTGGAGCAAAACATGCAGGTTTATGTGGGTAACGTTGTAAACAAAATCTGCCCTTTTTCTCTTATGAGGTATCCAAGAGCCCGTATAGAGTCCTTACATGGGTTTCCTATTGGTAGGAGAAAATAACAGAGGTCACCCAGAGAATATTGAGAAACAAAGAAGCTAGTAAGCCTGATCATTATTGTTCTCCTGCAACAACGTGCTCCCCTCACACACAGGAAAGGAGGAGGACCCAGAACCAAGGTGTGCCTGCCCTTATATAGACATTTTAAATTCCCTGCCCTGGAGCTCCAGACCACCCCTCCATACATCATACATACATCACAGAAGGGGTGTAACCCAAGACCATCCCCCACAAACATCATACCTACAGCACAGAAAAGGTGGTCTACAACAGAAATTTGAATGTTGTTGCTTTTCCTGTCTGCCAGGTTTTCTGATAATGCCTTACCTGATTGCCTTTCCTGGTAGTCTGCCCATTCCTTTGAAAAGGTGATTACTAAATTCCTGTAACAAGGAAGGTTTTTTTCACCTCCTCCTTCCTTGCAGAGAAGCATTTGGTCAGCTTGGGAGTCAAAATGGTTTTAGGACTGTCTACCTGTGCTGCTTCAGACATGTGGTTTATATTTATTTGCTTGGTTTATTTATGAACATTTATTATATATCTAAGAACTTAAAATTCTTATTTCAGTAGCAGTAGCTTCTGCCCTTTGGAGAAGATACAGCTCCGGGGACCAAATCTGGACTGGAGAGAAAGCATAAAAGGAAAGGCCAGATGTCCCATTTACACTAGGACTTATCAGGTCTCTCACCACAGCTCCTCTCAGCCCATTTAAAGCTTTTAGATAAATACAACACTGGTCCTGAAGGTTGGAGGAGTTTCCATAGTGGCATTTGATATGGTGCTGGGGCAGAAACCAGAAAGAGGAAATGTAGGGTTGCCATATTCCCCAAATGAAAATCAGGAAATATTCTTTTTTTTAAAAAAAATAGCCCTACTTGCCATACGTCCAGGTTTCCCCAGACATTTTGTTGATTTAGCGAAAATCCGCCTGGATCCCATCCCGATTTCTAGGATGGCAGCCCTAAAGGTTAGGGTTAGGGTGCTCACACACAAATGTAGAGGAGCCCATTTAATCCATTATGCCAATAGTCTTCTTTTGGTTTTCAGTAGCAAGTTAACTCACCTCAGCTGTTAAAGGTGCAGGAGCCCTGTCCTCCATTTTATCTTTTCAACTAATTGATACTTCAACCAACAAAGTTCAACAAAACCGGCTAACGAAAAGAATAAATAATTCTCATTACACTAAACAATAACACTGAATATCAGTATCGGTGTAGGGATAAAAAGATAAATTGGGATTGAGATGTGTCCAGGTAGTGATATTTGAGGCCCATGTGAGAGATAAGAAAAATGCATTTATTTTCCATTTTATTGTAGTAGCTGATGGAATATAAATAAATAAATAAATAAATAAATAAATAAATATGGTTATGAATGACAAACAACCTTCTGAGCTGTTTTTAAAACTCCAAAGGGAAGCTATATTTTACATTAGAAATGTAACTGAGCCCATTCAGCAAGGGCGGGGAGGGAGAGAGGACATATTTTGTTTTTCATAACAAATACGAGCAATGTAAGCTTGTCCTTACAGACTGTGTTTAAGATGATTATTAGCTTTCCAGAAGATACCTCTGGGAGTTTGACCTCATATACAGTTAATATGTCTGTGTATTATTACCACATGAATACTGCATGTCTATTTCCTATATTTATAGGTCACCCCATAGCAAAAAGCTCTCCAAATTAGAAAGATGTAAAGGCTGTAGCAAAATTTGAAACATCTAGAAAAACAAACATGTACTTTCCTGGTGTTCAAGGGCATGAAAGTAGGCACCAAGTAGGTTTCCCAGAGGAGGGCATTCTACCACTGGGTAGCCACTCCTGAAAAGCCTCTTTCACTCATTACCAGGTGCTACACCTCACATGTTCCTCTGACAAGTCAATAGGTTTATTGTTCTAGTTGACGGTCGTGACACATTCCTCTCATGACAATCTCTGGGTACATGTCGAAAGGGGCAATCCTTCAGATGTTGTGGTCGCAAACTGTGAAGGGTTCTGAAGGCCGAAGCCAGGCTTTTGGAGTGGGCCTGGAAACAGACTGAAGACTAATCCACACTTCTTGTCCCGTACCTAGAAAGAACAAGTCTGAGCAGTTGTCTCCTTCTCCCACTCCTTTCCAAGGAAAAGCCAACTCCTTGTCCCACTCCTTTCCAAGGAAAAGCCAACTGCTACACTCTTGTATGAAAAAAAATTCTGGCTGTGGCTGACTTCTGTTGCATAGTCATGCATCCTTGTCCTGTAGTATGAATCTCTTGGCAGTACATCACTCCTCTATAAAGGTGAAAAGTTATTTGGTTCTCAGTAGCAGTTCATTTCAATGTCCAAATCTCTTTTGTTCTGTTTAGCTAGCGTCTGGTGATCCAAATGCTTTAGGAGCACAACCAATGCATTCAACTGTGGAGTCTAGACAGCAATGAGAAAATGTGCAGGCATTTTTGCTGTCAACTTTTATCTACTGGGTTTTTTAGTTAGTTCCCTCCAGGAAGTCTTGTTAGAGCAGCCAGCATGAAATCTTGCTTCCAACGAATTTCTAACATTCTGGGCAATGTTCTCTTTCAGATTTTGATCCCCATTTCCCTCTATGTATCCATTGAACTAGTCAAGCTAGGTCAAGTCTTCTTGATTCATAATGATATCGACCTGTACAATGAAGAGCTAGACTTACCCATACAGTGTCGAGCACTAAATATCACTGAAGACCTGGGGCAAATTCAGTACATATTCTCTGACAAAACAGGGACCCTGACGGAGAATAAGATGGTGTTTCGACGTTGTACAATTGATGGGAGAGAATTCTCACATCAGGAAAATGGTAAGACGTGTACTGTCTCTATAACCCTGGGCTACATTGAATGTGAAACATGGTCTTTCTGCCATATAATCTGGAAGTTGCTTTGGAAGACAGATGATCTTAGCTTCCTTCCCTCTTTAAAAGCCATGTTTAGCACATACAGATGTAAAGAAAGTTTATGAGACCCAGTGTGGTGTAGTGGTTAAGAGCAGTAGACTCGTAATCTGGTGAACCGGGTTCGCGTCTCCGCTCTTCCACATGCAGCTGCTGGGTGACCTTGGGCTAGTCACACTTCTCTGAAGTCTCTCAGCCCCACTCACCTCACAGAGTGTTTGCTGTGGGGGAGGAAGGGAAAGGAGAATGCTAGCCGCTTTGAGACTCCTTTGGGTAGTGATAAAGCGGGATATCAAATCCAAACTCCTCCTGAGCAGTTTTACCTGTATCCCCCAGCAGCCACTGAGGAGGTGGGAGATGTAGACTGCACAACCAGGCAATTTGAAGGGGATTTGTGACCACCTGTTTGCAGGTAGGGAGGCTGGGTCACATAGGACAGCCATCTGGCAGCAGAGGAGCCTCCAGCAATTGGAACCTTTGCGACCCATTTCTTCAACTCTCCATTGCTGCTCTATGACAACCTCTAAGGTACAAGCAAACTCCCACCTTCCCCTTTGCCCACTGCAGCTATATGCAGGGCTATGTAGGAGTATGAGTACTAGATAGCCCTGTTCCCAACCTGAATTTTATGCATGAAATAAGTGGGTGAAGCAAGCCCAGGATGCCAGAGACAAAGGTGCTTAGGCTGTTGTGTGTTTCCTTGTTTCATTGAGATCCTTGCTTTATTTATTATATATCCTGCTTTTATTCCAAGCAGCTCAAGATGGCATACCTTTTTCTCCTTCCAACAATCCTGTGAGGGAGGTGAGGCTGGGAGCTGGCGATGGGTCCAAGGTTCACATCTGAGTGGGGATTTGCATCCTCGTCTACCAGATCCAAGTCCAACTCTTCAACCACTACACTACATTGACCTGGGCTAAGAACTCTGCTTGTGCACTGCTCCTACACATTATGCTCATGCACATGCTGACACTCTGCACTTTGTCCTCCATTGGTGAGGACGGAATTATGGCCTTGAAATCTTCAGGGGGTCTGGTTTGAGGGGGTCTGCATGAAGTTGGACAGAAGTATTGTCTGAGAGTCCCTTCAAATAATGATGGTGGTAATGCAGCACATTTATTTTATCTCTTATAGCCAAGAGACTTGAAACGTACAAGGAGTTGGATTCAGATACTGAAGACTGGGCGAAACATTTGAGTCTACCTCCAAACAATAGTGGAGAAATTCTCAGGCAGAACAGCACTGCTAAGCCCTTGAGGAGGTGGCAGAGTGCTCGGGCTCGGTTTCAGGGACACACAAGGCAAAGATCTCTGGGTGCCATCTCTCAGTCTCAAGTGGCATTTAGCAGTACCATTGTAAGTAAGACCTTTTGCTTCTTTTAATTATAAAGTCTTTAGGAATAGATCAGAACAAATGGCAATCTGGAGAAAACTGGTATTGCCTTTTGTTCCAATTGAGCGCCTAAAGAGCAGTTTCCGCAGTGGAGAAGCAGCAAGACAAAAGGAAGTGTGAATAAGCCCTAAGCTCCAGCTAAAATACACACACGACAACAACAGACTAAATATTTTTAAAGCATAACAGCAGTAACAAGTTTTCCTTTGTAGTGTGTGGTTCTTTTTTTAAAAAAATGCACACTAGCAGGCTGCGTTCAAATGTTCGTCATGGTTTCTATAAATACTAAGCAAAACATTGATTCATGCTAAAAGACACCATGTTCATACCCCCCCCAAAAGGTTCGTGCAGTACAGTTTATGGGTTTTGCTTACGAAATGTCAGGTTTCCTAGCGCTATGTGCAAGGCATAAAAAGTGGTAGCCTCAGGTAGAATGACAATGGAAGAATTTAACACTGCTGAGAAGATGCAGTAGTTCCTGACTAAAGGTCAGTACAACATCTCCTGCAAACACCTGCCTCTTAAGCCTATTGCCAAGAAATCTGATAAGCGGCAAAAGAGCACATCTGATGTTGAGGTTTTAATAGAAAGCGTTTGTACTAGCAGCTGTCAAAGGAATCACCAAAATTAAATCCAGACTTTTTAAAAGAAAAACTTTGAGGCAACAGTCCTGATCCAGATGCTTGTGGGCAGATCTGCACAGGCAATTGTGGCCCCTTCTTTCTCACTTAGCCATAAGAGATTTTCAAAGCTCCCTTGTGTTGGGGATTGAAAAAGTGAGAGAAATTACCCTTGCATGCATTCAAACTGAACTCTCCCGTGCCTGCTCAAAGGAGCTTCCCAAATTGGCCACAATCCACAAGTCAAGTCCTCCTTATGTTCACCTTGGTTGACAGGGATGCCAGTCTCCACTGCTGTAGTTCCCCTTCTGGCCCTAGTACTTATAAGGTCTTCTGCCAGGCCAGGGGTCAGTGTCGTCAGACATCTGCTAACGTTTTGACACACCAAGGCTGACAGGACCTTCTAGCTGTCACAGCCAGATGAGTGGCAGTGAGGCACCAGTGATGCTGCCAGCAACCCTAACCAGAGGGAGGCACCAGCGTCAGGCAGCAAAGGCTGGGATATGGTAAAGAGAAGCAAATTTTTGACTTTATATGCTTCATTCAACCTGCCCTGAACCCCCTAAGGTAGCCTGTGCTGCCCTCAGGTGTGGTGGAGGATGCCATGAGACTGAAAGCTGGTCTGGACATCCTCTGTAGGGAATTGGGGAGGGGGCATCTTATCCTTTGCCTCAGGTGGCAAAAAGCCTTGGGTGGGCCATGGGCCTAACTTCCTTCTCACAATCCCTGCCATTTCTCTGACTCTTTAGTACCCGCTGCTTTTGAAGCTGATAATAACACTGCGATTCTGTACGCGCAATGTTCTTTGAAACTCTAGAACACCCAACAGAAGGTTGTTTTTCGCACAATCCTAACAATGTGAAGATTTTTTTTTTAACTGAGTAACATGTATTCCAGGAGAAGGACGTGACCCCAGATAACAGGCTGCTGATGAAAGTGAGAAATGCATCGTGCCAGATTGAACCTTTGACACCATTTATGTTTGCAAAGACCACCTCCTCCATCACAGACTTTTTCCTTGCTCTGACCCTCTGCAACACTGTTGTGGTCTCCACAGCAACCGATCCAAGACAAAGGGTAATCTCTCACTTTAACGTCTCTTTTAGGAAATGAGTTGAATTTAATAAAAGACTTGAGAGCTTTATGATGACAACTTACTTGGGGAGGTAAAAAAAAAGTCTGCTTTTGGGGTAAAGGTAAAAAAAAAAGTCTGCTTAAGGGTAGGGGGGTTTCCCCTTTAGTCTGCAATAATTCTGCAGAATCCTCGCTCTGTCTCCCTTCGTATTTCCTGCCTAACAACTTATCCTCATGTCCCTAAGGAATATGCTAATTTGAAAGTGAAATAGTATTCCCCTATATTTCTTGATTATGGCTGCAAACATCAATTGATTAATTGGCATGATTAAATGATTAAAGCCTTAATTGCAGCTTCTAAATGCATTCCAGTTCATCAGGGTAGTTGCTTCCTTTGTAAAACAGATTTTATTTTTTGTTATGAGCTTCTGAAAAAACACACTCTTGCTTGAGCCAAGGCGTATGGAGCTCAACCTCCTCCTCCTCCATACGACCCCAGTGCCACCCACTTGTTTCCATGCCTTGCAAAAGGAGGTTCTGAATGTTATGAATAAGCCATAGATACCCATTAGAAGGGTATGTTATGTTTTAAATTATGCCTGAAAGGCACAGGGTGGGTGGGTGGATAAACATAACTCAGAAATCACTAGTTTAAACACACATCCCTAGGACTTTCAGCAGGGTCCCCTAAGCCTCAGTGTAGCCTTTGGAGACTGGGGGCTGCCATGAGGATAACAGAAAGGGAACGTCAGCTTCCTCCAGCCTCATCACACACCCCAAGCTCAGAATCCAGCCCAATGAATGGGAGCCTTTTGCCTCTTTTCTTTTCTTAAATTCTTTGTGAACACATAATGGAAGAATAGCTGTCGCCTTCATTTAGGATCACCAGAAAAAGCACTATTAATATATGCAAATTGATTAATTAACTGAGTAACTAGTTAAAAGTGAGGCAATTCACTGATTTGAAATAGCTTGGTTGACAGCCTTGTTTTTGTATATGGCAGGGTTCTCAAAGGTACATGTTGCTGTTTAATTATCTCTGTACCTTTGCTCATTGTAAGTTGTTTCAATCTTCATCTCCTTCTCTGATACTAAGAATATAAACCAAACAAACAAACAAAACCCCTCTTAAATCTAGATGCTCCCTTAAGGAGCCCCTCATTGTACCTAGAGACATCACCTGATGCATACATCTTTGTCGTATGGTGATAGCAGTGTTCTACTGGTTAGAAAATGCCCCCCTTGTGTTGTAGTACATAATTTCAGCTATAATTAATCCTGATTCCCTCTTTTCCTTCAAGGTTACCATTCCGTCACCGATGAAACCATCAGCACTATCCCTGGAGAAAATTCACCAGCTGTTCCAGCGTCTAAAGCTGGCAAGCCTCAGCCAGTCTCTTTCATCAGCTCAGTCAAATTCAGACTTAGGAGAGAGTTTGACTACAGAAACCACCAGAGTCTGTGCTGACTCCGAAACAAAAGATTATTTGTCTTCTCAGAGCTGTTCCACTTTAGCAGATGATTACAGTTTTAGAAGAGATTCAGTCACTGAGAAAGACACATTTGGGGACAGCGATCCCATTCCAGCGGAGATCTGTGGGGCGGCTTACCAGGGAGCTTCCCAAGTAGAGTTTTGTTATGAGGCTGAAAGCCCCGATGAAGCTGCTCTGGTCCATGCAGCCCGGGCTTACCAGTTTACATTAGTGTCCAGGACTGCTGAACAAGTGACCGTGAGGCTGCCAGAGGGCACCCTCCTGACCTTTGACCTCTTGTTCACTTTGGGATTTGACTCCAACAGAAAAAGAATGTCGGTGGTGGTGAGGCATCCCCATACTGGCGAGATCATTGTCTACACCAAAGGGGCTGACTCTGTCATAATGGACTTGTTGGAAGAACCTTCCAGAGGTAATTTTTTGCATTTGCCAAGAAACTATCTATTGAGAATGTGTAGCCCAGTTTCCATGAAATATAGATCCTGTCTACAAAACTACAATGGAAGTAAAAGTGTTAACCATGCAAGCCATAGTGCAGAGAGAGCATGAGTAGGCAAACTAAGGCCCGGGGACCGGATCTGGCCCAATCGCCTTCTAAATCTGGCCCGCAGACGGTCCGAGAATCAGCTTGTTTTTACATGAGTAGAATGCGTCCTTTTATTTAAAATGCATCTCTGGGTTATTTGTGGGGCATAGGAATTCGTTCATTATTATTTTTTCAAAATACAGTCCAGCCCCCCACAATGTCTGAGGGAGAGTGGCCTGGCCCCCTGCTGAAAAAGTTTGCTGACCCCTGTATAACATGTAGAGCAGCCTAATTGGTAAGCCAAAATGAATAGGCTTTATGAGATCTGCAATAATACCACAATTATCTTGCATACTGTGATGCTCTAACTATTGGGCCAGATAGGCAGTGACATCCAGACTTGCCGTTGCCTTGCAGCTCCCCCCTAGAGAAACCAGTTCTTTACTGCTGCACTGGAACAAATGTCAATCGGGTTTTCTGCAGATTGACTTTCACTCCAGATTGGGTTTTCTCCATATTGGCTTATTAGTAAACAGTGGGTTTTCCTGGGGAAAGCAGTGGGGCAAGGGCAGAGCTGCTTGGATCCATGCCTAGAAAGCATGGACAAGTGGAAAACTACTCAGACCCATGCTTTCTAGTGATGGGACAAGCAGAAGTTTGGACAAGTCCTATGTAGCAGTGAGATGTCAACTATAGTGGTCCCAGGCTAGAGAAAAGCAAGTGCACTAAAGTCCCTCTACAATTAAGTGCTGAAAGGGTGATTTCAATAGGACTTAATGCTGCATTATATGGAATTATAGAATTGTAGTGTGAGAGGGATCCTGAGGGATCTCCCTGGAGCCTGCTCCAGCTCTTAGCCTTACCTTTCCCCCTATGATTCATGCGGGTTGTAAGATAGAAATTGGGTGCTTGGGTCCCCCAGGTTTTCGTGGACTACAACTCCCATCGTCCCTGACCATTGGCCATGCTGGCTGGGGCTGATGGGATTTGGAGTCTGACAACATATGGAGTGTTACATCCCTGCTGTAATACAGCAGGAACCAAGGAATTATAGACCGATAAGCTTATTATCAGTGATAGGGAAAATCTACGCTAAGCACCTTTTATCTAAACTCCTTACCTGGATGAAAAATCTAAATTTACCAGGGAAAGAACAAATAGGTTTCTCCAAAGGTTGCTCTACATTAGACCACTGCCTTATACTTATGCATTTGGTTGAAAAATATAGATCCCAAAGGCAATCTAAGATATATGCTGCTTTTGTAGATTTTCGTGGTGCATTCGACTCAACTGACCGCCCAAAGCTGTGGAGGAAACTTGCAGAATTAAAAATTGATCAGCGCTTATTGACTTTAATACAAAATCTATACTCTTCCAATGTCTGTCAAGTCAAACTTAGCACCAAAGGTCACCTTTCATTAGACATCCCAAATTCGAAAGGGGTAAAACAAGGGTGTATTCTTGCCCCCTTTCTATTTAATTTATTCTTATCAGACTTGCCAGATCACCTTCAAAAAATAGAATCACATGCCCCTAAACTTAATCAGAAACCAGTTCCTCTCTTATTATACGCAGACGATGCAGTTCTACTATCATTAACGAGTTTGGGTCTGAAACGTCTTATATCTTCTCTGATCCTTTACTGCGAATGTAATAAACTCTCAATAAATTATGAGAAGACAAAAATTTTGGTCTTCTCGAATGGTTGGAAACTAGAGAAATGGAAAATAAGAGGGCAAGAAATCCAACAAGTAAAAATCTATAGGTATCTGGGAATCTTATTCCAGAGCAATTTAGGGTGGGCAAATCATCGCACAAACGCCATAAAACAGGCAAAGTGCACCTCATCAGCAGTTGCCCGTTTTTATTATCAGAAAGGTAATCAATTTATTCCTGCGGCCAATCAGATATTTCAAACAAAAGTGCAAGCCCAGATACTCTATGGAATCCCACTATGGGTCCAAGCATATAACAGTGATTTAAAAAAGATTCACTCCAGCTTTCTGAGACGTATTCTTGGACTCCCAGCTGTGATCAAATATGAAACAATGTGTGCAGAAATAGGCATACACACAATGGAATATTGGGCCTGGTCCATCTCAATAAAGTACTGGTTACGCTGCCATTTTCGCTGCTCTCCATCAAGCCTGCTCGCTGATTTGCTCGAAGACTCCTATAAATCAAGATGGTATCAGTACCTTGAAAAAAAGATTGAATCTTTAGGCATCGAGCTGGAGCCCCTGTACAATTCTAATGAGCAATACATTTTCCATAATATCCTAACTAGACTAAAGGATGTCGAGAGACAAAATATTATGGCAGCTGTAAACAAAATTTGCTCCCCCATATTCTATGATTTAAATATCTTAGATAGCAGAGCCAATTACGTCACTAAATTAATAATTCCAGCCCAACGTAGGGCTTTTATGCTGGCCCGGTTGAATGTTTTTCCCTCAGCATTTGTCTGGGGAAGATATCAAAACATCCCTAGAAACAAGAGACTCTGCAGATGTTCTATGAATGTCCCGGACACTGTAGAGCATATTCTCTTTCATTGCCCATTGTACAGTACGCTCCGTCAACGCGTGCTGTCCCCTCTTTTGGGTGGCCTGGAACCCCAGCAAGGTGAATGTGTGGGATTCTGCCTATCCGACGTTGACCAAAGGGTAGCGGCGGGGGTAGCTGAGTTTTTGGTAGCAGCCCTCCAAGGAGCAGGTTAACAAGGAAAACCACTGACTCTATATGTATATATATATATATATATATGTATGTAGCCAACCGCTGCCTTTTTATATATATTTCAAGTCACTTACATGTTATTTTCTCTTTTATGGTTTTATTTGTACAATGCCTAATAAAGGTTTGATTTCAACAATACTTGCTTATTTTAAAGTTTCACAAGTTCTGTGTACCTGCTTATCCAGTCATTCATTGCTTTTTTTATTTACAAAAACAGGAAAAGAGTTTTTGTTATATTGTTCCAGGAGTTGAGGTGAAAAAAGCTTCTTTTTAGCATTATGGATGCCAGCAAATCAGTGTCAATCAATGACCATTTCTGCTGCAATAGATAGATAGATAGATAGATAGATAGATGATAGATAGATAGATAGATGATAGATGATAGATAGATAGATAGATAGATGATAGATAGATAGATAGATAGATGATAGATAGATAGATAGATAGATAGATAGATAGATAGATAGATAGATAGATAGATGATAGATAGATAGATAGAGAGAGAGAGAGAGAGAGAGAGAGAGAGAGATAGATGTCTTCTAAGAACTCGGTCCTAAGAGGAAAGTGATATCTGGTTGAGCACAGTAGGGGGGCTTCTAAAGCAGCTCTTCTGCTCTGACAATACATGACATTAATGCACCAGAGACAACACACTTCACATTTATGGCTTGGAAGAGATCCTTGTAATATTAACATGCTTTTACAGGTGTGAGATGGTGATTTGGCATAATCTGTAACTGGAATAAGCATCAATCTGCTTGTGTTTCACAGCTAACCTAGCCATGGAAAAGAAAATAAGAAAAGTCAGAGATCAAACACAGAAACATTTAGATTTCTATGCACAAGATGGCCTGAGAACTCTATGCATCGCTAAGAAGGTAAGCAAAAGATATTTTTTTTATTTCCTTCGTCTGAGCAATCTTACTAAAAGGGGCAATACTCTAAAGAACCAATGCTCTGCTTCTGCTCTTCTTATGACTCTTTCCAGACTGCTTTTAGAAATCCCTAATCAAATAAATATTCTCTTTCATGTAGCTTTCTGTACTCCTCCTATGCTGATTAATCATGATATAAATGGCCTGAAACCTGCAGCTTCTTTCTGCTTTATTAGAGTAGCAGTGAAGAATTCCCATCACCGCTTGTGTAAGCATTCCAAGGCTGCTCCAAAGATCATCATTTGTGGATTATGGTCTGGAGCCAATGAGCTGGAAGAAGGGAAGGGTTGTTTAGGTTTTAATGTTCATATTAACATTTCACATTATCTTGAAATGGGTGTTTGGTGGGGGAAGGAGAAGCTGCTCATCATGACACAGAAGTCAGTTTGCATCTCATTCTTAGAATTATTTCAGGCATTGCATTAAACCATGATTTGCAGTAACTATAGTTCAGACTTGAAACCATTATTTGCATTCCCAACATAGTCCCACAAGTCTGTACAGCTTCCTTTTTCTCCCACACTGTCTAAATGCCAGAACAACATCCCAAGCCACAGTGACGTAGCGTGGGGGGTGCAGGGGGGGCGGCCACACTGGGCGCAACATCTGGGGGTTAGGGGTAGGGGGCGCAAATCCACGGGTTAGGGGGCGCAAATTACTTGCCTTGCCCCGGGTGCTGACAACCCACGCTACGCCACTGCCAAGCCAAATAAGTCTCATTGTGTTCAGTGGGGCCAACATCCAGATGGATATAGGATTGCAATGTACTCACTGAGGCACACTTCTTAGTAAACATGCTGAGTTTAATGAGATTTACTCCCAAGGAAATGTGCTTGAACCTTAAACTGCAATCCTATATCATGTTGCTTGTTGGTTGTGGTGCTTTGTGGCACTGCACCCTGGTTCAGCCAATCCAGAACACTCCGGTCTATTGACTAAGCTAAATGTCAGATAGAAACATTTGTGTTTGAAACATTTACTTCAAACAATCCAACACACTGCAGGAACCTAATGTCTTTGCCATCTGTAATTGTGAGCATGTGTTGTACTAGGTCCTGAGTGAAGATGACTTTCAGATTTGGGCCAACTTTCGTCGTGAGGCAGAAACAGCTATTGACAACAGAGATGAGCTACTCATGCAGACAGCGCAACATCTGGAGACGAAACTCACATTACTAGGTAACTTTTAAGACAATTCATTACACAGTAAAGTGTAATGATATATCCTTGGCAACTTAAAGGGATGAATTGCCTGTATCCAATCATAAGCACATTTACTTGGAAGTGAGTCACAATTTAAAAACTAGCCTCAGCCTTTGAAATGATGTTAACATTGCAGTCTATGACAAATTTCATCTTTAATATCTTCCTGCATAGTTTTGCAAATTAAATAAGGCAGGTGTGGAAAACCTGTTGCCCTCACGATGTTACTGGATGCCAACTCCCATCAGCCCAACCAGTGTACCCAATGGTCAGGGATGATGGGAGTTATAACCAAGCAATACAGGTTCCTCGGGTTACATACGCTTCAGGTTACATACGCTTCAGGTTACAGACTCCGCTAACCCAGAAATAGTACCTCAGGTTAAGAACTTTGCTTCAGGATGAGAACAAAAATCGCACGGCGGCAGCAGCGGGAGGCCCCATTAGCTAAAGTGGTGCTTCGGGTTAAGAACAGTTTCAGGTTAAGAACAGATCTCTGGAACGAATTAAGTACGTAACCAGAGGTACCACTGTATCTGGAAGGCCACTGGTTCCCCAACCCAGATATAACAACATACAAAGCACACCTATACTTATGTATGTAGATAGAAACAGTATCTACAAGCTTAACAGTGAGTTCATGATGTGAAATATATGCTTGATCCATGAATACATTATCTTGCCTATAAGCAAAACCGCAATCATCTTCGGTGAAACTTCTGTCCTATTTCAATCACCGTTCTGCTGTTTTGAGCTAGAGTTTTGAAAGGATGCAATAGCATCTCCTACAAACTCAGTTAAGATCATCTTATCTGATCCATTTCCACTGTATATGTATGCATGTTGTATACATTTAAACACATACAGTTGCAGAGTCTTATCTTACACTGTAAGTTTTTCCCTCAGTTATGCATTGTAAAATTAGAACATTTTGTGTGCTTTGCAGAAGTAATTTATTACTTTAAGTGGAATGTACAAAGTGAGGTTCACAGAACTTACCTGCCTACAGTTCTAAGTGATGTTGCTGGTCAGAGCCAGCCCTATCATTAGGCAGAGCGAAGCAGCTACTTCAGGCAGCTGGGGATAGGGATGGGGAGCAGCAGCAATATGTTGGAGAACAGAGCAGTGTGCGCCATGTGGCCTGCACTACAACACACACCCCAGCCTGTTGTCCACAGGTGCAGTAGAGGATGTCATCCCAACTACCAGTCCCATCAGTTTCTCTGCATAGGGTTGGAGAAGGGTGTCCACTTGTCATCTGCCTCAGGTAGCAAAATGTCTTGGACTGACCCTGTGCTGGAGCTTCTTCCTTCTCCACTTCTATGCAATGTATGAACTAGAAAATGTAGTCTATGTGCCACTGGAACAGAGAGCATTCTAAGCGGAGCTTTAGAGTTATAAATAACCACATCCTTTAGAAGTACAGTTAATGATGTAGTTTAACTACCAAAAATTTGTTAGTTTGCTTTAAGTCAGCAGTAGCCAGTCTTCTGGGTCATTGTGCCCCAAATGCCCACAGCATGAAACAGTGTCATTTGAGTGCATGCTACAGTGCATATGTGCTGCACACCATGCCTTGATGCCTTGAAGCCAGTGTGGTGTAGTGGTTAAGAGCGGTAGACTCGTAATCTGGGGAACTGGGTTCTATTCCCTGTTCCTCCACATGCAGCTGCTGGGTGACCTTGGGCTAGTCGCACTTCTCTGAAGTCTCTCAGCCCCACTCACCTCACAGAGTGTTGTGGGGGAGGAAGGGAAAGGAGAAGGTTAGCCGCTTTGAGACTCCTTCGGGTAGTGATAAAGTGGGATATCAAATCCAAACACTTCTTTGTCTCTGTACTACAGAAACAAGAATTTAGGAAGCATTACATTATCAGAAAAACAAGTAGTAGTACAGACCAGACAATGCAAGGCCCTTGTGCCTGTATAAATCTCTACTGCCTCTGCCACCTTTTAGCCATCCATGTGCTAAGCAATAATTTGCTTTTTAATATTCAATATTTATTGTATTGCTTTCCATTCCTGACCTCAGGCAAACATACAAATTGTGGCAATATTCACTCAGATTTCTATCTCCAGAAGAACTCTCAGATTTCCCTGGCTAGATGATGTCTTCAGGAAAGGGCAGCTTCATTTGGAGTTAAGTTAGTTGTAATAAAGCACATGAAAAAGTCAGACCTATCTCAGCTCTCATTTATCACTGCAAATAATCTAATACTGACCTCTGGCAGAAGAGATGCTATTAATCTCTCAGTCATTAATTACCTTTAGCATTCATTTAGCCTCTTACCTTAGTTTTTGAGCATCTCAAACAAAGAAATGTAATATAACCTCCCTACTTTCTTTAATGTGACAAGGAGCTGATCTGTTTAGTGAATTAAAAGGGTCAATGTTCAGTTCAGTTTTGTATCTTTCTTGTGATGCTATGGCATCTTTGAAGACATAGGTTATGATCTGGTGATTATGAGCAGGTGAAAAAAGCAAAAAGATTACTACCTGCACAGTACTGTGCACTGATGCTTAAGTGCTGGCACAAATTATGAGTATAATGAGTGAATCTAAACTTAGTTCTGCACACAGAGCAGATTCTCTATTTTCCTCGCATGCAAAGGCTATTGTAGGAACAAATTAACTAACTCTGCATGCTAAAACCTGTTCCCAGAAACAGAGAAGGATCACTGCTCCCAATTGGCTCAACAATGCCTACCTCTTGAAGAAGGTCCTGGGAACCACTCAGTACTGAGACCAGGGTTGCCCCACTCTGGTCAGTTCCAATACCAACTGTTGTAGGCTACAGTCTTCTAGGGTTTCTCAAAATTTTACCTCTTTGTCATGGCTAGAACACATACGTTGACATTCTGTGTGAGGGTAGTTGAAGTCCCCCATTTCTACAATGTCTCCTCTTTTGGATGCTTTCTTGATTTTGTTCTTCATCTCAAGATCTCCCTGAGCATTTTGATCAGGGGGGTGATAGCACATCCCCAGTACTGAATTACTCTTGGGGCCTGGTATCACCACCCACAGTGATTCTGTGACAGAGTCTGCCCCTTTGAGGATTTCTAGCCCTGAAGAACCTTTGAGGGAAAATGCAGCAGAAAAACTGCACAAACTTACTTTCCTACATCTTTTCAGTTACTTTTCCTTTATCTTTTATAGCAACTGTTGCAATAGGTGAATAAACGGACAGGTTTGTAACAGTGCCATGTACAGTGGTACCTCGGGTTATATATGCTTCAGGTTACATACGCTTCAGGTTACAGACTCCACTAACCCAGAAATAGTGCTTCAGGTTAAGAACTTTGTTTCAGAATAAGAACAGAAATCGTGCTCCGGTGGCGCGGCAGCAGCAGGAGGCCCCATTAGCTAAAGTGGTGCTTCAGGTTAAGAACAGTTTCAGGTTAAGAACAGATCTCCGGAACAAATTAAGTACTTAACCCGAGGTACCACTGTAGTTTGTATGCAAAGTACACTCTGCACGCTCAGTCAAAGCTTGGTTCCCCATTCTTCCTTTTCGCCAGGAGCAACTGGTATTGAAGATCGGCTGCAGGATGGAGTGCCTGATACCATTGCTGCTTTCAGAGAGGCAGGGATCCAGACTTGGGTGCTGACTGGAGATAAGCAGGAAACAGCAGTCAACATTGCATATTCTTGCAAACTTCTGGACCAAAGAGACACAGTCTTTACCATTAATACTGAAAGTAAGGTGAGTCCAAATGGCCTGCAAGGGACTCTGTGACGACTTCTTTAATGATCTGCTATGCAAGCTTCCTTCATCTTCAATGCAGCATTAAAGTGAAAAACATGGGTCAAACTGTTATTCAATTCAATTTCTGACTTGATCAAAGTTCCCAGACTAATTTGCAGACCAAAACATGCTTACCCTTCAGATTTTACTCTTATCCAGTAGGTGTAGTACACTTCTCAACTTTAAAAGCATACCAAATGTATTTAAAATGTAGTTTGTGATAAAATACATTTAGAAATGTGAGATGAAATGTTTATTTAAATACCATGTAGGGATAAAATGCATATTGAAATGTGTGTTTACTAGCTTTTAGGGAGATTTAAAACACAGAGAAAGGCAGATGAATGTGGAAGCAGGACAGAGCAGACATGAATGAATGAATTCATCCAAAATTAACCCAGACCAGAATTAGAGTGATCTATCTATTTCTAGTACTGGGATTGGGCCCCTAAACAAGGAATGTACTGATATGGGATCTTTATCACCTAATACTTGAGCACCAATTCCAGCGACTCAGTTTAATCATCAGACCGTAAAGCAGCTATGCTACTACATTTATATACAGTAGAATGGTCTATTCAGATACATGCAATGATATCGGTTTGAATGCATTTGCTATCAACTTACTAAAATTATTTCTATGTATTCCCTGAGGATAGCATATCCTATGAACAATAAATGAACAAGGCAATTCTCAAATTGTAAAACAAGGGCCTTTGCAGCTGTTTAATTTATATTTTTGATTAGAGAGTCACCTTAATGGAAATCTGTATTTTTCATTATTATTTTAAAATGGTGCTTTATGTTTTATGGAAGTAGATAAATATTTAAATAAATAAATAAATAAATAAGCTAATAATTTGTATAATACAAATTAGCTACAAATTATGGATGCATTGATAAGTTATGACTTAGTTAAGTTCAAAAAGGGTATTAGAAGTAAATTGAAATTATCATTACCAAATGTTTAATAAAGTGACGTTGGAAGGCTTTGGTAAGTCAACACTTGGTTTAGATTCACCAGTCTTTGGGATACGCAAACAAAATGAAAGGCTGTGGGCTTTTTTAAAAAAATAAAAAGGTTAGCACAAAACTTTCTAATAATGGAACAAGTCCTGCTTATAGTGCAATGGAGAATACAACTTAACACAACTCTCTTTTCATAGGAAACCTGTGAATCACTGTTGGATATTACATTGGAAGAAGTGAAGAAGGCACAAAGCATTCAAGGGATATCTTGGACTGTTTTTGGCATCAAGCTTCCATTTTCTATGTCCACCACTGTGACTGCAGATCCTGCAATTGGTCTGGTGGTTGATGGAAGAACTCTGAATACCATTTTCCAGGGACAACTTGAGCATAGGTTTCTGGAACTAGCCAAGTACAGCCGTTCAGTTTTATGCTGCCGGTGTACCCCCTTGCAGAAGAGCATGGTGGTCAAACTTGTACGGGGTCAGCTGAAAGTTATGACGTTGGCAATAGGTGAGTAGTTGCCGTTTGAGCATCATGATCTCATGACTTGGCTGCTATTTAGCTTGAAATGTGAATGCTAAAGCCATCTCGTATCCTACACCAGAGGGGCAAATATGTCCATTTACTCAGAGGAACCAGTGGCACATTATGTACTAACTTGCATCCATCACAGATCTAACACCATCACAGATCTAACACCAACTGTTAAATATCGCCTCATCTACCATCATGCACATTTATTGTCAATAGCAGCTGTTTGCATGTCTAAGCGCAAGTTGTCAAGTGATGTGCATGTGTAAATCAGCCTTCAGCAATACCAGATTGTTTGAAATGTGATGTCAGGTGTGAGTGTAAAGTGGCTTACTCGTAATATTTAACTGATCACAGCTCTGAGGTATTGCTGGAACACAACAACTTTATAGAGGCATTTTAGCCAAGTTCCAAAGAAGTGAGGAACTCGACTCATGAGCTCAAGAGGCTTTATATGGTTAATTTACTCAGGCAGTAGACCCCAAGCCATTTGACAAGGTGCATTTGAAGCCAAACAGAGTTTTAAAAGCAGCTAGTGACATGCCTTTGCAGTGAGGGGGGCACCCAGCTGTTCAAAAGGGGATGAGTCAATAATTCCACCAGGCTGAAACAAGCCTCTTGCGTGAACCCAAGTTGCCTTCTTAACCATTTGACATCAAGGGTGGTATTCAACACAATTATTACCACTTGTGCAATGGGGTGCCCTCCCCTTCTCCTCACCTTGAACCCAGAACAAATTTAGCAGAAGAACATGCATTTATGCAAGAAGAAATCCTTGCAGATGGAACCTGCAACTCTATGCTATGTTGAATATAGCCCTTTGCATTAACTTACAATTTGTTTCAACTATTGCTGTTTCCCACTTTTTTAGGTGATGGTGCCAATGATGTAAGTATGATTCAGGCAGCTAATGTTGGAATCGGTATTTCAGGACAAGAAGGGATGCAGGTATACATAATAACTGAAATGTATTCCTTTGTCTTTGGCAGCTACTGCTGGGGCATTTGTCATCAGCGTTCAGAATTTATAGACGGGTGTATTCTGTGTATAACATGAACGTAAGCTATCATTATGGCTATCTGATATAATATGCTAATAAACCAAGGTGAAATGTCCTGTCTTCACAATTAATCAAAGCGCTTATGTGCTTGCCTTGACTTAATATATCACTGTTCTTCATGCTAATGTCCAGGGCTAGAAACAGTTCCCTGCCTCGCTTGTTATCCCAATAATGCAGAGAAGTGATGCTGAGTCACTGGAAACCCAGAGGCAGGTTGCGATTTAAACCTCACCATGTCCGGCAGCCTCCACACAGGATTCCACTGCCTGTAGAAAACTGCTGAATTAAATAGTAATCCTTGAGCACTTTCCCCAAGTGTCTAGTACTTCAGGCTATCTCATCCAAAATTGCTCCTATTCTCTTACTGGAATAGGATCATCTTCTATGTGATTACGTTCTTGTGACAGACTTGGAAAGGCAAGCGCTTGCAGTTTCATAACGAAACCATAGCCAGTTTTGAAATCAAGCCAAGCTTGAAACATTTTGCACTTCCTCCCAGTCATTGCTTTTGCCCAGCTGGTGGGTGTTTGCCTGTCTTTGGTTTGTTCTGGGGTCAGATAAAGCAGAGGAAATAAATCTCTTCTTTTCATTTCTGTTTCAGGCTGTCATGGCCAGTGATTTTGCCATATCTCAATTCAAGCACTTGAAGAAGTTGCTTCTAGTTCATGGGCATTGGTGCTATTCCCGCTTAGGCAAGCTGGTGATATACTTTTTCTATAAAAATGTGGTAAGTTTCAGACATCTTCCGTTGCCTCTGTGCCAGCTGCGAATGCTTTCTTCTCATAGCCACAGATGATGATGACAATGAAGGTTCATATTTGTACTGATTAAGGATCCATGCCAGGCAGCTTACAAGCTCCAAAAATACCATACAGAACATTCCATTTAAAAATCACATTCAGAGCCTGAAATGATGAATAACCATCCAATAAAAAGGCACAATAAAAACAGATTGGCCCTTAAGTTGACTACAGAGACTTGTTCCCATTTTTTCCTCAAAAGCTGAGAAGGAGACACTTCTAAGTCATAATCCCCTATCTTAAATAATAATGATTTAAGGGGAAAAAATGTTCTGACAACCATAGGTATCATCCTGGCTGTGTTTCTGCATAAAGGTAAAGGTAAAGGTACCCCTGCCCGTACGGGCCAGTCTTGACAGACTCTGGGGTTTGTGCGCCCATCTCACATCTATTGGCCGGGGGCCAGCGCTGTCCGAAGACACTTCCGGGTCACGTGGCCAGCGTGACAAGCTGCATCTGGCGAACCAGCGCAGCACACGGAACGCCGTTTACCTTCCCGCTGGTAAGCGGTCCCTATTTATCTACTTGCACCCGGGGGTGCTTTCGAACTGCTAGGTTGGCAGGCGCTGGGACCGAGCAGCGGGAGCGCACCCCGCCGTGGGGATTCGAACCGCCGACCTTTCGATCGGCAAGCCCTAGGCGCTGAGGCTTTAACCCACAGCGCCACCCGCGTCCCTGTGTTTCTGCATACAGAATAGTAAATTATAACTACTCGGAATGGGACTTGGCTCTGTATTAGGCTGAAAAGCCTGCCAATACACTTAATTTGATGAGAGCCACATGCTAGCAATTAGCAACAACAGTAATCAGCTTTACCAACATAATGGGAAAGCACTGTTGAATACACATACACATACACACACTACACACCTCCATTTTCAAGTCATGTATTTCCATTAGGGAGGTAACATGAAACATCACACTTTTTAGAGATTCAAAGCTCAGGTTTGAGAAGGAGTGGAAGAGAAGCAAGTCTTCCATGGGAACTATCAGAGCTGTATCACCTTAATAAACTCCTTTCACGAGTCTTCCCTTCCCATCATTTTCTTTTCAAAAGCCCGCATTCCCCCTCCTCTCATACACCGTGGATTCCATTTTCCCTTTTAATACTATTTTTCTATGTATTGTTTTTCTGTGCTGTCTTGAAGATACAGTGAAGATTGTGTCTAATGCAGTCCCACCCACCTTATTCAAATGACCTGGTGGTAGGTATTACATGAACTCACCCTTTTCTACTAGATATCCCATTCCTGTGAACAGGAATATGTCGGCTGGAACAGCAATATTTGGGTTGTAGTTTGCCTACTTTGCCAACAAGATCTATAAGGGTTGTTTCTTTTGCGCTGGGATCTTTCCACCTGCAGTTTGGTCTCTCACACACTATATATTCTCTCTTTTTTCCGTTTTCTCACTTCTGTATTCTATTCAAAAAGGTGTTGAACATGTTTAAACTGAAGAGCTGTTCCAAGAGCAGAGTTTAAATTTGTGAAATCAACCTTTGAATAGCAAATAAATGGTTCCTGGCCATCAGCACATAAGGCTAACTGCATACAGTGG
Source organism: Podarcis vaucheri (assembly GCF_965113315.1). NCBI lineage: Eukaryota > Metazoa > Chordata > Lepidosauria > Squamata > Lacertidae > Podarcis > Podarcis vaucheri. The sequence goes on along the minus strand of NC_138760.1, from coordinate 49,079,838 downwards.
AACCTGGGGTTAAGAACTTAATTTGTTCTGAAGGTCCATTCTTAACCTGAAACTGTTCTTAACCTGAGGTGCCACTTTGGCTAATGGGGCCCCCCGCTGCCACCACGCCGCTGCCGTGTGATTTCTGTTCTCACCCTGAAGCTAAGTTCTTAACCCAAGGTACTATTTCTGGGTTAGCGGAGTCTGTAACCTGAAGCATCTGTAACATGAGGTACCACTGTACAGATGTTTGCTATAAGAAAACAACCTACCCCAAGACCCACTTGCTGGAGGCTGTTAGGTTGGTGCAGGGGGTGCATTGTCCCTGGAGCTTCAGGAGAAAGTGGGTGTGTTAGTGCAAAAGGTTCTCAAACCTTTTACCCAACAGCTGCTTCCCCGTTCTAAATTTCCCCAGCAGCAATTTCTGTCTATGGTAGTCCAAAACCTAGCGCAAACACACTTTTAGAAGTTCATGGTAGGAATAGCAACTTGGGGACGATTTAGAGAGAAGAAAAAGGAGGCAATAATATCATACAGAAATATCAGTCAAGCACCCTTTCCCTCACTTTTATTTAAATTCCCCACTCCCAATGCTGCATTTCTCTTTTAAAAATAATTTCAGAGCTCAGTTGTAGTTAGCTTCTCAGACTGATCAAAAACCTGATTAAGATCAAATACTTGGATTTTTTGAAGTCATTTGGACTGAATTGCCTTAAATCAAAGTACTTAAGCATTAACTGAGTCACAGCGCAGGCTGTAACGTGTTCTAGGAGCTTATCATCTGTACACATGTAAGAAAGTGTGCGTGGAAATATCTTGAATAACACAAACCGCTAATGTATTTTGCCTTTTAAACATTTTCCCACCAGACCTACGTCAACCTGCTGTTCTGGTACCAGTTCTTCTGTGCATTCTCTGGAGCCGCCATGATAGACTACTGGCAAATGATCTTCTTCAACTTGTTTTTCACTTCTGTGCCACCAATACTTTCCGGAGTCCTGGATAAAGATGTTTCCGCAGGAACTCTGCTGAGCTTGCCTGCTCTTTATAAGAGCGGACAAAACTCAGAGGTACACCTTTCTTGCTCAAGGAAGCCTCACAAGTCCCTGTAGTTTTTCACATATCCTTCAACACAGTGGGTGAAAAAGCAGTTTGGGGAGGGCAGTTTTAAGGTGGGGAGGGTTAAGCAGCCTCCCTCTGTGCAGTTTTACTCCGCCTAAACTGTAATGTACAACTTGAACTTTGGCTACAGTCTACAGTCACTTCAGGTGACTTCTCTTGCACTGGGAAAAGAAATGCAATGAGATCTAAATATGTGAAGAATAAGAATTTTCAGAAGCGTTTTAGAAAACATAATGTTCTGTACCCTATTCTCTGGTTTTATAAAGTATCTCAATAGGATTCTGTTTTATTCTGAACCTTTAGGTTATTTATTATTTTTCATGTGCATGGTACTATTTGTATTGAAAGTTATTTACCATCCATATCTCATTTATCCTCACAATTGCCCCTTTGTACATAAATTGGGGGATTGTGACTTGCTGAAGGCCATCCCACGCAGTTTATGCCTGAATGGGTGCTTTTACAGTCCAGTGCTGTAAAAGGAAAGCTTTCAGTTATTCTCCTCCGTGATGGCTTCCCCAAGGATGGGGAAACTGGAGAGTATTGACTCTCTTTTTTCACAGAGGACTCAACTGCCACATTAAATACAAAACAAACAACAACCTCTGACTGAAAATCAAGTGGTTCTCTTTGTGTTATGATTTGCTGCAGGTTTACAAGCCTCTGACGTTCTGGGTTGCCATTTTGGAATCTTTTTATCAGAGCCTTATCTGCTTCTTTGTCCCTTATCTGGTAAGTATTTAAGGCACTCTCTAAGCGGCTCTTAATGAAACAAAAATTGTGTCAGTCAATAAGCCTACAACTATTTCTGTTTTCCAGGCATATCTTGATTCCGATATTGACATTTTCCGCTTTGGAACAACAATCAATACAGTCGCTCTCCTTACTATTCTGTTTCACCAAGCTTTAGAAATTCAAACATGGGTATGTAGATAAACCCTTCAGTAACTATTATAGCTTCCTGATTGCCTGCTTTTAGAAATGATTATCATAACTTATGTACCCTGTGCTAGCTTGTTCTGCATCCCTTTTAAGATTTGGCTAGTCTCCAAAATAATAAACATGCTATTGTGAGTAACAAAACAGAGAGCAGGATTCAGCTAAGGAGTCCCATCAGTGGAAGCCCTGTGAAAGGGCTTCCACTTGCACAATGGAGTTGTCCTTGTTTCGGAAGCTGAAATGTTTTGCCACATAAATGAAATGATAAATGAATGAAATAAATGAAATGAAATGAAAAATATTCTAGTTTGTTAATCGCATATATATATATATATATATATATATATATGCGCACATCTATATCTGGCTGCTTCTGCATGAACATCCTGTTTCTGCATGAACATCCTGGTGACCAAACTTGCTGCCATAATAGTTCCTTTCCTCACATCTTGTCCACAGACTCTGTCCCATGGAATTACAATCACTGTGAGCATTCTTCTGTACTTCATTTTCTCAACCATCTACAATGCCACATGTGTCGTCTGCAACCCTCCCACCAATCCCTACTGGATTATGGAGTTTGAGATGTCGCAGGCGAGCTTTTATTTCATATGCATCATTACTCCAGTCATAGCACTTCTTCCAAGGTTTGAACATATGCTTCTTTTTGTACCTGTTGGGTAGAATACCATGTCCTGGTCAGCAACAACCTAGTTCCTGGGTAATGGTGGGAAGGGGCTTTAAGAATGGATTCCAACAGACTTAGTGTGCTGTTTCTTGTCTCCCCATCACCTGCTGTGCCTCTGATCAGCTACTTTCTTCTGATTTCTGATGGTCTCTGGAAGAGAGGCTTAAAATCCTTGACAGCCTGTTACCTTTCGTGCTGTCACAACCTCTTTCTGGAGTTCGGGAGGCATCAAGTCTGTGTACCTTGGCTGGAACATAAAGGCTTTGTGGTTGTGCTGTGTAATGGAGTTCTTTGAGAGGCAACCTTTGAGCATTTCAAAGCAGAGGGGGAAACTGCTTTTCTGGTGCTTTCCTCTTCAGCACTGGAATATGGATCTAGTTAACTGTCAGGTCTCAAAACTTTTCCCCAGCTGTCAACAAGCCCTTGGAACAACTACAAATGTACAGTGTTTGCTTCACCACCACTGCTATACAGAGAGAGAAAAGGAGACAGAGAAAGCAAAGCATGTAGAAGCAGAATCTTCTGCTCATTTGATTTGGAAATCTTGTTCTTCATCTATCCTACTTTATTCACTCACTATAAACACATATTGATTTGAGGGCAGATTCAGAAGGAGAACATTAAAGCTTGTTTCCATAGCATTCTGCTCCTTTGGTTTGGGGTTTCTCTTAAAAAAGAAATCGGCTCCTCTGTTGTGAAATAATTATTCAGGTTGGAGTTTCACAAGGGGGTCCCTGCAGTCTGAAGGTTAAAAAGCTGCCATACATTAACCGTGTGAGCCCTGCCACAGTTGTATGTCAGCGATGCACTCCTAATTGCCACCTGTATGAGGATGGAATTTAGAGCAAATGGCTGCATTCAGACATACGTAATCATAAACATTGGTACATTCTTACTTGAATGAGCTTGAGCAAGCCTTGGACTGCCATACTCCAGCAGACCATGAGGAGATCGGAAGTTTTTAATTTAAAAAACAACAACTAACCACAGTTTGTCATTATGTTTAAATCTGAACAAACAGTGGTTTATGGAATTGACTTATTTCGGTAAACTATATATAAATCTATGATTGACTGCAGTTTAGGGTTCACTAAGTCCAGGTCCCCATTTATGTTAGGCGAGCTCTCTTTGTCCCTACCATAGGAGCAGGGGTGAAAACATGCTGGTAGCCACAGCAACAGAGGTTTCCTGGTGTGGTCCATGTCATCTTCTCTCTTGGGAGAGGAGCTAGATTCAGGCAGCCGTTAGCACTAAACTGCAGTTAACAAAAATTGGAAGTGAAGACTTCTAACCTCCTCTTCACGGCTGCACCAAAGAGGGTAAGGACTGTGTCACTAAAGGACAAGGCTCATTAATGCAGTAATGAACCATAGGTTATCACCAGATCCAACTTCAGTCAATGAATGTATACAAAGATCTTACCAGGGACTTTGGCATGATCCATCTTTGCAACCTGTCATGTCCCCATGTAATGAGGACATGACATACCACCCTGATCTTAAGTAGGAACTAGATAGCAACCCCTGACCTGGGAGTCCCTCCTTTTATTTGATTCTCACTACAGCAGACTAGGGGTTGTAAGGGATCAGAACTCTATGATCACTTCCCAAGGGGAAAATAGGAGGAAGAAGATCAGGCATGGTGGGCTTTTTTCACATTCAAATCTCCTATGAAGTGGAGCAGGGAGAGATGAGAACTGAACTCTAGTTCTCAGGAGCTTGGCAGGATGGAGTTATTCTACTCCCTCTGTGTAGAGCTGGACTGTGTCCCACTTTGGCTTTGAACTTTCTGTACCTAGTTATTCTTACACTAGTGGCTATCAGGCAAACCAAGAAGGGATTGCAATAAGGCTAGAAGCCATATGAGCAGAGGGTGCTCAATTCTCTCCCATGGGGAGTTTACAATCTGAACAAGCCAAGTCAAGGCAGATTCTGAGAACTGTTTTAGGAATTGATTTTTACACAGATCAGCCAGCCACATGCGTGTAAGCAAATAATGTTACATTCCTAAAAGGATTTAGCTCTGCCCACAGGCCTGGTCAATCTGTGCTGAAAACTAGTTCATAAGGCTGTTAGCACCATACGATGATTTACAAATATGACCCAGAGCTGCAAAACTAATAAGCATTGTCACTTTCTGCTTAGCTTGCTGGTGTTGAACGACGGTGCCAAAACAAGATACAACCTGTACTTTTTCCTGCTGCTCACTACACAGAAAGAAAAAAGATATTCCCACTCAAATAATTACCTCTACCCAAAAATGGCCCCCTGGAATCAGTCACCAGTTTGTTTATTTCTTTTGACATATTTATAGCCCACTTGCTTCCTAAGATCTCATGGTAGGGAACCACAACACTTCATTTAAAACTAGAATCAATTAATCAAAAATAAAAATAACATCAAATAACATTTCAGTTACAGCCAATCATAAAGCAACAGAAATATCTCTAAAAAGCCCAAGCTGGACTTCAATATTTTCTAAAGGCTTGAATGTTTTACACTGGCACTGATTTTTTTTGGGGGGGAGAGTAGATGTCAGCTGAATTTCAGAGGGGAAGGCGCCCCACAACCTGGGCACTACCACACAGAAGTCCCTTTCTCACATCCCCTTATACTGTGTGAGGTGAGACACTGTTGTAGAATTTTAACATCCAAGTGGGATTACATAGGGAGAGGTCTCCTTCAGATATTTAGGTTCAAAGCATAATCTTATTGGCAGCCAGTGCAGTTCTTTCAGAACCAATGGGATGTGCCTGACTGTTCTGCTCATTTTGCTGCAGCCGCCATTTTGAGTCATTCAAAGAGTCAACCTACACAGAGCACAATTCAATATTCAGAATGGAAGGTTATCAGAGTATGAGTTTGTGCCCAGGCTGTCTCTGTCCCAACACAGCCACCGCAGGTGGCGAAAGCCGGCCTAAGGTACTTCACACCAGTGAGGACACTTCAATCTCCCGTGACAAAGATGGATCTCGGAATATTCCCAGACTATGTACTTGTTCTTTCAAGGGGAGTGTAGCCCCATCAAAAGCAGTGGTTTACTGACACTCTTTGCCCTAAGAAACACCGCTTCCAGGAGGCTTTTGGATGAGGGGGAACTATAACTGCAGTATTTTATGAATAGTTGGGTGTTGCCATTTTTATTGTGCATTGTACTGATATAATTGTTTCTTAAATTTTTGTGTTGCTTATGTTATTTTTATGTTGCAAACCACCCTGCGGCCTTTTGACAAAGGACAGTAGATCCATTTCTTAAGGACTAATTAAATAAATTGTTTCCAAACCGTAGCACTCTGCCTTGTCAGGATTCAGTCTCAATTCCTGGGCCCTCATCCAGCCCATCAAAGCTACCTTAGTGCACACCATTTCTAGCTAGACCACAGAGACCCATAGAGAAATGCAGCAGGTGTACTAGTTCCTGAACCTTGCCCCACAGCCCTCTTCCATGCACAGGGCAGCCCCATAGTATCCTTGCCCCCTTCTCTCCTTTGCAACCCCCCCCTCCAACAAAAGGACTTTCCTATCTTCAAACCTGTCTCTAACAACTCTCTCTATATATATTATTTGTCACTCATATAGCCTGCCTTTTCTCCAAAGTCTATAAAGCAGTGTACATGGTTTCTCCTCCCCTGCAATCAAGTGAGATGGGTCAGGCTGAAAGAAAGTGACTGGCCTAAAAGCACACCATGGCTGATATGACCCTCCTACAAATTCCAAGCCCTCGGCTGGCCTATCAGTGTTATAAGGTCACTGTAACAAGCAGAGCATTACAGTGGTACCTCAGGTTACATACGCTTCAGGTTACATACGCTTCAGGTTACAGACTCCGCTAACCCAGAAATAGTGGTCAGGTTAAGAACTTTGCTTCAGGGTGAGAACAGAAATCGTGCTCCGGCTGCGTGGGGGCAGCGAGAGGCCCCATTAGCTAAAGTGGTGCTTCAGGTTAAGAACAGTTTCAGGTTAAGTACGGACCTCCAGAACGAATTAAGTACTTAACCCGAGGTACCACTATATACTACCTCATCAGATATCTACAGAATAGGAGAACCAGGAAGAGTGAAAGCTTGTTTTTATGAGGCTACAACTAAAGTTGTTTGTTTGTTTGTTTGTTTGTTTGTTTGTTTGTTTGTTTGTTTGTTTGTTTGTTTGTTTAGGTATCTTATCTTGGCTCTTCAGGGAACTTTTGAGGTATCGCCCATTGTGAAAGCACAACACTTGGATAAGCTCCCTAAAGAACAACAGGACTGGGAAATAAAGAAATGGAAATTGAGGGAACAAGGCCAAGGTGTCTGCAATGATGAGCCTGAAGGACCTATTGCAAACATGGGTGTGTCCTCACCTGACATTGCAGCAGAGTGCACGTTTCAAGGTCTCTGTCCTCCAGAACAAGAAGCCCTCAGGAACCAGGCATCGAACAGAGGAGGCAGTGACTACACCAAATGGTGGGGTGGGGAAGAGGATGTGGCTGCCGGTTTCCTGTCAGCAGATGCATCTCCTGGGCAAAGTATACCAGCAAAGCCCTTTTCTGGCCTCCTGACCAATGGCGCTGAAAATTCCAGTCAAAGGAGCCACCGGCGGTCTGTGAGTGCAGTGACTCTATGAAAGAGCTTGAGTTTTTGATTAAAAGAAATTGAAATTGCTTCTCTGCACATCCTCCACCTCCCACATGGTGAGCAAAGGTAGCAGAGGGAAGATAGAATTTCTATTTATATTAAATGGCAATGCCTTGTGGAAAGAGAGACCTAAAGTATAATTTCACCAGCCTGGCGGAACAGTGTGTTTTATCTTCACAATGTGCTGTTCCTCCGGTATGTGCAAGTGAACTTACTGTGAGGAAGAGAAGTTCCAAACAACTTGGAGAAATATTATGCAAGAATCCCTTCGTCAATGTGAAATGCACTATTTCCTTGGAAACGGACAGTATAACCTGAGGAGAACTATTTTGCTTTATCCAATAATGAGCCCCTTCTGTCTTCTGAATCTGACCCTAAACATGTCACTCTGAGCCTCCTGCTGATTGGCAGCTACATGGCTGCAATACAGTTTTGATCCATTTTGCCACTACTATAGAATTGTTTCCTAGGAATTTCTCCAGATTACAGCACTTTATGGTAAAACAATCAGTTTTAAAGACCAGAATGAAATAAGTCAACAGTGCTGAATTCATCAACCTGGGCATTTTGCAATTCAACATTCAAAACCATGTGTAAAAGTATTTTATAAAATGTTTTTATAAGTGTGTGTGTGTGTGTAGTGCATTACTAATTGAACAGATATATGTTTGGTTATTTGTGTAACCAACCCCCTAATCCCTAGCACACTTACTTTGATGTAAGGTCCATTGGTTTCAAATGAATTATTTCCCAAAAGAGACCACATCAGACCACATGAGGGTTCGCACTAGGAATGAGTGTGTTTATTCCACTCCTCTTCAATTGCAGTTTTCAGTATCTTCCAAATATGGACACACCACATTTCTTGTCTTCAGATGTTGTAGGGAGGAGAGAGGATCCAATGAGGATATGTGTGCTAGCTCCACCCCCTTCTGGAGCCATTTTTCTCATCTTCCAACTTGAGAAAAGTACCGTACTTTTCCGTCTATAAGACGCCTCCATGTATAAGATGCCCCCTATTTTGGGGGACTCAGATTTAAGAAAATGTAGGGAGATGGCCCAGAGTTCTTGAGCTTTTTGGGGAGAGGCTTACCCAGGGTTATTGAGCTTTTTATAGGGGGGATTGCCTAAAATTGCTCACCCACATGCATCGCTAAATCCACCTCCCATCTGTCCCATCGCCGGCAGAAGCTACCAATCGCCCGCCCAACTGCTGGAGTGTCAGCCAATTAACACCATCCATTGATGCAGCAACCAATAACACGCACAATAGCCACTGACAACCTCGGCAGCAACCAATCAAACATCCACCCTAAGCACTGCCCATGTATAAGACAACTCCCACTTTTTGGCATGATTTTTAAAGAAAAGAACATAGTCTTATACACGGAAAAGTACAGTAGGTACCTGCATCAGGGAGCCTTTTGTGTCTGTGTGGGCTCCCCATGCGTTTTAGAACCCTGGGAAATACAAGTTCTATAATGTGTGGGCAGCCTCTGCAGATACAAAAAGCTCCCTGCTACAGACAGGTCACCTTCCATGCATTGGAAGGTGACAAATATGGCAAAAGAAGGATTGGCGTTAGCATGCTTACCCTCCCATATTGATTGTCACCACTTTGGAATGCCTGAAGGAGAGCTAAGGAGTGCCAACAAAACACTGCAACCTCCCCAGAAACTGACGGACATTATTGGGATAATGATTTTTAAAGCACTGCTTGCACTTAAAATGCTATGGAAATGTATTGTTTTCAACATAGGCATCATCGGTGTCCAATTTGCCTGCATTCCTTTAGCATCTCCCTAATTCAGAAACCCAATTCATTCAATTAAGAGGCACAAAATAAATCCGTTGGCTTTATTTATTTACAAAGAGAAGATGCAAAAGTAAAATGGAGCCACAGCCTTTAAGTGCCCCCCTTTGTCACTGGTGTAAGATCTGTTTAGTTCAGACACCGGCTATTCCGTAACTGGGCCACCCAATGAAATTGCTGCTCACCTTTTGCCTAGATTTTCTCAAAGCATAATGCCTTTAAAATTAACAGCACATCGCACCACAGAGAGTTGAAAAGCTGCAGGTTTGCTAAGCCGGAAAACATGAAGGCAACATCTCCTGAAAGAAGAGATGAGCTCAACAGGTCATTAACTCTTGGGACCAGAAGCGGTAGCTGTCCTAAGTTAAATAAGAAGACAAGAACCACCCAGCATCTTTGGAGGGGGATTTGAGATAAAGTTGGCCAAATATTAACATGGGAGCATATTACATACGGTAAATGAATGCATGTGTCACCTATTGCTGGACAGTTGTGCTAACTGATCTCCTGCATAGTTTGCATTTATTGGGTTATAGCACCAGATCACTCCACACAGTTTCGAGCTATGAGGATAGCATGTAAGACACAATGTGACTAGACTAGGTGTTACCTTAGAGTTCCTCAAGTAATGCTTGCTTTTACTTGAGGAGGGAGGGATACAGGAAAATTCAGTTTGGTTCCTGTGTTGATTCAAACCAGCTAACTGGCAGGTCCCAAAACTGCAGATGATCAGAAATATAGGTGTGCTTTGCAATTCATGCTTCTCCAAATTTTGTGATGGACTTCTGCAAAAAATATAAAAAACCTAAATGTGCACAAATTTTGCGTATTAGGGGACGTGTGTACAGAAATGCATATATTTTTAACAATGCATAATTTGTGAAAAGAGCAAACCAAAATGCATTATAATGAGGAAAACTGCTTACATAGATATGCATAAATGTTAAAATCCAATTCATATATACATATTAGGAGAAAATGACATAAAATGCTAATTTTTCATGGTTTTTTTAATTTAAAAATTGTATCTGCTTCCCTTGGAGCAGAATTTGAGGGTGCATTGGGGGCCGGTGTGTCCTAATCTGACACTCTAGTCCAGGGGTCAGGAACCTCGTGTCAGAAGGGGTCAGATATGACCCTTCTTGTTTCTCTTTGTGTTCCCTGAGCCCCTGTAGCCTTGACACCACACTGGCTTCTGCATAAATTATAGCATTTGCTTTGAATCTGCAGCTTTAGGAAGTCTTTTTTAAAAAAAAAAAAAGAAAAAACCACCACTAAGCATGTACAATACAGTCGTGGAAATACCCAGAAACTTGGCTATCAAGCATAAATATGTAATGCTGGCACTGAGGAATGCATACATATTTAATGCTAGCACGGAGCAATTTAGCTATTTTCTGTCCTGTATGGTCCTGAAAGCGAGAATAAAAGTTGGTGGTTTCTTAACAGTTGAAACATGTTTTTCAAGCTGTGATAACATGAATACGGGCATGAAATTTTTGGCTACTAATTTTTCACTTTTGTTAACAGGCTCAAAAGCAGAGACGTGAAATAATGTCGTAAACAGTAGCATACATTGAGGCTTCGATCCTAGACAGGCATACCTGAGAATAAGTCACATTGGATTCAGTTGGACTAACTTTTGAGTAGACATATCTAAAACTCCAATGCCATTGTCAGTTTTCCAAGTCTAGCTACCTTTTGTAGTACTTAAGCAGAAAACAAACATCCCACTTGAAAAAGAAGCTTAGATGTTGGAGAGTTAAAATGTGCAGTTATGAGCGAGCAAAGTTTGGGCTTTGCCTAGCTTACAGTATGCTCCATCTTGTCACTTTCAAGTATGCAGCTTTCCCTAAAACTTAAAAGACTCCAGAATGATGGGGCTCAGCATTTTCCACAATGAAACGGGAGTGGGGGGTGCTTGCTTTTGTAGGAGCATTCCCTGCTGTGCTGAACGAGCTCAAAGAAAAATGTTCTGTGCTGCCAGTAAGGGGTATGGACCTGGCGTTTTGGGACATCGAGCAACTATCCACCTGTTTCCAGTCCATGTCTCCATCACATCCATTCTTCCATGTATCTAACAAAGGCAAAAAGCCCTGGTAATTCTGTTAGCAGTCATGCTAATTAATGAATCAACCTAATGACAACAGGAAAGGATCCAAGTAGCACTTTTGTGCTTCTAAAGGACCCTGTTTATTTAAAATAGAGCAATCAGGTCTGTGGTTGTAAAGGCTAGCAAGTCATCTTTGTTTAAACCTTTGCCACCAGTTCTTTTGAAGTTCCCTTTTAAAGCAAGGGGGGAGTGTATAATAGCAGACAATACTAAAATATTCGCTGTCAGACATTTTCCACCCCTAGACCAAGTCCTGGACATTCAATCCACTTCTTGGGAAATGGACTCCTCACAAAGTTATACTCAGAGTTAAAAAGATTTGAGGAAGAAAGAGCACTGGTCTCATTTAAGGCACTTCACAAATGTATGGGAAAGATAATCTCCACTATGGCCTGATGTCACATGTGGCACAGTGGTGAATTGTTGGACAGCATGCAGAAAACAGTGCCCAGGAACCACAATTCCCCAAGACTACCTGGTCCAAATGTACCTTTTGTTTTCAGATAGTATAAGGTGGGCAGATGGGTACAAAAGTCCTAAAACTACTCCATGCTAATCTGAAGCCTGCAGTTCTATATGCATTTACATGGAGATAAGCCACAGTGAACCCAATCGACTTACTTCTGAGTAAACAATAGCAGTGTGCTGCACATTGCTCCTCTCCCGACTTGCAAGAGATCCTGAAGGCAACATAAGTCATCTTGGGGGGGCAGAGGGGATGAAGAGAACTGCACTGTGAAATTCAGAGAAGTGTGGATTTCAAAGGATAGCTGTGTTTTGGTTCTTGTATCATTTTGGTAAGTGGGAATTCTGTAGGTTTGCCTTTAAATGTCATCTGAATTGAATTTCTCCCCCATTCCTAGGAGGAGGGGTGAAAAAGAGGTCACTCCTGCACCTTTAACAGTTGGGCATAACATATAATTACAGCAGGCGTAGCTAGTCACATAAACCACATCTGATGAAATCCCCTCTTCTACAGATATGGTGGCCTCTTTTTTATCTGGCCCTCCTGTTTCCCAGAGAGAACAGAGAAGGAAATAATAAAATTGTAGAGTTGGAGGGGACCCCAAGGGTCATCTAGTCCAACCACCTGCAATGCAGGAATCTCTTCTCCCATCCAATTTGAAACCAGACCAGACCCTGCTTAGCTTTGCAGATGTGCTAGCAGTTTTATTGCTGCACCACTAGATCAAAGCCCGTGCCAGCAACTGGTCCATAACACAGCTTCATTCGGACACCCTACGTTGACCACAGTGCTCATTTGCATTCCATATATCACAGGTCCTTAGCAAGTAACCTTTATCATGCCACACACCTCACTCCAGAGCACCCCCAGACGCAATCCAGTATTCATGTAGTTTGTGCATGGGCTGCACCACCAACATCAGCACCATGAGTACATCAAATCCATCTTGGGCTGCCTTCAAGAGATTGCTAGTCCAGGCCAATGGACACTCAGCTTCAGAAAACCACTTCTGCCCCTGGTAGATCAGCATATTGTCAGAATTAAAGACCAGGAAATACTATGCACACTATATATTCTTTAAAAAAAACAACAACAGACACTTTCGATCATAATTTGATAATTCAGAGGAGGAGAAAATGTAGGTTTTGGAAATTTCTACCCAACAGAGAATAGTTCTGCCTCAAGAGCTGCCTATAATCAGACACCAAGACAGAAATCATAATGATTCACCTTCTGCCACATTGCTCCTCTTAAGAGATCTAATGAAACCTTCCTCCCCCCAAAAAACTAAAGATGAAGGTGGCTATATGTAACAGTGCCACCTAGTGGCATCACTATTTCTGAGAAGGCTCACACAGTGAACAAGATCAAATACCAGCAGCCGCTCTGGACAACTACCACAAAAACCTCACAACAAGAAGAGTAGCAGCTCTCTTTTTTTCAGACTGGTATTCAAAATGTAATGTGCAGGCTTTTGAGTTATATTTTACTATTCCTCAGGCTGGATGCTCAGCAAAAGAACAACAAGGAGGAAACACAGATGTTTCTGAGAGCTAGGGCTTCTAAAAGCCGGTTTATCTAGTAAGCAGAGTTGCAAAGCCTTGGAGTGCAAGCCAAAGACTTGCAGTCTTGGGGTGCTTTCAGATGTGAGGCTTAAAGTGCTTCTTGCTTCAAACTGGTCTATAACACAACTTCGTTCACACACCCTACGTTGACCACAGTGCTCATTTGCATTCCATATATCACAGCTCCTTTCCTTCCACATTAATACTGATCAAGCATTCGCATAAATAATGTGAGCAAAGTCCAAAGGCAATTTATAGATACGAAACATAGCATTCTAAGCCCCCCTTTGCACATGCCTCTTGTATAGGAGCAGCTTGCCAATGGCCGCCTAGACACTGCTGGACTTAAAGCTCACATCTTCCCTGTCCACTGGCCCTGCTGGCTAGGTTGATGAGAACTATGGTCCAGCAACATTTAGTGGACCAGAGGAAAGCCACTGCTGCCCTAATAATATGGCTGTTGCCACGTCTAGAGCTGCTCCTAGCCAATGGTGTGCGCACAAAGCCATCTACCTGTAGGCTATGCTTCCTTCAGCATTGTGATGGACCAGGCAATTGCAGATATGCAGCTTCTGGGAGCAGTAGGAATGACACACACTGGATAATACTGTGTTGAGTGAAATCAAGCTGCAGCTTCATTGATGATGATGATGATGATGATGATGATGATGATGATGATTTAATATTTATACCCCACCCATCTGGCTGGGTTTCCCCAGCCACTCTGGGCAGCTTCCAACAGAAGCTGTATCATTAAAATACAATAGTCTATTAAGCATTAAAAGCACTAAAATACAATAGTCTATTAAGCATTAAAAGCTTCCCTAAACAGGGCTGCCTTCAGGTGTCTTCTAAAAGTCTGGTAGTTGTTTTTCTCTTTGACATCTGGTGGGAGGACATTCCACAGGGCGGGTGCCACTACCAAGAAGGCCCTCTGCCTGGTTCCCTGTAATTTGGCTTCTTGCAGCGAGGGAACCTCCAGAAGGCCCTTGGCGCTGGACCTCAGTGTCCAGGCAAAACGATGGGGGTGGAGACGCTCCTTCAGGTATACTGGAACAAGGCTGTTTAGGGCTTTAAAGGTCAGCACCAACACTTTGAATTGTGCTTGGAAACGTACTGGTAGCCAGTGTAGGTCTTTCAAGACCGGTGTTATGAGGTCTCAGTGGCCGCTCCCAGTCACCAGTCTAGCTGCCGCTAGTAAGTGGCTTTGGCATGGCAATAGGGTGGAAGACTTCTACGTGCACCTGTAGCAGCATGGGAGTTGCCATGGAGAAAGCCAGAAGTGAGGCATGCAGAGAGGAGGACTAAGACAGCATTGCTAAGCAGGCTTAACAGGATGCAATAATTCTGTAGGACATACTCCCAAGTAAACATCTTTCAGAATAAGCCGGTGGCAATTAGGTCAGTGCAAAGCTGTGTGCTCAGATTTCGAGCAGTCGAACAGAACAAAACCCTGACACAAAGCCATTGCGGAGAATCTCTTCCCTGTGAAAACACAAACAACAGCAGCAAGGCATGTCTAGAATACCCAATTTGCCTTTTGTCAATGTTTGCATTCTGCTTGTGCAGTCTCCTTCAAGAAAACAATTTGAATCTAAGGTGTTGCCACTTTCAACCCAATTAATACAAATGTGCTGCTCTCCGAGTAATGACATGGTTGTTGACCTCTGCCGCTGTATCCCCACCGTGGTTTCCCCCTTCTGCTCACATTTTGCACAGCCATCATTTACCATCTCATAGGTTTTCCTTCTGAGCCTCCTACCAACGGGGTTGTTTCTAAACCAGAACCGACAGCTGCCAGCCCACTTTGCAAGTGCTGAGTGCAAGGCTATAATCAAGATATCTTCAGCAAAGAGTTGTTTAAAGATGTTTATCATTGTTCTAAAGAGTGTTAAGACAATAAACCAGTCAATTCAAACTAATGGCCAGGTGTACTCTAAGCATTCAAAGGCTCATAAATATTGATTTGTAGATCCAAGTGTCATGGCTGCCAGCTGCTATGCCGACAGTAATTGAAACACTGTAAATATTTATGCTCAGACTTTTTCCTTTTTGAGATATTGGATAAATAGTAACATGAATAATTCTGTATTCCACTGTATATGCTTCCTAACCTATTGATTTGGCAATCTGGTGATAGACAGGGAAATGTAGAGAACCAGTTCAAGAAAGCCATGTATGGTTTTTACAGCTTTTGCTAGCACCACTGCAAGAACCCACCACAAAGTCTGACAAATCCCCCTTAAATCCCACTACATCTGCTACCATATTCTGTTTTGCACGGAATCTGGCAGCAGCCCTTATGACGATTAGTAAAAGCTTGTGCACGAAATTACACAGCTGGATGCACCCTAATACATCAGTTACCAATAGCATGCTCAAGTTCGGTGAGCCTGACCCAAGCCATGGGTCAGACGTTGAGCACCCGAGCCACACAAAGGCACGATCCAAGACCAGGAAAATGTACTGGTTATTTCCCATTTAGTATTCAAAGCAGAGAGGGTTTGTTTTCTTCATACCTCAAATCTGCTTATCCCTTCTTCTTTTTCTTCCCCCTTAAATATCCCCATGGTAAGAAAGAACTTATTTGCTATTAGATTCTCTGTGCGAAATTTACTGTGAAATTGTCAGTGTCCAATTTCACATAAACATTTCCACTACAAAATGTCATGAAACTGTAAAGGAGGAGTTGTCACTGAGCATGGCTTAGGGTGCCTCTAGGCACTGTAGTCTTTGCAGGATTGTCCTGCATGTTCCCATGCAAAGGCATGATGTTCAGTCCACACACAATGGAGATGGGGATAGCTTTGGTGTAAACAGGATAGTCTGGTCTGCATGATCTGTGCTCCAGGCACAAACTGGGAGTTCTCAGCAGGGACGGACAAATTCATCCAATCCTTGCCCATGTCCCTTTTGCACATTTTTACTCCTATAATTCCATTCCAACATTCATTTGTGAAATAATTTTCATTCTCCCGAAACAACATATTTTAAAATGTGTATTTTGATACATATAAACTGCTGGGAATTGCATTGCAGCATTAGAAGTGCAAAAATCCAGTGGACAGCCAAGCTCTAATCTGCACTTTAACATGAGAAGTGCAACTCAGGTCATTTCTTATTGAACATAAGAAGACGTGATGTTTTTGAAACGACAGATTTTAACCAATCTCTGGGGCAATTGAAACACTATCAATGTTACCTTTTGGAGGTAATAACCTACTTCATCAGATGCAAGTCATCAGTATTAGAAGAGCCCTGCTGGATCAGGCCCAAGGTCCATGTAGCATCCTGTTACCCACAGTGACTAACCAAGTAAGTGCCTAAGGGAAATTCAAAAGCAGAGCTAGAGAGCAGCAGCTGTCTCCCACAAGTTAAACATGAGAGAGAACTTTGCTAAGCGTTAGACTATTCAGTAGATGAAAGCTTCTTCCTTGAAAGTTTTCAAAAGCAAGTTGTCTAGCACCTTCTTTGAAGCACCTAAGTCACTTGCTTCAAACCATAGGACACCTTGCCCTAAGGGCGGGGAATTAATAATATGAGTGAATGGGAAGGTCACTTCCATTTCTATGATGCCCGTGTGAAATCTGATGCTGCATAAGGGTCCTAGGGTCATAGTGTGTGCATAGAAGAGGGGAAATTTGTTTGGAAGGCTAAAAAATGGTGAGTAAAGGGAGAAAGGACAGAAATGGATAGAGAGACCTTTTCTCCTCTTCTCAAAATTCCAAAACCCAGAGTCATCCATTGAAACCAAAGGTTGGAAAAGTCAAGACAGGACCACTTCACACAGCACATTGTTAAACTATGGGATTTGCTGAAACAAGATGCAGTAATGGTCAGGTTTATAAGTATGTGAAGGATAAGGCTATCAGTGGCTATTCTCCATGTTGACTGTGGTTTGCCTGCACTGTGGTTGGAGGCCCAGTTGCTGGGAATCACCAGTGGCAATCATCAGGTTCTCGTTGCAAACTTCCCAAAGGCACCTGGTTGGCAACTGTGAATGCAGGAGGCTGAAGCAGATGGGCCTTTGGACCGATTCAGTTGGACTGTTTCTAGGTTTATGCATATGCATGTCTTGTGTGTATATTCATCAGTGATGCTGTGAGCAGTGCTCAGTAAGTGCCTCTGACACTCAAACAGCCATATTCCAGACAGCAGCCCACGTCACCATGGCCCGTCTGCACTTCTGCCAGGCCTAGATATGTGGATAAATAATAGGAATAACAATTATGTCTTGATGTTCAAATTGCTGAGAAGAGACTACATCCTAAACCAGAAAGGCTTCTCAAAGGTACTGGATCTTGTGCAGCTCATGTGCTACAGCAGCTGCACACCTGCCAGGCAGATAATATTTTTGAGTGGTGAACTTTGACCTGCTGAGTCTGTGTCTCTGTTACATCGTGTTGTGTTTTATTTATTTGTTTGTTTGTTTTATTGAATTTATATACCACCCTATACCCAGAGGTCTCAGGGCCATTCACAGATGGTTGTTTTTATTGCAAGATTGTAAATTTCAACTATTGTAAACTTCCCTGAGTAATATATAGACATTAGAAGGACATGCTATAAGTATAGGAACAAATTAAAATACTTTCTCCTATAAACAGACCTCATGGAAATCACCCACTTTAGCTTTCATTAAAGCAAATGTCTTAACTTCACTTTTTAAAAATTAGCACTGCTTCGTAATTAATAATTTGGGTAAGGATTTTAGCCAAGCACGCAGGTACAATGTGTTAGAGAAAGCTCTGTTAAGAATAGAACACAGGTCACAGTGTCACTTCCCGCATGGAGCAGTATTCCCTCTGGGACTGTCTACCTAAATGATGCAGACCATTTATTAAAACAACTATCATAAGCCCTCAGCCCTTTGGAAGTGCTCCACTGCACCTGCTCTGAGGTTTACAAACTGTGTGTTTCTGGGAAGCTTGAAATGTATACTTTTGAAACTCCCACTCTTCCCGCCCTCCACCAATACACCCCATTAGACAGTGGCGTAGCGTGGGTTGTCAGCACCCGGGGCAAGGCAAGTAATTTGTGCCCCCTAACCCGTGGATTTGCGCCCCCTAACCCATGGATTTGCGCCCCCTAACCCTAACCCCCAGATGTTGCGCCCGGTGCGGCCGGCCCCCCCTGCACCCCCCACGCTACGCCACTGCCATTAGAGTTGTCCCACATCTCACATTACAATGGCCTCTCACTGTGTGCTGATAATATATTGGTTTATGGGTACTTAGGGTGCTAAAGGGTTTTGCTATTAAGCCGCCCACCTCCTTAAGATGGATAAAATGTTTGCATTAGTAAATAACCTTGCTCTGTGTACTGCGGTAGAAGGAGCTGTCTTTCTGTTACATAATTTGCTGTCATTCAAAAAGCTTGCAGTCAGCGTCATCTGCAAAATTGGTCCCCTAAAAAGCATCACTTTCCACACTTTGGATCTCTTCCTATTTAGTCTAGCAATCCAGGAAATATAGCTTCTCCCTTCAAACTGTAAAACAAAGTATCTTGCCATCATTGAGTGACTTCATTTTCCTCCCCTTCCTTCCACAATAAACCAGTTTACCACAGAGCTTTTTATCTGCACACCCAGAAGGATATGCCTCTGTTCAGATTGCAGATTTAGGCAGACAATCATTTTTGATAGGAAAGGAATTTGATTTACTCTGTAAATATGTTTTAGGAGGTTCTGAAACCTGGCTGGGGAGGGGTTTGCTTTTCAGCCTTTTGTTTTAATTCATGCAGCGATATGATTTGATTTTTGTATTCCATGTGTTTGGGAAATCAAATGTAAGATGAGAGAATGGAAGGTGGATGAAATTTGCATGAATGCATTTAACTAATTGCTAAAATCAGGGGAACAAAAAGGGTACATGAAGATTTCCCCCCAGAGTTAGAGCATAATCTCATTTTTATCCACCTTATTACTCTGAAATACTGGGCTCTAAAGGGACACTCTCTAAGTCTGAAGTGATATTAAATCATTATGCAGTGTTGCTGCACTATGTATGAATTTTTAAACTGCATTTCTGATTCTAGGAGGCTGAAAGCTGGTGTACTTTACTAACCAATCAGTGCAGTACAAATGTTGTGGTTATCAGATCAGCAGTAACCATGCACATCTTGTCTATTTTTGAGGTTCTTCAGTCAACTGGGCCAGGCCAGGGGGAGAGGGCCATACCTGTTTCAGTAACGAATGAGTCATTCAGAACTATCAATGAGCCAAAGGCTTGGAAAAACCAACAATCTCTGGAAAATCACTAAGGAGGTTGCTTATGCATGCTTATGAATGCCAGCTGCTGGAAGCCACAGGAGGGGACAGGGCTCCTGTCCTCGTGTCCTGCTTGCAAGTGTCCCACAGGCTGGCCACTGTGAGAAGAGGATGCTGAACCAGATGGCATAACCATCGATTATTCAGGGCCAAAGAAAAGGTTTGTGTCAAGGGAATTGTGCTGTATTTATCAAAGGCTGTAAGATGCATTGAGCACGTCTTTTGAGGCATGTAAAAAATTAATAAATCCATAAATGCAGGTAACAAAATTCCAACAGTCACTTTAATTGACTGTTTCAGCAACAGGTGATTTGGAGAAGGTGGTTGCTGCTTACTGAAGTCCTCCCCCTCAGAAACTGTTTTTTTTTTTTCCTCTTAAAGCCCCCATGCCACTCCAAGTTGCTCAGAGCTCCAACTGTGTGTTTGTGAGGGCCTATCTGAAGCATGACGGGGAGGGACAGGCTGAAACTATATTCTCTTTGCTAGTACACGTTTGCCATCTCAGCTGCAAAATTGGGTTTAAGCCAAGCTCAAACCACAACGGAGGGACTGCAGCAAGCCTCCTTTTTATATTACATCTTGCCTTCCCTGGTAGACGAATATATGTCAGTCAAGATAGCTCCTATTTTCTCCCATTATATGACTGCTGCAGTGGTTAAGCGACAACTGGATAAACAGAAACCATCTCCAGGAACCAGAGAGATTGGGTTACATAACCTTTTTATTTATTTAGAATGATATCAAAGTTGTTTCTTATCATTCCTCAGGTACATTGTGCTCAGGAATAAATTAAACTGACAATCCAACAAAGAGGAATCGGGAGTTTTTTTCCTCCCTTGGCTAATTTTCTCCCTATATATTCTCACTCTATTATTAGGGAAAATAACAAGCTTAGGAAAGTCAGGATAATTCTGCATTCTGCAGCCGCTGTTGCTAGGAAGCACAGTCCAAGTGGTCCATCTATCGGTCTCTCAAGGCTATGACAAGACAAAGTCAAAAGTACAATTAGGCCTTCTTTACATAATCACTCGCTGATGTTGACAAATATAGTGACAGCTGTGCCCTTTTAGGGTAAGATTTGTGCAGAAATCAAAATCATGTAAATGAATTTCCCCGCTTCTGTTTCTCTGCTGTTACATTACTAGGCATGAAGCACTGATGAGAAGACGGCAGCCCTAGGCCTGGGCAATTAGTATGTTCTGAGGCTGACTGGTAAGCAGCTCTTGAGATTACAGCTGCAGATGGCCCTGCTGTAGCTGATGCATGGGCCATAAAATCTGCCAACATTTCTGTCACTGGCCGCTCTCTACAGATTCCCAAGCATGCAAACTGTGAATTGTGGCATGCCACAGTTTCACTCCTCTTCAATCAAGTGCATGTCAAACAAATATCAGTAAGGCTGATGGGTGCAAAGGGAAAGGAAGGTGTTTCACCCAGTTCACACAGCACACTATGTCAATGAGATCTGTATTTGACGTGGGGAGCCACTTAGATCCTGTTAAGTATAATTGTTTAATTGACACTGAAATGGGGAACGCCTAAATGTGTTAGTACTGAAGGCTTTAACGTGGGGAAATTCCACTGAAGTACTAAGGGGTCTCTGAACTTGATGGGTTGGTAATTAACTATTGTTGTTCTGCTAGCTAACACATGAGTGTTTAACCTAATATCTGGTAACAAATGTATTTGGTTGCAAAACTCTTTGTTCCCAGGCCCACTACTTCCTTTTCTGGTTGTACTTGTAACTACTTCCAGTCCCCACACCCATTGTATGCACATAGCCTTGATGTGGAAGAAATCCCCAGCAATATCAGCAGTACTTACTTGCAAGTAAATGTGCTTAAGACTGGAATCAAGGACATTGAAAGCTGCAGAGTTAATTCTCATGGCAACTAAAAGGCACTAAGGCTGCCTTAACATTTAATGTTTATTATTATAAATTTCCCATTCCCTACACATTAATTGCCTAATAAAAAATTTAAAAGTGTGCCAATGTTTGTTCTGCATGTGTTAAGGTCCAGGAGTAAGACAAATGGAGCATTAAGACAATGCTGATATAAAAGCAATATGGGAAATTGCTATTTCAAATAGCCTTTTTCCTCCCCAAGAGGGACATTAGATTCCTGGCTCTGAAGACAGTCCCATTGTATTTGCAATTAACAGTTTAACACAAAGTTATGTAGTGATTGGCTAAAGAAACGTATAGACCTGAGATGTTCAGTTGATTTCTCATGGACTTATTCAATTCGGGCTGTAAGCCAGAGGGAAGTGTGGTTTGTCGCCTTGTACAACGCTGGCTCACTTCCGTGTATCCCCTTGTGAGTTTGAGATGTACGAGCCCTTTCCCTCCAGTGATGTGTTTCTCTCACACGTGAACCATGGCTCCTTCTTTAACACCTCATAATGCATTTCTTTATCATGTGTTCAAGCTCTACAATACACACACAAACCATAGCTGTTAACGTTTCCCTTTTTTAAAGGAAATTCCCTTATTCCAAATAGGATTCCTCGCAAGAAAAGGGAAAAGTTGACAGCTATGACACAAACATGGGACGCGGGTGGCGCTGTGGGTAAAACCTCAGCGCCTAGGGCTTGCCGATCGCATGGTCGGCAGTTCGAATCCCCGCGGCGAGGTGAGCTCCCGTCTTTCGGTCCCAGCTCCTGCCCACCTAGCAGTTTGAAAGCACCCCTAAGTGCAAGTAGATAAATAGGTACCGCTCCAGCGGGAAGGTAAATGGCGTTTCCGTGTGCTGCACTGGTGCTGGCTCGCCAGAGCAGCTTTGTCACGCTGGCCACGTGACCCGGAAGTGTCTCCGGACAGCGCTGGCCCCCGGCCTCTTAAGTGAGATGGGCGCACAGCCCTAGAGTCGGACACGACTGGCCCGTATGGGCAGGGGTACCTTTACCTTTTTATGACACAAACACACTCTCTTCCCTTGTGTCACTGCTTGTATATTGTATATTGGCTTTTTACTGTGACCTGAAGTAATTTCACTGCACTGAAGTTGCCTATAATAAGACGGGAAAGTCAGGACCAACCTAGGACAATTTACTGCCAAAGATGCATTCCACTGACAGAAGCCAACCAGATCAGCCATTGAATCTCACTTTAATGACTGTGGTGAGGCAGCACCCTCCAACACACCCAGCTTTGGGAGGTCCTGATGACACACAACGCCTTACCACTGTTCTCTGCCACCCCACCCCTCAGTAGCCACCTCACTCTGCCTAACGGTAGAACCGGCCCTATGAAGAATTCACAATTTTTGTAGGGTTTCAATGTAATGCTCTCTGCCTGCTGCGCCTTCAACATCTCTCTACATTTTGGTGGATTTGTGCTCTCCTCAGAAGCTGCCTTCCTTTCCTTGTTTCTAACCATCCCCTTCTAAAGCGATCTATGCCAGCGGACAATCATTCCAACTTGAGGGAGTGAGCTCCTTTAGTGAATTCTGTGAAGTTCCTTCCTTCTTTTTTCTCCCCAGAATCTATGGCTACCCAGTTTCAGCTAATGACCCAGAGTTCTTAATAAGATCAGAATCTGAAGTACTGGAAGCTAGCAACTTATGCAGGCATTATGTGCCAGAGATTGAACCTAAAGCCAAAATCGTGTGTAGTCAACCCAACATATTGGGTTCAATAGTAGGTGGGATTGCCAAAGCCATTTTCCCCGGAACCTCATACCTTTTCTGTCCCCTTTTTATTCATTAAAAAAAATTACAAATGCCACTTGCCTAAAATTCACACAAATTAAATGTGTGTAAGTTGCAGATTTACAATACCACAAAAATATTAATGGTAATTTCAGGGGGAAAACAATGTGATCCACTTTCAGCTCTGCCTTCCCATGACTGAGGGAGAAAGTTTTAATTGCAGAACAGGATACACTTCTACGTTCATTATGTCCCCTACTCAGTGGAGCTTCATGCCTCTTTCAGGTGCTAAGCCTGTTCTACTAATGCAATAGATACTCCCATAGTAAACATATTTGTCTGGAAGGAAGCCCTGTCTTTCAGATCATTTTCTTTGGGTTTTTAATCCTTGTCTGCTTGTGGGGTTATGTTTTTCCTTTAAGTTCAACTAACTGAGGAGAAATTTTAAATTTGCATGTATTTAAATGAAGACGGTTCAATTAATTCCCCTTTACAAATTTAAAACAGCCATCTTTTTGTCTCCTTGGGAAGAATGGCATCCTTAGGACAGCATCTTTCTCAGATTCCTACTTCATAAAATTTATTTGAGGCTTTAATTTCAAATGGGAAATACTTTTGTTCAGCAAAATACTTGTTGAAAGTATAAATGTCAGATAAGAATCTATTCTCGTTATTCTTCATTAAGTGAAATACATGCTTTTTTCTCTTCCTTTTGCTTACTGCCATATATTATAAGGATTAATAGTCCAGTGATATTTCTTTTGTGCCACAAATTAGTTAACTGGGTTCAGCAGAAGAAAAATAATGTTCAAATACTGGCAATGACATGCACTTCAGCTTTTGCATTCGTTCAATTATCTGAGCATGGAACAAAATGTCTATGAAAACACTCTTTTTTTCTTTCAATATGTGCTTAGGAAGTTGAGGAAAACAAAGGGGTAACTCATTAGACATGATTTGTGGTTCTAAGCATTTTTTTCTTAGAAATGTTTCATTGATTTCAGTGAGACTTGCTCCTGAGTTCATGCACACAGGATCACAATTTTGGCATTCAAAATGACAAATGAAGAACATAGGATGTCTGGCCAAGCATGCTAAAGTTCAACTGAAACCAGAAGTGTTTAACAATCTGGAGCTTTGTACTTTACAGGAAGTGTTGAAAATGGGGGCACAAGTGACTTATGCAACATCCCATAAGAGAATCACACAACTATGCCGTGGGGAGATGTCAACTAGCTTGTCTCTAGCTGCCATACCAGATGTGTGAACTATGCGCACACTTAATTTGTGCAACTCCCTCCAGTGGAGATCCATAAGCTGCTGTTTCGGTTGTTTACCACTGCAAACACAGATAGAGGTACATGTCATAAAAACATAAAGGTAAAGGGACCGCTGACCATTAGGTCGTGGCCAACTCCGGGGTTGCGGCGCTCATCTTGCTTTATTGGCCAAGGGAGCCAGCATACAGCTTCCGGGTCATGTGGCCAGCATGACTAAGCCGCTTCTGGCAAACCAGAGCAGCACATGGAAATGCCATTTACCTTCCCACCAGAGTGGTACCTATTTATCTACTTGCACTTTGACGTGCTTTTGAACTGCTAGGTTGGCAAGAGCAGGGACCGAGCAACGGGAGCTCACCCTGTCACAGGGATTCGAACTGCCGACCTTCTGATTGGCAAGCCCTAGGCTCTGTGGTTTAACCCACAGCGCCACCTGTGTCCCCATAAAAACATAGGAAGAGCCTAACTCCAAAGGCCTATCTAGTCCAGTATTCTCTGACAACTGCAGTATGCAACTACATCTGGATAAAGCCATTACTCTATAAGCAAAATTCATCCACCATTTTCAAAGGAAAATATTTTAGCCCTCTAGGGTAGCACATATTCACACAATCCAGTAGCCCCTTCTCCAGTTGTTGACAACGAAGAGGCTTTAGAAGAAAAACAAAACAAAAATCTTTAGCAAAGAAGGGAGGGGCAGGAAAAGCTTCCTGACCCTGATGGATCATTACTGAGGACTAAGAGTAAAACTCATTATATTTTATCCTTCATAAAACTTATCCAGCTTGGTTGAAAATTAATTAAATTAGATTGCCTCTGGTGAGTTTACCTCAGCTAATATTACACTAATTCAGGAGAAGATATATTTAAGGAGAAAATATGAAGCAGTCATCCTAGGATTATTTTGATTTGCTTAAATTCCTATCAAATAGTAGTTTGCAGCCTGCACTGTGGAAATTAAAAACTCTGTGTTGAATAAGTTTCTGAAACCAAATTGATGCTCTTTACTGCACTCCTGAAACAGGGTTCCTCCACTCCTCCCTTCCTTATTCTTACCTCTTAGTTACATGAATTCCACTGTCATCTCCAGGACAAAGAACTTGTACGGACACTTATAGCCCCCAAACTTCTCATGGATGAGTTCGAAATTCCTTAAGTAATGGTTTCTAGCGGAAGTGCTGACGCAGGCATGGATTACTCTGCAAAGGTAAAGTAAAGGGCCTTGAGAAAGTCTGGCTCTGCATGACTGATCAGTCTCTTTAGGGACCACCTGCCCACGTATCTGACAATACTCATCCAGGAAAGCGCTTGGCTTGCCTTGGTGCTGTGCATGTCAATGAATTCAGAAGTAAACAAATCGGTGCCTCAAAGTAGCATCCTATTATGCATTGGCACATCATTTTGCATTGGAACAAGACCTGCATTTTATAATAGGTATCAATATCGCCTTTGGGCTTGCGCTGTGAGAGAGAAAGCTCCAGCAAAAATTAAAGAAACTGTCATTGTTTTTTAAGGATTTGAGCAAAAGGCCTTTCCTACTGTGCTATGCTACCAGAAAACATTTGCTGCTAAAACTAAATAATTATGACAGAAATCAATTTGTGGTGAGGGTAGAGTGAATAAAATATTAAGCCACAATTATTCACCACAGTTGCCGTAAAAGTACATCACTTTGTTATTTAATTTTGCAAAACATTTCTTACCCAAGCATCCTTAGAGCATTGCCAATATGCTTTTGAAGTCGCTGCAGTATCACAGAATAACAGGAAGCCTAGCAGGAAGGAGGAGAAATCATTTGCCCTCTGGGCAAGCTGAAGGAATGCTGAAGTGGACTGCACCACTTCAAATTGTTGAAGGGGCCTACATCTTTTTTATTGCTTCCCTACACTGAAAACTCCCTGCAAATAAAAGGTACGTCATCCTCCTTCTGAGGTTGTTTGTTGACCTCTGGTCCCCACCCTGCACTCAGCTCTTACCTGTGGCTCCTATAAGCTGTCAGCATGCAACAGCAGCCACACCCTGAGAACAACTTCATTGGCCAGCTAAACCAGGTGAAGGTAGCCAATGGGTCTCAAACTCTCAGTAAGAACTTGTCCAGCGTGTGAAGGCAAGCTCCAGTGGATTGTGCAGACGAGACCAATAGTGGATCCAAAGGTCAATAAGACGGTTTCTGCACGTGCTGTAGAGGGAAGTGAGGGGCAGATGAGATTTGTCAACCTGTGAAGGTAGCCCATCTAGGAGAATGAAAACTCTGGTCTTAAACATCTACTACCTTGCAGGATATCTTATGGAGAATAAATGGTTAAGGAGTAAACCCTTCACAAATCCAGAGAGGAGTCCCTCAGGCACCTTCTGGCAACTTCTGCAGCCATGTTGGTGCTAAACATATTGCTCTGGTTTCCTTTGGACCATATCAGTGAGGCCAAGAGGGGGGTCTTGTCATCAGGGCAGCCTAGGACCTCCGTACACACTGGCCAGGCTTACACTCCGGGGAGGTTACTTCAATGCTGCAAACACAGTGGTTTGACTTCTCCCCCAGAGGCAAACTCCATTATCTCTCAAGACAGATGGATGCCAACAAGAAGGCTTTGGGGGCCTTTGAAGGGTGTAGAAACTTTTTACATTTTTTTGGGAAAAACTGCTCTGCAAGTCGGTGGATGCTTCTTTCCAGCAGCATTTTGTTGGGCAGCTGCGGTACAAAAACTTAAATTGAATGCTGGTCTGAAATGTACCAGGAGGAGTGGTTTTACCAGAACTACAGCGTTCTACAGGCAACCTGCAACCAGAAAGAAAGGGCAACGGGACAACTTCAAAACATATGGAAGGCAGCGCTGGCTGCCGTTTTTGAGAAGCAAACATATTGTAACAAGATTAATTGAGTCATGTATTCGGAAGCCAAAAGGGACAAATTTCATTATCTGACCTCCTGCAAAACACAAGCCAAAGAATTTAATCCTATACAAAGCAATATGTTCCTTTCCCCCAGGTGGATCATTTCCATTCCGTCGCCAAATTACACGGGTCTGAACTGTATACCTCTACAACCTCTCTTCCCCCACAACACTGGCGCTCACTGCAGCGCTAAAAACACACTAGTATTTGCAAAGGGAACTTGGGGGTCGAGGAAGGATGAACACTGCATTTCTTCCAGCTCTTAATTAAAATGGGGATATAGGAAACGGAGCAAGAAAATTGGGGTCAGAGGAGGTAGCAAGGATTGCAGGTGCAAGTAGAATGCAAAAGGGGATTTGAATGAAGAGCTGGAGGGAAGAGCCTGAGGCTGCAAAATTGGCGGCGAACAACATATTTGAAAACATGCATAGCCTAATGTCAAATGTTTAACTGTTTGGTGAGAAATTCTATAGTACTGGCAGTACTAAGAATTGTAATACACTGAATAATTAAATTACTTTTATTTTAGAGAGGGAGGAGTATTTCATGTCAGCTCATTAATTATGGGTTTCATTTTACTTAACTGTCCAGCTGTGTTTTAATTGTTCATTCTGTTAACTTCAGCATTTTTCTCCATCCCTTCATTCTTCTAGCAAAATATATGAATTATTAGTTTTTTAGAGTAGTTGTAATATTGCTGGCATACATGTCCTATAGTGAATTTCCCCTCAGAAGGGCATGTGATCATAGAGAAGAGGAATTACTAACAACTAGAGAAATGGCCACTGATATTGACCTCATCCTGCTTCATATCATAACCTGGTGCTGGTACCACCAACTGAAGGAATAGTAGGGCTTGTTGTCTAGTGTTGGCATTCCCTAGGGTTGAGTTGATGCAGAATGTGATGTCAGCCTTCCATCAAAGGCTTGTGCATCAACATGTGAACTATCTCCACTAAAATGTGTTTGGTGTAAGACAATGGGTTGCATCCAATTTTAGTCCTACCCAGAGGAGATTCATTGAAAATAATGGACATGAGTAACTTAGGTCCATTAATTTCAGTGGGGCTACTCTGAGTATAACTTAGTTGGCAACAACCCAATGTGACTGCGGCATTTCACACAGGCTGTCATTTGATGTTGTGGTTTTTAAAGGGTGGTTTTCCATGACAGCACCTTTTGATTCCAAAGAATCAATTCTTTCATTTCAAATCAAAACCTTTCCTTAATCAGCCTACACAACATGGCTAGAGACAGCTCTACAATCAAGGAATTCTTGTTTATCTGTTGCACCATGTTCTCTATTTTCAGTTGGTTCCAGTTCAAAATCAGCCCCTTGGCACCCT
This sequence comes from Podarcis vaucheri, assembly GCF_965113315.1. NCBI lineage: Eukaryota > Metazoa > Chordata > Lepidosauria > Squamata > Lacertidae > Podarcis > Podarcis vaucheri. The sequence continues at coordinate 49,051,105 of NC_138760.1, read as the reverse complement.
CATTTATCTCCTGCGTTTGAGCATCATGTAGAAAGGCATCATGGTTACCTTTCTTTGCTTTTTGCCTTTTTCATTCAACATCATTGTTACACAATAACTGCTGTCACATTTCCTTAATAAAATCTGTATTAAAGAGCAAAGATTTCCATGGGGCAAGTCTAAATCTAAGTATAATTTTATGGTCATATATTGCTCTAATTCAGCTCCAACATAAAAAGACTTTCCCTTTTGAACTTGGCAGGAAACAAGCAGCTAAACCAGTGAGTACTCTGCACTGAAAATATTAAAGAGATTATGAAACTGAACGGAGTGAAATCCAAATTGGGCCAATCTTTTAATCAAGATAAGACATTCAAAGTCCAGCAGTTGCCCTCATTCCATAATTTTATTGGGGTGCCACAGATGCCACAGATGAGAGCAGCCCTGGAACATAAGAGGCACACAAAAATTATGAGAGTACAACCAATATCTACTAATTTCTTGGATCAAAAATGCCTGCGTATTACAGTCAGGCTGCCCATAATACCCATCATGGGAATGTTGACAAAAACAGCAAGGCCATGAGGAACTCGTCTACCCCTCTCTGCTGTAATATCTAGGATAGCCTTTCTCAACCTTGGGTCCCCAGGTGTTGTTGGACTACAACTCCCATCATCCCTAGCTAGCAGGACCAGTGGTCAGGGATGATAGGAGTTGTAGTCCAACAACATCTGTGGGCCCAAGGCTGAGAAAGGCTGGTCTAGGAGGAGCACCTGACATAGCATCATCACATGGATATCTCAGTGAGGATGAAGCAGAGGCCGCAACATATGCCCCATGATGGGTATGATATGTGTGGCCTGGCTCATAAAAGTTTATAATGATGAGAAGTGTGGCACTTATTCTACACAGGGCTTCTCAAAAGACTAAAATAAGCATGCCTGAATTTGTTCTTTGTGAATTCTGGTACAAATGAACCCGATCAAGTTACTAGATATAACCCATGAAACATTAAATTACTTAGGAGATCTCTAAACAATGGGAGGAATTCAGCATAGTTCTATGGCAATCATTCTGTCATCACAAGCATTTCTGATCCCACTGAGTCCAACAATAACTACCCATCTTGTGTGTAACTTTTCATATTTAAAATTTATGCTGCAATCTGAACCCCACTTACTTGGGAGTAAGCCCCAGTGAATTCAATTGCAATTCTTCTGGGTAGACATGGTGAAGACCACACTCAATATATATTTTTACATCATTGTATTCCTGCTTTTTAAATTTCTTTATCCCTTCCCTTCATTTCCATCCCTGCCTTTTTGTATTCCCTTCCTGCCTTCTGAATTTCTCTGGGTCTCCTTTCCTCTGTCTTTCTCTCATCCTACCCTTTTCCCCATCCCTCCTCTTCTTGCCCTCTCTCCTTCCTTCCCCCACTTGTCTCTGCTTCCTACAAGAATGATTATCGATGACCTTGACACTACTGCTGGAGACAACTTGTAATTAATTGCTTCTGACTGGGGATGAACTGTGGTGATTGCTATTGAATGACTGTGGAGATTCATCCGAATTAATCCTGACCAGAAATGAACTATCATGATTGGTCCAGACTTCCTGAAGAAGTAAATGTATTTGTTCTGAATTGCTGCTGATTGCAGATTTCATACCATGTGGGGATGCTGGAGGAAAATGTTATTTCCTTTACCTTCTTTTTCCTTCCCCCACCCTCAGCCCTACCTTCTTCTCCCTCTATCCTACACAAAAGGGCATAATCCAAAATTAAATACACAGTTTCACAAATGGAGTTGGCTATGACTGGTCCATACCTCTGTGAATTCAGCATCAATCCTTGAAGTTCTTAATTACCAAAGAATTGCTTTGCATGGGCATTCCAAAGGTCCAATGTAATTTGCCCTCTGTTTCTTTGCCCCACCTTCCCATCACTGGCATCCCTCCCCTCCATTGGAAATGAACATCACAGAACAGCCAGAGGAGCAGGGGACATGGATGGGGAGGAACTTTTAATTGAGTAGGAGAAGCAACCAGAAGGAGCACAATTGAGAATCAAGAGAGGATTGGTATTCCAGGCTCCTGCATATCAGAATTCACTCTTTGAAAGGAAAAGTGAGAGAGTGTCAGGAGCTGGAGTCAGGTTTAGGTCAGCAATAAAACAATAAAAACCCAATGTCAGTGATGGCAATTTTTCATTCAAAGAAACAAAACAGCTTAGTCCTAGTGGTCACACCAACACTTCCCAGTAGGTCTTGCCCCAATGAAGTAGTAGCAAGGACTATAAGTTCCTGTCTTCCCATCACTCTCTAAGGCTCTTCCCCTGGTTCCTTCCCCAGCAACCTAAGGTGTCATCTCCTGCCTCTTGTTGCTCCACCCTCTCCATTTCTCAGCATGTATGGAGAGATGCTTGTTGCAGCGGAGAGGGAAACTGCCTTGACTCTTCAGCAGCCTGCCTCATCACTGCCTCTTGGCCTCCAGCCTCCTCTTTGGCCTCTGAGCCTGGACTGACTCTGCCCCAGCCTCTTTCTGCTCACTAAATCCAGTTCCCTCTTCAGCTTCTGACACATTCTTCTCCCAGTCTGATCCCTCTTCTCCCTCTGACCATTCATTGTCACCCCACCACCAGTCCCCTGGCTCTGAGTCTCCTTCCCCTGGGGGTTCTCTTGGGGGATCCCCAGCTGGTGCCTCCTCAGCATCCAGCCAGTCCATGACAGATGGTTGCTACTAATGTACGCCGTGTGGATGGTTCCCTGGAAAATTTGACTTGAACAGCCTCCAACTCACATTGAAGCTTGGTGTGGCGTGGATAAGGCCCCTCTCCCACTCTTTTCCTTTAAACTGAATAGTCTTATATGGGGTGGTATCCAATGGATGTCCCTTCACTGGCAGATGGAGGAGACACATTTCAGCTGTTCCCCTTCCCTCCCAAATCTCCTTCAAAAGTTTGGGAGACCCAGCACGTCAGATTTGAGAGCATTGGGGACTGCAGGGTGTTGTTGTTTAGTCATTTAGTCATTTAGTCATGTCTTTAGTCACTAGTTTAGTCTTCTTGACCCCATGGACCAGAGCACGCCAGGCACTCCTGTCTTCCACGGCCTCCCGCAGTTTGGTCAAAGACTGCAGGGTAGAAGAGGAATTGTCCAAAATTGCCTCTTTCCCTGTTCTACTGACAGATCCCTTTCATCACAGGATGGAACCAACTGGTAGCTACACACTAAATGTGTAACAAAATGTGGGGGCCGGGGTCACCTTAAAGTGCTACAGTACAATTCACTGGTACAGTTTAGAAGAAAATAAAACAAGTGAATATCAATATACTTCATTTAATCATATAACTAAACATTCATGCCTTCTACATCATTTATATCCAGTTACATTGTCAGTTATTTCTATATGATCTAGTAGTTGGGGACAAATATTCCCATTTCTAACCTCTTATTCTGCTTTCTCTGTATGTAATAATGGTTTTAAAGGACTTATAATTCCTTTCAATTTATTCTCTCAGATATGATTTATTACATACCTTTCTTTTTCCATTACTGAAGTACAAGGCTGTTTGCTCTGATTAATAAATGTGCTGTTATTTTCAGTTTCTGGCTTGGTACCAATAGTTATTGAATTATCTAAGAATCAGTCATTTCAGATCCATTGATACTAGGATGCCCTTTATCTCTGGGATTTTAACTGCAGCTTGTCTCCAGTACTGGGGAATCACCAGGAAAATTTCAACACCTACTTCATAGAAAATCAATCTTTTAAAAGTTAAAAAGAAACCATTTGTTATTGAGTACTTTAACCCATGCTGCAGAAAGCTCTTTGAAAGAAAGAGGCATGCAATATTCACAAAGCATCTCTTGCTGGAAGTGATTCTAAATCCAGAAAAACCCAAATGGTAACTTTTTGATCATCATCAAAGAGCTTATTGTATTAACCAAAGGCCATAACAGTTTCATTACAATGTGTCAAACTGCAAACCATAACATACAGCATACAACAATTACATAATACAAAGCATCAACTGTTTAAAGAAAGGGCAGCAGAGTTCAAAAGTATCCACTGCTAACTCATATCCAGCGTAATTTCCTCTGAATCTCCAGTGCAACTGGATGTTGTCCATCTCTCTCTTTCTTATCGTTCTTGCAGCAAGACCATAAAGCCCCACTCTATGTGTTATCTGTTAGCATCACTCTAAAGGAGTATTGGAGTTTTGAGAGCTTTGGGTGCGGCTCTTCGTGCCTCAGGTCCTGTGGTGACCATGTTGGAGCTGAAGGAATCTCTTACAAGTCTCAAAATATATTAGCATTTGGTCCTCGACTTGTAAGACCTGAAACCCTTGGTGCATAATGCAAAAGAAAGTAACTGACATCAAGTCTCCCAACTCCTGGACTCATTTTCTTCTGGCTGGGAGCTGTCTCAAAATAAAGATGAGAGGAAGAAAAATACAGGTCTTCACCATATTCTCTGGGTTGCCTCTTACAATTAATTCTCCTGTTGAACTTCAAGCAAGGGGGGGCAGTGAGACACTCCTTTCGGCTTGGCTCCAGGCAAAGCAGCAGCTGTCTCCCTTTAAAACTGATTAACGGTTTTTGGCTCCGTGGAGAATAAAACAACACTAAAATGGTCCTTGCCCCCAATAAATTTGGTAGCTGCTGAGCCAGCAACAGTATTAAATATCAAGGGTCTAGACACTAAAAAAAAGAAAAACAAACAAACCTCAATTAAAACCATTAAAAGAGCTACGGAGCTCAGCCAAGAAGAACCTTTCTCACCGCCATCTTAACAGGAAGTCACTTTTTACTCTTCTTCCTCCACTATTACTTGTTTTATCTATGCAAGTTTTTTTATCAGAGTATTTGTCAAAGTATTGTGAGGGGTGATGGGAGTTGTAGTCCAAAACATTTGGAAGGTACGGTATTCGCTTCCCCAGGACTAAAGGGAATGGATTATTTCCTTACTGAACTTGTTCACTGAATCAGTTACCATGTTATGGAAAGCCACCACAAGGTCCTTCCCTCCTACACAAAATATTGCTAACAAATTACGACAGGTGTTCCAGTTGTTGATTACTGCCCTACTTACCACCTCATAGAACAGAAAACAATGTAGTTTTTCATTCATGCTATGTCTGTGTGTGTATGTGCATAAAGGGGTCAAGACAGGTAATCTTCAATAAAAATAAAACAGCTTCAATTCAGAATAAATGGGAAGCCTTACTGAGATCAAGTTGTGGCAAGATTAGATGCCTTTCTAAGCCGAAGGAGAAAAGGCCAAGTGTTTGATTTTCTCAAGCAAATCTGTTGATGCTGCATTGAGAAAGCACAGGCAAAAGCTTCAATTCATTGCCTGTCACTTCAACTTTTTATAGTGCTTCCAAGACAAATAAATGGATCAACTGGACCTTGAGAAATTCAAAAAGGTAAATAGACCATTTTAGAATGTGTCCATATAAATCACCAATTAAATTGAATCAGCTGAAACTTGCTGCATCTGTCAAGATTAAAAACGTGTTGGCAAGGGAAAGAAGAAACTCACTCATTCGTGAGAAGGGCATTATCTGTGATACAATTCAGAAGTACATACATAGCAATATGTGGCTTTCTTGTAGATGGTTTTTCCCCCCTCTCTGCAGAGGCCCTGCTTCAGTGAATATTGATATGATCAACATGCTTCGTGGAGTGGGGCAAGTACATGGGGTGGGGCAGTGGAGATAGTAGGGTAATTTTTAAAAAAATTATTTATCAAATTTGACTCCTCCCCTTTCTCCTGAAGGAACCCAGGCTGGTTACAGGTTACTACTTTTGTCTTGAAATACAGTTCCTTTTCCTTATTAATTCAGCTTAATAAAGTAGAAAAATGGAAATAAAGAAGGTGAAGGATTTGTACATCTGCTTTTTAAGGAAGGAGAACCAGAAGGCTACATCCGATTAAGGGAAAGAACCACCAACCAGCAGACTCTTTTCACCATAACAAGTAGCCATTTTAGTTCAGCATCTCTACTTCTGACAAATAGCCTTTTAATTGTGTGTGGGCAGTTGTAGCTTTTATTTCCCCCAAATGTGTGCATGTAAAAAACAAACAAACCACTTATTGGTTTACAGTGGTACCTTGGGTTAAGTACTTAATTCGTTCTGGAAGTCCGTTCTTAACCTGAAACTGTTCTTAACCTGAAGCACCACTTTAGCTATTGGGGCCTCCTGCTGCCGCCGCGCCGCTGGACACGATTTCTGTTCTCATCCTGAAGCAAAGTTGTTAACCTGAGGTACTATTTCTGACTTAGCGGAGTCTGTAACCTGAAGCGTATGTAACCCGAGGTACCACTGTATTTAAAATACGACCAAAGTACTAGCTTGTTAGGTAGGTTTGTGACAGGGCTGTAGTCTTTGAGAGGGGGGAATAACATGTCCTCCATGTACCAGGTAATGTTCTTGTTTGACTTCTAATGGCTCTTTTTACCTTGTACACTTTCTAAAATTAGCTTTGCTAATGAAAAGTGTTGCCCTTTATTTCTGCTCTCCACCTCACAAGAGGAGATGGTTATAAAAACAGCTAGATTTTATACCTTTCCAAATGTTGTTGGACTACATCTCCCATCATCCCTGACCATGCTGGCTGCGACATGGCCAACAACATACTGAGGGCCTCAGACTTCTCATCTGTGTTGCAGAACATTGAGGGGGAAGGGATAATCCCTGCTGACACTGTAGTACATCACACATAAATCTTAGCCCTTAAATATTCTTCCCACACCATTCCTGAAGTGTCTCAGAGAAACAGATGACACCACAGGACTTTCACAACTCCAGACCAGAAACTGAGTCTATTCCACAGCTAGAGAGCAGATTTGTTTTTTTGAAACAGCAAGCATATTCCAATCCATTTTTTCAGGAACCTAAGGCCTGCTTCATGCAGGATGCTTTTCCTACCCAGGTGTGCACAGGTATAGGGGTTAAAAACCACCAAGTGCACCATTGCCATTTATAAGGATCACATGCATATATGCATGTGCTGAGAATCCACTGTCAGTTGTGGCTTTCCCATACATGATGAACCTATATCAAAATAAATAACTGACTTTTCTCTGTCCTTGGAGTGGGGTGGGGGGATCTTGTGTGCTGTAACTCCTACTGTTAACAACATGCTACAAAATATCTACATTTTGTAAGATAGTTCTATCCCAGGGCGGAAAAGCAGTGAATGATGTGATTCATTTTCAACTTGCTTAATAGACTCCTTGCCATGTGCGTCTCAGTATTCTCATCCTCCTCTATTATTCTCTTTCCCCCCCCCCTTAAATTAATATTAAGGAACTGGACAGGCCGCCCTGAATACTAAAATGCTCTAATTATCTACTGACAGCAGAAAGAGAGAGAGAGATAGAGACAGAGAAAGAAACTACCGCTTCTCTTCCATTTCCCTTCAGGAAAGAACCCCTCGGCAAGTCCATCTTTCTCCGTATCTGTCCAGTGCGGCAGTAACATCACTGCCAGAATTAAAATGGTTGCCTTTGTATGTTTTGTTTTGTTTCCTTGGGGTCAGTATCTAATCGCTACAGCTTCTGCTGCAAGCTCTCCAGCCACCAAATGATAATGAATTCCTGCTAATCCATCTCATGAGGGCTGCGCTGGCACCAGCACCCTAGAGGCAAGTGGTCCTGCATCTTATTACTGAGCTGAAAAGCCCCCCTATGTCTCTGGATAGATTGCTGCCAGTGGCTTGCTTTTGCTTTTGCAATCTACCGCAGTATTCCTCCATTCCTTTCTGTTAAAGTGAAGCCCTGGCAACAGGGGCTGCTACAACCACAACAAAATGTGTGTGTGTGTGTGTGTGTGTGTGTGTGTGTGTGTGTGTGTTTCTGTATGGGGAGGGAAGGAGGAAATCCCATGACTGCTTCTTGCTTTTACAGCTTTGGCATTTGTTCTGTTATACCTGAATATCAGCAGTTCAAAAAGAGAGACGGAGGTAATGAATTTTAATTACCTCAGAATCCTGTGCTTGGCTACCTAGGTCATTTTACATTTAGGTGCAAGTAAGTGAGGGTCTCAGCCTCTCACACGACTGTCTCTGGTTAGGGCTTGAGGCATTCCAGAATAGAAATGTTCTTTCAGATTGGCAGCCGGGGCAATTGGCTCTTTCCCCCGTCTCCACCCCCCTCCCCTCAAAACATAATGTGAAGTTTGAGCTAAAAAGCTAGTCTGAGGGCTGGATTTTCTAGGATCCTATAAGCAGTTAGGGCAGGCTTCCTCAAACTCAGCCCTCCAGATTTTTTTTGGCCTACAACTCCCATGATCCCTAGCTAGCAGCACCAGTGGTCAGGGATGATGGGAATTGTAGTCTCAAAACATCTAGAGGGCCGAGTTTGAGGAAGCCTGAGTTAGGGGGTTCCATCAGGCCAATTTCCTCCCAACTATTTTGACATTCCATGGTTCAACTGTGCTCACATTTGCTAGACTGACACAGTGTGCCCAAACCCCACTTCCGTTTCTCATAGTCCAGCCTCTGACCATCAGTAACCAAGTGGATTACATTGCAAGCCACCCTCTCAGTCTTCCCTGGCTGCAATATGGGGATAATGAACTGTATTGACTTTGGAGGGGGGATATCACATGAAATAATACCAGAGTTAGAAAATGATGGATTGATGGTAATAAAATATTGGATTTCTCCATTGTTTTCTATGGGCATTTTCAAATAGGACATCCTTCTGGAATTCTTCAGCTCTCAGTTCCACACCAGGGAAGACTAAAAATTACAGTACTTGTGAATCCAGAATCTCCCTCTAAAGATAATGAAATGAATTACTCTAGGGGGGGGGTTCCCTTGTGTATTCCATAGGTCCTGAAAAGCTTCAGAAATTCAGACAGTCAGGGGAGTGGGGACATATTTTTATTTGTATAAGTGCATTGTTCTGTGCACCTAGGGAATCCTAAGCATGTCTAAATCTTAGGTCAGTGTCCAAGAACGCCTGACATGCTTCCACATGGATGTAGACACTCGACTACCTGAGTTTGCTATTAAAGGGAATCACTATAATATTTTTGCACGTTTCTTTTGAAACGCAGTGCCAGAGGATTCAAAACTATAAATCAGTGACTCTTGGCACTGTTGTGATTTCACCCCCATTTATATTAAATCACATTAAGGTGTCAGGAAATCTTGCTGCCTCTGGCTCAGTCTACAATACTTGGTGCTTTGGGACCTCAGCTAGAAAGATCCTTAGATTGTCCACTATCTAGAATTTAAAACAAGACTGGTGACAATCCAAGCAAATGAGCACATCTAGTGGCTATCACAACTGTATCCCCAGAAAGCAGCCCATCTTAACCTAAAAGACATAAAGCCAGAGAGTGGCAGCTTCTTAGAATATATATTTGTCAAAGCATTTACTTCACAGTAATGGCATTTACCTCTGAGTAGGCATGTTTAGGAGCCTATCCTACTAAGAAGCTCTCTGTCCCTGCCCCCCAACAGTGCCGGGCCTCTCTTTAAGCCCCTGCAGGGATGAGGCACATCCGCCAGAGCCAATAGCTCTGCTGCTTCTCATCTTGTACAGTGGGACCTCGGGTTAAAAACTTAATTCGTTCTGGAGGTCCATTCTTAACCTGAAAGTGTTCTTAACCTGAAGCACCACTTTAGCTAATGGGGCCTCCCACTGCTGCCACACCACCACCACACCATTTCTGTTCTCATCCTGAAGCAAAGTTCTTAACCTGAGGTACTATTTCTGGGTTAGCAGAGTCTGTAACCTGAAGCATCTGTAACCTGAAGTGTCTGTAACCCGAGGTATCACTGTATTGGGATTGCAAGGACTTTGCGCTGTCCAAACCGCTCCTGAGGTTGGGACTTACTTTTGTGTAAACATACACTGACGAAGGCTGTAATCATAATCCCACTTATCTGGGAGTGACCCCCCATTATTTCGATGGGACTTTTTCCTGAGTATACAAGTTCAGGATTGTGCTGCACACATCATACACATTAATTAGACAATAGTTATTCATCGTGATCAGAGGCAGACCTACATTTTGGGGGCCCTGAAACTGGAACTGTCAAGGGGAGGGGAGGCTTTGCAACCAGCAATGAGGTCTGGGCAACCAGTGTTATCTTCTTCAACATTGGGGTTGTTCCATGACAGATCACCACACACAAAGTTTGACAGCCAGTAGCACAGATGCTGTAAAGACCCCAAAATTTTCAGCAATTTTAAAGTCACTCAGCTATACAAAGATCTCAGTGCCAAAATCTCCAACTACGTATAATTCTACTCCAAAATGCATGTCCTCTTAATTCACTCTGGGTTGGTTGGTTGGTTGGTTGGTTGGTTGGTTGGTTGTTTGCTTGCTTCACAACTACTAAGCTCTGTGAGAGCCTTATTTTAAAAACAGGTGCCTGCAATGAGGGTTTGTATCCAGGATATACAGTTTATGATTTTGAAGCACTGGCCTATATGATCTATTCTGAAAAGGCTGCTATCCAGCTTTCTGCCTGTCCATCATTACTTGTCTTTACTTGAAGTAGATCCCGGTGATAAACTGCAGGCTGTTTTCTGTTACATGTCTGCTCTCTAGAGGATTAAAATGTCACTGCCTTCCACGGCAGTCAAAAAGCTGTACAGTGGTACCTTGGGTTACATACACTTCAGGTTACATACGCTTCAGGTTACAGACTCCGCTAACCCAGAAATAGTGCTTCAGGTTAAGAACTTTGCTTCAGGATGAGAACAGAAATCGTGCTCTGGCGGCGCGGCAACAGCAGGAGGCCCCATTAGCTAAAGTGGTCTTCAGGTTAAGAACAGTTTCAGGTTAAGAACAGACCTCCGGAATGAATTAAGTACTTAACCTGAGGTACCACTGTATTATGGAAAACATATGGTTACATATAACTTAGGAAATGCTTCAAAGATGGTATCATATAATGAAATCATTAACAAGATGCAACAACCATCCTCATCTTTTTTTCAATATTTGCAACTCAGTACTATTGTTTATCCCTTAATTATCAAATACAGTTCTTTAAGAGGACTTACCAAATTTGAACTGTCAATGTTGAAGGAATATCCAACACACATGTGAAGCAAAATTCATAACATTATTGTGAATCGAGAGAATTTGCCCAATTTCTATCAGTCCAAATGGGGAAAAGAACAAGGTCAGAAAGTATCAATAAATATACATAGATGGACATGGCTGAATGTACCACAGAATATGTCTAGTGTAAACCTTGATTTTTAAATGGTATCTAATGCCAAAACTTTTTAATCGTACTATACACAAAATGGCAAATACTTTTGTTGGAGATGTGAGATGTCTAATGCCAATCTCTTACATATATTTTAGAACTGTCCTAAAATAAGAAATATTATTAAAAAAATTAAAAACATCGCAGATCCTACTTTGCTAACATATTCATTGATCCTTTTATTTGCTTGTAACAGATGCAGTGCCAACAGGAGATAAAGTGATAGTACTTAATAACTGCAGTCCATATAACCATCCTTTATAACTGGAATAAAAGTTGTCCTCCAACCATGGAAGACTCCCAAATTAATGTTTGGGACATGGCCTGGATGGGTAAGACAGATGTATGAATCTTTTACTGAAAAGCGGGTACTGGTGCAATAAGACTGGAGAAAACTCAGGTGCAAGTGCTTTGTTAGGAAGATTGACAGTTTTTAATTTTGAACTATGGCTGGTGAAATATTAGGAATTCTTACCTCTTCAACTAGATGTATCAAATTTTTCAAGTTTCTTTTCTTCTTCTTCTTTCCTTAAAATGGTTGGCATAAAACTAAATACAGTGGTACCTCGGGTTAAGAACTTAATTCATTCTGGAGGTCTGTTCTTAACCTGAAGCACCACTTTAGCTAATGGAGCCTCTCGCTGCCCCCACGCCGCCGGAGCACGATTTCTGTTCTCATCCTGAAGCAAAGTTCTTAACCCGAGGTACTATTTCAGGGTTAGCGGAGTCTGTAACCTGAAGCGTCTGTAACCTGAAGCGTATGTAACCCGAGGTACCACTGTAAATGCTTTGAAATAAATAAATAATCTTTTCTGAGCCCTTCAACAAGCTTCACCTTCACCAAGGATGAAAAGGACTGCAGGGTTGGAGAGGAGGAAGATCATTGATTTAATCAAGCAAGCACAACCTGAACACCAGAGCACTTCTCCTGGCACTCAGAAGCATTACTTTGACTATGGAGGTAGAACATAGCTATCATGACTAACAGCCATTGCTGGCCCTCTTGTCCATTAATTTGTCTAATCCTCTTTGGAAGCCATCTTCCAAAGTTGGTTGGCCATCCCTGCCTCCTGTGGGAGCAAATTTCATCGTTTAACCATGAAGAAGGGCTTTCTCCTACCTGTCCTGAATCTTCCAACATTCAGCTTCATTGGAAGACCATGAGTTCCAGTGTTAGGAGAGTGTGACAAACGTCTAGCGAAGACAAGCGCTTGCGTTGTTTGACTTTATAATTTAAGAAACTTGATTCGAGGGTTACTACTGTACAAGCTGAACCCTAACACAGCTTCAGTGATATTCGAAACAGCTTTTCTAATCACCCTTAAAATGTACGGGGGCCAAGACATTTCTTATTTTACTTGCGTTACAAATTGAAAATGCAGAATTCTGTTGCCACTTGCATTGTTTTCACAAAGAGCTCAGGGAACAGGCTAGGACAAAGTTTGGAACTTTTCAATCAAGTGATCGACAAATAACTTCAGGAGGACTATGAATGCATTTTTGAGAAAATAATAGTTTTTGCTGCTGAGCAATGACCCAGAATATGCTCTCACCGCACAACAACTAAGCAAAGAGAAGGCATTTGGTATTCATGCGACAGAAGGTAAAACCTCCATCTGCAGCAACTTATGAAAACTTCATTCTCTAAAATACGTTTCAGCATTCAAGGACACCCTTTGTCCTTGGCACTCTACCTCTTTAGTGTCTTATACAAATAGGCTTCCTATAACGGATCCAAAAATACCATAAGCACACTCCTTGTACTTGTCCTTGGGAATAGTTTTCTCCCCACTCCGACCCCCCCCCCCCCGTTGATCTGAAACTAAGAGTACACAGCAACACCTAAGTTTATTTGCAATACTCCACCTAATTTCCTTTGGTTCCATCCATATTCTCCAGGTGCACCTGCCTTGGCTGGCCTTGTGAAAGTGCAGGCAGTTCTCTGGGCTCCCCCTCTCCTAACCATGTAATCTTTTTCCATCTGCCACCCTTCACCATTGTCAAAGTGGTTTATTATATTGGAAGGGCTGTGGGAATCTTGGTTTATTTATTCATGTTTGGTGGGAATGCCCCCATGTTTTTTTAAAAAATGGAATACAGAATTCTCCATTATATCTGCCATTACAGGCCAATCCCTTTCTCCAAATCTTGCTGTCTTTGGACACTGACTTAGGTTCCACCCTGCAACACAAAGAACTAGTAAGCTTTTTACTGACCACAGCACAATTAGCAATAGCTCAACAGTGGAAGAACCAGACTGAAATACCCCTGAGCACATAGGAAAATAGTATCTGGGATACAGCAATGTCCAAGCATCTTACCAGATACAGGATGGCAATAAAAGACATAATAAAGAAAGACACCTTCCAAGAAATGTGGACCTTTTTCTTTCACTATGTTAATGACCAAAATCAATAATAATAATAATAATAATAATAATTTATTATTTGTACCCCGCCCATCTGGCTGGGTTTCCCCAGCCACTCTGGGCGGCTTCCATAGAAACCAAAAAAACACTAAAATATCATACATTAAAAACTTCCCTGAACAGGGCTGCCTTAAGATGTCTTCTGAATGTCAGGTAGTTGTTTATCGTTTTGACATCTGATGGGAGGGCGTTCCACAGGGCGGGCGCCACTACCGAAAAGGCCCTCTGCCTGGTTCCCTGTAGCTTTGCTTCTCGCAATGAGGGAACTGCCAGAAGGCCCTCGGCGCTGGACCTCAGCGTCCGGGCAGAACGATGGGGGTGGAGACGCTCCTTCAGGTATACTGGGCCGAGGCCGTTTAGGGCTTTAAAGGTCAACACCAGCACTTTGAATTGTGCTCGGAAACGTACTGGGAGCCAATGTAGGTTTTTCAAGACCGGTGTTATGTGGTCTCGGTGGCTGCCCCCAGTCACCAGTCTAGCTACCGCATTCTGGATTAGCTGTAGTTTCCGAGTCACCTTCAAAGGTAGCCCCACGTAGAGCGCATTGCAGTAGTCCAAGCGGGAGATAACTAGAGCATGCACCACTCTGGCGAGACAGTCCACGGCCAGGTAGGGTCTCAAGACCTCTTTATACCAACCACTCAATATTCTCTGTGTTAAGGTTACATTATGTTTGAATGTTGAATGTGCAAGTGTATGTCCAGAGACAGTGGATAAAACAAACACCATTAGATGTACTGCTGGATAAGTGTTTGGTGGTTCTTGTATTTGTATTTGTTTAAAAACAGATAAAAAAATTGTAAAAAAGAGAGAGAGAAAAGGAAGTACTAGGGTTTTAAGAACAGAAAGCAAGTTGGAAAGAGAAGACCTTAAAAGACATTCTTTTACAAACTATTGAAGATACACTTACACACTAATTATCACTGTGTGCATGGGTACATGGAAAGAGGAGTAGATACAATATTTTTTGCTGCTCAATGAGCACTGCTTCCGTTCATGTTCACACCTCCATGGTACTTGGTTCCACATAGTACATCTTCCGGATAGCTTTTGGGATTTGCAAATGAATAAGAGGCCTCTCACAGCATTCTCCAGAGTTTTGTGAGTGGCTTGTCAGTTGGCATGAGCAGAAAAAAGGGGGTGAATTAAGAAGCCTTGCTGTCTCCAGTCTAAATGTGCATCTAGAGTCGGATAGATGCTTGTTGATGTCTCTTCCACCTCTGAGCACATTCCTCTTCTCCTCTGTCCTTTCAATAGTTTCTTTACCAAAAGATTGTTCTGCTTCATTTGCTAACATGAAGAAAACCAATACAATACCACCTTGCTTTTACAGGAGTCTGGTGGCAGCACAGCTCACTCAACAGGGTGTGAAATTATAATCTACTTTCCTAAAGACATTTCCCTACCTGCCACACCATCCTATTTTCCACCAGTTATTTAGAATTTACAGCTTTGAGGTGTTATTGTACTGGAAATAAGAATCCCGGAGGGACAACTGCCTTCATAAGCAAATCATCATATACAATGGAATGGTTTTACATATCAATATATTAAAAGGAAAGCATTGCAGAGCAGGTAAGTCAAGGGTCTGAAGGCTGTTCATTCATCCTCAAGTTTTCTTTGATAATACATTGTATAGTAAGTTAACTTAATGGCCCAAAGCTAAATTAATGATGTGTTAAATTTTAAGCACTTTCTTTGTCATTGTACATCTGAACACTTAACAAAGTTATCATTATGAACTTAATTTCCAGATTTCCAAAGAAACTAACCCCACACTTCTAGTGAACACAGCATATGAGATGTTTTAATTGAAATTAATTTTAACTAATCAGCATTAAAATGGCTCTTTTATAACATCATTTGAAGTTCAGACACTATTCAATGAATTCAGATTTGGAGTCATCAGTTAGCAAATTACAGTGACCTTGAAATGGCGTCATGACAGTTAGTACAGAATAAGTTCTCGTTACAAAGGTATGCATTTTTTGCATAGGGCAATGCAATTGGGATTTTTTTTGTATCATATCGGGACCGAAAGCCCAGGCTCAAGCCCATAATCTATTACAGTACCTGATACCTTCAAGTTCAAAGCCAAGCAGCATAATGTTGCAGAGCAAATCTCCTATCTCCCAGCCATACTTTATTTCACTTCTGTACTATACTGTATGTATCCACATATCATTAACCCAAGCACTGAGACAAAGACTCTCCTCCCTGCAAGAGAGGGGAGTGGTTGTGGGCGGGAGCCCAGACTCCGCCCTGGCAGGGGCCTTAGCCCCTGGACTTGTTGCGGAACATAAAAAGAGACTTGGAGGCGATTGCGGCCTTGTGCCCAGGAACAATGGTGTTCCAGTCCTCCTTCTTGAAAAGAATTGTTTGGCGCGGTGCGCAGAACTGTATGGCCATTGAAAAAACCAGGAAACTCCTGAATCGGGCGGTAGCCCGTTGGGTACGCTTTATGTATGGCCGAGTCATTTATCATGACCGTATCCGGATCGGCGACCAAGCCATGTACCGGAATGACGGAGTTCATCTGACAGACATTGGGAATGACATCTGGTTGGACAGCGTCATTAGTAGCATTAGGGATTGGTTGCAGCTGTGAGGGTATTGGCGGCGAGCCCCTTTGCGGCTCGGGTGGCGGTTAGGCATTGGATTCATGTGTTGTGATGTGTCAAGGGCTAGGTGTGGCCATCGCCTATGCTATCTGCCGTGGGTTATTCCGTTAAAGGAATCTGGCGGTCGTGTATTCCGTCCGATGCCTGCTGGGCGGGAGGCCATGACACGACCCTCGGTGACATCAGGGGGTGAGCCTATAGTTGGATGAGCATCAACAGGCTCCACCTACTGTTGAATAAACCCACCACCTATAGTCATCCAATGCCTAAGCCAATACCTTTTCACTGCTGTAATCAATAAAGTTGTGGCCTTTTCTTGCCCATTAACCTTATACCACGTGTCCATGTGTATTTATTTCATTTAGCGGGGTCGGGGCCCTCGATCCACAAGTTAGGATACTTTAAAAAGCCTTTGCACCTGCAGTTAAAAACCTGTGGGTCAAAAGCACTCCATTAACACTGAGCATTATTACCATATTTTGTGCTATTAAAGTGACAGATTCCGGCTGCAATCCTACGCATACCAAGGAGAAAGCCCCCCCCCCGATAAACAGATGGAATTTGCTTCTTAGTAAACATGTTTAGGACTATACTGTTAGTATGCCTCATAACATGCTCTCAAAAATGTACTTTGCCATCATGTCATAAACTGTCACGGCAATAATTACCTGTTTGGCTCTGTTCTAGAACCTAGAGATGAAACCTACAGAAAATTGTGGTTTAACTACCGGTACTTTGGGTAAGAAGTTTCAGGTATCTTCGCTCGATATCAGAATATGCTTTGGGGAAAGGCACAAGGGTTTTTAAGGAAAAAACGAGTTCACTCTAACTAGCACATTCTTGCCACCTGGCTGCACAGCTTAAAAGTTTATTACCTAGATCACGTTAAGTACATTCAATTATGGTGCACATTTCTGAATACAGTAACAGAAGTATGTGACCTTGACTATTTGATAAGCTTTGCATAAGATTTGGATGTGTGCATGAGCTCTCAAGCCAGGTGATGAATGTATTTGAAACCATCTTTGCTGTGATTCCTACAAGACCTGCTCCCTGCTTTGCAGGCCCAGGCCCTGACTCCCACTACCAAAGCTGCTACTGTTTCAAGGAACAGAGACTATCTTACCTGCAGGACCAGCTGCCTAGAGACTACTGATGTGGACGTTTAGTTTCTGTTGGGGTCAAGACTGAATTTTGGAGGTGATTAATTTTTGCTGTTATTGGTATTGTTTCTGTATCTTTATTGTTAGACTTTGCTATGATCATTTTCTGAATTATTTGAGGATAGTTTAATTTTTTGGTATATTTATTGAGATGTTTTCATTTATTGTTTATGACCACTTAACTTTTGTTATATTTTTGTAATTATCTACATCTGCACAGACAGCATGGTTTAACTATGGAAAGGGAGCATACAAATGAACAATGATGACATTAACTTATCCCATTTCCACAATACATATTTTTGATCACCATCAGAAACAGGCAGAACTGGGGTGCTTGTTTTACTCTGATGTTATCTCTCTAAATGAAACCAGTGACCTCAAGTTTTCAGTACAGACAAGGAAAATAGCCCCTGTACAACCCAACTCAGCTAAGATTAACTTCATCCCATTAACATTAAAAACACACAGCCCTTTGAAATATGTGGTACATCAAGATAGCCACACGATGGTACTGTGTAGCTGTCAGAGGAGCTACTGAAACCATTTGTAAAACAGATTGCAGCTTGCTGTAAAAAATAATAACAGTGACCTGAATTGCGAATGCTGGGAGTGCTTGTTCCAATTCTGCCTTCTGCGAATACTTCATTTGACATCTTGGCCAGCCACATATTCACAAAGTGAGATACCTGAGGAATGCTAAACCAGCGACAGGAAACCTGGGGCCCTCCAGACATCGGGCTCCGATTGCCATCAGCTCAGCCTACAATCAGAAATGCTAGCTTTGGTCTAGCAATATCTAGAAGGCCATAGATTCCCCAACATAAGCAGCCACCATTTTCCTGTCAAGACTGTGAGAGATTCCTTTTCCCAAGGCACTTGCAACAAAACTTCCCACCCATATCCTGAGGGGAAGTTACCATAATTGCTAGCTCTTTTATAGTTTAGCCACCCATTTTGCAGTGAAGCTGACCCAACAATTGCTCTGGGTGCAAGTGTCATCCCAGCCTTCTTAAGCCTATTCCTTTGCACTCTGGATGGAGGAGTTGGGTTTGTGAGGAAATTCCTTTGCACCGACTATATGACTATATGCTACAGAAAATGTTTGACCAAAGGAGAGAGCAGTGTAGAAGTCCCTATGTGAAATGGGGGCGGGGGGAGGAATAATTGTCATTAGCTCTGCTTGGCTAGTTCCAAGACTTAAAGAGGTCTCCTATGATAGCACTTCCATGCAAATAAATGAGCGAATGCTTTAAAAAGCTTTCTTTAGGCAGAGAATCTTCCTGCACCCCAACCTAGGGTGGGAGAGGGGAAGGACAACAAAGCAGAAGAGAAATAAGCCTGGTGCAGAAACCTACCCATACTTACTAGGAAGACCTATGGATTAAAATAGCTTACTTACAAGTAGACCCAGGATTGTAACTTGATACAGCCTTTCTCAACCTTGGATCCCAAGATGATGATGGACTACAACTCCTCTCATCTCTAGCAGCACCAGTGGTCAGGGATGGTGGGAACTATAGGCCAACAACATTTGAGGAACAAAGGTTGAGAAAGGCTGCCCTAAAATTTTCAGCCTGTTAACCAGACTTGATTCAAGTGCACCAAGTGCTTTCCTGAAACTAGCTTTCACTTAACATGCTACAAAGGTTATTCGACTGCCGTTCCTTATTTTAAAAAAGAGAAAACCTCTTCATCATTTCAATGGGTTGTTGAAGGAAGGTCATATTGCTATCCTTGAAAACTTTCCTGGCTGAAATTTCCAGATGATAAGTGGTTAATTATTTAAACAGACATTTCCCAGGAGATGCTGGTTATGCTGTTCTATCCCCCCTGCCTGAATGGAGATAAATATGGTGTTGGAAGGCTTCTGTAAAATCAAGGTAGGAGGATCCAAAATTGCTTTTGCTTCCCATAGCACCTGAGCACTTGTCAAATCACAGAAGTAGTGTGTACATGATTCAGTCATTCTACAGTGACCAACATCAACACTCCTTTAGAACGAAGTCTAGGCCACACCGCTGATCAGAATTGTAAATCCCGCCTCATTGGCAGCCTCCTTCCAGTCTGGGTACAGCACCATGTCTGAACTTCAGAGTTGTCCATTTCACTGAACTGGACTACCAAACTCAGATTCACAGATCCACATTCAGGTGAGCAAAAGGGATGAAGCAGACATAGCAACAAGCCACCAGATGACTAAGACTGCAAGACCAACCATGTTTAGGAGCCTGCTTCACAACCCTATTTGTAATTTTCTCCTTTTGTCAAGGAAAGCAGTCTGGAGTCCTAATCTTAACTGCATTGACGGGCTTTGCCCAATCTTCTGGTTTCTGGCAAGTTTTAACTTTGTTTTGTTAAGTCAGTTCATTCAAAGTCATCTTGCGATTTTAATCCAAGTCCTTTATTATGAAAATTAATACAGCTTGCTCAAAATTCAGCTTAAAAAGAGATAAGCCTGTTTACATATTATAAGGGAGGGGGAAGATCAATTACTATTTCATCCAAAGTTGCCAGGAAGTCTTGAGTAGACTGCCGGGTATCTGAAAGATTTAAAAAGCCAGTTAACATCAAATCAGATATATTCAAATTTTAATATTTTCATTTCTAATGTTCATGGTTACATTTCTAATCTCCATTTTTTTCCAGTGCCCCTTTTACCCTAGTCACCCAAATGTTAGGCAGTTGTTGCTGGACAACCACCAAGTTGCTTTTCAATTCTTTCTGTGTTTGCTCTGTTCCAACCAAGTATTGCCCCTTACAATGTAGCATTACAGCCACTCATTTTACTGGATGCAAATCACTTCTTTTTTTTTTTACTTACCATAGCCCCATGAAATGGAAGGCTCTTTTGCAGGTACAGAGATTGTGCTTGCAAATCTGTCAGAGGCATTTTCAAATACCATCAGAGGAACTCCAGTCAGGGGCATGTGGCTCAGCCTGTGCTCTTCAGGAACTTCAAAACTCTCAAAGTCTGTTTGGAAAGAAGAACAGTGGTTAGCACTGCCCCTGAGCATCACTCTCCATTACTTGTTAGAGGAGTGGGACAGTGACATAATTCACTCAGCTAGCAGGGTTTACACTGCTATTGAGTAGCACACAAAGAGCATAAATAAAATACAGTGGTGCCTCGCAAGACGAAAATAATCCGTTCCGCGAGTCTCTTCGTCTAGCGGTTTTTTCGTCTTGCGAAGCAACCCTATTAGTGTCTTTGTGGATTAGCGCTATTAGCGGTTTAGCGGATTAGCGGCTATTAAAGGCTTAGCAGCTAAAAGGCTATTAGCGGCTTAGCGGCTTAGAAAGGGGGGGGAGCGGAAAAAAATTGGAACACTCGCAAGACGTTCCCCATAGGGAAATTCGTCTTGCGAAGCAGCTCAAAAACGGAAAACCCTTTCGTCTAGCGGGTTTTCCGTCTTGCGAGGCATTCATCTTGCGGGGCACCACTGTACCTAAGACTGATTTTTCTATTCAGCTTTCCTCAACTTATTTATCCGTTATGCCTGGCAACTTCTAGAACAGTAATCCTGCAACTTACATGTATTTAATGTGTGACCATTCAGTTTAACATGCTTGACTGATGTTGTTGATGATAATAATAATAATAATGATGATGATGATGATGATGATATTAAAAATAATAATGATGATGATGATAGGACAGGCACCTGGGGGGAAAGTCTTTGGCAATCCCACCTACCAATGAACCCAATACATTTTGACATTACACAATTTTGCCTTTAGGTGCGATCCCCAGAACATAACCCCAGCATGCGTTGCAGCTTACGGTATAGAAGCTCAGTCAATCAATCACCCCCACTATCCCAAGGAAACCAAAATAATCCTTGGCAGGCATTACCTAAAGGATCATAGGAAAAGAGGTTCTCCTTTTCTGGATAGTCTTCAGTAACCATGCTGCTGCTTTCAACTCTGTTTGCAGTTTCAGTAGCCTTAAATGAGGATAACCAGAAAAAGTGGTTACAACAAAGTCTTACAACAGCCAGACTAGAGATTTCTCCCGTTAATATGCTGAATCTTTGCTTCCCACTGGTGAACCATGGACCACAGCTTGGGAATCACCTAAATCATGTTTATTATAACACCATGACTTCTTGTTCCCAACTCCTTAACCAAGGAGGAATTAGAAAATAGGCTGCCTCCCCATTTCTTCCCTTTCCCAGAGGCTTCCCTTATCTTCACTTAGAAATCCCCTTTCAGGTGCCACCCTGGTTTTTGTTGTGACCAGATTTTCCAGTGTTCTTAGCTTTAATCATCCTTGTGAATGGATTCTTCCTTCATGAGCTAGAGAGAAAACTGGTCTCTATGTACACACAACTCTCTTATTCCTGCTATGTGCCAGTCATCCCCCTATTTCATACCCACCAATGTACTACTGTACTTTTCTGGAATAAAAGTTTTACACAAGATGAAAGCTATAGTTACTCAAGAGGCTAGTTTAAGGTGAGCTGATCATTATCACTTGCTGAAATTTTGACAGATTGGCACACATCTATGATCTTTTCTATTCAGCTTGCCTAAGCTGCAGCTCTGATTGTTTTGCTTATATCTGGGACAGTTCTCCAGCCTAGGAATAATTCTGTTTTGAGAATCAAATGTAGTCCTGTGGAGTATTAGCTCTACTAACCTTTTTCGTAGAAGACTTTTTTCCTTTTGGGAAGTTACTCTTTGTTGTTGTTAAAGGCCTATTCAAATTTCCTAGAACCTTCCTGACAGACTGGGATGTTGCTGGATTTACGTTAGCTGTCCTTCCAACAAGTGGAGTCTTGGGGCAAGACCTTTCAGCAAAACTCTTTGCTATGGAAGAAAATCAAGTCAGCCAACATGCTTGAGACCCAAAGTACCAAAACTTCTTCATTCAAGGGCACCACAGACAAAACAAGCCAGAACGTACATTTATCATGTTATATGAACCCAAGATTGTTGTTTGTCTCTCTCCAAACAAGCCAAGAGCAGTAAACCAAGGTTTGTTCTTAGCTTATAACTCTTGGTTCATTTGGAGATAAACAAGTGCAGGTTCAGGTGACATGACAAACAGGTCCTCGTTTGTTTTATCCAAAATGCAGCAGGAATGCCCCAGGAGATTCTGAGTGTGCTGCTTGTTCACATTAAACCACGGTTAATGTGACAGGCAAGACAAGCAAATCAAGCCAGTGCAGCTAAGAATACTCCATGAGGCAGAATAAAAGAGAAGCCACTTAGTTCTCATTTTTCCTTCCTCCTGGCATCCTGTCCTTCCACAAAGATTCATCATCCGGTACCTCTAAGCTGAGCTGACCTGTTATCATTGCTGCCTCCAAAAAAAAGGAGGAGAAAGCTATAAAAAGTTGATATTAAGCATTCTGAATTATTAATTCAAGTTCATCAGCATCTTTAATGTAGCTTTGGTTTAAAATAGGTATTTCCGTTCATTTAGACCAGTTTAAATTCACATGAATACAAACTTACATGGTGCAGATACCAACTGCATCCGACCCTTAGAAGAAGCAACCGTGCCAATTTCATCATTCTCTTTTTCTATGTAAATTTGTGTCGCCATCACTTTGACATCCAAGGATTGCTAGAACAGAGATATACATTATTATTTCGTGTTTTCTTGCATCCTTAGCCTTCTGTCATCATCATAGGAGTCCAAGTATGTCACTAGTAGTGCTTCAATCACTTGGGGAAACTCCTCCAGAACCTTCTGGAGCAAAGGCGGCCACTGGTTTAATGCACTTCTTTCAAGTGTTTGTCTTGACTAGGTACAGTGCACTGGTATGTGCAGATAACTGTTAAACACTAGACAGAACTCAAATTGCAAACAAAAACTATTCACTAAAGCAGTTTAGAAAAATACATGGTGGTGGTGACAAAACAGTCTTTTTAAAAAAAAAAACTTTTTCAAAGTGTCTATTTACAGAGGACTACATTCTGAAGTTAAGAACAACAGTGAACTATTGCTGCCTACTCAGAAGTAGGTCCCACCGAGTTCAATTGGTCTTATTCTCAGATAAATGCTTAAAAGAATTGTAGCCTAAAATTGCAGGTTTTGACACATATACTAAAGCAATACTTTCCATGCTACCCACATACTTGAGTGCCAGTGTTAAATGCCAGACATTAGCATTATAGCAGTGTAACCCAAAAAGTAACAGCAAAAAAGGGAGGGGGACCCTACAAAGTGTATTCCCACCCACATTGTTCTCCATCATTTTAATGCAGTCTCACTAACTTGCCTGACCATGTGCAGGAGTACTCAGCAATAAGGTACACAGAACTCCAGGAAACCTACTGACTGTCCATCTTAAGTACAGTCAGGACTGGAGTCTTAGGTTGCCCTAGACCTGATTGATTTAACTAGTGTTTCTAACCCTTAGGAAAAAAACACCAAAAAGCCAACTTCTCTTTTAGCATTACTTACCTGCCTATAGAATGGACCAAAGGAAACAAAGAACCTGACAGCAATAAGAAAAAAATTAATTTAGTCCAAGCAAAAAGGATACAGAATTTTAGAAAAGCAACACAACTTGTTACTAAACATAAAACCAGCACACTTGAA
Source organism: Podarcis vaucheri (assembly GCF_965113315.1). Classification (NCBI taxonomy): domain Eukaryota; kingdom Metazoa; phylum Chordata; class Lepidosauria; order Squamata; family Lacertidae; genus Podarcis; species Podarcis vaucheri. The sequence continues at coordinate 49,027,111 of NC_138760.1, read as the reverse complement.
TTAGAATCGATAGAGACGAGACATTAGGAAGCAATGACAAAAAAAGGAAACAAAATTTTAGGACAAACAAGCTTTTAAACCTCGCAATCCACCCATTGCCAAACAATTGATAACACGCACACTAAAAGCGATACGCCACTAACGAGCTCTGCTTTCCGCACGGGTCACTTTTAAATCATCACCCTCCTTCCCCATTGGTCGTTACTCCCCGCGTGAGCCGCTGCTGATTGCTACCTCGGTAAACCAATGGCGGAGGAGAGGAGGCGGGGTTTCACGCTTTCCCGGCTCGTTAAAGAACCCACGACGAGGCAAAGGGACAGCAGATGAAGTGTGCTAGTTGAAGGTGCGTGTAACTGTATTTCCTATGGGAGCAGTGCACAGTGGGAGTTCATTCCCAGCTACGTATGCGTGGGATCAGACTGCAAAGCCCTAAAGTCACCCTTGCTCGCTGCACTCGGCGGAGTCAGACAGGAGGTCCCGGAGTGCAACACTTTCGGAGTATAAATAATAAATTGTTGTTGTTACTATCACCATTATTACTATTTATTTTATTATTATTATTATTATTGGCGGCGGAGAAGGCAGCCCTGTCGATCTGCTGCAACAAAAACAAAGAGGGCGTCCCCCGCCCGGGCTTGCAATGCTAGTCCTAATCCTTTTCCGGAGTCTCATTGTACTGGGATTTACTCCCAAATCAGTGGGTAGCCATATAAAGATTGAAGCCAGCCACAGTGCTTAAGGCATGAGTCCCATCTAGTGCAAGGAGGCTCATGCATACAGTCACTGAAACAGCCCTGCCCAGGAGGACTGCTTTGCTCTAGTTGGGGTTCCTCCTACTGCCCTTACAGGACGGCAGCCTTTAGCTCAGTGTTCTAAGAAGCTTGGTTCTCCAGCTGTTTTTGGACTACAATTCCCATCATCCCTAGCTAGCAAGACCAGTGGTCAGGTGTGATGGGAATTGGTAGTCCGAAAACAGGTTGAGCCCCAAGGTTGGGAAACACGGTATGATTTAGCTGCTCCAGAGGAAGTTGCCGGACCAAAACCCCTCGTTGGCTGGCTTTCGACCCTCGGGGCTCTAATTAAGACGCGCACCGAAAACAAAGCGCCCTGGAGTCATAGTGGGACTGAACCCCGAGTAAATGCACGTGGGAATCGGGCTGCCATGGTAGGACCGGGCAGGGGACGCCGAGAGGCCTTTGGAATCAGGGCGGTGCTCCTTTAAGAGGAAGGCGGATGGAGCGGCGCGCTGCATTGTGGGAAGCGGAAGCAAAGCGGAAGTGAGGCCTGCTCGGTGCCGAAAATCCTGGGGCGTAGAAACGGCAGCTGTCGGGGCTGGCAGCTTCGGTAAGGCTGGATTTTGTGGCTGCCCTGGGAGTGTTACCCGGCGGAGGAGACTTTACTTCCCCCATAGGACAGCAGAGACCGGTTCCAATTTCTTGAAAGTAGTGCTTATTTATACGGAGCACGTATTCGGGATATTGTGTCTCCCATGGCGTTTAAAATCCCGGGAGCCTCCGTGGTGGCTGCTGTTTCTCCTCGTTCCTTTGGGTTTCGGTGCATTGTTTTCACACAGAGGAGTAAACAAAGGCCCGCTAAGGCCTCACGTCAGGACCTTCTCTGGAGGTTTATTTGGTTTACCTGTTTCAGCTACGTATTTGTCACGGGAAACACAAGAGGGTCGTAAAAAGGACTTTTTGTGCTTCTTTTCGGCTTCTTGAAGTCCTTGTGGTTGGGGGCGGGGGTTAAAACTGGGGCCGACCGTAGAGTGAGCTCCTGCTCTAGCCTACCGCCCTTCTCCCCCACTTACAGCACCTCTCCGTTAAACGCACAATTCCAGTTGCCAGGCTGATTGATCAGTACATTAACTGTGCTTGAAATTATTTGCTTGCTTCCAGTTGCTTAGATCAGATAGATGTTCTTTTGCTATGATGCATAGCTGTCAACCTTTTCCCTTTTCTTGCGACGAATCCTATTCGGAATAAGGGAATTTCCCTTTAAAAAGGGGGGAAACGTTGACAGCTGTGTATGATGGCTAAGCAGGTCATAGTTGAGGTGTTCTCATTAAACTGTTACTAATGAGAGGGAGGGGAACCCACATAAACATAGTTACGTACTGCTATGACTAATAATGCTAACTCGTTGATAATGGTTCATAAAGATATAAACATTGGTGGCTAAATCCTGTTAGAGGAGTCTTCTAGGGATCTATGCAGCCACAGAAGGAATGGAGAAAATAGCTGGGAGGCTTATAACTCACAAAACATCAGATGGGCTAGCTAGCTTTTGGTTTCACGTTCGCCTAATTTATAGGAGGTGGTAACTTATCTGCATGTTACGGTTTTTGAATCATTTCTTGGATTCATGGCGAGCTTGTTCATTATCCCGCTAATCCCAGCTGCTTCTGTTTCTGTTATCATCTCTCAGAGAGAGAATGGTGTTATATTTCATATGGTAGCTACTTTTTCTGATGGCTGTGGCCTGGCTCCAAATGCTACAAGCACATCAGTGAAGGGTCAGTGGGAGAATTATTACATGCAAAATACTGACTATAGTTAACAGTTTGAGATTATTCATAAGGACATGTATTAAAACAGTGTTTGATCTGTTTCTGTGGCTGATAAACCTACATTCTTATTTGTAGGTAAAAGATCATGGAATCTGGTAGTATGGAAACGATAGCTGCTAACCCTCCTGGAGGGTCAAATGGCTTAGAAGAGCCTAAGAAGATGACCAGGGAGGACTGGAGGAAGAAAAAGGAATTGGAAGAACAGAGAAAACTGGGCAATGCACCAGCAGAAGTAGATGAAGAGGGAAAGTAAGTCTTGTGTATCCCTTCATATCTGCTAGCAGTTCCCTTGTATTTCCTTCAAAGTTGCACTTCTTTTATAACTTTTTGTTGTTTTATTTTTTTGAAGTTAGAAGGTATGTACCTTGAAGGAATTTCTTTCATCTTGCTTGAATTTCTATAGCCAGTGGGTTATGAAATGAATGAACTGAAATGTATGGTTTATTCCTGTCTTCAGCCTGTCTAGTCTTTTCCTAACCTTAGAAGAGCGGGGCAGGCAATTGGAAGGGATTGAAATCTTGAAATGTGAGGTTTTAAAAAGCTCAGTGCTCGGAATATTGATCTGGGAGGGGAAAAGACTCGTACTTCTTATATAACATGGTATCCTTTTACAGTACAGTGGTACCTCTGGATGCGAACGGGATCCATTCCGGAGCCCCGTTCACATCCTGAGTAGAATGTATGCTTGTGACGTCATTTTGAGTGTCTGCGCATACGCAAGTGGCAAAACCCAGAGGTAACACGGAGCATAACCTGAAAACGCTCAACCTGAAGCATATTTAACCCGAGGTATGACTGTATTGTTAAGACAATCGAACATGGTTTTGACCCTCCATTGACTCATGGACCCTTATGGAGAAACACTTTGATTGCCTTTATTGGAACATCTAAAACATGCTACCATCTGCCGCTATTTTCTCTCTTATCTGCACAGTGGCTAAGCTCTGTTTACCTTGTGTGGGTATGTTTTGATACAGTGGTACCTCGGGTTACAAACACTTCGGGTTACGGACTCCGCTAACCTGGAAGTAGTGCCTCGGGTTAAGAACTTTGCCCCAGGATGAGAACAGAAATCGCGCAGCAGCGGGAGGCTCCATTAGCTAAAGTGGTGACCTCCGGAATGAATTAAGTTTGTAACCAGAGGTACCACTGTACTTGAAATTAACAATCTATTTTTTGAAGTATTTTTAAAAGCACTGAATTGGGGATTCTGTTGTCATCCCTTCTGTGGGTCTGAGTCTATGTACTTGGAGGCATGTCTCAATTGAGTTCAGCTGGGTGTCAGGTTCCATGGTAGGGAAAAGGCAGCATATAAATGTCAGAGCAGAATATAAATAAATAATGAAATGATCCTAACAGTTTCCACTTAGATGTCTTCTTGATCTCTATCTCTACATGGGAACCCTTATAGACTTAAGGTCCATCTTACCTGGTCACAAAGCATTCACAACATTATTTTGTGGATATCTGTAACATTTAGATGTTCAACAATGCAACCATAACACAACCATATTTATTCAGAAGTAATTCCCAGTATGTTCAATGGGGCTTACTCCCACTTCAATGTGTGTTTTTTCTATTTATTACAGAGACATCAACCCTCATATTCCTCAGTACATTTCCTCAGTCCCATGGTATATAGATCCTTCAAAAAGGCCTACACTAAAGCATCAGAGACCTCAGCCAGAGAAGCAACAAGAATTTACATTTCTAGGGGAATGGTATAAGCGAGGAGTCAAAGAGGTAGGTCGCCATGATGGGAATGCTGGCGCTCTAGAATGTGAATAAATCCTAATCAGTTTGCGGTCCTTTATTTCTTATTACTGGCATCCAAAATACTGAGTTCAGTGATAGTTTGTCATCTTTCTGAGTATCAGATGTTGTGGGATAGTTTTACACTACTTGACTTGCAGGGGTACACTTCAAGCTAAGGATCAAGTTCTCTGCAATTATCATTACAGATAAAATTAATTGTATTGTAGATCTGTTTCTTTTGCAGTCAAATGGGGCCAACTATATTCTGATCAAGGCTAAGCGGAGGGAAGTAGGTGTGCTGTTGATAGGAAGTTTTCATTTGTTTTTGTTTTTTGCTCAGAATTCTCATGCAACCAAGTACCGCAAAGGAGCATGTGAGAACTGTGGTGCCCTTACACACAAGAAGAAAGATTGCTTAGAGGTAAGCACTATTATTATTTTTACATGAAATTGGATAAAATTAACTGTGAATCTTGCTAACATCCTGAAAAATTAATTTCCCCAAGCTCTCTGATACAAAAAATGAATAATAATGTGGCCAGTTCCTTTCTGAAGAACAGGAGCAATGCTAAGGTTGTGATCTAATTCCTTCCCTGCAGAGACCTAGAAAGGTTGGAGCCAAATTCACAGGAACCAACATTGCACCAGATGAGCACATGCAACCACAGCTGATGTTTGACTATGATGGAAAAAGAGACCGTTGGAATGGCTATAATCCAGAGGAGCATATGAAGATTGTAGAAGAATACGCCAAGGTTGATTTAGTAAGTAGGGTGGTGTGTTTTTTTCTTTTTAAAAGATTCTGACAGTCTCTTGGGAAGTTGTGGCATATATCAATGTTAAAATAGGTCACTTTTTAATCTAGAGGAGAATTAACTTGCACACTAACTTAAATACCAGTAGAAATGTTTAAGGTAAGGTGCATGAAAAGCTGTCTTTTACTTAGCCAGACCACTGAGCCAAGAGTGACTTTCGAACAATGCATTTTGTCCAGTGCTGCTGTTTCGCTCATGCAGCATATGTCAGCTTGTGCAAGAAAACGTCCACTTCCTCTTCTTCCTGCAGACCACTGTAGCTCTTCAAAATCTTTCCAAATTGTTGGGGGGCTCTCTGGAACAGATTTTGGGGGTACACAAGGGGAAGAGGAAGTTCTGTTGAGCATGCAGAACACCACTCACAAAGCAATGGATAATTCCCACTTGTCTAGTGAAAGTTGCCCTCTGGTGAGAAGAACTTCTGCTTGCTAAGGGTTAGTAAGGGGATTGTTCATACTGAATTTTAGTACCAAACTAGACAGATTTAATTTTAATTAAACAAGATCGATGTTTGCATGATGAATGAAGTGGTTGTGGAAACTTTCAGACCAATGTGAGAAGTAATCCTGCTTTCATTTTAACAGGCTAAACGCTCACTGAAAGTGCAGAAGCTCCAGGAGGAGCTGGCTTCAGGAAAGCTGACGGAGCAAGTGGTAAGTGAACTGAAAACATTAGTTGTTGTTGTTTAGTCGTGTCCAACTCTTTGTGACACCATGGACCAGAGCATGCCAGGCACTCCTGTCTTCCACTGCTTCCCGCAGTTTGGTCAAACTCATGCTGGTAGCAAAACATTAGTACCCTGGTGTTTTATCACAAGGGATGTGTGTCCCCCTTTCTCACATGTCACCTCTGCTATTAAAGTTAAAGGTATAGGATGATGCTGAGGGCACAAATAAGCACTTAAGGATAAAGGGACCCCTGACCATTAGGTCCAGTCGTGGCCGACTCTGGGGTTGCGGCATTCATCTCGCTTTATTGGCCGAGGGAGCCAGCGTACAGCTTCCGGGTCATGTGGCCAGCATGACAGCTGCTTCTGGCGAACCAGAGCAGTGCATGGAAACGCCGTTTACCTTCCCGCCGGAGCGATACCTATTTATCTACTTGCACTTTTGACATGCTTTTGAACTGCTAGGTTGGCAGGAGCAGGGACTGAGCAACAGAAGCTCACCCCGTCGCGCTAGATCAGGCTTAAATCTACCTTAAGTGTAAAGCTTTTGCTATGAACAAACCAACAGGAATGCTTACTCATTTGGGCGTGCCCTTCATTTTGCAGAAGATACTGAATTTCTTCACTAGGTGGCAGTATAAACCCTACTTTTAATACTAAAGCTTCTTTTGAACTGGGAGGAAACCAGAGCCATTTCAGGGTATTTTCTTTCAACTTCCTCAATAAAGTTAATTTCAGTATTACACTTTTTAAAAACATATTTTGACATTTAAAACTAAAATACAAAATGGAGCTTATATACTGTGCTAATGCTACTTTTCCTTGCCGCAGAACTCCCCGCGACATAGATGGGGAGAAGAGGAACCAAATTCACAAACGGTAAAGAATATTTCAAAAAACTCACAAGATACAGGAGAGAGAATTGTTTTTTCACAGAAAATGGCTTGGTGTACTATGAGATGGGCAACTGGATCACGCTAAAGGACAAAATCTAGAACTGAACCTACCTCTGTGGGCCATTTTGATAGGTGCTTGGACCACCCACCTATTAATCACCTGCCATCATATATGACGGACCAGAAACTATTACTGTTAAAAGGAAAAGTGAAAAATTGGGGGAGGGGTCCACCTCTTTTCTCACCCCAACCAGATACCTCTAATAATCAGCATCACTTTATGAAAATAAGGGAGGTTGTTGTTTTATTTAAGCATTTTTGCATAGAGACAACAAAATTAATCAGCTGCCCTTTCAGCTCTTTGTGCTGCTTGAGTAGCATGGACCAACTAGAGGGATGTTTTGCATCTATTTCTGGATCTAAGTGACCTGTCCTGCAAGGATGAAATAGACTTTGGCAAATCTAACCTCACTTAGATCCTAATAAATTAAAACATATATGACTCTTATAAAATTGTTTTTTTATTTTATTTACAGAGCACTAATAAAATTGTGTGAATTTTTTAAATAGTTTAAAGGTCTTTGCATTTTAGATTAATTGTTCAAATGAGTTCTACACCTATTGCTCTTTCGAATAATACATCTTGCTATGTTTTCAGGAAAGAGATCATAACAGTGAAGATGAAGATGAAGACAAATATGCAGATGACATTGATATGCCTGGACAGAATTTTGACTCCAAAAGGCGTATTACAGTCCGAAACCTGCGTATTCGGGAGGATATCGCTAAAGTAAGCAGATTCACATTAAGCCTTGTCATTGTGTAGCTGCTGTCTGTGTTTTACTTGTGGATTAAGAAAAGTACACAACATTCTTCTTGCCTTCATCAAGCTTTATTAATTAATATATGCAACCAATAGTCTCTTTTCGATTTCTCATCCTTAACTGAAAATTAATTGCTTAGTGACATTAAGAAATCCATTTAACTTAAAATAAAATGAGGATTTGATTAGCTGCATAGATGAGTTGGCATTAAGAGATATTCAAGGGGTGGTTGGCTCTGTTACCTGCACTGAAGCTTCAAGTCTGTATTCTCGTGTCTTTTCAGTACTTGCGGAATCTTGATCCCAATTCTGCATACTATGATCCTAAAACCAGAGCAATGAGAGAGAATCCATATGCCAATGCCGGAAAGAATCCAGATGAGTAAGTTTGAAACTAACTCGCTTGGATAATTTACATGTCTTGTGCATCCTTTCAAACAATAATATTTGGGTACCGGTGAAACACATACATGACAGTAGAAAAGCTTTCATTAGTACTAATTTGATACTGGGGGTTTCGTGGGTGGCATCCAAAACCTCGTGAATGAACCTCCCTTTTCCCTATCTGCCAGAAGCTTCCCAAACCAGGTTTTAGGGCATGCAAGTGGGGGGGGGGTGAATCTGTTCTACCAACAATATCCATTCCACTGGTGAAGAAACACTTGGATTTCACCCATGGAAAGAAATTGGATTTGACATCTCCATTGCGCCTAATCATTTGGTTGAAATTAATTATTCTGTTGAAGAAAGATTAGTCCCCCTTTATTTAGTAGAATAACTAAATGCTGCACAGACATTCACATATCCATGTGCTATCCCACTAGGGGCAAGTGCTCTTGAGCTTCTGAGGGGACTGATACCCAAAAGCTTATCTCTCTTTCATCCAAGCTTTACTTTGTGCTGGAGTAAGGAGCAAATAAAAAATTATCTGAGTCTCTGAAGCTGCTTGTTATCGTAGCCAAGCTTGAGATGAGACCATGCTTTCCTTTCAAGCCTTCTGTATATAGCCAGAGGGTTCGGTGATAGACATGGTTTTCTCTTTTGAGTTGCAGTTTGGGGAAAGTAAAAGAGCTGAAATCTCTTGTGTGGTTTGTTATCTACAGCTCAGGACTGGTGACAGAAACCCCTGCCTCTAAGACCCAGAGCACAGTTGGGATGACTTTCATGGGGATGGGAGAGGTTTGGTGGTGAGCATAAATAGAGGCTGGCTTGTAAGTCACCAACAAATGTGGGCCCCAGATGCTGTGTAAGAAAGCTCTGTTGCAGGAGGGTAGCAGTACATTCCTTTCTTGTGTGTGGTTTTAATCTGAAAGTTGTTTCTCATACTGCATTTTGATAATGGATAATTGCTCTGATTACAAGCATATTGCCTGAAAAGCTAATGCATGCAGTTGAGTCTCCTCAGAGACGCAAGAAGCAGGCTGGATTTTACAGATCTATGGCAGAACTCATCACTTGTGTTGCTTTTGGGGGTGGTGCAGGGACTTGTGTTGCTTATTGAAGCACAACTTTGCAAACATGGGAATGGCGCCTTTCAATGAAAGTGTCCTAACAAAGAAGAAAGAACTCATATTGTAATGTAAAACCACTCATACTTCCTGTGCATCCTGGTTACTTACAAGGTCTTTCCTTCCAGGGTCAGTTACGCAGGTGACAACTTCGTTCGTTACACGGGGGCTACCATTTCTATGGCGCAAACTCAGCGTAAGTAGTGAATCTGCCAGTCATGTTTTCTTCAGTTGTACCATCTACTACTACTTAATGAAACCTGCTTTTGGCAGTGGAAGGAACTATTCTCAGTTTAATCTTCAGGGGAGTTTCAATTTTGGGCAAATAGAGGGAAAGGGTCCTTATTCAGAGGAAACCGTCCCCCCAAAAAAAAAATTTTTTAGAGAAATATTGGGGTTTTTCAATGTTCCCCCTTGCATACCTCCCCTTGCCCTCAAAAAAAGGAAAACAAACTGCTAAGGGGTGCATTTGTGCCTCCATACTGCCAAAGGAACACTGGCTGCAGAGAGCATCATGCAGTTGTGAATTTTCTTAGGCTTCTGAGGCCAGGAGTTAGGCTGAAAGGAAGTAGCTTGTTTGTTTGTTTGTTTGTTTGCTTGCTTGCTTGCTTGCTTGCTTGCTTGCTTGCTCACTCACTTCCCTTCAGCATGGGGTATAAAATGGGGGAGAGCCTGCAGTGATGCAGGTGTCCTCCAAGCCCGATGTCCCCTTTGTATCCTTAGATAATTCGCCAAGGCAGCTCTCTTTCCTCTGCCCCTTGGAAACCATGAACCCTCTGCTCAAAGCAAGTGGGTTCCAGGCTAACTTAAGCAGATGGATAGTGATGTTGTGGGCTGTTCTTGAAGCTGGCTCAGTAGAGCCAAGTCTAGAGAGTTCATGGCAGCTGTTCCTAGAACTGGCTCTGTGAAGCTGAGAATAATTCATGGGAGTAGAAGGGAAGAGTAAAAAGAGAAAGAACCTTACCCTTTGCCTTGTCTTCCTTTACCCCCACTTCCCCAAATATGAAAATATATATATATATATATATATATATATATATCAGCAAATAGTTATTGCAAACATTCTCTCTCCTTAATTCCTTAAAAGTGTTTGCCTGGGAAGCCTATGAAAAAGGCTCTGAAGTTCATCTTCAGGCAGATCCTACAAAACTTGAACTCTTGTATAAGTCCTTCAAAGTGAAAAAAGAAGACTTCAAGGAGCAACAGAAAGAAACCATCCTGGAGAAGGTAAATCAGCCTCATATATAAGCACCAGACTAGTAGCTGTAGACAATCAGAAATGCAGCAAGCAAGATTTACTGAATTACATATTTTGAACAGAACCGTGGGCCAATTTGTAAGGTTTTATAAATTTGTAAGGTTTTATAAATAAAAAAACCCCTTCATTTAAGCTCCTTAAAAGAATACAACACACAACAAGGAGTAAATAGGTTCACAAACCAATTGATTTTTGAGGTGGAAATAGATTTATAGTCTAACCTTGCTGTGCATTTGCTTTAAAAAAATTACTGCTAGAATTTTATGCAGTTTTGCTTGTGTTGGTGTGTTCTATTCTACTGAAGAGAAATTTGAAAATGCTTTCAATACACATGCACCTGAACTCTTTTAAAAGAGCACAGTGGACAGGCGATGACCATTTTGCGCACGTACAATTGATGCACAGCCGCCGACACGTGGGTCATTTTAATGGCAGGACAGGCTTCTGTGTGCTCTACTGACCAGAAACACAACCCCGTGCAAATCGGGTTGCCTGTATATAAGTATAGTGTTTCCTGTAATATCCAGATAGGGATTCTTGATTAGTAAAATACTGTATAGTTAAACTGTAGATAATCCTTTGCTAAAGATTTTTCCAAACTTTATTTCTTAACAGTACGGGGGACAAGAACATCTGGATGCCCCACCGCCTGAGTTGCTGCTTGCTCAGACGGAAGATTACGTGGAATATTCTAGACATGGAACAGTTATTAAAGGCCAAGAGAAGGCTGTTGCTCGTTCTAAATATGAGGAAGATGTAACTATCAACAACCACACAGTAAGTAACCAAGAACAGGAAACCTTACTAAAAATAAGGCTACACTTTATATTTTTGAATAAGGGTTCTACTGCTCAGAATTAATTCTGAGCTGTTCTCCCCTTCAGCTGCAAGCAGCCAAATTCTGGCCTGCATGCAGTTCATAGGTATGAGTTGAGTTCTCCTGTGCTTACATAGTCACTACTCCACTGTAAAGCAGTTGGTTTTAAAAGTTACTTATTACAATGATTCCTTCGCAGGGAGAAGCAATAAAAGCTGCCTTCCTTCCTTCCGCTTATTGTGGGCAGAAGGAACCTTCCTTGAACATAGGGTGACATCTAGATCCAGCCCCATCGTTTCACTTTGCAAATATTTGACTTGGAAACTTAAAAAATCAGTTTTCAAAATCTGCAGATACCGTACATCTGTTCAGGGCACAGTTCAGCAAAAATGAAGCCCTTTATGTCCCATTTTGGCAGCAGAATTATGCATATATTCAGAAACTCAGTCAAGTAAACTAAAACATCAAAAGGGCTGAACTCTGGGTTGCCCCAGATGTTGCAACCTTTCCTCATAGGGCAGTTGCTCTAACCCTTGGTCCAGCAGCCTTTTCTCACAGTGGCCAACCAGATGCCTCTGGGAAGCCAACAAGCAGGACCCGAGCACAACAAATCCTTCCTAAGTTGAAGATTTGACTTTAATAGACGTTTAATAAATCCTCTGTAAGTAGATTTCATGATTTCAGGGAAAGTAATATTTCTCAAAAGTTTAGTTGTATCCTGAACAACATTTCTATAATTCTGTAACTTTACATCAGCACAAGCAATGGTGGTAAAAGTAACTGATTTTACTTTTCTTTTTATTCCCCCTGCAGTGCATTTGGGGTTCCTATTGGAAAGAAGGCAAATGGGGATACAAATGCTGCTACTCATTTGTAAAGTATTCGTATTGCACCGGAGAAGCTGGAAGAGAAATTGCTGTAAGAACTGGCCTAAGAAATAAATTTCCCACTTCTAAGTTTTAAAAAACCAGGCTAATACATGCTTCTCCTGTTGAATTTTATTTTCTCTCCTATTTTCTCTCTCTGCAGAACGCTGATGAGGAATTGCCCATTGAAGTGCCTGAGGAAGAGTATGTGACCAAACAAAGAACTCTAGTGGAGGTAGGTTGCCTTTTTCTCCTGCCTGCTTCCCTTTACAAAAGAAAAGAAAACCCTATTGGTGTGTCAAGAGGAAGAGAGATAATTTTAGTTTGTAGAGCAGGAATGGGGAACTGCATCCAGCCAGCAGGCCAGATCTCCATGCCCACTGCAGCTCACCTGCCATCACTAGGTGAAGTTGTTTTTCTTTGCAGACAAACTTGAACTCAAGTCAGGCTGCCAAGAAAGGTCACTGCAGCCAGTACCAGCTGGGGTTGTAGTCAATGCCAATCAGCTAAGTGACGCTGATTAAAACCTCTGCTTTTGGCAGGAATCAGTTGCACTTGGGAGCTCAAATCAGGAGTTCTTTAATGACACTAATCTCAGCGGAGCTTGTATTTGGCATCAAATTTTAAAGGTGCCGAATGCAAGTCCTGCTTGGCAAGAAACAATTGGCAGCGCCCTTTAATCGTTCCTTTGCAGCTGTGTCTTTACTTGCTCCACACCTGGTGTTACATACATCTGGTGTGCAGCAGATGGATGTGGTTTAAGGGAAACTGCCCCATGGGCCCAATTAAACCCCCGCCAGGCCTAATTTGGCTTGTGGGCCGGAAGTTCCCCACTACTGATATAGAGGAATAGTTCTCTTTAACTGCAAGATCCGCCTAGTGGTTATTCAAAATAAGAAAGCACAGCCCATGTAACATTTCATCCTTCAAAGTCTCAAAAAGTCCCTAGGTTCGTTTACTGCAAGTTGTTATACGTGGGGCTGCCTCCGAATACTATTGCTTTTTTCCACCCTCTGCAGATGCATCAGGAAAAACAAAAAGAGGAGAAGAAGAAAAAGAAGAAAAAGCACAAGAAGAGTACAGGTTCTGATAGTGAAGAAGATAGAAAGAAACAGGAAAAATTAAAGAAGGTATGCTTGAAATAAGAATAATCTGCCAGCTGCATTTTTCTTGCTTATTAGTAATTTTAAAACCGATGGATTCCTTTTGTTAGCAGATGTAAAGTGCTGAATACAACTTGGTGACTTTTAGGCATACTCTTTTGGGTGAATACTTGTGACGGTGTTTAGACCAGTAGCCAACAGCTGGAATCCCATGGGCTAAACCTACATTATGCCACATGATCACCTTAATGCTGCAGACAATGTCTCTCCATCCCTGCCTATCATTAAAGAAACCTCACTCCCTGTATTGGATCTTGCTGACTTCTGTAAACTCATATTGTCACACAGTTATGGATTGGGTTTTGTTTTCCTTTAGGCACTGAATGCTGAAGAAGCCCGTCTCCTTCACGTGAAAGAAATAATGCAACTAGATGAGAGAAAGAGGCCGTATAACAGCATGTATGAAAGCCGAGAACCAACAGAGGAAGAAATGGAAGCTTATCGAATGAAGCGCCAGCGGCCAGATGATCCTATGGCCTCGTTTCTGGGGCAGTAACTTTTATGAAAGAACTTGCAAGCCCACAGGACTTGGGTGTTGTTTTTATATTTGATCACCAAGTAGAACACCTGCCGGTTTTCTGTATTGTATTGTGTATGTATATATAAATATGGCATATAAATATGGCAATGTTACAACTGAAAAAAGAGAGCGTACAGTTTACATCTTGAGTTTCCTTTGTAAATGGAAATGTTTTGTCAGCCATAACCTGCTGGTTGCAGTTATGATGCCCAGTGGGTTTATTAATTCAAAAAGGCAACGTTCTTCTCTCTCTGAATGTGTCATATCCCCAAACCAAAAATAGCAGGAGTCACTGTTTCTTCTGGTTGAAGGGAACAAGAGTTTGGTACTTTCCGCTTGGCAAATACACAGTTGTAACCTACTTTTATGTATAAATTAACTCAGTAAAGTTGGGGGGGTATTCTTATCAGAAGTTAACAGAATTCTACTCTTGTGAAGCCATTCGTCTGGTTAAAATCTCAGACAGCTTCTCGGCAGAACTGGCTGAAATTTCCAAGTATCTCGTGTGTCTTAAAAGTGTTGCTCTGGGAGTTAGCTATCAGAACATTTTTCCCCAATTGCTCTGCATTCATCATCTAAAGTACCAGATCCTTTTCTTTCCTCCCACTCTCTGTGCTTGCATGCTGGAAGCACTGGATTGTGCTCACAGTTGTCAGCAATAGCTGTGGCATATAATGTTAAATGCTCATTTTTTAGCACAGGTGAGTTGGATTCTAAGTGTAATAGATAATGAACCAGATATCATCTTCCTTTTCTGGCATCCTTGGGACACCGCTAGGCTTTTGAATACTCTATCCCAAACCATTAGGATAGAGGCATAACTTCATGAACCAGAGTCTGCTTCTTCAGATGCATGAAGTATTGCCCTCAGTTGGAAGATAAATGTACACCTGTAGGCATGGAGGTAGACCATCTTGAAGGAGGGTGCAGTCTGTGCCTGTTCTTCATAGCACTCAGATTAAGAGAGTAGCAACTTCCCCTCACAATGTCACACATTAATGTAATAGTGGGACAGGAATCCCTATATGAATAGGATCATATTTGCTGATAAACTAGAATTTAACATAGAACTGTAGTTTTGGAAGGGACCCAAACTCCTACAGTGCAGGAATCTCAACTGAAGCATCCATGTCAGATGGCCATCCAACCTCTGCTTAAAAACCTCCTAAGGGGAACCATTCGATAACTTCATACTCAAGTCTCCTCCTGAAGTTATTTGTTGTCCAATAATAGTTATTGTTCTGGTCAATACTCGAGTGTCCTGGAAGATTTAAGTGTCCCCTAGTAACCTGGCATTTTAATGAGGCACTTAGACAATCTCTATGGTTTAGGCAGAAGAATGGCTATGTTTTTCCTATGATGATAGCAGAGGGGCATTGTTGGCAGATGCTAGATACATTTCATTGGCAAATATGCCCTAGTGATGTAGCTGTTGGGTCTTGGAAAAGGGAAACAATTCAGTTTCCAACCTTGTGGTTTTGAAGTGCTCCTTTGCTTTTTCAATTTTGAATTGGCATTTCTAAGACTTGGTTCCTCCCAAGGCCTGAGAATACTGGACATACTTCCTAAAATGTCAGTAGTTTCTTTTATTGAAATTGGATGCGAATCACCCCTGATAACTCAGGGAGGAAAAAATTGAAGGAAAATTGTCATTTACATGAAAGCTAACAGCACTAATTCTTACCAGGTTTGAAGGGGAATCAAACTTTGATCTAGAGTTCTTTTGTATCCCAAAATGACAAGCGTTCACAATGAAAAGCAGGCTGGCCTTAATCATACTTGCTTAGTTTGTGCATTTCTGTGTCCAATAGAATTTGCATTTTGATGCAGTTAATGTGCAACACTGTTATTGCCTTCAAACTGCCAGTCTGCTCACTGGAGGGCCAGTCCCCCAACCACCAAAACCCCATCTCCAGTTCCTCCCGATGTTTCTGCCTTTCCCTTGCAGCTCAAGCAGCAGCCCTTTTCCATCTTTTCTGTGCTCATTCTCTAGAACTGGACATCCAACCCGCTCTATCCCCAAACTCAGTCCCTTGTGCAATCATTCCTCACGGTTTGCCATGCTATTGAAGTCTGCTGTCATTTCCACTGCCACTGTCAAAACATTGACTCACATAGTATTATTTCATCTTCTGTTGCCCTTATTACTGTAAGCCCCCTTTAATGTCCCTGTCCAACAGGAGAATTACTTTAAGGTTCAGCTGTTTTGTGCAACCTTAAAGAAGACACAGTAGCCACAGGGCGAGAACCCATGTTGTCTTACGGGAAAACCCTCTCCCTCCTTTACACACAATTCTGCCTCTTGCAGTTCTGTTCATAAATGTAAATTTATTTAGTTAAAATTGCCTTGCCCGTTGTGCTCCAGTGAAGCTTGCTAAAATTTTGCAATGTCAAAATGAGACTGCAAGCTTTAAAAAGCAGATTCTATTTTTTTTGGCTATGAAACAAGTGCCTGTGGAAGACTCACATTGCCTAAAGTGTTGTTTTAATACATACTAAATAGGTCACAATATAATTTCCTTCTCTCGTGATTCTATGGTTTTAGAACATCTTGTTCTAAATCTATGCACAACATCTTGGTGCATGATGTTATCTGCAAAAGTGAACTAGCATTAGGTAGAAAACGTGAGCCAAGCCTCTTCAAATGTTGGACTCTGCACAACCTGAATTATTTTGATAGGCTTGGTTGGTTGATGCTTCTTTTAGATCCTGGTATTGCTGCTTTTTGTTTATTTGATGTCTGGGGGGAAATTTCTTTAAAAGGCGTTTGGCTGTATTAATAGGCAATCTCAATAGACCAGCTAAAATCTATCCTGATGAAAGCAAATGTAGTCTAAGCTTAGCATTTTGTTTTTCTAATAAGACATGGTTTATAGTATATTCTCTCTAGGGATGTTGCACAAACACTCCCAGACTTCACAAGAGGGATGGGCCAGCACAATATGTACAGTTTTCCAGTAACTAACAAATATAGCCTGGATTTTATGGACATTGGAGCAAAGGGGACTTTGAGACGGGGCCAGTTGGATCACACAAAAAAGGTGGAAACCTTATTCCCAGGATCAGAAAGGATCAATTCAGTACCCTTTGCGTCATCTGCACAAAGCAGTTGCTGGTACCTGGATAAAAAGCATCACTAGTCTAAGGTGGGAGAGGATGCAACTGCAACCAGGTTGCACAAACTACAAAGACGCATGCATGTGCAAAACCAAGGGTGGGACGATGTCATTCACATTCACCATTAGAATTTAAAACATAACAGAAAAAGCAGGCAAGATAGCATGTGTGGATGGTACATGGAGTTCAATCTATTACCTACAGAAGAAAGTTCTGTCCCTAAGGGACATAAACTTCCTTTACCAAAGAATGTGTCTTATGCTGTTACCTTGCATACTATTTCCAGACTGATAGGTCAAATTTAAAGTGCGGTGAGCACAGCACAACTTATTAAAAGCAACAGCGGCAAGAATCCTTTTAGCCCAAAAATGGAAACAGCAAGAAGTACCAACAAAAGAAGAGTGGCAGATGAAAATGATGGACTTTGTGGAATTGGCAAAGCTGACAGGAAAAATCCAAAACCAGCATGATCAAGTATTCCAAAAGGACTGAAGTAAATATATACGATATTTGAAAGATTACTGTAAGCAATTAACATCACTAGCAGGGTTGTCTGAAGACTTGTAATGAAAATTTTTCTCCCTTTTTATATTTACTTAAAGCTTTTCACAATTGGAAAACGCAGGAAATGCAATGATATATTATAAAGGTTAACTTTGAAAGCCATGAAGCCATAAAGAGCCAAAGGGACATAAAGTGGATAACAATGATGTGATTGTATATTATTGTGTCCACATGGAGGATTTTTAGCAGCGCCCACTCATTGTTCTCCCCCTGCCAGCTACATCGCCTTGCCTGCTTCAGAAGGTGTATCATCGGTTAGGTCAATTTTCACTCACTTTTCACAGGAGAAAGAATGGGAATTCCATTTTAAAACTCCCATGTACATGCCATATGAGAGGAACTGTAAGCAGACTCTTGGCCAAAGCCTGGCTGAGATTTGATTGGACTGCTGCCTGAAGCCAGATAAAATAGCTGTCGGCCGCCAGATTCTGCCTGCCAGCCAAGCATGTTCTGGAGAGTCTCGTGTTGCTTTTAGGTGACCTTACACAAGCCACTCTTGTGTCTGTGGGTGATAACACACAACTCCTGGCCTCCTTTAGAGTTTCGGAGCTTCCGCAGAGCGGGGCTTTTTCCTTTTTCCTTTCTTCTTCTCAAGTATCCGGAGCCTTCCAAGCATTTAGCCACATGTGTGCAACGTTTTCTCCCCTGTCTCACGTGACACGAGGCAGAAGCTCAAACATTACACAATAATCAAAATATGCCTCTGGCAAAGCTGAGCCAAAAAGCTGAAGCCGCTGCAAGAAAGTGGGACTGCAAATGAAAGAAACCCATTTTTCCTAAGTCGAGCAAGGCATTTGAGAATGTAAAATTGCGAGCCCTTCGTTTAAAGGAAAGGTTTTGCAAGAGTAGCTAGGAATCCCACGAAGCTGGATAACTATGCTCTGCGGTGAAACATCTGTTTGAGATTCTTCAGCTTTCCTACTGGATGTCAGGATCTTTTTCTGGAAGACATTTGTGCTCGTGAGTACTATTTTTATTTATTAATATGTTTTCTAAAGAAGACATAACAGCTTGATCCAGGGCTGCAATCCTAATCCCAGTTTCCTGGGAGTAAACCACAATGAATTCAGTATGACTTACTTCTCAGTGGGTATGGTTAGGCTTGCACTGTGAATCCTACTCGCACACTTATTCTCAGGAAAGTGTGCACAGGATTGCAGCCCTGCAGCCCCCATACATGTTTACTCAAAAGTCAATCCCCTCGGGTTTCATGAGGGCACTGTCACAGGTTTAACAGTGCGTAGGATGGCAGTCTTCAAATGGTTAATTCCTTGCAGACTGGACGGAACTCCTTAATCGAGCCAAGTGCAAGTTAAAAAGAAGAATGCACTGGGGAAAACGCTGTGTTTAATTTATGAGAGTTGTCTGTCTGTTCAACCCTTGTAAAACTTTCCTCTTTCGCATAGAAACTTTGCAATAGGAAGAGTCCCAGGGAATCATTATGCTGGTTCAATAACAGTTAAGCTCCAACTTCTGAAACTGGGGGGGGGGGCAGAGAAGGGGGCCAAGTTCATTCCTGGTATCGTTCTCTTCCCTCTTGTTGAACTCCACACCAGACAATTACTACCCTTTTAGACTTGAAGACTCCACGCTACCTTAACGTGTTGTGTCAGGAGTTCCAACCTGAATAAAATATTGTAGGGGCCCAGGTAAGACCCGCCCCGCATAACTGATCACATAATGTGGTGCATGCACACCATTTAAATGGCAATGCCCATCAACTTGGGGGGACAGCCCCCTAAAATAGTTTATTGGGGGGGCAAAGCCCCCGCAGCCGCTAGGATATGGCTCCTATGTGTCATGTCACTGGGTTCTGATCAGAGGATGTGCTGTTTTTATACTAACCTCCTAGCCCTGTTTCTCCTGGAGACCCCCCACAATTTTACACACACACTCCAAATTCCAACAGTTTAGAAGCTGTAGCCTCACAGATTTGGCCTGAAGTAGCAATTGCCACGTAACCTTCAAGCATGACTTTGGGACATAGGCCTTTTGCCTTTGGAGGTCAAATTAAAGTTTCTAATGGGATCAGACTGCTCCCCTTATCTACCAAACAAAAGCTTAGGTGAAGGCAAAAAAAAACCCCTTCCATCTTTCCAAATAGCTTCAAATCAATAATAGCAATTCAATTTCTTAGTACCCCTTCACCATTAGGTTCCGTTGTGGGTTACAACATTAGAAAGATACAAGATTAAAATGAGTTTAAACTATTTAATGTCAAGAAATGGCTGGATTCATATTCAGTTGTCAAAGGATAGAATAAAGATGGGCATCAAATCCTACAGTCTACAACGGAATCCAGCTTTTTCCCCCCAATACAGTATCGCAGGGTGAGATTTCACCAACACCTTCCTTTCAACAAACAGGACTTGAGAAAATCAAAAGACAATAACAACAACAATAACTAATGGGACTTGTTACGTTTCACAAGTCAATTCCTGTTCTTAGATCCTGCAGATTACCCCTCCCTCAGACAACTCTCCATTGGCAAGCTAGCTGGAACCTAACAAAAATGTAGACTTGGGCCGCAGTGCCATACCTACTTGCTGCCACTTTTGTTGAACTCAGGCTATGTACACATTAGTGGCTGAAAACACAGTGAGGTGGTTTCCCACTGCTGCGTTTCAAGTTTCATTTGCACATTGCAAATGGGGATGGAGATGGATGTCTCCACTCAACTCCCATTACAGTGGTGCCCCGCAAGACGAATGCCTCGCAAGACGAAAAACCCGCTAGACGAAAGGGTTTTCCGTTTTTCGATGCGCTTCGCAAGACGAATTTCCCTATGGGCTTGCTTCGCAAAACGAAAAAGTCTTGCGAGTCTTGCGATTTTTTTCGATTCCCCCCCCCTTTTTCTAAGCAGCTAAGCCGCTAATAGCCTTTTAGCCGCTAAGCCGCTAAGCCTTTAATAGTCGCTAAACCGCTAATAGCACTAATCTGCTAAGCCACTAATAGGGTTGCTTCGCAAGACGAAAAAACCGCTAGATGAAGAGACTCACGGAACGGATTAATTTCGTCTTGCGAGGCACCACTGTACCTGCTTGGTTTCCCCATGCCTGCAACCCCCCTGAAAGTGGCTTTGTGTTTTCAAATCAGATGGAAAGTGGTTTGAAGGAAAAACGACCTACATATAGCAGCATTTCTCAAGGAACATTTTGCCTCACAACAACCTGTAAAGTATAGGCTAGGCTGAGAGATAGTGACTGGTGCCGAGGCTCATGCCTCAGTAGGATTCCCTGTGCCTTGTCCGGCACTCTAAGCACAACACTGATGGGTCAACAAATAAATTATATCTGTGCTACTTTTGTTTTCGTGGTTTTTATTTCTTTGGAGGGTGGCTTTTATGGTTCATGTCGCAAATGTAGTTGGACGGAGCTTTGTTTTCTTTTTATTGTCAGCTGCCTTGAGCAACTTTACATTGTAAAAGACAGGATATAAATATTTATAGAGCAACAGTGTCTGAAAAGGGAACTATAAAATAGCCCTTTTTAGTAAGAAAGATGGCAAATGTAGATGAATATCCCTATACAGGTTCCAGGGCTGAATCACCCCTGCTGTTACCCAAATTCAGTCCTGGAGATCCTAGGCTGAAAATTAAACCTTGGGAAGTTATCCAAAGAGCTGCATAGTTTTTGTGGGGTGGTCTGTTATTGGAAGGGGTATCTCAGATGTGGGTGAGTCTCTGTACAGTATTTAATTTCTTCAGCAATCAAGGATACATTTTAGCTCTGCTGATTGTAAACACTCTACAGAGTAGAAAGAGCTATGGTCTCCACACAGATGATGGGAACCCACACAATGGAAAAAAAATACGACTCCCCCCCCTCCCCATCCAATATGATTTATTCCCACCCCCTCAGTGACTTCCTGTATTTCTAGTTCTTTGCTTGAGGCATCATATGGATGTGATGTTAGCCTGTTCAAAGATTCAGCTGCCTTCTGCTGAGCCAGGACACTGGTTAGTCTTCCTCCCAAAAAAATAAAAACCCTATTCAGTTAAGGGGATCCTTCTCAGGGGCCTAGCCTAGGTCCTGGGATCTTCATGATATAGTGCTAGTTTTGGCAACAAAAAAAGTTTATTACACGGTCCCTCAAAAAACTGCAGTTTTCAAGTGATCGAAAGAGGGGCATGGGGAGGTTAGAAAATTGTTGGATTACAGTGTTAGAGCTCAGATATATAAACTAGGTGTCAAATGGCTCCTTAAACCAAGGTTACAATTGCCAAAAGGGAATGTCTAGTTGCTATTTTGGGGCAATGATTTTTAAAATGATTCTCAGTTAAACCTCTGACTAATTCAGATGACCACCTTGAGCTCAGTTAAGAGCCTTGAGAATTTAAAGAAGAAAAGTCCCTTGATCCAGGGACAGTCCACAAATATACTGGCCTGTTCTGACCCCTTTTTCTTAATGGTGACTGCTCCTGCTTAGGCTGCACAGAAAAACCATTTGGGTTCCAGAAATTCATTTCAATTGTACAGATAAAACGTAACTGATAGAATTCTACAGGGTGGGGTATTAGTGTGCGAAAACAGCCCAGATCCAACAATCCCCAGGCATTCACCTCCAGATGGTGGGGTTAACAGGCGCCATCCTAGCACCCAGGCATCTTCACTTGGTTACAAGCAGTCAAAAGCCAGGTACAAAATGTGCCTGATGCCTGGCTAATTTCAAACACCACTGGATTAGACCCTTCTTGCTTTGGAAAGAAAGAGTGTCTTATATGTAAGCTGGAAATCACACTGTGCATGAGAATTAAACATCTTACAAGTCTGTATCTCAAAGGCGACTGGATCAAAAGCCAGTCCTTTTCTTGGACAGAACCCCTCTGCAGCAAAAATTAAAATAAAATAGGAAGGAAGAAGGAAGTGCATTCTTCCCACTGTTGTAAGAAAAAACTGCTCCCTTTCCCTTTATGGGGTATTCCAGAGCCCATATAGAGTCCTTAAGTGGGTTCCCTATCGGTAGGAGAAAATAACAGAGGCCAACCAGAGTATATTGAGAAGCAAAGCAGCTAGTAAGCCTGATCTTTATTCAAGGAACTGTTGCAACACGGTCCCCACTCCCCACACGCAGGAGGGAGGAGAACCCTGAACAATGGTCCGCAAGCCCTTATCTAGACTTTTGAAATTGCCCACCCTGTAGCCCAAAACCACCCCCTAAAATATCATACATACATCACATTTCTGTGTGCTCTGGTTTCCGTCACGCCAGAAGCGGTTTAGTCATGCTGGCCACATGACCCGGAAAGCTGTCTGTGGACAAACGCCGGCTCCCTCAGCCTGAAAGCGAGATGAGAGCCGCTACCCCATAGTCGCCTTTGATTGGACTTTACCGTCTGGAGTCCTTTACCTTTACCTTTTACCACATATATCAAAGAAGGAGGCAATCTACAGCACAAATCCTGCCTGCCAGGATACCTGATAAAGGTCACTGATTACATTACCTGGGCAGTCTGGCAATTCTTTTGCGATGGTTAATACTTTTGTTCTTGAATCCAGGTCACAGGCTCACCCTATGCATACACAAATATGCCCTTAAGGCAGGATTTGCAAGCAAAAAAGACAATGGGAAGGCTTTCCCCATTTGCCTCCCTTCCTGCAGGGGAATATTTGAGGTCGTTGGGAGAGTCAAAATGGCTTCAGGGTTGCTCTCCCATACTATTTCAGACACATGGCTCATATATTTAGATATGTGTGCATTTATGAATATTTATTCTATATTTGAGACCTTAAAATTCTTATAACACCACCTTCCGTGCTTTCCATTCTATCCAGCAAAAGTGGCTGGCCTTTAGATTCAGTGATGGCTCCTCGGCTCCCTTCTGCTCTGCTGTTTCTCAACTGCTGGATTTGTCCGCCTAAGAAGCAAAGTTATAAATACTGATATTACCACTGGTGGAGTGGAAGCAACATATATTTATTCTGGCTTCTCAGTGCTTTAAAAATTAAGTCTGCCTGGAGGCTACAGTCCTTGACCTGGAAATTCTGACTGTAAAACTCAGATGTGTGTGTGGATTGGCTGTCATTGCTTAATGCTGTCATTCCCCGTGACGGGGAAATACTTTGCAGATGTCCAGACCCATTCACTTCTCATTACTCTCCTTTTTTTATGGATCGAGCTCTGGCAGGTTTTATGTCTGAGGCCCCGGTTGTGACCCCTCCATCCCTCTGGCTAACAAAAGGGGCATGAGAATTTGATGAAGTTTATACATCTGGTTTTGAAAAGGTACAAGGGGAGATGGTATTCAATAGGCACCAGCTTGTGTATTTCAGACATCAAGTATTACAGTACAGTGGTACCTCAGGTTAAGTACTTAATTCATTCCGGAGGTCCATTCTTAACCTGAAACTGTTCTTAACCTGAGGCACCACTTTAGCTAATGGGGCCTCCCACTGCTGCCGCGCCACCGCCACGTGATTTCTGTTCTCATCCTGAAGCAAAGTTCTTAACCTGAGGTAATATTTCTGGATTAACAGAGTCTGTAACCTGAAGCGTATGTAACCTGAAGAGTATGTAACCTGAGGTACCACTGTACTACAATAACTGTGCAGTATTAATGTAGCAATACACCAGTAACTGCTCAGTATGTGCAAAGCAGCTGGAAAAAGAGGGAAATGGGGGGGGGGGCTTTTCAGAAATTAGCCCCACCCCCAGCCTGCTTTTTCATGCTCTTAATCCCTAAATAACATTAATTTGTAACACATTTCTCCAGCAAGTGATTTGAAATGAGAAGATCCATGGCAAAGGATTCAGTGTGCGTTTCATTCCCGCCCCCCCCCCCAAATAAGCCACGCACACACAATTTCTTCCCTACCAACCCAGATCTAAGGATAGGCTTGGGAAGTGATGACAGTCTTATTTTTTATGTTCTGTTACTGGAATTTATACTCCTCCCATCTCTACAGCTCAGAGCAGGAAATGACACCAATTCATATACAGTGGTACCTCGGGTTAAGTACTTAATTCGTTCTGGAGGTCCGTTCTTAACCTGAAACGGCTGTTAACCTGAGGTACCACTTTAGCTAATGGGGCCTCTCGCTGCTGCTGCACCGCCGCAGCACTATTTCTGTTCTCATCCTGAAGCAAAGTTCTTAACCCGAGGTACTATTTCTGGGTTAGTGGAGTCTGTAACCTGAAGCGTATGTAACCTGAAGCGTACATAACCCGAGGTACCACTGTATATCACACAAACACTCTTACATACAGTCAGGATAAAAAGAAAGTACACCCTGTTTGAATTCTGTGGCTTTACATATCAGGACATAATAACAATCATCCATCTCTCAGCAGGTCTTAAAATTAGGTAAATGCAATCTCAGATAATTGACGACACATGGCATATTACACTGTGTCGTGGTTTATTTAACAGAAATAAAGCCAAAATCACATAGTACCCTGTTCCATGACTTAACCATGTTTAAGAGCAGAGTTTTATTAATGAATTGCCTTTACCTTTCAAATGCATCTAAGACGCTGCATAGTCACTGTTTTATCTTCATTCCCCGTGAAGGCAAGTCACTTATTTCTCCTATTTTGTAGTTTATGTCCGTTTCCTGAAGCTGAGATTATGATGATAGCAGTCTTAATGGTAATTTCAGTAATGCAATAATGCTTAGCGTTTACATCACAGTCAAGAGTCCTCCAAGGACTCCATATTAATTATCTCCAGTAATCCCCTTACAGCAAATGGGAACTGATGCTTGCCTAAAGCAACCTATGTAGTTCATATGTCTAAGGAGGACTTGACATAGCTGTCAACCTTCCCTTTTTTTGTGGGAAATTTCCTTATTCCAGCGCCGTTTCCTGCTGCTTCCCGCTGCTATCCTGGATTGTTAGATATCCCACAGTCTGTCCCTCGGACTGGTGAGGCTGCTGATCCCTTATTTTTGAGGCTACTGATCCCTTATTTTCAAATCTGAAAGTTGACAGCTATGGGACTTGATTGGCAGTTAGCATCATGGCAGTAGTTAAGAGCTGCCCAGGAATTTGGCAGTGAAGGAAGGAAACAGATAAAAAGAGCTGAACGTCAGCTTCCTGGCTCGCACCAGCTTCCTCTACTTCAGGTGTGACCTGTTTAAAGCTATTTATTTTGCCCATGGCCGTGCTACAAATTCAAAAGGACGATCCACTAACCCACACGAATTCAAAAGTGCTTCTAGTTAACTTCATCTTCCTCATGCTGCAAACTCAAAATCCAAACAGCATCGGAAGGGCAATGTGACACCAGAAAGAACTAGGCGGGGATTTTGGCAGTCTGGGGAGAGGCTGAATAAGAAGCTAAATGACAAGTTTCTCATTAAACCAGAGAGAATTTGCACACAAGGCTTCACAAAGGCTTTGGCGTGTTAGGGCAGGCCACGTGTTGACTGGATATTGCTAACCCAGCCTTGGGTCTTTATTCAAGTGTGGCTGGCTCCCAGCACGACATCAGCCTCTGTGGCATTGCAGAAGATTCTAGAATCCTCTTGAGAAAGATCAGGTTCATGTGCTGTGCCTAGCAGAACTGTGGCACTCAAGCAACTCCGCCATCATCTGATTGTATGCTCAAGTCAGCCCTTTCCCATCAAGAGCTCTTTGGACATGGACCCTGGGATGCATATGGATTTGAACTCTGTCTGCTCTGAACCTTGTGGTGCTTTCGTGTGCCTGCTGCAATACAAGCCCATAACTGTCTGCCTTTAATTTCTTACAGGCGTCACCATGATCTCCCTGGTTCTCTTTGTCTGGATTGTGCCCTGCGTGGCCAGTCAGCTCGTCAGCAGCTTTGCGAAAGCAGAAAGCCAGAAAGGTTCCAAGCAGGTCATCTGCAGCGTGCCAGGACCACAAGGTCCTCCTGGCGTGCCTGGAGCTCCAGGTTCCCCCGGGACGATGGGAAGGATGGGTTTCCCAGGAAAAGATGGACAAGATGGAAAGGACGGGGAGAAAGGGGAGACAGGGGAGGAAGGTAAGAGACTACTGCTCCCTTTTAAAGCTCAGTCTGTCGCAATAGGAAATGACACAAAGCAGGGAGCATCCAAATGGGTCAGTCCCAACGCAGTCCCAGCTGGGTGTCTACCTGCCCTTATTAATGGTATACTGTTAAATTTTGAAGTGCAGGTACTTTTCACAACACTCCTAATAGCCATGTCCCTTCTAAACCAAATGGTGCAACAAACAAAACTGGACTTTTTACCAGTGCAGCAGACATTACGCCTGCATGTTTGGATTTTTGGAGATGTCATTGTTTGAAAACTATGATGGGTCTCTTTTCTTTAGTCATGAGACTTGAGTTTCTCACGAGACTCTTGGAGAAACCAGGCACCAAAATGACACAGGTGCTAATATCTTGCATAGTCTGAGCAAGGATGACGCTATAAGATGTATCATTGTCTCTGAAAAATGGAACAACAGCATTATTATTATTATTATTAGCCAAGTGATTAGCCACAGTATTAAAACTGCGAAAGGGAATTGTGGGGCAAAGAATTACGGGAATTATGTTTCTGCCTTCAAACAGGAGTCAGCGCTCCATCTTTTTCTGTTAAAAATAGTGGCGTGTTTCCAACATTTCTGCTCAGCTCACACAGCAGACTTCCACATATGCGACAGATTCCCCCTCCTCTCCCCTGTAGCCCCTCACCTGCCCTCAAAATCTGCTACAGAGGGTTGAAGGACACACACACACACACAGCAGATTGGGGGTGGCACAGGGAGAGGAGGGAGAAATTGAATTTGGTGAGCATGAGCGGAACTTGTTTTGTGCAGGGTTGGATTCAAACCATGTTTTTAAAAGTCCAGAACCTATTTTGTGTGTGTGTGTGTTATCATGTATACTAATATTCCAGGCTCAGATACTGACACTTTAAAGCAGTGAAAGTAGCTAAATGCTGCCCTGCCCCCACACCCAATACAGGCAGAATCTGTTATTGAAAGGAATTCCTATTGCACATCCTGGACCGCAGCTATTGCACCTGCACGTAGCAATGTCTTGGAAACACCCTAAAACTCCAGTGGCAGCTAAGTGTCCAGTTACTTACGGAAGTCCATTTCTCTCCTAGGTCCACAAGGCAAGACAGGAAATCCCGGCAAGCCAGGGCCAAAGGGAAAGGTGGGAGCCATCGGCAAAGCTGGTCCTCGTGGTCCAAAGGGCCTGAAGGGGAACCCCGGGAAAAGCGGAGGTGTGGGGAAGAAAGGCCCCAAAGGATCCCTCGGGGACCCTGGGATGCCAGGCCCCTGCAGCTGTGGGGCAAACAAAGCCAAATCCGCCTTCTCTGTTGCAGTGACCAAAAGCTACCCAAGAGAGAGGCTGCCCATCAAATTTGACAAGATCCTCATGAACGAAGGTGCAAACTACAACAGTTCCAGCGGGAAATTTGTGTGCAGCATCCCCGGCATCTACTACTTCACTTACGACATCACTTTGGCCAATAAACACTTGGCCATTGGGCTGGTGCACAACGGGCAGTACAGAATAAAAACGTTCGATGCCAATACCGGGAACCACGACATAGCTTCTGGATCGACTATCCTGTCCTTGAAGCAGGATGATGAGGTCTGGCTGCAGATATTCTACTCGGAACAGAACGGACTCTTTTATGACCCTTACTGGACAGACAGCCTTTTCACTGGCTTTCTGATCTATCCTGACCAGGAATATCTCAATGAAATATAAATGGAAGACTGTCGACAACAGCAACACCAGCCAACTCTAACAGGGAGTTGGACATGGAAAATGAGAGCTGCAATAATGTACATTCATCTTTGAAATAGTCCCATCTTTGCAGAAACAGTCTTAACCTGGACTGTGTCCCAGAGGCACTGCTATCATGTTTATAGATGATAAGCCCAGGGTAGCCAACATGGTGAGCACATGTTGATGAACTACAACTCCAAACATCTCTGAACATTGGCTAAATTGACCAGGGCTGATGGGAGTTGGAGTCCAACAGAGTCTGGTAGGCACCATGTTGCCTACCTCAATCTAAGCCTTGGTGTTTCTTTGTGTCAGTCTGTGGGTCCCCTTAAAGAATCAGCCTAGCTTATAAATTCTGAGCAGTCAGATTTTTCATCATTTGTGGCCAGTCGCCATTGCAATATTATTCCCCCCAAACCCAGTAAGGCAATCCAAGAAACATATCCATTTACAAAATGACAAATTATAAAAACTTTAAAATTGCAATGCCCCCTCCCCAAATCATTTAGATCAGTATTTCCCAAACTTTTTCAAAAACAAAAGACCCAATTATGCTTATCTGTCCCAATAATCTGCATGTATCCTGAAACCTGTCAGGCACAGCCCCTCCTTTGGCTAATCTAATCAAGTCTCTTGTTCTCCATCTTAAATCAATGCAAACGCAGATGATAACATCACTGGGTTTTTCTAAAACACCTTTTGTTTTGCTCAGAATCTATCCTGATGAAGTGTTCTGCTGTGACATTTGAGAATGATCACAGTTCTCCGCCTAATGAGACACTAAGAAACCCCCAAAGGCAAACGAAAAAGGAATAATTTATGAAGAAAGATGTAGATGACCACATTATTTTAACAGCGGGAAAAAGATTATGGTATTCAAAATCAGGAGCTCAACACTGAAGTGTCTTCAAGAGATCACAACACAGATTGATCAGAATATTATTTTCCCTGAATCTTTTTGTGTCCCATAATTTTGCCCTCACAGCTACTGCTAATCTCAGCTGAAGTTAGTTGGGTATGGCGAAGTGTTGGATTAAGGCCAAGGAAACTCGGGTTCAAATCTCCCCTTAGCTCACTTGGTAACTTTGAGCCCATCACTATCCCTCAGCCAAATCTAGCTCGCAGGGTTGTTGTGAGGATAAAATGGAGGAAGGGCAGAAGCATGTGTGCTGCTTTGAAATCCTTGGGGGGGAGGCAATGTTGTTAATGAATAATAAATAATTGGTAAAGGAAAGAAGATATAGAAACCGACATGTATCAGCCACTTGAGGCTTTAATGTTGTATGTATACTGCCACCTAGTGACTACCATCTTCATTGCAAAAGGTGCTGCCTGAACAATACAATGTTGCAACCAAGCACTGGTGTTTTCACAAGTAAATAAAAGTGCCTTTTAACATGCTCACTGCACATACAAGCAAACGATGCCATGCAGTTTTAAATGTACAGAAATCCAGGTATGTTTTTTCTAATCAGCTGAGGGTGGGTGGCTTTCCACTTGCATTTTCAACCCTTAGGAACGTTTTGTCGGTGCTTCCCGATACGGACCTTACATAACAAATGAATAATAAAAATCAAAATTTTTGGTGTGCACTTCCAGGAGGTGAACAAGAAATGTTGCCATGTGTTTTTCCAGTTGTCAATATTCACTGCTCTTCCACACCATTGATCAGTTTATCAGAATGTAGCAGAGCTGTGTTTCCCTCTCACCTCAGTCAATTTCCCCCCAACCTTTTCTGTACTAGGCATGTTCATTTCTGTACCCGTACCTGCAAGTGCGCAAGAGAAAACCAGCCTTAGATATCACGTTTCACAATGGTCAAAATGGGGACTTGTTTTCTTGATGGGAAGCAGTATCTATTTCCATTTGTTTTTTGGGTTGTGTTTTAATACTAAGCTCTTCTACAAGACTTGTTAGAGAATTGTGCAAGAAGAGGTTCTTGTGCTAGACTTCCACATTAAAATACTTTTTTTAAAAGTCCATTGTATGCACTGATCCTACAACAGACTGCAAAAAGTGACAGCCAATATTGTTTTTTTATTACTTCAGACTACTTGAAGTACCGGTACATCATTGGTGGTCTGTTCCACTGAATTGGGGAGGGACAGGGACATCCTCTTCCACACAGCTAGAGGGGCCGTGATTATCTTTACAATGGAAGAAATATCACATGCAATCAAGTGAGAATCAGCTTGAGCAGTGGTGACATTGTAGATATTTATGGGTGATAATGTGGCCTGGACTGCTTTAACAAATGCTTCTTCCAAACAGAACAGTGAATCTTCTTCAATGCACTGCTTCCAGTTTAGATTATGCACCACTGAATTCACTAGGATTCATTTCTGAGTACATACGGTTAGGATTGCAGCTTTACATCCCAAAATAAGGAATTCTGTGCTCATGATGCATATTCATATGCCCTGACTAACCTCAGCAAGCGAGGAACGCGTGTTAAATTTTATTCTCTTCCTCCTATATCCTTCAAGTATGTTGGGCAGCCTTAACACTTGGGAAGAAGCTGAGTAGTCATAGCACATCCATACTTGGAGTGAAGACTCTGCTGCTGATGCCATACCTTTAAGCTATGGTAAAGACTTCCACTGGGTATTCCGAGATTCTGATGTTTTGACAGTTGGGCAGCTGTTAAAGAGAGTTCTCAGAGATCCACTCAGAAGGAAGTTCATCCTTTTTTTACAGATCTCATATACCTGGTAATTATTTTAAGACTTTTATCTTCTCCAATAAATTCATGTGAGATGGCTCTCTTACAATATAGTTACAACCAATGACTACGCTAAGAAAGATCACCTCTGTAAACTAGCTACTTCTAGGGACACCACTGGAGTTTGTTATGCCGGGAGTCAACCTTGCAGGTGAATTTGCCTCTGGGAGGGGGGTACCTTAGTGAGGCTCTAGAAATGGGGAAGGCAATCTGCAGCCCTTGGATTAATTTCACAAAGGTGGAGGAAACCCAGTAAGAAAGAAACTCTTTTAGGTCCGTTCCCCCCAAAAATGCTGCTCTTCTGTCCATTTAAATCAGGGACGGGGAAACCTGTAGCCTTTCAGAGGTCACTATGCTCCAACTCCTATGAGTCCCAGGCAGCATAGCCAATGGTTAAGAATGATGGGTGTTGTAGTCTGGCAACATCTGGAAGGACACAGGTCCCCCACCCCTGACTTAAACTGTTTTAGGGTATTGCGATTTATAAAATTAATATTATTATATAGTAGTAAGGTTGAACACAAGGGATGCGGGTGGCGCTGTGGGTTAAACCACAGAGCCTAGGACTTGCCGATCAGAAGGTCGGCAGTTTGAATCCCCCTGACGGGGTAAGCTGCCATTGCTCAGTCCCAGCTCCTGCCAACCTAGCAGTTTGAAAGCACATCAAAGTGCAAGTAGATAAATAGGTACCGCTCCAGCGGGAAGGTAAACGGCGTTTCCGTGTGCTGCTCTGGTTTGCCAGAAGCTACTTAGTCATGCTGACCACATGACCCGGAAGCCGTACGCCAGCTCCTTCAGCCAATAAAGTGAGATGAGCGCCGCAATCCCAGAGTCGGCCACGACTGGACCTAATGGTCAGGGGTCCCTTTACCTTTAAGGTTGAACACGCCTAGCAATATGCTGATTATTTCTTAAAGTAAGCATGTGCTGATAGGCAGTAAGAAAAAATAAGAATAGAAAGCTTTAATAAGAATAAAAAGTGAGTTTTTAAATGTTTTAATTTTGTAAACTGTTGCCTTTCCCATGTTGTGAGCCCCAAAATCAGATTTCCTGCAGCCAGGATACTTACTGCCAGTTCCTGCCCACATGTCTCACAGTGACATAACATAGCCATTATGTGCCTTCCGCAGGTCAAAGTAATCAAAGTACTTTTAAATCTCCACTTCCATGCCACCAGATATGGGAGCTGAAGTTTGCAAGACTCTGGGACGTGTCTATAGCTGAATACGATAATAAACCAAGGGTGAGTGGCCATGGAGGTTTGTATCTCATTATCTTGCTGGGTTTGTAAACACGTTACAAGGATGCTTCACTTTTCAGCCTTTCCACCATTCATCTCAACTCTTGGTTCAGCATGACTCTACCCAAAGATGTGCCTTACACTCTGGAAACTAATAACATGTGATTTCAGAAATAATTTGTTTTCATCTGTGTGTATATGGCATTGGAATTGTGGAAAGTCAGACATAAACTTCTAGCTCTGCATTTTATAAGTGACAAGAAATGCATTACTCCAGTTTCAGTATAAATGTAAAATTTGATGTTGCTGTGAACACTAGAAGCACCACCAGATTCTGCGTTCCACTCAGCTGGCACTTTTGTTTACTTGGCAACGAGGTCTTGGATAAGTAAACGCTACTCTCCAGATTCTGATTCTAGAATTCTAGGATTACCATCGTGGCCTGTTCTCTAATTTGTTATATTTTCTTCTCAAGCATGACACCTAGGTAGGCTCTTAAGAAACATGAGAAATTCCCTAAGTGTTGATTGGTGTGCAGTTTTATTCCAAATTGCTCTAGGTTTTACGTGTCTAATCTGCCATAAGCAAGGAAGTAAACTAGAAGGCTGGTCTCAAAATTTGTAATCCCCTGAGCTATTGCATCTCATCCTTCTTAACTCCCTAATCCCACCCACTTCTGTGAGCCAGGACAGCTATCAGTGCCCAAATCCTTCTAGTATTCCTCACCAAGAGAGATATCACACATTCGGTTTCATTCCTCTCAAACTTTCCCCATCCTTGCTTCAGCTATGCAATATCTCACCTGTTCAGGGTCCTCAGTTCCTCGCAGCTGGAAAGCAGGTGGGAGTTTACCACATGATGGCTGTCCCTTCAGGCAGAGAAGTACGGCATTATGATTCTTCCCTGCAGACTCTTATCCATCACCAGGATCAGCAAACATTCTTTCCCCCCTTTTACACCTAAGCCTGGGTTACTTCCTCCCAGCAGGTACTCTCTTCACAAGTAACTTAATACTGGTCCTATTTACTATACCAGGAACTGTCTGCTCTGCCCTTGCTACAGCTGGCCTAGAAACAAGAATTTAGCAGCATTTGTATAATGGCATCCTCATTCTGGGGGAAAGCTTTCCTTTGTGCAACCTTTGCTGCTCACATTGAAAGCAAAACGAGGCCTGCCACCAAGAAAAGAAACGTTGGCAAAGGTTGATCAGGGCCAGTGTGTGTGTGCACGCACATTCATCACGACAGTTTTTTAAATAAAAAATGCAATTATTTCTCAAGTAACCATATTTCTGCCACTAAATATAAATAAATCAGAGAAGGTGTTGCTTTGGGCAAACGATCTCCCCCCACCTCATTTATTCCATATGTAAAGAAGCAAAAATAGTGATTTGCTGCACAAAATGTATGTGAAGGCAAATCAGTTTGCAAAACTCAGAGTGCTTTATAAACTAGGATAGGATTCACAGCAGAAACACTCTTTCTGTGCTTGGTTTTCAGATACCCAAAACAACCTTGTTAAAATCTTTAGTGGCAGTGAGGTCAAACAGTAACGAATTGAGGTACCAGTCAATGAAGCAACTGCTCACATCATTGTATCAATTGCTGATGAATTCCATCATCTGAGCATGCAAATTATGAATGGGACAGAGAACCTTTTGTTGTCCCTTGTGCCAGTGGCGTAGCTAGGGATTTTGCTGCCCAAGGCAGCCACTGAGTTTGCTGCCCCTCTTCTTTGCTTTACTTGCAATACCCCTTTTATGTTCTTTTTTCTCTTGTTTCAACCACAAACAAATACTACAAAAAGTCAAAACAGCGCGACATATAGGGAAATAAAACACTGTTTATTTTTTAAGTAAAACCTTAATTCCAACATTTCTAAAATGTTTAGTATGGCAAGATTTCTTAAATACAACATACTCATTGTAGATCTTAGGTAATTCTTAATCAATTTTAATTTAGAAAAACTCCTCTCACAACTAGCAACACTTACAGCAACAGTGAGGAAAATTTGCAACGGTATTACTCTATTTGGAACTAAATTACCAAGACTGTATTTTAGAATAAACTGCAAAAGTTCAAGGGGTCCGTCACTGACCTTCCACGTCTCTGTTTTGTCTCGTGAGGCAACAAGAGAAACAAAACTCTTAAGTCTTTTTCTCTCAGCGAGGAACTCTTCCCTATTAATGTCATAGTCATGATCATTATTTAGTTGACATTCATATCATTCAAAAAATTCAATGGAGTAAGAAAGATATATTTTTCAGCAAGTTCATGAAGCTGTTCAGATCTCTTGATGACTTCTTAGATCACTCTGTTCAGTGAAAGAAACAGTTCTGTCTTCAACTCAGTTTCATATGACAATTTAGCATAATCTTGTGGTTCTTCACCTGCCAACAGTTTCTTCCTTCTACACTGACAATCCATGACTATCCCCAGATCATCACAAATTTATTTTGCGTAAGCTACTGAATTGTTAACTAATTTGTCTCTATTTTCAGTTTAAAATGCTTTTAAAGCCTTGAGCTTCATGCCACGTTGTTGTACTGTACTGTTGTTGTCCTTTGGTTTGGAGGTAGACCTGTGTGTTGTTAGGTTCTAGAAGGATGGATTCCCAAAGGCCAAGAAAGCACAGGAAGGAAAACAATTGAAAAGTATCAGGCAGCATCAGTGGGGTAGCGTGGGGGGTGCAGGGGGGGCCGGCCGCACCGGGCGCAACATCTGGGGGTTAGGGTTAGGGGGCGCAAATCCACGGGTTAGGGGGCGCAAATTACTTGCCTTGCCCCGGGTGCTGACAACCCATGCTACGCCACTGGGCAGCATGCCATCATCTGACCTGGTACTTTCTTCTTCACCAGTTGAATGCACTTCTACAGCATTTAATATTTGTGAGTAGTTCTTTTTTACAACACTCACAGCATCTCCCTGTGCACTCCACTGCGTTTCTACTACACGCATGACACTTTTGACCGGTGACTGAAGTCTTGGTGTGGCTTTGCCTTTTCCTATTTTTGTCTTAGAAGGAGGGGCCATCTCTCTATGGTAGAATACCTGCAGAAGAACCAAATTTAAACCTGGCATTTTCTCTGGATACGGCCTCCCACCTAAAACCTGGCACAGCAGCTTTTAAAATGATAAGTGATTACATTGGGCTCAGTGCTTTCGCATCCAAGTCCAGCTTTCCCAACATCTGATAACAGATAAATTGCTATTGTTATTACCTGCCCTTGGCCCTAAGGTCCTAGGATGGGTTTCGTGAATTAAAACACTATGTAAAAACAGTTTAAAAGGACCTGTTGCATGGATCGACAGTGCAAACTTAAACCGTGTCTACTCAGAAATAAGTCCTGTTGAATTAAAATGAGGCTTGTTCCCAGGTAAGAAGGACTAGAATTTGCTTTCTTAATACGGCAAGTAAATGTGTTGGGGCCAGCATGACATTCTCCTTTAAATGCAGCTCATCATTATTACGTATTGGGGAAGGGAGGAATCGCTCAAGCCCAGCTGAGCTTTGAACTAGGCCAGTTTTGGAGGGTTGGGGCACGAGCCCACTTACAGCGGTGGGAGACGAGCACCTATTACGGCAAGAGCCTCTTCCCTCGGACTACAACCGAGTCGGTCCTACACCCGTTAGTGCCTCCAATGTGATCGGGACCCCTTGCCTGGATTAGTTCGCTTTGAATGAAGCTGCGTTTTGGGCGCCTCTTGAAATTGCCCCGCAGGAGAAGCGGAGCAGCAGCAGTGCCGAGAGGGCCGGGACAGGGGAGATGGGCTCGGGCGGCGGTAGCCTTGGCGTTGGTTTCAGAGGAAGTCCACGGGCGGACAGACGAATGAATGAACGAGCGAGCGAGCGGGTCTCCCCCGCGCGAAAAGGAGCGCGGGAAGGCTGCTATACGCAAAGAAGCGATAGGGCTCCGAGGTGTGCGCGCGCGTGCGCAGTGCGGCGCCGGCGTGTAATCTCCCCCTCCTCCTCCTCCTGGGATCTTCCATCCAGAGCAGGATCTGCGGGGGGAGGGAGGAGGAGAGAAGCGGCTAAAGGGCGGGGAGATCACCTTCTCGCCCTCCACCAGCTACACCGCGGGGAGCGAGAGGGGGGGGGCGGATATGCATCTCACCTCCGCCCTTCCCGCCAGACTCTAAGTTCAACACTGGGGAACTGGCGGCGGGGGGGGGGCGCGCAGAGAGATAAGTTTAAATGCTCCCCCTTCTGCCTGGGCTGCAGTATTTTTCCAGCAAGAAATAGCTGGATGCCGAGTAGGACAAAGGCTGGGGATCCCGGTTTGGAGGGCGAAGAGAGGCGAAAAGGTAAGCGCTGCGTGGGCGGGCGCCGTCTTCGCAGTTCGTGGGGAGTTGCGGACTGCGGGGGGGGGGAGTGTCGTGATGGCTCTTTTCAATTAAAGGTAGCCTGCCTTTAAACAAAGAAGTTGTGCAGTTATGAGTGCTCTAGCAGACCGGGAGTGGGGGTGGCCGAGAGGGAAGAGAGAGAGAGAGAGGCTTGTTCCCAAATCTATGGAGGTAGTCAAGGTAACAGCCTTGGCGAGATCTCTGCAAAGAAGTGATCGCGGCGAGGAGGTAGTAGATTTCTCAGGTACTCTCCCTTCGGATGGGCTGGTGCACATGGAAGCGTCCTTGGCGGCTTTTCTGCAAAAGGAAAGGGCGCGGGGAGGGGGAGGGACCCGTCTTGCAGGTAAGGCAGACCTGTGGCCGCCGAGATTTCTTGGGCGACTGTGGCCGCATGGAAATCTGCAATTGTGGGGACGCTTTAATAAAGTGGGGAGAAAACCCGGGTGTTTGATAGAAGTTCGGTGGACAGAATTGGACCCCGGTAGAAAACATGGATGTAATTGCCCTTTCCCCTTGCCCTCTCTCTTTGGGCGGGGGGAGGCGAGGAAGGTGAAGGATGTTACAACTAAAAGGTCTCAGCCAAAAGAACTTAGTAACAGCCAGATCCCATGCAGGGACATGTGCCCTGAAGCCTGTTGATTTCCCTAGGATGGGGCTGTTGGGCTACAACGCACAAACAACTTGACTAGGTAGAAAATGTTGGTTAATCTGGTTCACTGTTTATTTCTCCCTACCTAGGTATTGCCTTTCCCCCCAGACCAGGT
This sequence comes from Podarcis vaucheri, assembly GCF_965113315.1. Taxonomy (NCBI): domain Eukaryota; kingdom Metazoa; phylum Chordata; class Lepidosauria; order Squamata; family Lacertidae; genus Podarcis; species Podarcis vaucheri. The sequence continues at coordinate 48,990,035 of NC_138760.1, read as the reverse complement.
TTTGGATGGGAAGTCTAAAGATGGAAGAGCCATGGTGGAAAGGAGACCTTGCAGCAGAGATTCATCAGACTTTAAGGTTGAAGGTCAGTTAGCCTCCCTGTCTCTGCACGCTTACCTGCTCTGCCTTTGCTGTGTCTAAAACTTTTTTCCGTGGTGGTTGATTCTTACAGTGAAAGACTGCAGTCCTCAATGCACTTTGAATGGGAGCAAGTTAGAAGTGCATTGCACCTTACACAGTGTAAGGAAATGTGTGTATAGGTTGCTTTGTATGGAAGAAATATACTGAATAGGTTCCCCACCCCCCTTCTAGAGTCTAGAAGAAAGCAATATGTAATTACTCTGGACTCCATGATGGTGTTGATTCATATCCTGTTGCCATGTAGTGTGCTGTTGGAAAACAAAACAAAAAAATCTTAAATTGATACATTCAACCAAATTAATTATCAAGGTGGATGAGAGCCCAACTAAAAAAGTTGGCTCATTGTCTTCAACTCTCTTGCAAAAGCTGGTAAGAAGTCACTGTAGATTGAAGAGGGAGTGAATAGATAGTTTAAAGCAGGAGACTGAGTGCGCCAGTCCTAAAGGCAGTTATTTGGATGCAAATCTCGTTGGAGTCTATGGGAATTGTTTGCAAGAAAATGTGTGGTTAGGATCAGCAGCTTTTATGGAAAAGAGTGTGGTGAGGGCCATATGAAAGCAACTTTTCACTGGGGACTTGATTAGGACACATTCATGCTAAGAGGGATATGTGTGAAAGGGATATTGCCTTGCAAATGGGTCAGGGAGTTGAGATAAAGCTGACAGTATAGGTTTGTCCTGAATGAGCCCCTTCCCTGAGCGTATTCAGTGATGCACCTTTCTGAGCTCCTAGAGCATGAAATATATACATTTACAAGGAAATGTCTCTCAACTGTGTTAAATTCCTTATTAGTTCTGGTGAAAATCCTTGCTTTAATATTGCGGGTGCTGTGCACCTGTGCTGGTCTGAAGTGGTTACTGCGGTGCTGTTCCTTGCAAGCCTTCTCAGGTTCCTGTCCTCCACTATACCTAGCTTTTTGTCCTGTCCCTCCTCCGTGAGAGATGTTTCCTCTGTCTGGGGGTTTGTTCCCATGTCTTGGCAAAGGCAGTGTTTTTGGAGGGAGGACGTTGAACAGGTGTCAAGCATGACTTGGGAGAAATGTGTCTTACTTGGGTTCATGTTCCTGCTATTTGCAAGTATGGAGGGGGTGTCTGCATGTCGAGTGTTGCGTCTCAAATTAACCAAAAGCCTTGTGGCACTTGAAAGACGTAACAAAATTTATTATGGCGTTAGGTTTTGTCAGCTACAGCCTGCTTCACTAGATGTATGATGCATCATCCTGAGTTGACAGGTGTATATGCACATGGAAAGAAAGAAAGAAAGAAAGGGGGAGAGAAAGGGGTTAGCCATGAAGTTAGAGGGAAATGGAGATGTTGGAAATACAGGTGGTGATAATTATGTTAAAATGTGGACATATGTAAAAATTTTAGTGATCTTTCACAAAGCATTGTTGAGGATAACATACATATTCTGGTATAGGTAAGCCTTGAAGCATGAGAGTAATCTAAGAAATTGTCATGGACACAATGGAAGATCTTTTCACAAAAGGACAACTAGTAATTCTCAGAACCCTCCACCAGCCCACACAAAGCAGGCAATAGCAATAGGCTGCAGGCCATATATTTCTCACCCCCTCTTACACCTTCCTTTGGCTTGTATTTTTCCATTGTTCATTGTGTTCTTTGGTTACAATTGGAATATGTCAAAGTGAATATACTTGTTCAAGGTGAAATTTACACAGGAAAAGTAACTTGAATTGTTGTGTGTTTTCTTTGGAAAGAAAATTATGTATAGCTTTGTCTTTGTGTGTAATTTATATATATAGCTGAATGAAATGCCACAATAGATGGTTGCCCTGGGTCCTTTTAAATCCTGGGAAATAATGAGCAAATGTCACGATTTCATTATAATTTGATATTGTTATCATTTGGCACACCTGTCCCTTCTCAACAGTAGATAGTTTGGATGGTTTGCCAAGAGCAGGGGTCAGCAACCTTTTTCAGCCATGGGCAGGTCCGCTGTCCCTCAGACCATGTGGTGGGCTGGAGTATATTTGGGGGGGGGGGAATGAACGAATTCTTGTGCCTCACAAATAACCCAGAGATGCACTTTAAATAAAAGGACACATTCTACTCATGTAAAAACACGCTGCTTCCTGGACCGGATTGAGAAGGTGATTGGGCCATATCTGGCCCACAGCCCTTAGGTTGCCTACCCCTGTCCAGTAGCAACAAAAGCCCTTGAGTGTCTCAGCTAGCCAGAGAAAAATTCTTATCCAAGGGTTAGTTCACTTGTGTTTCCCACATGGCATACACACACGGTAGAGAGCTGCCAGCCCATTGAAAGAGAGTATATGTGTATTTTAAGACACACACACATTCTAATTTTTAACCTGTACACAACAAAAATACCACTTGTGAATTTGCCCCAAGGCTTGAAGGAGAGAGTTATGTAATACTTGATTGTCTTTAAGCTGCTACTTTTTATATATACCATACTTTTCCATGTATGACGAGGTTTTTTTACTCTAAAATAATGTAAAAAACAACAAGTGGGGGTTGTCTTATACATGGATAGTGGGTAGGGGTGACGGGTGATTGGTTGCAGCTACGAGCTGCAGATTGTCTTTGGTGTGTGATTGGTTGTTGTTTCAAGGGCTGCTTTGGATTGGCTGCCGCCGCGGCACTTGTGCTTGCGATTTCCTTCCGCTGTTGGCGATCGGGCAGCCGCTTGTTGCAGATTTGAGCGATTGTCAGCGAGCGACATGAGCAATTGTAACCGTTGGGTTATTTACTGCACTCCCCCCCCCAAAAAAACCACAACAACTTTGTGCCATTTTCTTATACACGGAGGCGTGTTATACATGGAAAAATACGGTATATGAAGGATATATCATCTTAGTTTTGTATATGTAACCCTTTCTGACACCAAACAAGAGGAGGGAGGCATATGTTACTGGGGGAGAAACCTGTTTGTTTTTCAAAAAACAGTAACAACCACACACTTATTTACAATAATGAATGAGATACAGTAAAACAACGGAGTCCAGCAGCTCTTCTGGATTTTGAAAAAAGAATCCCATCTCCATTATTCTTCAACTCTAGCCTTGTTCAAGCATTAAGTTTCCGTCACATAAGGAGGGCAGTGGTTCTCTCTCCCCCCCCCCCCCATGGACTTGAAAATTGCTGAAGGCCTCGCTTAATGATATTTCTGTCTGTTGTAGCAATTGTAATGAGCTTTGCTAGGTGCTGGAGGATTTCTAATGGTCTTTTTCTTGCCACTTGTGTTATATATTAATTGTATTCCATGGGTTCAAAATGCAATACGAAAATATACAGTGCAAGTAAGAAAAGAAGCAAGAAAACGGCAGCAGCGACAGACTAGGGGTTGGAGACAGGCAACTCTTCCTCCTGTCATCGCAGGAGGGAGAGGGACTCCACGCCTGTTTCAGGGTCTATCAAGGCATGGCAACAGCCTGGGCTGAGTTTCACAAAACTTTGAAGCAAGTAGGGATTGGTAAGGTTGGCATTGGAACTTAATCCTTCAAAAGCCACCAGGTAAGTGGACTGATGACTGGAGACATCAGAAGGCAAACAAAACAATGTTTTCAAGTGGCAGCAGTCTGGGGGATCAAAACTTGTTCATATACACATGCAATGTGTAGGGCATTCGGTTCATTTGTATGTGCTTTTAAGCCTGCTTTTGTGCCTTATGCTTTATTGTACAGTAAACACAAATCTTTTTCCAGTAACCCACAAGCAATGTCGGCTTTAAATAACGCAATATATTTATGTAGGATGCCTTCTTTTACCCAAATTACCATGCCCCACTACTGCTCAAGATTTTTCTGAAAAAAAGTTGTACCCAACCCTACTCCACATCGTACAATTTGGAACAAATTGTAGGCCATACACCATTTGACATATGGCTCCTTGCTTGCGTTTGCAAAATTAAGTTCACATCCTCAAATAGAAAGGAACATAAGTGGATTGCTGGCTCCCCAAATGTACTGTGCTTCTGAATGTAACTTTAGAGAGGGATCGAGTCCTTGGAAATTTTGGAAGTGGGAAAGACAGTATTGTTGCTGTTGTTTAATATTCCAAGCAAACGTTCCAAGACACACTTCTGACTAGAAATATTTCTCTGAAATTGATTCTTAGGCATATTTCACTGTATTTGGCAAAGGATGACGTCCTTCCGTGTCAGCTTGTTGTGCAACAAACTTACTCTTGCGCTGCTGGGATTTTCCTCCTCCCCTTCACTCAGCACCAGATCTCTTCTTGAAGATTTGGCAGCCCTTCAGAGCAGATGTGGGCAGCAGAGGGAGGGAAATCTGTGTTGTGTTCCCTGGCGCAGTCGGTGTTGGATAGTGCCTACAGTATTTATTGAGTGCCCAGCAGATGATGTGGTGGTGTCCATTCTGCTGAGATGAGAAACCTGTGGCCCTCCTGATGTTGGACTACACATCCCATCATCCGCTCCCATCATCCCTGACTGCTAGTCATGCTGGCTGGGGCTGCTGGGAGTTGGTTGTCCAACATAATCTGGAGGACTTTCCCCAGCCCTGCCCTACTGGCTTCACATGACATTGGTTCTCATTTAGAAATTCCAAATGTGTGTGGAGGAGTGATGGCAGAATGATGCCCAGTCCTGTACCAAATGGCGTGTCAGTACAGGTGGCGGCCATTTTGTGTGCGTTCAGTTGATGTGTGATCTCGGATGCACAGATCATTTTGGAAAGAGAATGTATGCACATGGCTTCTATGTTGTGGTGCATTGTCGGCCTGCGTACCTAAGCTGCTTACAAAGCCATCAGGTGCAGCATGCCTCTTGTTGAATCTACTGTAATTATACTCTTATACGGTAAATATGTATTGTAAATGAAGAGTTGTGTCCATGGGGTGGGGTGTAAAGGTGGTGTTTTGAGCTGTACAGTGAGCATTGTAGAATTCCTTGCTAGCTAGAAGACGGGGTGTTTTGGTTTTAGGCAACTTTTCTGGAAAGCTGGATCTCCATCCCTGCCTGGGATGTTTTTAAAACCTTCATCTGGAATCTGCTGAGGTCAAATGAGATGTTGCCTCTTGGAAGAAGACATCTGATAATTGTTATGTTAGCTTGTGAATGGGCTTTGTGTCTAAACAGACAGATAAGCATGTTTGCCTGAGGAAATGGGTCCTCTTCACCTTCACATAAATATTTACAGTGCCGTACTTTTATGCAAGAGGTCTTATCTTGCAGATGGTTAAGAAGTAATTCATGAACTGGCTTAACCTTTTAAAAACTAATTTCGTCCCGTTTTCATACTTTTAATACAGTGGACATGTAAGTGGGCTTCAACTTTAAATTTCTTGTCTGGGCTGCAATTTCATTTTATGCAGTTTGATTAAATATTGCCCAAAAATGACTATGTAAGTCACTGAAAAGTTATTGACTTGTTCTGAACCCGTAAATGGGTGATTTCTAAATTCTTTACTTGGGAGAGCCAACAATGGAAGATAAACTTTTCTTTTGAATTTGCCTTTGGATTCCAACCTTCTGCTGAATTTGCCTCTAGGCCAAACAAGACCTGAAGCCAACTCCTTGAGTGCCTAAATTAACATGTCTTAAGTTTTCTAGTGTAAGTAGCAGCTGTTGGGGCCCTTAGCAGGATTGAGATGTTTAATCCAAAACACACACACGGGGGGGGGGGGATCACTTTTCCCAGGTCTAATAGGTGTGACACAGTTGTTAATGAAAAATTAATTGTATACCTGTATGATTGGTTTTAACTATGCTTTGAATATTGTATTTTTTGTATTTTATCTTTGTATTGAACACTGCTTTGGTGACCTCAGGCTGTCAAGCAGTTTATACAGTTGTACAATAAATAAAATAATAGCTCCCCTTAAAAACTAACAATTATTGTGGCAGTCCATGAAAGGTTATACCATCATAAATGCGTTGGTCTTCAATGGGCGCAGCAGTCTGTTTGTTTCTTTATAAATAATGTTGGTTCCTGGTCTTGAACCCTGTGGGAGGGGATTGCTAGCTGATGGTGGGTTGTTGTTGTTGTTTAGTGTGGCTCTCCCCCTGCCCATTGCCTGATTCTCAGGAGTATGAATAGTTGTCGCAAGTTGCATTGTCTTTCAAAAACAGGTTGGATATTCATCCAGAACAAGAGCTGGGTTGCTTTTTATTGCGTTAGTTGCTAAGCACTTGCCAGAACAGGTGGTGGATGGTGATCTGTGGATTTTGGCTTCTGAAATGGATATTCATGTTAATACCCCTTCTCTCTCTCTGTCTCTTTCTTTCTTTCCTCCCCCTCCTTTGTGTTGCTGTAGGAGCTGAAGCTGCCTGTGTACAAGGCCCATTCTCCGCAAATCGGGATGCGGCGCTATTTTGCTGACCTCTTGGCCATCCTTAGCAGCCGCTGCCAGCTCTGCCCCACAGCCCGACACCTTGCTGTGTACTTGCTGGATCTCTTTATGGACCGCTATGATGTTGCTGTCAAACAGCTCTATGTCATCTCGATTGCCTGCCTCCTCCTTGCAAGTGAGTAAGCTTGCCTGTTAATGCACACATGCTATTGCGGTTATTACTTGTCCGTTGGGGGGGGGGACAAGTAAGCTGTTTATCGGTTAAATGCCCTAAGCTGATGAAAACATTTTTATTTCAATTCATTAATTTTAGGTTGTTTATTTTGAGCAGGTACCATCTTAGGCATTTTTGAAACCATGGAACAGGAAAAGACTATTGGCCCCTTCCCAGAGGGGTATGATATAGTTGACTATTGCTCTTTGCAGTTTCTGTTGCTTTTAGAACAGAGTATCAACAACTTTGCCTAGAATTTCCTGCAGTGATGTACTTCTTTATTACTCGTATGGGGAGGAGCCTTAAGTTTCAAGCTGTGCTTAAGGGAAAAGGGATTCTCAGCTGTTACAGAGAGTAACAGGTTCATTTTTATGCCCTTTAAATGAGGCCGTGGGTGATGCTTTTCCTTCAGATCACCCCTTCCATTACTGTATTATTCAGAGCCTGTGGGGCCCATCACATTGACATTTACCGTATTTTTCGCCCCATAGGACGCACCTAGTTTTTTTGGGGGGAAATAAAGGGGAAAAAATTTCCCTTTATTTCCCCCCCAAAAGCAGGTCGGGGAAACAGAACCAGGTCGAGGAACAGCGGGATGGCGGCGCTGCGCCTCCCTGCTGTCCCCCGAGCTTGTGGGGCTGGCTGATGTCTGCCCCGCGCGAGGGGCGCTCTGCATCCGCAGCGTGGGGAGCCTTGCCAGGAAGTCCGGCAAGGCTCCCCATGCTGCGGATGTCTGCCTGGCGCGGGGGCGCTCTGCTTCAGGGCGCCCCGCCCGCCGAGCGGCAGGCTGCTGTCTGCAGCCTAGACATCCCTGTCGGACCTCCCATAGGGCTCCCCAGGCTTGCTGATGGCTTCCTGAAGCCTGGAGAGCGAGAGGGGTCGGTGCGCACCGATGCCTCTTGCTCTCCAGGCTTCAGCGAAAGCCTGCATTCGCCCCATAGGACGCACCCAGATTTCCTCTTCATTTTTGGAGGGGGAAAAGTGCGTCCTATAGGGCGAAAAATACGGTAAACATTACTCGATAATTGTGGATTGAGCCCATGGAAAGGGGTTCCTGTTACATTTAGAGGGCACCTTTGACCCCTGCCATATTATATTCATGGAGAGCAGATACTGTGCAGGTTCATTCTCAAACTTCAGCCCCTTCTATGTACAGTGGTGCCCCGCAAGACGAAAAACTCGCTAGACGAAAGGGTTTTGCAGTTTTTGAGCTGCTTCGCAAGACGAATTTCCCTATGGGCTTGCTTCGCAAGATGAAAACGTCTTGCGTTTTTTGCAAGTTTGTTTCCTTTTTCTTAACACCGTTAATACAGTTGCGACTTGACTTCGAGGAGCAACTCATAGAACGCGGTGTGGTGGCCTTTTTTGAGGTTTTTGGCGATTTTTGAAGCTTTTCCAAAACTTTTCCGACACCGTGCTTCGCAAGACGAAAAATTCGCTAGACGAAAAAACTCGCGGAACGAATTAATTTCGTCTTGCGAGGCACCACTGTACTTACCTAGTGATCCATCCTGAGCTATATCCTCCTAGAATCCCTTTAGTTTTTGGCCACTTTAGAAAAACATAGTTGTCAGCCTTGAAGAGAGACACGTGTCCTAATAACCCAAAGCTTTATACAAGAGAGGAAATGCAGGTGGGTAACTTCAGAACCAACCCTTAGAGTAGCCTTCCACGATGTGATGCCCTGTGCATGGTCCTCTCTGACCACTGGCCATGCTAGTTGAGGCTGATGGTGGATTGGTGTCCAACTTCGACAGAGGTCCAAGAGCAAGTTAGAGAAGGCTTGTTTAGAGCCTCTCAAGTCTCTTTTTAAAGATAGACAGGATCTGCTTTTTGCCAACCTCATGCTTGCATAGCTTGACCTTTTAGCATGTTGTATATATGACCTTGAGCCAGACATCCTGGAGAGTGAAGTCAAATGGGCCTTAGAAAGCACTGCTAATAACAAGGCCAGTGGAAGTGATGATATTCCAGCTTGAACTATTTAAAATTTTAAACGATGATGCTGTCAAGGTGCTACACTCAATATGCCAGCAAATTTGGAAAACTCAGCAGTGGCCAGAGGATTGGAGAAGATCAGTCTACATCCCAATCCCAAAGAAGGGCAGTGCCAAAGAATGCTCCAACTACCGCACAATTGCACTCATTTCACACACTAGCAAGGTTATGCTAAAAATTCTACAGGGAAGGCTCAAGCAGTATGTGGACCGAGAACTCCCAGAAGGCAAGCTGGATTTCGAAGGGGCTGAGGAACCAGAGACCAAATTGCAAACGTGCGCTGGATTATGGAGAAAGCTAGAGAGTTCCAGAAAAACATCTATTTCTGCTTCATTGACTATGCAAAAGCCTTTGACTGTGTCGATCACAGCAAACTGTGGCAAGTTCTTAAAGAAATGGGAGTGCCTGATCACCTCATCTGTCTCCTGAGAAATCTTTATGTGGTACAAGAAGCTACAGTTAGAACTAGATATGGAACAACTGATTGGTTCAAAAATGGGAAAGGAGTACGGCAAGGCTGTATATTGTCTCCCTGCTTATTTAACTTATATGCAGAATTCATCATGCGAAAGGCTGGGCTGGATGAATCCCAAGCCGGAATTAGGATCGCCGGAAGAAATATCAACCACCTCAGATATGCAGATGACACAACCTTGATGGCAGAAAGTGAAGAGGAATTAAAGAACCTTTTAATGAGGGTGAAAGAGGAGTGCGCAAAATATGGTCTGAAGCTCAACATCAAAAAAACAAAGATCATGGCCACTGGGCCCATCACCTCCTGGCAAATAGAAGGGAAAGAAATGGAGGCAGTGAGAGATTTTACTTTCTTGGGCTCTATGATCACTGCAGATGGTGACAGCAGCCACGAAATTAAAAGACGCCTGCTCCTTGGGAGAAAGGCAATGGCAAACCTAGACAGTATCTTAAAAAGCAGAGACATCACCTTGCCAACAAAGGTTCGTATAGTTAAAGCCATGGTTTTCCCAGTAGTGATGTATGGAAGTGAGAGCTGGAACATAAAGAAGGCTGATCGCCGAAGAATTGATGCTTTTGAATTATGGTGCTGGAGGAGACTCTTGAGAGTCCCATGGACTGCAAGAAGATCAAACGCATCCATTCTTAAGGAAATCAGCCCTGAGTGCTCACTGGAAGGACAGATCGTAAAGCTGAGGCTCCAATACTTTGGCCACCTCATGAGAAGAGAAGACTTGACATGAGCCAACAGTGTGACGCGGCAGCTAAAAAAGCCAATGCAATTCTGGGCTGCATCAATAGGAGTATAGCATCTAGATCAAGGGAAGTAATAGTGCCACTGTATTCTGCTCTGGTCAGACCTCACCTAGAGTACTGTGCCCAGTTCTGGGCACCACAGTTCAAGAAGGACACTGACAAACTGGAACGTGTCCAAAGGAGGGCAACCAAAATGGTCAAAGGCCTGGAAACGATGCCTTATGAGGAACGGCTAAGGGAGCTGGGCATGTTTAGCCTGGAGAAGAGGAGGTTAAGGGGTGATATGATAGCCATGTTCAAATATATAAAAGGATGTCACATAGAGGAGGGAGAAAGGTTGTTTTCTGCTGCTCCAGAGAAGCGGACACAAAGCAATGGATCCAAACTACAAGAAAGAAGATTCCACCTAAACATTAGGAAGAACTTCCTGACAGTAAGAGCTGTTCGACAATGGAATTTGCTGCCAAGGAGTGTGGTGGAGTCTCCTACTTTGGAGGTCTTTAAGCAGAGGCTTGACAACCATATGTCAGGAGTGCTCTGATGGTGTTTCCTGCTTGGCAGGGGGTTGGACTCGATGGCCCTTGTGGTCTCTTCCAACTCTATGATTCTGTGACTCCCTGGAAAAGACCCTGATGTTGGGAAAGATTGAAGGCACAAGGAGAAGGGGACGACAGAGGACAAGATGGTTGGACAGTGTTCTTGAAGCTACAAACATGAGTCTGACCAAACTACGGGAGGCAGTGGAAGACAGGAGTGCCTGGCGTGCTCTGGTCCATGGGGTCACGAAGAGTCGGACACGACTAAACGACTAAACAACAACAACAATATATTCCTGTCCAAAGCTGCTATACTGACATAATATTTTGTCTGTTTAATGATAATAATAATTGTTCCTCGGCCAGAGCCAGGCTCAGGGCAGCTAACATCATAAAAGTAACACAGTATACAAAGAACATAAAAACAGGCAATCAATTAATTAAAATACATCTTAAAATTAGTTCAGAACAAATTAAAATCTGGACAGATGGCAGTCCACAGGTAAAATTGAGAGTGGTTAATATTCTCCAGGGCCAAATGTTACCACTAATCTTATAAAGGACCTGTGAGCAGGCTAGGAGGCCTCTTTAATGCTTGTTCTTATACAGAAAGAAAAGAATCACACTGAACCCTGACCAAAGGCCTGGCGGAACAGCTCCGTCTTGCAGGCCCTGCGGAAAGATGTCAAATCCCGCAGGGTCCTGGTCTCTTGTGAGAGAGTGTTCCACCAGGCCGGGGCCACAGCTAAAAAGGCCCTGGCTCTGGTCGAGGCCAGTCTAATCTCCCTGGGGCCTGGGATCTTCAGAGTGTTATTATTTGCAGACCTTAAGGTCCTCCGTGGGGCATACCAGGAGAGGCGGTCCCGTAGGTACGAGGGTCCTAGGCCATATAGGCCTTTGTGTCACAGTAGTTTGTTGTTTTTTTTAAAAAAAAGTTAGGCCAGTCCTTGATGAGGGTGGCCACAGTGTTTTCAGAAGCATCCAGATTCCAAGGGAGCAATCTAGAAAGGAGATAAGGAAGTGGTTGTAAAACTACAAAAGCAGCAGAAGCTGTTCAGTGTCTTACGGCTGCTACCCTTCCTCAGTCCATTGTCTGGCCTTTGTATTCCACTCTGGCAAAAAGGCGGGGCAGGGGAGAAAACTTTTCTACTGCATGTTATCTTAAATCCTGCTAGGCTGGAAAAATATTGATGGCAAATAAAAGAAACTAGTCAAACTGGAGGAAAAAGGATTCTTGGAATTTGTTAAAGTAGAGACTGGACTGGGTTCTTTCAAGGCCTATAAATTTAAATATTGAGCAGCGCCTGTTGGAAGGGTTGGGATAGTTGTTTAAATTGCACTTTCCTATTAGTAATAGTTGACATAAAATAAAAGTGTATAATCAGATAACCGGATTGAACATAATGTGTATTTTCCTCCTTTTTCTTTGAAGTGTGGGCCAACATTTTTCCATATGTGCTGGTCTTGGTTATGTACTATATTTCATCTTTATGTAAAATAATACATTGCTTTCACACATTGTGAGCATTGTGAGCTCTAGTTTTCTTCCATGTTGACTCATCAGTGAAAGTGGACTGCATGCTTTTCCAAAGCTCCCATAATTTTATACTCTGTACTATTTGTGTTTGACTAGAGCAGGCATAGGCAAACTCGTCCCTCCAGATGTTTTTGGACTACAGTTCCCACCATCCCTAGCTAACAGGACCAGTGGTCAGGGATGATGGGAGTTGTAGTCCCAAAACATCTGGAGGGCCGAGTTTGCCTATGCCTGGACTAGGGTTTATCTCATGTGGTGGCAACGGCTGGCTGGTGAATCTCTGAATTCTGGGTTTTTCAGCATTGTCTTCTAGCTGAGTTCAGGAGAATCTAGATGGAGAGTATGCCTTGATCTCAAGTGGCTTGTTCTTTCTTTCCAATAGGCAAGTTTGAAGAGAAGGAGGACAAGGTGCCCAAACTGGACCAGCTGAACAGCTTTGCTTACATGTGTAGCCTTAACCTGGCGCTAACCAAGAAAGACCTGCTGAAGATGGAACTTCTGCTCCTGGAAACTTTTAACTGGAATCTCTGTCTGCCAACCCCGGCGCATTACATCGATTACTACCTCTTTGCCTCCGTTAGCGAGAGCGATCTGCACAATGGCTGGCCTATCACGTCCGTGACCAAAGTCAGAGCTTTTATGGAGAAATATTCTCACTATTTCCTAGAAGTCTCGCTGCAAGGTAATTTCTTGGTCCAGAAGCCCAAAACACATGTCTGCCTTGCAGTAGCCTTTATCAGGATTATACCAGTCCTCGGATATGGAGAAACATTGTGTTTAATGCAAATGCCACCAAAATATTTGCCTCACCTTAGAAAAGGCATGAAATCAAAGCAGGCTTTGGCAAAGGGAATTCTTGCTCTTTGAGGCCTTGTTTTGGGGTTAGGCATACTCTGGACCAAGCTAACCCACAACTTGTTTTAATATATGGGGGCTGGGTAGAGGCTGTCACAAGTAGAATTCCACTCTCAGGATTCTCCTGTTGAAGAAAAGGTGGAAATGTGATTTTCATCCATTTTCCCTTTACCCCGCAGCTCCATAGGAGTTGGTTGTTGTCTTTTTGTGGAAGAAGTGTGATTTCAACCCTATGTTTGCCACTGCTTACCTCAGAGCAAAGATGCCAACCTTTGCTTCTTGAACTTGGGATGGTAAGCTTTTGCCACCCCACGAGGAAGAAGCAAGTTTGAGAACCACTAAAAGCCACATTTCCTCAATTTTGCCCCTAAGCCAATGCAAAATATAAAAACGAAATATGCAATATTTGGATCTTAAAGCCAGGCAGTACTTGGCATGTAGTACTGCATGTTTGTCTGGAAGTAAAGCCCACGGAGTTTAATGGCGTTTTCTTTCCAGTATGATTGCAGTCTTAAACGGTCTATAAAGTCTGAGATCAGATGGCAACGATCTGTCAGATGCTGGGTTAAGAGCGCCCTTCGAAGCCTGAGTTATTGCCCATAATAAAAGTTGCACTGTGCACACAAAGAGACTACAGTAGATTTAGTGGCATTGCTTGCAAGAAATGCTGACCTAAGTTGACTTGCTCTCTCTTGAGCCAAAGCCGTCATTGTGGTGTCTTAGTCTCCAGCCAGAAGGCTTATACATCACATTAGCCTGCTGCCAGACTTGCTGGAAGAAGTTGACAAAGTCTTGCCATTTATGGATGGAGGGGCTTGGGCCTAATTTTGAAATTCCTTTTCTTCCAGATCATGCTTTTCTCTCATTTCGGCCTTCTCTGGTTGCTGCTGCTTGTGTGGGAGCCTCGCGCATCTGTCTTGAGGTTTCTCCTTCTTGGACCGCACAGCTCCAGCTGTTAACTTGTTATTCCTGGGAGCATCTTGCTCCATGTATCGAACTCATGCTTATGTAAGTTTTGAATAAAAACAGCCACCTGATGAACATTGTTTTATTTATGTGTTAGTTTTTTCAGGCAACTAATACGTCAAATTATCTATGCGGACAGAATTTCAAACATTAACATCTACCTGGTGTGACTCTTGACACCATGTTGATTGCAAACATGTAGCGTCCCCAGTGCCCTAGCTATTTACAGTTGACATAGCTGCCTGCCTTATTAATAATACTCATGCAAAGATCCAAAAAGCCTCAGTGGTAGAGCTGGTAAGCCCACTGGGAAACCTTGTTCCCTTTCTGTACAGATGAGCGCAGTTATTTATGACATGGCTAAATTTGGTGGCCCATTCCTTTTCTTTAAAAGGTCTGGTACACACATCCAGACCCTGGTCTACAAATTTCTCATTGCTGGTCTAGGACATAAGATGGCAAATGGTATTTTGGTGTCTGTAACTTTATTGTAAATACTATAATTTTCAGTGCGGCTTTTGTAAACATGATTCTAAAACATTCCATGCCTGCCAAATGGCCTGGAGCATTCCCAGACATAGGTGTAGAGCAGTGTTTCCCAAACTTGGGTCTCCAGCTGTTTTTGAACTACAACTCCCATCATTCCTGACAACTGGTCCTGCTAGCTAGGGATGATGGGAGTTGTAGTCCCCCCAAAACCCCCAGCAATTGCTAGTTACTTACCTGTCACATTTTATTTTTCTGTTTCAAAACCCTGGCCTTTAAGCTTGTGTGTGATTTTATTTTTATCTAACAGAGCTCATGATAAGGACATCAAAGAAGCCAACAAGGAAAAGGATCGTGTGAAGCTGTTGCAGCAGCAGCAGCAAGTTGTGGAAAGCCTCACCCTTCAAACCCCAACTCAAGTTCTCTTTCAGCAATCGCGTTATCATCCCCTGGCTCAGCATTCGGCTGTCGTTCCGCAGTTCCACTCCCCAATACAGGATCTGTGCTCGGCTTACCGGGACTCTTTACAAGCTCCTCGACTGAGTGGCCTTGCCTCGGGCCACCATAGCGATTCCCTGCATTCCTACTCCACCCTGCAGGCCAGCTTTCAGCCTGTTTTGCAAACAGTGTCCATTCAAGGGCCTATCACCATGCAGGTAGCCATTTCAACGGAGCCCAGGCACTGCCTCGCTCTGACCTATGGCAGTAGCTATTTTAGCGGGCATCATTCTTACACAACAGGTTGTTTTGATGGATGAGCACCTGCAGAGGAAGGGGGTGAGACAGGACCAGTACATCTTGGAAGGAAAACATTGGTGATATGTAAACTGAATTGCACCTGCCACCATAGAAAGGAGCTCAATGGAGCAACTACTTGCCAATAGCTTGGACAAAAACAAATCCCTCATTGATTTTTCTTTTTTCTTTTTAACATTTAAAACATGGGTGCCTTTCCTGCAGAAGCAAGATTTTTCTGAGAAGAAATGCAAAAATATACCTCGAAATTCATGATGCTACTTTTGCAAGAGTGACTTACTGAAATTGGGGTGCCTCCATAGAAGGGGTGCCAACGAACTTGAAATAAATAACACTGTAATTAAAAACTACTCTGAAAAGCAGAAACCTGGAGAAACTTCTGGCCATCAGATATACTTGTATGATGGCTCTCCCGTGAACACAGCTCATAACACTGTAGCCTTTTGTTGACACTAACAAGGCTTATATTTCCTTGATACCTCTGAAACTGTCACTGGATTTTTTTTAATGAATGTTCCTTGCTGTGCTTTGACTGGAATTTTCACAGAACAAGACTTTAAACTTGGAACACAAGTCAAACCACTTTTGCCTTAATTTGTCTGGTGAGGCATCAGTAGACAAAACACCACTTGGGCCTCAAGTTTGTCGTATTTTTCTTAAAATGTAATCTTAACTTTACCTCCAAAATATTTAAGATGCTGCTGCCTTAAGTAACTAAAAGATCATTTTGTGGGAAAACATGGTTTACAACTTATGTCAGGGATTAATGTTTACTTGAAAACAATTCATTGTCAAAATGTTCTTAATATTGCAGGAATCGCTGCCTTTTAGTGTGGTATGTTTGGTCTTGCCGTTTGAGTTAATTATCTAAATATGGACAAATGTGTGTGGAAGGAGTTGATTTTCTTTTTAAAGGGATCCATGAGTAATGGAACCTGAGGTAACCTTGGAAACTGGTCAGTCTTAAAAGCTGCAGTCCTTGAACCAGAGTTGAGGCTGTTCGTTTACAGCCTGCGAAGACATTAGGCTACCGTTTACTTTAAGCAAAGGCCTACTGATAATTTTTTAAAAATCACAATGTCACTTAATAGAGACACCATTTTAGCTCTTGTACATCCAAAGGCTTATTCTCTCTCCCCCCTCCCTTCCCCCATTACTTGAGAGTGGAGCCACACGTGGTGGAGAAAGCAAAGGATTCTGAAGCCTGTGTTTTACTGTGTAAACCAAATCCAGAGCTGTAAGTGAGGCACTTGCGGGGACATAAAACAGCGAGCTGCTGCTTACCCCACCTACCAGTTCCCCCATGCAAATGCTACTCCGAAGCCATTTAAATTTCTTCCCCATTTCCTAAGAGGTACCAAAATCAAAAGTGAAGCCTGTCTGATGGGAAAACAGCTGATGTCGAGGCAGGTGTAGAGGGAAAACTCAATTGATATGTGACAAGTACTCAACCCAGCCACTTAAATTTTATTCCTGTTCCCACACTCCACATTTGCAGTACCTCTGCAAATGCAGATTTGGGAACGGAGGGTTTGCCAGATTAACATGATGTTTTGCCTTAAGTCCCATTGATTCATTGCAGTTTAGTTCCACTTAGCTGTACTTCAGGATCATGAACTTAACTATACTGGTGCGATTAAGCTTCCCGCAGGATTTCTGTGGGTTTGGTTTTTCGAAGATTCCTGGTAGAATATGAAGTGCTCACTTGATATTCAGCTGTTTGTCCTGTTAGTCACTGAAAGCCAGTATTGTTTGTGAAAAGGGTTCTCAGGATTGCAATACAGACTATGTGCAATATATTGCTTTTATTCTGTCTAGAGTCCAGTGTGTGTGTGTGTGTGTGCGCTATGGTAGGATGTTCGTCATTCTGCTTTTTAAGTTATATAATTTTTAGAAAAATAGTTCGTGAGAGGGTTGAGTTGGATTTTAGAGTGCAGAATTGTGTTTCCCCTTTTCAGAGGAAGTATGTTGGTTGGGGACTGATGTCTCTAAAGTATACTGTAGTCTGGGCATGTCACACTTTAAGCAAAATGAAAGTAGATGTTGTGTTCCCTTTTTGTTACAGATTTAAATGAAAAGTGTTTATGCAAAAAATTAGAATAGTATCCGGAAGTTTTCTTTTTGTATTTATATACGACTTGGTATCTACAATATTTTGTGTGTTGTAAGCAAATTTTAACCACCTAATTGTGTAAATACTACTGAGGGAGCTCTGGTTGTAGAATCCAATGTGTTCATTTTATTAGCCTTGCAGAGAAGCCTCCCCCGCCCCCATTTGACATTCGTAAGTATCTCCATCTTACAGTAGGTTATTCAATAAACACAGTGCGAAACACTGATGTGCGTGTCCGCTTCTTGTATACTCCTACGAAGAAGAGTCTACCCACACTATTTGTGCCCTCGGGTCATTCGTTTTACTAATGGAACTGTGAAATACTTCAATAATCATTAAAGTTCTTCTCAGTATTTGCAGGTGAACGTGATGTTTTCCTAGTATATGATGCTTTACTATTTCATTGGCTCTTATGCTTAGAACTGCAGCAGTGGATCACACACATTTATCCTAACTCGTTTCAGCTTTCCGTTAGCTCAGCATTGCAGTTAGATCTAGAGTTGCCGGACTTCATTCAAGTCATTTATGAAAGAAGTAACAAGGAAATGGGACTTGCTGCAATAAGGTACAAGGCTTTGGAAGAAAAACCTCGGGAAACCATGTCTGCCGCTGCTTCCCTTTCGGACGTGTACATTTCCCGCCCCCCTTGTAAAAACCCATCATGCTGCTATTGGCATGATTATTATCGTATGATAAACTCATTTCTTGGTTCGCTGCAATTTGTGATGGCAAACTTAAATTCATGATAGCATAGTGGTTTCATTTAACTATAGTTGCACATGGCAGTTACGTATGACTTGAGAAGCCTGTTTGTGGAATGATTGCTCTGAGTTCTGCGTACATCCTTTGCATAGACTGATGGCAGCAGGATTCCTCAAGGGCCTCTTCCGATGAAGCTCCCGCCTATTAATTGTTGAAGTGTGTGAGAGCCTTGGATCTGTGTGCATGTTCCTAGCCCCTGTCAACTCTACTACCAATGTTAACCAAATGGTTGGCAAGGTACCGTAATGTAGAATTTCACACTGGGCAGCCAACTCATTACGGAAGGTGATTATATATGTAGGGTTAGGGGAGACTGTTCAAATATTGGTGGGATCAGCTGACATAGGTCTTGCTGTCTATATGCAATGTGCCCTTTGTCATGACAGGAAGTCAGAACAGCTTATATTCTTTACGACAGCTTAAGACACTTAAAGTGGATCTCAGCTCAGCAACTTGGGAAACATGAATGGGAAGAGCAATGTGTCTCATTTACTGACTACTTTTAGCTTGCCACATGTGCAGAAGACACTTGGAGTGGCACTTGTTGATCATCCCCTCTGTGTCCCTGAAAATGTAACTCCAGAGGATTTGGGGTTCCCCAAAGTGGGCTTGTGGCAGAGCAGGAAGCAGGGAATACACTACTCTTCTCTTGCCTTCCATTTGCAAGCTGTTTGGCTCTAAGCCCTCTTCTGTGCTATGTCTCAAAAGAGCCCCTGAATGAGCAACTGCTTTCTCGGTGGCTTGTGACAAACTAAATTAAAAGCTAAATTCTAGAGCGATGGACACTTGGAAGTTGAACATAATTCAGTATCTTGGGACACTCGGCTGTCATGGATTTTAAAATCAGTTACTCTTAATATTGCAATTGTCTACCTTGCAAAGTTGCAAATGTGATTTTTGAAAGTGTGATGATACATGATGAATACATGCTGGCCATCTTTTATTGCATGCACACAAATATAAAATGCACTGTTTAAAGACTCAGAAATGGGACTCTGAGATATTTTTAACTGAATGAATAGCTACACATAAGAAAATCTAGTGATGTGAAGTATTTATTTTTAAACCACCCATTCTAAAATTAATGCTGAAGTGAGTTGCGAATACCATTGTTTGGGGAAGTTTTTAATGTTTAATGCTGTATTGCGTTTTTAATATTCAGTTGGGAGCCACCCAGAGTGGCTGGGGAAATCCAGCTGATGAGTGGGGTATAAATAAATTATTATCATCATCAGAGTGGATACTTGATGTAAAAAGATGGGACCTTCTTTCCAATAGAGAAAATATCACTGCTGACTTTTTCTGGCATAGAAGTTGAAGGCTTCTAGGCAAATGCTAACCAAACTCCTTTTTGGCTTTTAAGTTACTCGTATTGAATTGGTGAAGTCCTAGGAAAAGAAGTTCAAATAATATTTTCATCCTCGGTTGCTTTATAATGCCAGGCAGTAGAGATAGTAGATCCAAATTAAATAAAGTGTGCCTTAAACCTTAGTCTTTTTGGCTCAGTTGGCCTCAAATTCTGAATAAATTTGTCTCGGTGCCCTTCTGCAGACTGTTTTTCTATTGTACTCATTAGGAAGCTTCCCTTTGGCTGGATGGTGTCTAGACAGTGAGAGCCAGACAAAGGTACTTATTTCTTGTCTGAAATTCAGTGCCATTTCCAAGGAAGGGTAAATTGGTGTGGGTGGGAGGAGGGGTAGCAGCTGTGTAAAGGTGCAGCAGAGCAAACATCTGTGCTTAAGTTTGGGGGGATGAAAGTTCAACCCCTGATTTCAGATGGAAATGTGGCATCTCCCATCAGTCAGCAAGCAGGAGCCTTAAAGGATTTGTGCATTGTGAGCTCTGACTTCGGAACACATGCTCGGGCCTGGTTGCTAAGTGACTGTGCAAGATCGAGCCCCAACACATGGCTTCCCTGTAATGGAGAGTGCAGCATTTGAACATGTGTTCTCTTGTTTTTTCCTCCCTGAGAGCTTAAAGAACAGTAGAATATTGTTGCCTGATCCTTCTAACTAATGAGCTTATCTCTTGTTCAAGGAATTGTGTTTGCCATTTGGGAAGAAACAAGCCAAATAAATTCAGCACATGCAAAATGCAAACATTTGTGAGTGCTCCAAGGAGCCAGGAGCCCAGTAACAAAAATATGAAGTTGTCCTTGCAATAATTGAGGGAGGTTTTGCATCACATGGAAGGCTGGATCATAGGATATCAACATACTACTTTTTTCTTGGGGTTGCAACCATTACCCAGTGTGGAAATGTCCCCTGTTTGGTGGTGTTGCCCTGGATAGCAACACAGAGTTGCTTTGCATGTCATAGAATTATAAATAATATCTTCTTTAACACATTATAAAAAATAAGACACGTAATGCTATCAGGTGAAAGTGGCAATTGGCCCTACGCTATGCACTGTTGGAAAGTTTAAAATTCTAGCAAAGTAGGAACATAGGAAGTTGCTGTATATTTAGACCCATTCTGCCTATTGCACTTGTTTCCAATCAATAAACAAATGCAGAAATAAACAAAGTTCTTAAGTTCGTTACTTTATATTGGGGGTTTTTATTGCTCACTTTAATTATCAGTAAGGCCACAATTATTCCTCCTCCAACGGCTTCTTAGACCAGTCTCTTGCTGATTCTTTTGAAAGTTTCATCGCCAATTGTAGAAATCTGCAGTAAAGGATAAAGCAAACATTGCTAATGAAGCTGGAAGCTGGGATTGAAAATATAGCTGTTAACATCCTGGAATGCTTTGTGAATTCCCTTCTTTACAGTTGCTAATGATTCAGGAGTACTGTGCCATGAATTTAAGGGAGGAGGGGAGACACAAAAGAGGAAACTTCCAATTCACAATTTTAAAAAATCATTAATGTAGCCCAAAGAGGTTTTTTTTTCTTCTAGAGGGCACTATTGAACAACAATTTCAACCTAGTGTGTCTCTACAACACTGCTTGCAAAGTATTGTGTTTCCTCCTCCCCTGTTATACTTTCAAATGCTTCATAGTAGTGAGTTAGTTTTAGAATTATTTTGTATTTTGAATTGATCAATTCACGTACCCAGTACGTGGGTATTGGTGGCCATTAAAATCATCATCATGCCTTCCATCCATTCTTCGGCTAACATTTTGCTTTAAGGCTGTAAACACCATTTTACAAAATTGGGGGGGGGGAGGGCATCACACATTTGATCTTCAAGGAAAGTTTTTAGGAAATTACCTCAACTAGTTTGCCCCCAGCAATCTCTGCAGTATGATGATAATTAGGGAAGTCAGCAACCACTTTTCCACCTTCCATTTTAACAGTTGTCTGCAACAGATTTACATACATTAGTTGCCGCCTTGGCTGAATACAATTAAGGATTTCATTTCAATAAAGTGTTGCTGGTGTGCCAACGCAGCCACACCACTTTGAATCCCGGCTAGTCCTTTGAAAGTAGTAGCTACAATCATTTACCTTGAATTTTTTACCACCCATTGTCTCCATTTCGGATTCCTTGCCAATAACAAACTTATTAGTCATGGAATGCCCGCTTGGGTAAATCTGGGACCAGGTGAATTCATCTCCATTCTGTACCACTTCAGTAACAATCTTGAAATTTTTCCCTTTTTCAATTGTGTCGGCAGGAAAACCTAGCCCAATGAAAAGACAATGTTAATGTAAACCACCTCCAATGTATTTGTTTAAAAGCATTTCTAAATTGCTGTGGTATACAGATTTTCTAAGAGGCGTACAAAAATACAAACACAAAAAGAGTGATATAAAAACCAAAAGATTAATAAAAGAATGCAGGAATCTGAGTTGCAATGTCATTCTATCAAGCAGAATACCACTGCACGGCAATCTGCCATAATGCAGTGGTTTTTATTCTGCTTGCCAAATAATGCTGTGTAACTCTGAAAGACTGCAGAGTTTCACCAGGAGATCCCAACTGAAGATGCCATCATTGAGGCTCTCTTTTCTGAAACCAGCAGCTGACAATCCAAGCAATTCTCTAAGTCAGCTTTCTATAACCTAGTACCCTCCAAATGATTTGGATTGCATCTCCCATTGCCTCTGACTACTGGCTGTGCCACCAGGAGAACTGATGGAAGCTGAAATCCAAAACAACTGCAGGGCAGCCAGTTGGGGAATACTGATCTGAGTGCAGCAAACGAAAAGTCTTAATAGATACATACCCATGCGCTTCATAAAACTCTCATAGTTTTCCTCACTTTCCACTTCGTATTTGCCG
Organism: Podarcis vaucheri; assembly: GCF_965113315.1. Lineage (NCBI taxonomy): Eukaryota > Metazoa > Chordata > Lepidosauria > Squamata > Lacertidae > Podarcis > Podarcis vaucheri. The sequence continues at coordinate 48,967,918 of NC_138760.1, read as the reverse complement.
GAGAAAGCCATGCTGTAGTCTGTGGCACAGGAAGGAGGCTTGCAGAGGAGGGTGTTTGTGGTTTGGCTTGGTAGGTTCGGGGACTGAAAACCCCTGCCTTATAAAGCTTTCTTAGCTCAGGTTATCCACCCTAAATGCATTGCACTTCTCCATCATACCATCTAATGAGGAAGTTTGTTTTTTTACAACAGGAGGGTAATTTTGTATGAATCACTTAACACTGGTGTCATTGACCCTTACGAAAGGCCCTATTCCAATTCTGGCATGTCTCTTTTGACCAAAGACTTTTCCCAAAGTAAGTTCAGGGTGATAGATAGATGAAATAGATATAGATATAGATATAGATGATATAGATATAGATATAGATATTTGCTTTCGTAGATTTTCACGGGTACAGGAATGCAGGTTTTGGTGTCTTCGGGTGTCTTCCCGTGTAAGAGTCGGGGTGTCTGTGCGACGTTTCGACGAGGTCTCACTCGTCATCTTCAGGCTGGTGCTTTCGGCTTCTTGTTACTGTTTCAGGGCTGGGCCCCCTGGAAGGACTGGGTCTGCTGCTGCTGTTTGCCCCGCCCTGAGCTTATAAGGGCGTCTCCTTCCCCGCCATCACGCTGCCATCCCTGGCATCCATGGCAGCGTGATGGCGGGGAAGGAGACGCCCTTATAAGCTCAGGGCGGGGCAAACAGCAGCAGCAGACCCAGTCCTTCCAGGGGGCCCAGCCCTGAAACAGTAACAAGAAGCCGAAAGCACCAGCCTGAAGATGACGAGTGAGACCTCGTCGAAACGTCGCACAGACACCCCGACTCTTACACGGGAAGACACCCGAAGACACCAAAACCTGCAGATATAGATATATAGATATATAGATATATAGATATATAGATATATAGATATATAGATATATAGATATATAGATATATAGATATATAGATATAGATATAGATATATTGTTACCCTACAAAGGGGGTCTGGTAATATACCGGTCCACTTTAGCCAAATAAAGACAGCCGAGTCGTGAAAAAGGTTCATATTTGTTGCAGGCTGCAGCAAGAATAAATGATCCAGAGGAGTTTTCCAAATTCTGGACCCCAAAGACAACATTCAAGACACTTGTATAACAATTACATGCGTGATCACCTCATACACGATCCTTTCCAGCAATATGATGGGATAACTGAATGCATGGACAGCTTGTGGGCCCCTGAAACCTATTTCATTGGTCAGAACAGCCTGCTCCTAATTGCTATGGCAACAGGTATCTTTAAGCAAAGTTCATACAAAATGTTGCTTTTTTTGCTATCTGCTACATGAAGACTTGTCTGGGTCAGGAAAATTTATTGTTCTCCTGGCTTTGATGCCAGCCCTCTGTCTGCTGCTGAAGGCCAGCGAGCTCTTGGCATGCTTTACTAACCTGATAAGATGAAGCGAGAGGCCCATGGTGGGTGCTATCCCAACAAAAGACAAGAATGCAGCTTCTTTCATAGGTGTGGGGGGGTGTCTCTATAGGCCTCTATAGGAAGGTGGGAAACAATCTCCCCTCCCCGCCATAGCTGAATTCCTTTTAGTGAAAGTGGTTGAGGCCCAAGATGCCCAATGAAGAGGACCAAAACACACCCACACACAAATGCATTACACACATACTCATTTTCAATATCCCTCTCTCCCCTTGCACTTCTCAATTTGGCTTTTTCACTGTGCACCGGGAAAAGGACACAAAGTGAGCGGGCCATGCAGGAAGATTAAACTCCCACTTCCAAGAGCTGACAGAGGAGGTGAATGAACTCGAAGCGTGCTCTTTCCCGGTTTGTGCTGAACTTGCAACCTTGCTTTTCTAGCAATAATGCCAACGGCCTTGAAAAACTTCATCTCATCCAGCAGGTGAAGAAAAGCTACAGAACTGCAGGCAACCAGGTGGCGGTGCATCTGGGCTCTCATGTTTATGTATGGCTCGACTCGCTCTGCAGAAATCGTATTACAGCATTCCACTTCTCCATCATTCCATGTACAGAAGCCATGGCAACTGAATCATATTTCAATGCAGGCACTGGGAAAGTATCCTGTACCGCACCTGAAGGCAAGAGATTAGTTAGGAGGCTGCAGGTCAGTTTGTATTACACAACTCTGCTTTTCCACCAAACAGTACAGTCAAGAGCTGCTGCTTCTACAGTTGCTGCCCAAGATGGCGGCTTCCTTCTGACTAATGGTAGGGTTGGCCTTTTCTACCAGCACTGGTCTTCACACTGAGAAGCCTCTGATAAGAGCCTAGGAACCCCAGTGTTTCAAACCTAGGAACCCCAGTGTTCTGAAAGCCACTGCCTCATAGCGCCATTTGCCTGACTTCTAAATTTCAGTTCAGATGTGTGAAAGACTTGTGCAACTAGCTACCAGCTCAAAATAGTCAGAAGGAGTCTTCAAAATATGCTGTTATAACTCCATGAGAAAAGAATGTAGACTTCTTTGGGTTTCATTAATCATCCTTAATGAGAACATGGAACATTTCATATACAGTGGTACCTCGGGTTAAGAACTTAATTCATTCTTAACCTGAAACTGTTCTTAACCTGAAGCCCACTTTAGCTAATGGGGCCTCCTGCTGCCACTACGCAGCCGCTGCACAATTTCTGTTCTCATCCTGAAGCAATGTTCTTAACCCGAGGTAATATTTCTGGGTTAGCGGAGTCTGTAACCTGAAGCGTATGTAACCTGAGGTACCACTGTAATTGTTAAAGATTAACAGAAGTGGAAAAGGGTTGAGTAAGGTTCTTTTCACTAAAGGGCTGTACATTCTTGTTCTGTCATAAATAAGAAATGGCAGTTATCTCTCCTCCTCTTTGTTATCAAGGTTATTATTTTATGACTTGATTATCTCTTTACACTTTTATTTTCTCATGCATATAGATGGGAATTTAATCTCCACTGTAATCTTACCCATATTCAACTATTTATGAGCGAAGGCTTTAGGATTCTCAGGGAGTTTTTGCCATCGTTAGAAGGACAGATAATTTATGGCAAGAAAATAGTCTATTTGTTCAACATATAGCTGGGTAACATCTGCTAATTGAAGCAGCCTTGAAAGGTAGGGGGAATAGGCAAAAGAATTGTGTGTGAAACTTAACCGCCTTGATAGATGGTATTGGAAAGACACTCTGGAGTCTTTTTGAAGACACTGATTCCTTCTGCTTCAACTTTCAAGGCTGCCTAGCTGGCTCAGTCTTTTCCCTGCGGCCTTCGAGTGCAGGCATGGATGTTTTCATGTGGCTTATGTTTTCAAATTGAATCAAAGCTGTTTTGTGGGAAAACACATCAAAATGCAGTACTTCTTAAGATTAATGTGGCTAACGCGGATTACGGCTAATGCCATGTCTGCACAGAGTCACAAACTGGCAGTGGAAGTGCACTCGGTGCAGAGCAAATGGGTGTACCTCTGTAAAACTGTTTTCCACCACTGTGCTCATATAGATTTTTAGGTCGCTCAATACTTTTCAATATGAGCAATACTGTGCTCATATAGATTTTTAGGTCGCTCAATACGCTCAATACCGTACCACAGTAGCATTTTAAGAACTACTGTACAAGACTCTCTGCCATTTTATTCTATCTTCAGAGGGCCTTACGTCTTTGCAGTTTGTGCCCCCAGCCCCTAACCACTGGTGTGCACAGACAGCAGGTGACTTAGATACACATCCAACTCTATTGGTATGCAAATGCCTTTCTAGGCCTGGCTCAGAATATTCCACACAGTGTTTTGCCTTCCACTTGTCCACTGTAGACCTGGCTGATGGGAGATGTAGCAGGCTGATCTCAGTCACTCTGACACTCACACCCAGGAGCTCCCTCTTGCACAGAGCCCGACCGCTTACTGACCTATCTCTAACCTACTACAGTGGTACCTCGGGTTAAGTACTTAATTCGTTACGGAGGTCTGCACTTAACCTGAAATTGTTCTTAACCTGAAGCACCACTTTAGCTAATGGGGCCTTCTGCTGCCGCCGCGCTGCCAGAGCACGATTTCTGTTCTCATCCTGAAGCAAAGTTCTTAACCTGAAGCACTATTTCTGGGTTTGCAGAGTCTGTAACCTGAAGCGTATGTGTTAAATTGTAGGTGAACATATCAGACGACACAGCGATTCTTCAAACAGCTCTTATTTATTCACAGGCCAGGACAGAACTGAACTGAAGTGTTCAGTCAGCTTGCTTATATAGAGCTCCAGTACAATGTAACTGTAACAATTTTCTAAAACTATCCAATCACTGAACGTCACTTTTGATCCCTTATTTGCATAACTATCTACAGTATCCCCCTGCTGACCCAGGGTGAGAACTTCAGTACATAACAGCATGTAACCTGAAGCGTCTGTAACCCAAGGTACCACTGTATTTCTAGAAAAGGTTGTTGAATGAGCACTCACTCTGCATCTTCAGGCGCATCTGGATTCTGTCAGCTTTCTAAGCCCTGTCCAGGCATTTTCAATTTAGAGTAAACCAAACCCATGAAGGACGCGGGTGGCGCTGTGGGTAAAAGCCTCAGCGCCTAGGGCTTGCCGATCGAAAGGTCGGCGGTTCGAATCCCCGCGGCGGGGTGCGCTCCCGCTGCTCGGTCCCAGCCCCTGCCAACCTAGCAGTTCGAAAGCACCCCCGGGTGCAAGTAGATAAATAGGGACCGCTTACCAGCGGGAAGGTAAACGGCGTTCCGTGTGCTGCGCTGGCTCGCCAGATGTAGCTTTGTCACGCTGGCCACGTGACCCGGAAGTGTCTCCGGACAGCGCTGGCCCCCGGCCTATAGATGTGAGATGGGCGCACAAACCCCAGAGTCTGTCAAGACTGGCCCGTTCGGGCAGGGGTACCTTTACCTTTACCTTTAAACCCATGAAAGGGGCAGGGGAGCAAGTGCACTAGCTCTGTTGCCATTCCTGTCACCATCCAACACTTAAATTGTAATGCCTGAAGAAGACTGATGTCCTTTCCAATCAGGCTTTCACTCAGTGTACGGCACTGACATTGCAATTGGCCTCAGTCGCTGCTCTTTGCCAAGAAGTTGACAAAGGAAGTAGTACTCTGTTGTCCCTACTGGATTTTGCAGGAGTCATTGACAGCATTGAGCATAAAGCGCTAGCGTCACATGTGTAGCGACTGATGTTCCTGGGTTAGCCTTTGAGAAGTTTTTACAGGGAATCCCAGAAGATAGCTAATGTGAGTTTGCTCAGTGTTCTCCCTCCACAATCACCCTGGCAAGGACTTCTCTGTGGTATTTTGCAGGATTCCACCACCATTCCTCTCTTGATAACTTATAATTCCTGTAAGGCAAAACAGTACTAGTGGAGGAACCAATGGTCCTTCCACGTGGCCTCTTATGGTGGGCTCTTAGTGCTGTACATGCACACAAGTTTTGCTCAGCATATGCACAACGTCAACCTCATCAAAATATTATTTTTCCTTTCAATTTGGATTTGGTGTTTCTGCAGAAAGCGTGATACGTTAGAAAAGCAAACATTCAAATGGTAAATCCAGATTGGGGGTGGGAGGGAGATGTCAAGTGGACACTGTGCAAAACCTGTATGTGTGAGCGGTACTGAATCCACCAGGAGATGCTGTGTGGAAGCACTCCAAGACGCAGAGCTAGCAGAGACAAAAGCTGAAAGCTGCTTATTCATCCTGCTTCATCCTGAGATTACCAAAGTGTCCAGATGTTTTCCATATGGCTTTCTGCAAATGGCATTCAACATCCTTCTGATGAGGTAAAGATACGTCACAGAAAGCTAATACTGTATGAAACCTAAAAGAAACAGTTTTGTAGAGCTTAAAAGTGCTACCACATAAATGACATGGATGCTCTATTCCACAACAATACTGCGCTCAGGATGCAATCTTAGCTACACATACCTGCGAGTAAGTCCCATTGAACTTAAAGGGGCTGGCTTGTGAGTAGACACATATACAGTGGTACCTCGGGTTAAGTACTTAATTCGTTCCGGAGGTCCGTTCTTAACCTGAAACTCTTCTTAACCTGAAGCACCACTTTAGCTAATGGAGCCTCCTGCTGCCGCTGTGCCGCCAGAGCCCGATTTCTGTTCTTATCCTGAAGCAAAGTTCTTAACCTGAAGCACTATTTCTGGGTTAGCGGAGTGTGTAACCTGAAGCATATGTAACCCGAGGTACCACTGTATAGGAGTGTGCTATTAATAGAATAACAGAGCAGTACTCTAAGTACTGAGTTGTTGTTGTTGTTGTTGTTGTTGTTGTTGTATCTTGTCTACCCTGTTTCATTTCATGAGCAAGCAGGAGAAACAGGAACATAACTCAGAAACCCAAGTCACAGGTACTTGCTGTTCTAACCCCACAGGTGTTTTTATTTCATAGATACAGCTCCATGTCCATTTCAAGTCCATTGTATGGTTTAGTATCTTTCAGAAGTGAAATGTCACTTCCAACTATGATGCAAAGCAGGTTTTGAGGATGCTGTCTCCCTCAGCCCACTTTATTGCACCATCTTTAAGGATGGCAATTACATGTAGATAGCGAAGCCTTTCTAAGACAAACCTTGATTGCTGCTTTGGGGTTAGTTACTCTGCCTATAAAAGCTTCTGTTGTTCCCCCTCTAGTTTGGATTACACTTCCCAAAGACACTTCCTCTCCTCCCTTCTGAATGGTTCACTACCCTTAACCCCTGTAATTCACTCGAAGGAGGGGTCATCCAGGGCAGACAACTGTCTTAATGGAGCAGACTGGTCTTTTTCTGCCAAGAAAAGCCAGGATAAAAGGAGAACTGTGTCAAAACAACAGCGGTTTGCACAGCAGAATAAATATGTGCTTACAGACCTAAATACAATGTGCCAAGTGCTAAAACACTCAGGTGAATTATTACTCTCAGTAGGTCAAAATGTATTTTTACAAAGCCCATGTTGCTTTTTCTTCCTCTAGTTGAACAATGCTTGTTTTCCCTCCTGCTAATGGATATCTATCTGTTTCAAGGAACTGTGTGTTTGCACATATGTTACAAGCATGGATGCATGTCGTAAATCCCTATGCAATGATGCCATTTCATGTTCCTTTCTCTGTTACCAGTTCTTATTTTATGTAGCTCTACTGCCCAACCTACTCTTTAAGGTGACATCTGTTTGAGAAAAGGAAATGCTTCTTCACACTACATGGTGACAGCAGTGTTTGGTGCATTAACATGCAAGAATGCTGTTACAGTGAATCAGCATTCGTTGCTCTTTGATGTCGTAGTTTATTTGTTAGAGCAGCTCCTGATGGAACGTTGTTTAGACTGGCAAGAACCCCAAGAGAAAGGTATGGCTCCCTTTAACATTAGTTCAGTATATGTTGATTGATCATAGAATCATAAAATTGCAGTGCTGGAAGGGAACTCAAGATTCAACCCCCTGCAATGTGGTGTTATCAATTGTGGGAGGAAAAAAGAAGTAGTAGTAGTAGTAGAAGTGGAAGGAAGGACTGCCCTAAATCCTAAAAATTAATAAATGCTACGTTTTAGTCCAGTTCTCCTATATGTTAAGGTCCCATTGAATCATGACTCTATCTTTGGTGGTATTAGCTGCCCCTCCCAGCTTGGTGTCATCTGCAAATCTGTCCAGCAGACCCTCAATTCCTTCATCCGAGATATTTATAAAGATGTTGAACAACACAAGGCCCAGGACAGAACCCCCCCCCCCCAGGTCCCACTTGTAACTATTTTCCAGGATGACAGGGAACCGTTTGTAAGCACTGTTTGGGTTTTTTCAGCAAGTGAACCCAAAGCAGCCTGCTGTGTAAATAAAAGGGTGTCGTATTAGAGCATTTCTGCATGGTCTTTTTTGAAAAGAAAGAATTTTTAATTGATGGCCTGCATGTGTTTTGCCCAGATAGTGCCCCTCTCATGGGCCTACTGTATTTTCTGGAAAGTCAAAGCACTATGCTTTGTACTGTGGAAATGCAAAATTTATTTTTAAAAATTCATTTATAGCCTTTATAACAGCTTGTGACACTGGGGAGAAGTTAACCTTTCTGCAAAATCCCAGTCAGACATATATTTGCTCCAACAGCTGTGCCATTTTGAGAATTTAAATGAGACATGGATGGTGGGAACTGGGAAACCTTACTTGGAAAGCTAGGTTTTGTGTTGTAGCTGTTCAGCCTACAAATCACTAATATAAATGACAACAGCTATACTGTATCTCTATTTCCAGCAGAGGGCATAGTGGTATACCGTATTTACTAGAGTCTAATGCGCCATCAAATCTAATGCACACATCAGTTTTCAGAACCTTGAAACCAAAAAAAGTATTTGCTGGCAAATGTAAACGTGCCATCAAATCTAATGCACACCTTAATTTTCGCAACGTAATTTGTCCAAAAAAAGGTGAGCATTAGAGTTGAGTAAATACGGTTATAGACGAAGTTTTTCTTTTTCTTTTTGGGGATTTTAAAAAAAGTTTAATCACTCTCATTTATTAAGTTAAAAAACACCAATTGAAACCAATGATCAGACATTTCATCAAGGATGACGCATTTCCTCCATCACAAACTCAAATTTGGTAGCAATTTTTTAAAAGGATCTTGACTTTCTTTTTTAAAAAAGGGATCTGGCAGTTAGGGAATTGCAAGACGTGGAAGAAAGACACTGTTATAAGAATTCAAAGGTCTCAAATATAAATTAAATGTTCATAAATGTACAAAGCAAACACATACATAAGTAAGGTATATAAACCAGGTGTCTGAAATAGTGTGGGAGAGCAATCCTGAAACCATTTTGACTCTCACAAATTGACCTCAAATATTTCTCTGCAAAGAAGAAGGAAATGGGAAAGCCTTCCCATTGTCTTGTTGCTTGCAAATCCTGTCTTAAGGACATATTTGTGTATGAATAGGGTGACCCTGGAACCTGGATTCAGGAACTAAAGTATTACCCGACACACACACACACACACACACACACACACACACACACACACAATGGCCAGACTGCCCAGGTAATGCAATCAGTGACCATTGTCAGGTTTCCTGGCAGGCAGGATTTCTGCTCAAGACTGCCTCCTTCTGTGATGTATGTATGTTTTAGGGGGGTGGTTTTGGGCTACAGGGTGGGCAATTTCAAAAGTCTAGATGAGGGCTTGTGGACCATTGTTCAGGGTTCTCCTCCCTCCTGCGTGTGGGGAGTGGGGACCGTGTTGCAACAGTTCCTTGAATAAAGATCAGGCTTACTAGCTGCTTTGCTTCTCAATATACTCTGGTTGGCCTCTGTTTTCTCTTACCGATAGGGAACCCACTTAAGGACTCTATATGGGCTCCGGAATACCCCATAAAGGGAAAGGGAGCAGTTTTTCTTATAACAATATATAAGTACAGTATATAGTGGTGGCTGGTGCCCATTGGGACTGGTGGGGCAGTGGGCAGCAAGTCTAACAGTAGGTGGAGCCAGAGCCAATGACAAGCAGAGCCAAGCAATTCTGGGTTTTGGCTCCATCTTCCTGCCTGCTGAGGACTAAGGAGGAGGAAAGTGAGAAGCAGTGCCATCCCCTTGACTGGTTGTAAGTAGGAAATAATGTAGGCAGACAGATGCTGGCTGAGGGCACACTGAGGTTGGTGGGGCAGCAGCCCATCAATATTCTCTGGTTGGCTTATGTTATATTCTCCTACCGATAGGAGACCCACTTAAGGACTCTTGGGTAAGGGGAAAGGAGCAGTTTTTTTCTTATAACAACACATTCAGAGTGGGCCAAAGACCCCCAAGAGATCCCACTCTGGCATTTGGTAGATCTGCTCTCTCTCCTAGGGTTTCTTGCTAGCCTAAGAGGGGGAATGAGGTGCAGGGGTGGCAGCCCCAGCACAGGGAGAGAAGGTGCATCTGAGGATGGGCTGGGCGTGTCAGGGGACCACGGTGATCCAGCTGAGGATGAGGAGGGAACCACCGTAGGGCACTGCCCTGTTCAGGACCAGGTCCCCTGTCACCGCGTGGTAATACAGGGTGCCAGAGATCAGCCACAGGGACAGGTTGCTGCCAGCCATCATGGGATAGCGCCAGTGGGGCACAGCCAAGAGTGCCAGTCTGTGGAGGAAGTGGTATTGGTTGGCCATCTCATTAAGAAGTCATCTCAGTCACTTTGACAGAAACCATGAGGCCATGGTGCTGTGGTCTAAACCACTGAGCCTCTCGGGCTTGCCGATCAGGAGGCCGGCGGTTCGAATCCCCACGAGGGGGTGAGCTCCCATTGCTTGGTCCTAGCTCCTGCCCACCTAGCAGTTCGAAAGCATGTCAAAGTGCAAGTAGATAAATAGGTACCGCTCCGGCGTCAAGGTAAACGGCATTTTTGTGCGCTGCTCTGGTTTCACCAGAAGCGGCTTAGTCTTGCTGGCCACATGACCCGGAAGCTGACAGCGGACAAATGCTGGCTCCCTCGGCCTGTAGAGCAAGATGAGTGCCACAACCCCAGAGTTGTCCGCAACTGGACCTAACAGTCAGGAGTACCTTTACTTTTACCTATGAGGCCAGTAGGTGGCTGCCCCGACTTAGAGCCATTGGAAAAAGACCCTGGCACCCGCTGGGTCCAGCTGCTGCTTGGGAACTGAGGCTCACTGCTGGGTCTAGAAGAAGAACCTTCAAACTGTGAGCCTGATCTTTGCAGTGAAGCGCAACCCCAGCAAGATTTCTCCAGCTAACTGGCCCAACAAGTACCCTGCTAATACCAGCTTTCTTATCAAGATTAATTTTCTGTTTATTTGCCACCATCCAGTGCATTGTTATGGCTGCCACTTAGGGACATCCGCGTTTCGCCCAGATTTAAAGAAAATAAGAAGATAGGGATGATGCTGTAAGAAATATGTCACGACTACTGTACCAGTGATTTCATGCAGAGGTTAAAAACAGCAATAACAAACATATGGAAGGCAAAATGGAACCCTGAGATAGCTCCCAGGGCAGTCTCTGTGAGGAGGAAGAGAACCCTCTCAGCACTGTACTGTGGCATCTGAATAAGCCTGCATTTTATTAATGTTTGATCAGGACTTGTATATTAAAGAGAGAGCTTAGATTTTCAAAAGTTTCAAGCCAGCAGTTTACAACCTTGGTAATGTTTATTCTCCTAGACAAGGGCCCCTTTTGATTGATAGCAGAAAACAATTCTCAAAGTCGTAAAAGCTGGAATTACAGACTGAGAGTGTAAAAAAAGGGCAGAGACCAAACATAATAAAACCGTTAAACTTGAGCCACAGGACAAAAGGCCAAGGGCACATGGGAAAAGGGGAAGAGGCTTTTTCTCCTATTTTATTTTGAGGCTGTAAACTGTTTCTTCCTTTTTACTTTGAGGAAGTTTATCCTTCTAAAAAGCTATCTATGTTATGTATTAAATATATTGTCTTAAATGTAACTATGCAAAGGATTTAGAAAGTAACAAATTTAGATGTTAGATTCTTATTTCATAGAATCATAGAGTCCTAGAGTTCGAATAGACCACAGGGGCCATTGAGCCCAGCCCCTTGTCAGACAAGAGACGCCAAAACGAGCCCGCATGACAAATGGTTGTCGGACCTTTGTTTGAAGACCTCCAAAAGGAGATATTTCATTGATGATGCATGAGAATATGAACCCAAGGTCTCTGACATCTGTTCAAGATAAAATTTTAAATTATTAACCATCTGTTTTGGAGGGCAAGGAAGGCAAGAGGTGAGCTGGTAATTAAGATGCCTTGTTGAGACACATGTAAGATATATTACTACTTATTTGTCATTTATAGATGTAACAATATATAGCTCTTTGTGTTCCATATAAGGACAGGAGGATATGGGTGTATCTTTTAGAATTAATTATAGCAATCAGCCAATAGGAAATCCAACCAGGCTGATTGAACAGAGGCAGCCACAGGAGAAGCAAAGGGGGGCTGGATTAAGGGAATATAAGTGCTGGCCATAATGGCAGGAGGCCAGGCCAGAGCTTGGTAACTATATACCACTGTGCCTCTTATTTATTTGTCTGACAAATAAATTATTATTTCTCTGTTGCTGCGTTGAATATTTCATTCCAGCTAAGCGTTAACCACAAGCAGGGTGCTACATTTTATGGTGCCTGCGACTCGGATAAGTGGTCTGCTGGAACGCAGCCCCTTCGCCTTACTGGACGGGGTACAAGAGAGAGGACAACTGATTGCCTACCCAGCGCGCACTGGAAAAATTTTTTCCAGGGGAACGCAGCAGTCTCGTCTGTCTGATACCCTGCCCACTGACGGCGACGGACCGGGGGGGACCAGAGAAATAAACAGGGAACCAGCTAAGGGTAAGTGCACTAAGGGGTTTTGGCCCTCCAATTAATTGGGAGGAAGAGAAGTCCTGATCAAACTTCTGCGTCTCAGTAAAGGGGAACTGAGTACGCTAGGTGGCTGGGTACATCAGATGGTAGTCTGGTGTAGGGAAAAGGGAAGATTGGGAGGTAGAGTATGGTTGAAGTATCTGGCGCATTGCATGTGTGAGAAAGTACAATGTGTAGCTGACCTAAGTGTGGAGTGAGTACTACTTCGTTTCCCAGTAAGGTGTGTGTGTGAGTGACTGAGTGGATACTTCACAGGGCCATACAATGGGAGTTGGGGGTTCAAAGGGGGGAAATACACCTTTTAAATGTATGTTAAATAATTTTAAGAAAGCCTTCTCAGGGGCATATGGAGTCAAAATGACGCCAGAGCGCCTGAGAACGTTATGTGAACTAGAGTGGCCGAAACAAAATACTGGATGGCCATCTCAAGGAACCTTTGATATAAATTTAGTAAGCAAACTTTGGCCTAACATCGCCAAAGATACTGGAGGGTGCCCAGAACAATTTTCATATATAGATTCCTGGCTGAGCACATTAAATAAAAATCCTCCATGGATAAGGGAATGCAAAGTCCAACGATGCAAATTATTGGCTGTAAAAGCCGAAGCTAGGAAAGGAATCTTGCCAAATAAACTCAAACCCATTTTTGAGGGACCAGAGGAAGAGGTGCTTCTATCTCCACCCTATGCTCCACATCGAAGGGAGCCTAATTCAAACCCTCCACCAGTTGTAACCCCAAGGCAAGAAAGTGGAATGAATAATGGGGGTGGAGTCACAGAACTTGATTCCTTGATAGATTATGATAAATATCTTCAGGAGGCATTGGAGTCCTATAATAAAGCCCAAGCAGAAGTGGTTATTCCACCTGTGAGTCCCAGTAGAACTCCATCTACAGTCTCTTTTAGTGGAATAACTGATTGCCTACCCCAAACCCCTGTATATCCAAGTCCTAGAGAATTATTACAGAAGTTACAGGGAGACCTTAATCGGTCAGCAAGCAATACAGCCAGGCGTATAAAGCTGCTAAAAGAACGCCTTGGGACAAATACCATCCCCTATGATTTGAGGCCCCTAGAGCAAAGCGAAGAGAAAGGTCACGTCGTAGCCCCTCTTAGAAGAGTATTTGATGCACTTGAGGAGCCTGTGCTGGTTAATGGGCAACTCGGAACACGGCCACCTTGAACTTCGATCCTCCAGTACATTCCATTCACAACTACGGTTCTGATGAATTGGAAAACACCCTATCTTTCGCAGAAAAACCTCGGGCTATGATGGACTTGGTGACTTCAATAGTAAATACTCATAGTCCTACTTGGACAGATTGTCGCCAGCTCCTGAATACTCTCTTCACCACTGAGGAAAGGAGAGACATAATTGAAAAGGCACAGATATATTTGCGTGAGCAGGCCAGAGTGGGAAATATTTATAATATTGACCGTCATCTCCAGGACAACTTTCCCTTGGAAGATCCTAATTGGGATCCAAACAATGCAATTCACCTGGCCAGGCTTACCACTTACTGCCAGATGCTTGTGCAAGGTATCTGCAGGGCATGCCAGAAGCCCACTAATCTGTCTAAAGTCTCAGGAGGGTAGACGTGTTACCCATAACACTGTTTCGTGTTCGGTGCACACCCACAAAAAGACTTAAGTTGTCACCTTTTGAGCTCCTGTATGGGAGGCCGCCCTCCTTTGTTCAGGATATTCCAACTGACCTCAAACAAATAGGAGACCATGCGACACAGGGACAAGTGCAATCTCTCTCCCGTGTTTTTGTCTCTCTCCCGTGTTGGTTTGTTTGTTTTTATCTTAACAGGTGGGCCCTCGAGCGCACGCCGTGCAGCATTGCCGTGCCGATTCATCAGCTCCAGGCTGGCATAGCATATGGGTGAAAGAGTGGAAACGTGATCCATTTGCACCTAAGTGGCGTGGACCTTACACCGTCTTGCTCTCTACTCCAACAGCGGTGAAGGTAGCTGAGGTGACCCCCCTGGATTCATCACTCCCGTTTGAAGAAGTCCGAAGGCAGTTGGACGTGCAAAGGTGACCCCTCTAATCCTTTAAAACTGACTCTCTCCAAAAACCCCTGTATCTAGCCCTACGGGGAACGGGCTGGGTCACGGGCGACATTAGACGACCGGCCTGCTGCAGCCACAACACTGGAAGCTGGCTGACCTGCGCACGCCTGAAGCTTGAGGAGCGTCTGAACCAGAGATTGTGAGCGGAAAGATTCTCTTATACAATTGATTGACTGCCCCCTTGTGGAACAATTATCAGAGATATTACACATTGGGGATCCTTGGGATATATGTTTTGGTCTTGGTGGTTCCCCATTTCTGTCACTGGGGGAATTATATTGGGACTGATATTTATTTGCTATCACAATAAGGTAATCTTTTGTGAAAGGAATGCATATGCTAGACATCAACATGATTTTATTATTAATCCTGATCCCTTGGGAAGGGGAAGGGTCCTTGAATCTGACCAAATTTGCTAAATATGGATTCCGCTATGACCACAATATGTGGGTAGGTTTAGCTGAAATGGTAGCCAATGTTGCAAATAGGACCAATTGCCTTGTTTGCTCTCTTGGGCCAGATGATTCAGAGGGAGGTATGCCCTTATTACTAATACCATTAAAATGCCATTGGTAGGGTAAGCGAAATGCCACACCACACAGAAGTACAGAATTTCCCTGGATGGAACTCAACTAAACCATTACGAGTTATACCTGTACAAGGGGAATTCTGTGTACATAAATCATCAGATGCAGCTGATTCTACCATGATAGGCTCTTCTCATTGTCACTATACCTGGGATAATATTAAGAATACCTGGGCAAACGGTACTACCTATCGAACTCGGAATGCCTTGCCCTGTGCACCTTCTTTTATTCATGCATGGAAAGTGGTATGGAACATAACTGTGACAGAAAAAGGCAATCTAACATACTGCACTGTGAACTCTATACCCCTTGTGATACTTTGCCTTATGCACTCCACATACCAAAACCCTCAGACCCGATGGTTGTGGTGGATATGTGGAGAATGGGCATACAAGAAACTCCCTTCCAAATGGAGTGGGACTTGTTTCCTGGGATGGGGGTTTTACCACCAGTGTGGATTATGCCCACTAGTTCAGCGAAGCGAACACGAAGAAACGCTGATATTTCTCATATAGCAGGAGGAAGTACCCAAAGTTGGAGCGGTACTGATGATTGGCCACCAGAGCGCATTATAGCCTATTATGATCCTGCCTCCTGGAATCCTGGTGAGCCCATACAAGGGGCACGGGATCCTATTTATAATCTGAACAGAATAATTCGATTGCAAGCAGTAGTGGAACTTATTGCATAACAGCTGGATGAAAGTAGAGCCGTCATTTTGCAGCTGTAAATGGGAATGGATTATGTACTTGCCAAGCAGGGAGCCCTATGTGGAGTCTTGAACTTGACAGGGAATGCCTGTTGCTTTAACATTTCAGATAATGGTGAGGCAATCCGTGTGTTGGCCACAAAGAAGGAGAGTATAGCACATGTCCCAGTACAAACATGGGAAGGATGGGATATGGGATGGCTCATCAATTTGTTACCTAAAAGGGATACTTGCTTGTTTTTCTTGACAGTAGTAGTGATGGTTTTATGTATGATGCCAAGTATCATTTCATGTTTTAGAAGTACAATTAGCAAGATGATTTCGAATGAAACTCTACCTCATATCATGGCCCTATACAGAGCTTTAACTCAGGAATATGATGAAGTTCAAGCTATCAAGGACTCTTGGTGGCAAGGTCCTTGAGCTTGAAAGGGGGGAATGTGGCATCTGAATAAGCCTGCATTTTATTAATGTTTGATCAGGACTTGTATATTAAAGAGAGAGCTTAGATTTTCAAAAGTTTCAAGCCAGCAGTTTACAACCTTGGTAATGTTTATTCTCCTAGACAAGGGCCCCTTTTGATTGATAGCAGAAAACAATTCTCAAAGTCGTAAAAGCTGGAATTACAGACTGAGAGTGTAAAAAAAGGGCAGAGACCAAACATAATAAAACCGTTAAACTTGAGCCACAGGACAAAAGGCCAAGGGCACATGGGAAAAGGGGAAGAGGCTTTTTCTCCTATTTTATTTTGAGGCTGTAAACTGTTTCTTCCTTTTTACTTTGAGGAAGTTTATCCTTCTAAAAAGCTATCTATGTTATGTATTAAATATATTGTCTTAAATGTAACTATGCAAAGGATTTAGAAAGTAACAAATTTAGATGTTAGATTCTTATTTCATAGAATCATAGAGTCCTAGAGTTCGAATAGACCACAGGGGCCATTGAGCCCAGCCCCTTGTCAGACAAGAGACGCCAAAACGAGCCCGCATGACAAATGGTTGTCGGACCTTTGTTTGAAGACCTCCAAAAGGAGATATTTCATTGATGATGCATGAGAATATGAACCCAAGGTCTCTGACATCTGTTCAAGATAAAATTTTAAATTATTAACCATCTGTTTTGGAGGGCAAGGAAGGCAAGAGGTGAGCTGGTAATTAAGATGCCTTGTTGAGACACATGTAAGATATATTACTACTTATTTGTCATTTATAGATGTAACAATATATAGCTCTTTGTGTTCCATATAAGGACAGGAGGATATGGGTGTATCTTTTAGAATTAATTATAGCAATCAGCCAATAGGAAATCCAACCAGGCTGATTGAACAGAGGCAGCCACAGGAGAAGCAAAGGGGGGCTGGATTAAGGGAATATAAGTGCTGGCCATAATGGCAGGAGGCCAGGCCAGAGCTTGGTAACTATATACCACTGTGCCTCTTATTTATTTGTCTGACAAATAAATTATTATTTCTCTGTTGCTGCGTTGAATATTTCATTCCAGCTAAGCGTTAACCACAAGCAGGGTGCTACAGTACCATAGAGCAGAGGACCATAGAGCCTTACACTGAGTCAAACATCTAGCTCACTATGGTCTAGACTAGCAGTGGCTTTCCAGGGTTTCAGGGAGGGAGTCTCCCCCATACCTGCCCGGAGATGCCATGAATTCGAAGCTTTGGGCACTTTCAAAGCTCATGTATGCATTCAGCAATTAAAATAAGCGTGTGCTATGTGAAATGGTGCCACCTGGTGGGAAAGCACAAAAACTGAATGGCAAGCTTTAAAAGCAGGCTTTCTTTCCCCCATTCTATCTAAATTTCGAAGTAACCGTTTGGGATCACTGCTTCAGTGTGATTACTCTGGCTTCCTGTGCATGCTCTTGGCTCTGAGAACCAATAGTGAACTACAAAGCTGAAGGCTTTTTCATACAATTTAGAAGCTTAGGCTGCAGTTCTCCACATAGTAAACCCTACACATAAATGCACTTTAATCAATGACACACACTTGTTATGTGGTGCAGGATTTCAGATGAGACTCAGTCCACACAACAGGCAATTTTAAGAGTACCATGCATAGGGTGGTAGGAGCCTGCATGTCTGGATTGCCATTTTGGCCATGGTTAATGCCCTTTGGTAGATCCCTTGCCTCCAGTCCTAACTAAAAATAGGACACACTTTACTAATTTCTTTTTATGCTTGCTTCATGTCCCCATCTCTCTGATGAAATTAAGTAAATGGTTAGCTAGGATTGGACGGTTCTTTACCCCTGGCCTCAGTTTGGCTCTTGAGACAAATGTCCAGCTTTCTAACTACATTGATCCAGATTGATAAGGACTTAGGAAGATAGATAAGGGCTTATGAAGACAGGTGGTGGGGAACTTTTGGCCCTCCAGTTGTTGTTGAATTACAGCTCCCACCATCCCCGGCCATCGGCCCTACTTGCTAGGGCTGATAGGCTGTAGGACAGAAACATATGGAGGGTCAAATGTTCCCCACACCTGCCTTAAGAGATATATGAGCACAGATCTGTGTGCTGCAATCTGCCTTTATTTTATTCTTTTTTTTAAAAAAGGAGGGAAGGAAGGAAGGAAGGAAGGAAGGAAGGAAGGAAGGAAGGAAGGAAGGAAGGTAGGTCTGAATAAACCACAAGAGTTGCAAGTACTGGCTCCTGCTCTCTTGTTATAGGAGCCAGAGAGGATGGCTTCTCCGTGGTATCCAGAGTCGAATAGAAGATGGGTAATTAAATAATAAAAAGGAATGAATGATAATGATGGCGCTATAATGAGTGCCTGGTGAAATGAACAGCTGAAGCTGGCTCTGAGATGAGTTCTTTCTACCCACACAGAGAGGAGTCTGAGCTGGGGTTTGGTAGTGTGGAGGGCAGCCAACGCTGGGAAGCCAGGAAGAGGAGCCTTTTGTGTACAACGTCAGGCTCCCTCTGCATTTGATGAATGAGGGTATTTTGTGATGTAGGCGGCTGGGCTGAGCCAGAAACTGCAAAGTCCTGAGGACTAACCCGTCTTCCTGAAATCCACAACAAAGAACTTCCAGCAGTCATGATTTCATCATCAATCTTCCAACCGTTTTCAGTTGCTAACCAAACTCATTCTCCTCTCTCACACAGGGCGGTGGACTGTTTTACTATTGTACGCCGCAAGTGGGGCTGGATAATGGGTTTGGCTTTTTGAGACTGAAGAAAAATGTTTGCAAGGGCAAAGCGGGCACATGTTTGTAGAGATTCACTGGCTATTTCTTTCTTGACCATTTTCTTTCCTGTGACTGGCATATAGGAAAAGGAATGCATTGTTTCCGGCACTAAGTTTGCCCGTCTCTTTACGTTAAAACAAACACCTGCACTTTGTACCTGGCCTGTTTCAAAAGGTTTACTTTTGCTTGGGCATTGCCAGTGCTGCATTGCTTTGAGTCACCATGACCTACATACAGGGATAATCCAAGCTAACCCCCCCCCCTCTCTCTCTCTCTCTCTCTCTCTCTTTTGCTCTTAATTTTTCATACCAGCACTGGTGCTTAAGCTAATTTCAGCCCTTTGGTGGCCTCCATTTTAGCTCTTCCTGTGGGGATTCAGGAGATTACATTTGGGTTTTTAACCTGAGGAAATAAAATGAGAACGATTTTTAAAAATCAGTTGATGCTTTGCTTGGAAAATTAGAATACGGGAATTTTTTTTGTGAGCTGCTGTTGCTCTCATACAAACAGAGAAAAATGAAGAGCACACTTTTTCCCGTCATAAAAATACAACATACAGGGACTGAAAAGACTGGGGTGGAAAAGGAGATTATTTACAAAATCATTTTTCAATAAGGGCCAACATGTTCTTTTGACTTGACTTTTATGGAACAGCAAAAGGAGGTGCAATAAGAAATAGCATCAGAGGACACAAAGCTTTGGGGGAAATGGGCTCTACCTTCCCCTTCCTCTTCGCAGCTGTACAAAAAGTCAGCTTGAAAACTAGGGCCACGTTATGCATGTTTGGTGGCCTGGCCTGGCTGGAACTACAACGAAAGATCAGTTTGAGAACTATAAAGAGTTTCAGCACTTATTGGGAGGAATTCAGTATTGCTCTATGTTGAACATCCCACCAGCACAAGAACGATTCCCCCTCTCCTCACCTGTATGCTGTTCTGGGAGGTTCTTCCAAACCCACACAAAATCATTTTGGGGGGACCAGAGAGAAAGTCATGATGCACCGGCAGAAGTCTTTGTGAGGGCTTCTGCTGATGGGACTTATTGGTTAAAATCCCTCCCACTGTCCATAGGGATTTCAATTTGCAATTTTCTCAATTGGGAAGGGCCATATTATTTCAGCTCTGGTTCCTATATAATAGGCCACTCAGGTACAATCAGATCCTGATTTGTAGGTAGCCCTTAAACCAGTTTCCAGACTTGGATGGCACTGGAAACTGATTAAAAAATCATAAAGTCTCATCCACAACCAAGCATGTACGAGGAGGAAGAGACAGGGAGAAGTAGAGTAAACTGGACTTTCTCATTCAATCATGGGGAGGGGGGACCTGTGGTTTGTTGAAATGGTCCTGCTGTACCTGAATGAGGCCTTTGTCTGCTTTGTGTTCATTTTACGAGGGATATAATCTGCTGTATTGTATCTGCTATATTTACCTTTCTGCTATATTCAACTTTGAAAGAGAAGAGGCGGGATATGTGTTCTCAGTAAAATGAATTACACTTGGGTCTAGGTAATGCATTAATTAATTTTGATTAAATTGACCATCCATTTGCCTAGGCCAGCCATAACCTGTTGAACAAGAGGATCCTCATTAAAACTGGCAATTCCTCTAATATTCTTTGACATCTTCATTCCCAGACACTTAAGCTGCACTGACTGCAATTTAAATGACCAATTCGAAACCTGCTGCTGAGAGATCAATTGGTCTAATCCCAGGAATTCTAGTTTTGACCAACTGATCCTGTTTTTTAGCAGCATGTACACCCCGAAAGCTTTAATTACCATGAGCTTTGAGATGGATTGTATACTATGAAGAAGACACTGCCCACACACAACTGAATTTTACATTCTTAGACTTTTGTCTTTATACCCAAAATCTCAGGATCCTGCATAGGTATACAAATACAGGGCTCCAAAATGGTGCCAGTCAAAACTAGGAATAACAGACAACCTTGCCTGTACCTCTTTGTATGTTAAGCACTGAGTTTTTGCAGATGAAGCAGTCGTGAAAGGCAAAGCACCTGCACCAAGAAGAAACAAAAGTTTTGTCTTTCTGGCCCTGCAACTCAGACCCCAATGCAGGAGATGAATCCGCAAATAAGGTGCAAGAAGGCTCCGAGAGGCACTGCTGGCACATAGAACTGTTCCATAATAGGATCATAGGACTGTAGAGTTGGAAGGGTCATCTAGTCTGTTATGTATTGAAGTTCTCACCCTGGCCACCAGGGGGTATTGTGTATATAGTTTTCACTCAGGTCCACCGTCAGTTAATTTAGGCGGGAACCCCTGGGTTGTTGTTTTTACAATGTTGACAGCCGGCTGCCTATAAAAGCAGGCCGGCTGAGCTGTTCAGTTCAGTTCAGTTCCGTTCCAGCTTACTATAAAGAACCACTTGGAGAAATATCTGTGTAGTCTGCTATGTCCACTCACAACTTAATATAGTCCAACCACCCACCATGCAGGAATCTATTGCCCAACATGACCCTGAGATTCAGAGTCTCATGCTTTAGCAACTGAGCTATCCCAGGTCCAGTATGGACTGGCTATAAGAGAGTGGAAGAAAAGTCTCTTGAAGAAGCTTTGTGTACATCCAACAGGTTCTAGAAATTACGGTGGTGCGTGGTTGCCTGCTGGTTAAAAAGAAGTGATGAGGAAACTGTTGCCTTCCAGATGTTGTTGGACTACAGCTCCCACTGTCCTCAATAATTTGCCACTCTGGATGGGGTTGAGGGAAATACGAGGCCTACAATATCTTCTGGAGCATCACCAGTTCCCCATCTCTGACTTATGGTTGCCAGGTGGTAAGCTCAACCCTGAGTATCAAAGGGGGTTGGGTTCCAGTTTAAAAAAACTTCCTGTGTGTCTGACTCTTGCTTATACAGTGGTACCTCAGGTTAAGTACTTAATTCGTTCCGAAGGTCCGTTCTTAACCTGAAACTGTTCTTAAACTGAAGCACTTTAGCTAATGGGGCCTCCCGCTGCCGCATGAGCACGATTTCTGTTCTCATCCTGAAGCAAAGTTCTTAACCTGAGGTAATATTTCTGGGTTAGCAGAGTCTGTAACCTGAAGCGTATGTAACTTGAAGCGTATGTAACCCCAGGTACCACTATAGTGGCTTGTCACCTTTTCTCAATACAACATCTTACACAGAAGTATACTCCACACCCCCACATTCAAAAGTGGTCCCTGAAGTTGTGGAGGGGGAGAGACTTGCTGAAGCAGCCATGTGCTCCTAGGGCTCTGAGGCTTCCTCTCTGCTTGCTTTGTGAATTTAACTAGAGAGGCTCCTTTCCCACTGTCAGTCTGACACCTCTTGCCAACAATACATTACTCAGCAATTAGCAGAGAGGAAACAGCAAACATTTCAGCACTACAACTGAGAAGCGGATATTTGCAAAATAAAAGGGAAGGCCAGGGAGTGGTTAACATCACTATGGTAACCATGCTGGCTCACATCCTTCTTTTTTTGTGCTGGGGGAAAGCTGTATCCCTGTATCCTTTTGCAAACGATCACGCTTTGTGCCCTTCAGAATTGTTCCTCTATCAGAAAATTCCCCTAAACTGTAATATGATTGTGCTTTCTTATTTTCTCTCTCTTATTTTTTTAGCCCTGAACAGGATGTCCTCTACGTCAGAAATGAAAATGTAAGCTGGCAGCAGTGTTTCTTCAAACTGCAGCACCTAGAAAAAGAGGGGGTGACTGAAGTACCATAAAGTAAAACAGATATCAAAAGCATGTTTGTTTGTTTGTTTGTTTGTTTGTTTGTTTGTTTTAAGGAAAACAACTCTTCGCACTTCATTTTTTACCACACAAAAATCAAGAGTTTAAAATGGCTGAAATCCTGCTGGGAAGGATAAGAGCTGCCTTCTTGTATCTGACTCATCCCAGTACTTGTGTAGAAAGATGTTTCAAAGTACACAGTGTAACATGAAAGACAGCCCGCCAGTCTACTGCTTGACAAGTACAGGACGTGAACTCATATTTCTCCGTGAGGCACAGACCAGAATGAGGCATCCTCTAAACAAACTGATCTCCTGCCAACCCCTCCCCTTAGCACCCACAATTCAGGTTTCAGCTCTGTATTGGGGCTGCACATTGACTCTGCTGTACTTTGCACCCATCTCTCAAACGTGGCAGCTGTTTACACTTATTAAAACGCAAAACTTCCAATCCAGGGAAGGCACTAGACTAAGTCATCTCTAATCCTCGACTGCTGTACAGCCGCTTTGACATTTTTATGAAGTCAATAGTTCTTGAAATACTGTTTTGTTGGCACGTGTAAGGCATAGGAAAATGCCTTGCGCTGAGTTAGGTCATTGATCCATTGAGCTCAGTATTGTCTACACTGAGTGGCAGCAGCTGGACAGACTTCCAAGCAAGGGACTTTCACAGTCCTACCTGGAGATGCCAAAGATTGAACCTGGAGCCTTTTGCATGCACAGAACATGTTCTGCCACTGCTACAGCCATCCAGATGCAGAGGCAAAAGGCAAGTGAAATTTCCTTAAATGTTGGTATGGGAGGTACCGACATTCTGACATTAAATTATCATGGTGAACATATACACAGGTTTGCCTCTCTTTTTTGCAAATCTGCTTTGCCTTTAACAGCTGTGTGGTTTGCAAAACAGAAAGAACAAGTGAACCTTTTTCCTGTTGTTTTTTATTGGTTTTCAGAACACAGAACAGGTCCCCTTCCCAAATGCAGATGAAGTATTTTTTACTACTGCATCTCCATGCTATTGAAATCTCCACCTGTTGAACTTCTTTGCCCCTGGTGCGTGGTTAGAGGCACACAGCTCTGCTTAAAAACTTCAGATACACTTCTTCAGGCTCTGCCTGTCATTGCCTATGGCTCCACCTACCATTGGGCTTGCTGCCCACTGCCCCACCAGTCCCAATGGGCACCAGCCACCACTATATACTGTACTTATATATTGTTATAAGAAAAACTGCTCCCTTTCCCTTTATGGGGTATTCCGGAGCCCGTATAGAGTCCTTAAGTGGGTTCCCTATCGGTAAGAGAAAACAGAGGCCAACCAGAGTATATTGAGAAGCAAAGCAGCTAGTAAGCCTGATCTTTATTCAAGGAACTGTTGCAACACGGTCCCCACTCCCCACACGCAGGAGGGAGGAGAACCCTGAACAATGGTCCACAAGCCCTCATCTAGACTTTTGAAATTGCCCACCCTGTAGCCCAAAACCACCCCCCTAAAACATACATACATCACAGAAGGAGGCAGTCTTGAGCACAAATCCTGCCTGCCAGGATACCTGACAATGGTCACTGATTGCATTACCTGGGCAGTCTTGTGTGTGTGTGTGTGTGTGTGTGTGTGTGTGTGTTGGCTAATACTTTAGTTCCTGAATCCAGGTTACAGGCTCATGCTATTCATATACAAATACGCCCTTAAGGCAGAATTTGCAAACAAAAAGGCTTTCCCCATTTACCTCCCTTCCTGCAGGGGAATATTTGACATTATTGGGAGTGTCAAAATGGCTTCAGAATTGCTCTCCCATACTATTTCAGACGCATGGTTCATATATGTGTGCATTTATGAATATTTATTCTATATATGAGATCTTAACATTCTTATAACAATATATATTGTAACCAATTTTAATCTATGACTAAAATATATGCTCCTGAAATAGAGAGATGCATGGTGAGCTCCCAACAGACATTGGAGGAGGTATCCAGTGCACTCATTCTGTCAGCAGAATGGAATAGAATTCCTGCCTCTTCTTCCCGAATCTGCTACGGAAGTTTGGGGGATTCTAAGAGGCATGTGGAGAGAGGAGGGGACGTCTCATTGCCCAGCCTTGTCCTGACAGAACAAATATGTTGTATACTGCACAAGGATTCTAATGCCCACTTTCCAGAAACAGCACCCCCTCTGCCGCAATCTTGAGACAGAAGAATAGTGTCAACGCATGAGCCTCTGAAGATGCACAGGCTCACACCTGTGGCTGTAATCTTATCTTGAACAGAATATTAGCCAAGTTTTTTCTTCTTATTTAACTCAAATCCAGTGATCTAAAATTTGTATCAGAAAACCTTGGGTCCAACAATATCTTTGAGCTATAACTCACATCTTCCCTGACCAAAGGCTAAACTGGCTGGGGATTATGGGAGTTGTAGTAATCTGCACACCCAGTAAGGATGCTGATTGGGAAAAATAAGCCTAAACAGACATGTTGTGCATACGATATATAACATTCCCCTCCGTTAAAACACTTAGTGGGAGAAATGGAGAAACTTTGCAGTACATCTTACAACCCATCAACCTGAGTTCAGCTCCATAGGTGTGTGAGACCCTATTTTCCGCCAGTCACAGACAGGCAGCAAAAGCAGGGGACAAATTGAGTCCCCAGTGGTGAAGTACCACACATAGCTGGCAATGTGCGTCTAGGACTACATTAAAAGAATTGGAGTTCTATCGGGTCTCTGGTACTGGTATCCTAGATGTGTTATTTTGTATGGATCAATGTGATCATTTTTGCGCTTATAACTGACACCCTCTCTGCCTTCTTGGTTTACAGAATGTTCTCACTCCCACGTTAAGAGAGTTTTTCCAGATTTTTAATGTGGATCAGTTGCTCTGCCCCATACTGCTACCAGCTGACAAGGGTGGGTGGTGGGGATAGCCCCCTAATCAAACCTGGCCAACTCTTTTACAGAAATGTGCAAGGGAAACTCTTCACTGCATGGAGATAATAAACATCACCTGCCAACATGTGCACATCAAGCACATCTGTTAAAAGCACAGCTATGTTGGCTGCCTAGGTGAAAAGTTGGCCTGTGCAGTTTGCATCCTATTAGGCCGGAGAAGCATCCAAGGCCATCAGGCATTCAGGTAATTTACATGTCTGAAAGTACTTGTCAGCCATTAGCTGCAAAATTACACCAGAGACAGGAGGGCACATTCCATTTGTTATCCTTCTTGAATGATCAATGAGGCCTTTCTAGGTAAAGTATAAGAGGGATATGGCTCCAGGCTCTGTCACTGTCATACAGCAGAGTAAAGGTCTTTTGAAAAGAGGAGTCAGACTACATAACACACTCCATCTCTCATTCTCTGTCTGTCAGCCATCTGGCTGCCCACCCACCTACTCCTGAATCCTTACAGTGCAAAGCAGGGTTCTCATTAAGCTGTGTAAATACGATGTACATTAAGATATGCAAATATATACTAACAACACTTTGAGACTGTGTGCCCACCCTCCTGCAAA
The DNA here is from genome assembly GCF_965113315.1 of Podarcis vaucheri. Taxonomy (NCBI): domain Eukaryota; kingdom Metazoa; phylum Chordata; class Lepidosauria; order Squamata; family Lacertidae; genus Podarcis; species Podarcis vaucheri. The sequence goes on along the minus strand of NC_138760.1, from coordinate 48,941,819 downwards.
TGATACATGACTAGCTTCTCCACATGGAACAAAAATACCTCTGGAGATGCTGAGAGATTATGGTGTGAGTGAATTAGCTTTGCTAGCCACACAGTATCTTTTGCACAGCAAAATTGGTTGGGTTTTCAGTGATATATGAGTGGATCTACAGAGCTGTCAATGAAAATTCACAGAACATTCTGGAATGCTGACAGATAAAATGTTTGGGTAATAGCATTGGAGGGCTGAAGGTGCTATACCAGGCATAGGCAAACTCAGCCCTCCAGATGTTTTGGGACTACAACTCCCATGATCCCTAGCTAACAGGACCAGTGGTCAGGGATGATGGGAATTGTAGTCCCAAAACATCTGGAGGGCCAAGTTTGCCTATGCCTGTGCTATACAGTCAAACAGTGAGATACTAACTAAGGCAGTCTTCGCCAACATGGTGATGTTCTGATGTTCTTGGACTCCATCAGCTCTAATTGGAGATCTTTTAGGTGACCAGAGGTATGGAAATATGCCTACAGTCTCTGCTCCTGTTGACTATCTGACACTTTATTATCATGTTACAAGTGAGGCTGAGAAACATTGGTCCCATTTATATGCCACATTCTAGGGCTTTTCCCCTTTCTCTTCCCTGCCATGAACCTCCTGAAATTGGTTTGGAGGGTTTTAGGAGAACCCCCAGAACAGTGTGAGGGTGGGGGGAGACATGGAGGTGTCATTCCATTAGCACAAGCTGAAATGTTTGAGCTGATGGAACTGGAAGAGCACGATGTTGAATTTCTCCCTACCCAATCTAGTCTGAGTAGAACTTAGTTGGATACAACCCTTTATTTCTAATTTTGCATATAAACTAGCCTATACAAATTGTATGTAATTCTATCCCTGCTTCCTCTTTTTGGGCAATGTATAAGTGGCCAGCCTGTGTGAAGGCCACATCACAGCACCCTTTCATGCACTGCAGGAATATAGGTCAGAATCCAAAGAACACTTTTAGGCAAGGCCGTGTTTTTGGCCTACTCAGTAGGATTGCTGACCTTTTCTCTTCTTCTCTGAACCACAAGCCCATATCCATATGGCTATGCTATATGTCAAGATGCTTTTGAATCAGCTTCAAAAACATGGCTTGCCATATGGCATGGAGGGCTGTGGTTTGAGAAACGGGAACTCAAAGCTGCCTTGAATGTGTGGAGCCAATTGCAGACTTTGTTACAACCTGGCCATCCCACATCCGTTTAACCTTACAATTTTTCAAATTCATTTAGAGATTCTGGCATATGTGAGGCTAAATTTTACAGATAGTTTCATGAATAACGTGCAACCTTAGCAAAACAACGAAGGGAAACTGAACGCAACACAGGCCTGGGGTTATCAGCAGGTGCCATGGCACACTTGAAGACTTTGCCTGGCACCCGTGAAGCCTCTAAGCCTTTTCCCCTCTCCTTGCCCGCTGATTATCAGGTGGAAAGAGCCATTCCCTTCCCCAACTCCTGAAAAGCTCATAAAGGTGAAAGAGGAAGTGGAAAAAGCATCTCTCTCTCTCTCTCCCCGCCACTTCCTCTTTCAGCTCAGTGTGCTATTCAAGACACATCAGCACCTGAGAAGCTAAACAGAAAATGGAGCAACAGTAGGAAGGAAAGAGGGGAGGAAGGGAAAGGGGGAGGAGGGAAAGGCAAGTGGTCTCAGTGAGTGGTGGGAGGGAAACAGAATTGCCAGAGGAGAACCAGTGGGATGCCACAAAGCTCAGGGGGGAGGGAGAGAGAGAGAGAGAGAATGGACTAATTCAGGCTTCCTCAAACTCGGCCCTCCAGATGTTTTGAGACTACAATTTCCATCATACCTGACCACTGGTCCTGCTAGCTAGAGACCATGGGAGTTGTAGGCCAAAAACATCTGGAGGGCCGAGGTTGAGGAAGCCTGTACTAACTCCATCAGGTGTATCTCTGTGAATGCAATAAATATTACTGTAAAGGGCAGCCACACTACTTATTCATCTGATTTTTGTAAATAAGAAAAGGTGTTCAAGAGAGGGAAAGAGATAATAGCAGATTACTAAATTAAAAAAAACAAAACCTCTGTGTGTGTGTGTGTGTGTGTGTGTGAGAGAGAGAGAGAGAGAGAGAGAGAGAGAGAGAGAGAGAGAACACTAGAGGGAAGAGAAACAGCCTTGCAGATGTTTGCCACTTTAAAAAAGAAGTGTGACTTCATCAGTCCCACAGGTGCACCTTAGTGGGGGATCACTCAGGCTACAAAGATGAAAAAGATGTGAGGCACCTTGAGCAAACAAAGAAGTGGGATAAAAGGACTTAAATAAAAATAATTTAATAAAATGTAACATTTTTTGAAAGTTTTTAACATAATGGCACAATCATGAAATGGGAAGGATTTGTGTCGTTCATCAACAGTGGTGAGAAAGGCATTGTCCAGTAAATGCCTTCCACTCGCACAGTCACATTCCAAAGTGCACTCAGGCTTGCAATAAACTCACACCTTAACAGGGAGGAAAGCATTTTGCCAGCGATAAAATTAGTGATGTCCTCATAACTGAAGTACAGCCTTGGGGAAAGGCATTGAGAGCCCATGTAAAGCTGATTAACAACTGCATAGTTATTAAACAAGGGAACGAGATACATTGCAGGGGGTTGAACTAGACTAGATGAAACTTGGGGTCCCTTCCAATTCTACAATTCTATGATTCTAACTCCATCGTCTGGAAGAACTTTAGTATGTATTGACCCCTGCTCTGTCATGGCACTACAATCTTGTTTTCCTTTGGCTTTCAGATTACACAGATACTCTTTCCTGAACACAAAAACATCTTGCCTGCCTTAAACTACCAAAATGTAGAATATAATCCCTTAATTCTGCAATGAAGAACAGCAAAAGAGACTTGAGCCAAGGAGTCAGCCTCTTTTCTTTTGGCCTTAGGCCCACCCCCGGCCGGCCGGCCATTGTCCTCCCTGGCTGAGGGCGGGTCAAAGACCAGCTCAAGCAGGTGGGTGGCACCCGCCCAGGTGAGCCCCGCTCCATGCTGCAAACCCTGCCCACCTGTGGTGAAGGGAGGGTGGATATTGTTATGCTAAACACAGGTGTTACGTCTGGGTCTATGGGCCATTGACAGTAAATTAGGATCTTTTCATTATAACAGAGTCAGCATTCTGAAAAGAATTAGTCCTTTATCAATCATGATTTAAAGGACCACAGTCAAAGTATAATCTGAAATTTTTGAAAAGCTTGCAATACTTTTTTGACAAAATGTAAACAAAATAAATACAATCCCTTAATAGTCATAGGAAAGCAAAAGCTTTATAAACTTTGTGGAGATTAATAGTTTTGTTTTAATAGTTGTCTATTGCAAATAAGTAAAGATTAAAAGAAAGGGAGCCACAGGAATGCCACATCCAGTAGCCAGTGGAGTGCAGTGGCTCTTTCTACTCAGACAGCTTCTTGTATACTCAAAATGAATGGTCTTCCCTGGCAAGCTATGAGAGCAATCCACCAAGCACTACTGCCATGAACCCCACCTTCATATCTGTGGTACTAAAAACAGCATTTTATGGATATGTACAATAAGGCCTTGTCTACACAAAGATGAATTTTAATACCAGTGAAATATCTCCAAGGCACTGTTTTACAGTACCTACTTGGCACTGGTCCACAACAACACACTTGTGATCAGATTTGTGATCAGAAGGAACCCAACAGGAAACAGTTATTATAGAACAACAGACTTATCACCTTTGTGTTGCAGTATGCTTATATCTTCCACATTTCTAACACTTATGGAGAAGCAAAAGAAAATGGGGGAAAGGGCGTTATGAAACATGCAAATTAATGTCCGCCAAGGAGTGGACAAAACAGTCAGTGCAATCCAGTAAATGCTGTTAGACCAAGACACATCACTGCAGCTGAAAATTTAAAATCGCTCACTGAACAAATCTGTCTCCTAAAACAATTTAAATCAAAAATCCCAACTACTTATCCCATGGCCAAGATAGCTGCATATCTTCCCCATATATATGGTCCAAAACAAGGAAGGGTATATTTCTTAGTATACAAAAGTGGTCTTAAATTCAGTTTGCAGTTCAGAGTCAGGAATCTCACATAAGGTGATATATACCTACCATATGGTTCCTAGCCAAAGGGCAGAACAGTTGGATAAATAAGGGTACAGCAGCTGCAAAAAAAGACAGGTACTCCATTGGAAATATTGAATCACTCCTTTGCTCCATGTATCAAATAGCTGATCTGATGATTTAAAAAAAAAAATACAAGCAAAAATTATGATAGTCATTAGAGGCACATATCTTGACATCTAGTACTTATTTCTTGATTGACCCAGAGATTAAGCAATGTAACAAATGTTCTCTCTGATGTTTGTTTGTTTACTTTTGTCATGAAAGATGCATCAGTGATGCATATATAAGCTCTTGCAGGTGCTGTCTTCAAGGGGGATGGGATAATAGCAGAAACTTTGCAGGTTGGAAGCTATGAGACTGTTATTGTATTGTAGCTCTATTACAACTGGGGTACTTAGATAGTATTAAGAAATATGGCATTGAGTTGATATTATGCTTCCTGAACATTTTAGTATGTTATATTAAACTGTCACCAACCATTACATGGCAACAGCCATTCCATCAGGCTGTCGCAGATGAGAGAAGATAAGAAATACAGTCAGAGCCACCATCTGCTCTGCTGAGAAGCCAGGCTCTTCCCCTCCATTAACTGTCATCTAGTAGCAACCATTACAGAAGGCTGCAGTTGGGAGAGGGAAGAGAAGGGATAAATGAGCCCTCCATGGAGACACAGCTGAGAGACCAGCAACATTTGGTGCCTCCTCTCCTTGAACCTTTCCACTGCAACTGGTCATTTGAAGAATTTGTAACTCAGAAGTATCCAAGTTTGTTCCCCGACTTCCTGCCTCCTGAGTCCTCCCACCCCCATCATAATCTTCCAAGCAAGTCTTATAAAGTATATCCACCATCTGATTACCTTGCCATTATGTAGGGTGGTGTTGGTAGCTGCTTGTCCATCTTATCTATGCAATGTCATCAGGTAATGCTGTTTTGCAAATGCCATGATGTGTAAGAACAATAATCTCAAAGGGCAACATCTCTGATGTCTTCATCTATTTCTAGACAGCTAAGTAACCTGGATCAGCAGGGGCTCCTTATAGGCTGAACACAGTGAGACCACAGTATTCGCTCCCTCTGTTTAACACACAAGCCTATGTCATTTTGATTCCAGTTGTCTGAATTCATTTTCTTTGGTTCATACAAGTTCTTTCAGTGAAACTTGTGAAAGCATTACATGTGTTAATTTTGTTGTGGGTTAGTGAGGGCCCTTTGATGTGTGCTATTGGGGGTACGGTATATGTGCCTTTTATGTCGAAAGTAGCATAAATAAAACAAGAAAGGGCAAAGGAAGTTCTGTTGGTCCAAAATAAAATTAAAAAGCCCAGGTTCCCATTTATTAGGCTGACCAAAATGTCATAAAATAGTGTGCACATATAGCTAGATCACGAGTAGCCAGGATGGTGCCCTCCAGACATTGTTGGACTACAACTCTCATCAGCCTCAGCCTAGCATGGCCATTTGTGAGGGCCAATGGGAGTTATAGACTGGGACACATTGGCTGCCCCAACCTAGATGTTAAAAAGGATGGGGAGACTGTTGGTGTTAAAGTCTGTATATTGTTGTAAGCTGAAGCATGTGAGCAGCTAGCAGACACCTAAAAAGGAATCTTTTGGATAGCTTACTATCTATCTGGGACGCGGGTGGCGCTGTGGGTAAAAGCCTCAGCACCTAGGGCTTGCCGATCGAAAGGTCGGCGGTTCGAATCCCCGCGGCGGGGTGCGCTCCCGCTGCTCGGTCCCAGCGCCTGCCAACCTAGCAGTTCGAAAGCACCCCCGGGTGCAAGTAGATAAATAGGTACCGCTTACCAGCGGGAAGGTAAACGGCGTTCCGTGTGCTGCGCTGGCTCGCCAGATGCAGCTTTGTCACGCTGGCCACGCGACCCGGAAGTGTCTCCGGACAGCGCTGGCCCCCGGCCTATAGATGTGAGATGGGCGCACAAACCCCAGAGTCTGTCAAGACTGGCCCGCTCGGGCAGGGGTACCTTTACCTTTACTATCTACGTTTCTCCTCAGTGGGTGAGGGGAAACAAAAGGGAAAGAGGAAGGGAAGAGGAGGAGCTGATAAAACAATTACATAAGAGTGATCAGAGTAACAAAGGAAGAATGTAAGCAAATGCAGCATCAAAATGCCATGCTGGGTACAAGAGGATTAGCAGGAACAGTTTGGTTTCTAGTATATCACATGGAGATTCTTTTAGAAATGGAGAATCAGGGCATTGTTGTGCAAAGTATCCTCATCATCTTCAGCTTCTTTCAGACAGAAGGGGGACATGTTATGAGCAAATTGCTCCCAAAATTTTGGTAGTAGGGCAGGAGTATTTGTGTTAACTTTTCCCTCATCTGTCTCACTCCACCTCTTTAAACATTTTTATGAACATGAACAGACAACTCATTTACTGTACCTACTTGCAAATACTGATGTGACCTAAAAGGCTTTTATTTTAACTAACCCCCACCCCACCCCAGTTCCTGTAGCCAAACTTTCACAATGCAGATTCTAGGAAAAGCCTGAAAGCTGGCCCCTACCAAATGACATTTTGAAGGGGGTAAGAAAAGGAACACTGCTTGCGTTTTATGCTTAAAACTTAAAATTTTAGAACGTGATTTTTTTAAAAAAGGATTTTATTATTGACAGGTTGCCTTCTTTCTGCATAAATACCACAGAATTTAGAGTAAGATCTTTCCGTTTCCACCTTCTCCCAGAACCAGCTTTCCCCAGTTCCAGGCAGCCTTCCTCGAGGAGGCATGGGCAATTTCTGAAGTCCCAAGATTTTATCTCACTTTTCTTTCTTTTGCCATACTGGTTGCTGGGAAGCTGACGCTACATAGCAAGCCCCTTTCCAATTAACTGGTTGGTTTTTGCCAGCACCGAGGATAGATAAGATAGCACAAATTCCTGATTATTTTTTTTAATGGTTTCGGGGTTTCTCTGCTCCCCTTTCAGTCTCAAGTCACGTTGCGTGTTCCCTTTCCCTATTGCGCTGTACTTTTGTTAAAAATAAAAAAGACCAGAAAAATCCTGCCTGCTCCAGGGACAAAAATAGGCACCGTCAACTGAGCGAGTGGACGGGAGAATCACCTCTATTACCTCCCCCGAGCTCCTTAAGAAGCCCCACCAAACCCCTAAACCCACGGCTTCTGCCTTGCTCCTAAACAGCATTTCACCAGACATTCTCCAGGACCAATGAGCAACTTCAGCGAAGTGGGAGGGCCTATATTCTACCCCCCGCCCCCACGAATAGGCGAAGAGCTGCTTATTAACCTGCCCCTTTTGATCTTTGTCGACACAGATACCAGTATCCCCACCCCTAATTCCTCTTCCTGCCCTCGAGATCAACGTCCCCTTCTCGCGGCCAATGGGAAGTTCCTCCTGCCCTTGATGGACACCCCCTGCTTCCAATAAGCGCTTTCGAGCGGCAAGGTCCTCGCCCCTCGGTAGGCGGCGTCCCCCTCCCTTGCCAGGCGGGCGAAGAAGGCCGCGGTTATCGATCCCGCTGCTGACTAGAGGGAGGAGGAAGCATCAGCAGAGAAAATGGCGGCCGTGGCTGCGACTGCGGCGGTGCCGGGTGATGGTGGAGCCGGCGAGGCCGAGCCCATCCCGGGCAGCGAGGCCGGCGCAGACCCGCTCCCGGCTGGCACTCAGGCCGCCGTGGAGTCGGCGGTGCTCGACGCCCGGGAGGAGCCCGAGCCAGCCCCGGGGGGAGAGGCCGAGGAGCCGCCGCCGCCGCCGCCCGGGAGCCCAGCGGGGACCCGAGACCTGCCGCAGGCCCAGCCCAGCCCGGAGCCCCTCGGAGGGTCGCCTCAGCCGCCCTGCCCGCTCACCGCGGAGCTCTCCGAGCTCCCCCCCGGCGAGGAGGCGGAGGGACAAGGCGGAGGGGAGCAGCCGCCCTGCTTGCCCCTGTCGCCGCCGCCGCCTGCAGCTGGGGGCCCCGCGGGGCCGGAGCCCGGAGAGGAACCGCCCCGGCCGGAGGAGGAGGAGCCGGATGCTGCCGCCGCCACCGCCGTTGCGAAGCAGCCGGAGCTCTCTGCGCCCGCGGAGCAGGCGGTGGCCGCTGGAGGAGAGGAAGATGAGGAGGGGGAAGCGGCGGCGGTGCTGCTGCCCGGCTCGGAGGTGCTGGTCACCCTGGATCACATCATCGAGGACGCGCTGGTGGTGTCTTTCCGATTCGGGAAGAAGCTTTTTTCCGGGGTCCTCATGGATCTTTCCAAGAGGTGAGAGAGAGCCTGCCCCGTGTTTTACAGGAGGGAGAGCCACCCTCCGCCGCCCTTCTCACTCTCTCCTCCCGACTTTCTTTCTGGAGGTGCTGCCCTCTCGGCATCTGGGGGGGGGGGGTGGCTGCGTTAGATGAGGTGGGTGAGCCACGAGGTGTTTGGTTTTATGGCTCCGCCAAGAGGGCGAAAGTGCCCTGTTGCAAATGGCCTCGTGGTCTGCTTCAGAGCCCTGCCTTCCTCCCTCTGATCCATGCAAGCAGGGAAGAGGTTTTCCCTCGCCCTCGTACTCCAACGTGATCTATAGCCTACCACTGCAATATTCTTTGTCTTTATTTAGGTGATCCCTCCCCCCCCCATTTTGATTCCTCACGAAGTTTAGAAGGTGGGTTGGGAGGGGAACAGGCTGACCCGTCTGGACAGGGATCAGAAATTGGGGAGACTTCTTGGTAGCAAAAAGTTGGACCGTAGTTCCTACTAGTTTGCTACTGATGCATAAATATGCAGTGATTTTATTTATACAGTACTGTATTATGAGAATTTCAAGACAATGTGGTCCTATCCATAATGCTTGGGGGTCATATTTGTTTTCCAGTGACTTAAGATATTTGAATTCACCTTATTCTTCTAACTTCAGAAGCAGTCAGCCTTCGTGCTGGAAAAAAAGTTGTGTGACAAGGTTGTATCTTGCTACAGCTTCACATATTGGGAAGTCACAGTGAGAATTGGCTAAATGCTGCATGGTCCAAGGCTGAAAAATAGTCACCCTATTCATAAGTTAAAAGGCACACTGTTTTCCACTACATACTGTGTATTGATTTTCCTTCTGGGCATGGAGGGAGGCCATGTAGAACAGGCTTTATGTAGAGGTTGTATTATAGTTTACAATCTTTTAGTGAATTTCTAGACGCATCTTCATTATGGCTTTCCTGAGGGTGAATTAGGACAGGGGAAATGAATGTCCAGCCTATAGATGGTGTACATGCTTGTAGAGAATGTGCTAAAAGTAAACCTAAGTAAACCTCAGCATACAAAGGGGGGGTTGTAATTCTTCATATTCTACTTCTGTGAGAGGATATTTGGGTGTGGCCTGGCCAGGGTATTCTGTGGGCTGACCTGCTGAACTGGGACTTTAACTTGGTTCCAATCTAGCTTTGCCCATTCAAATGCATGCCCTTAACTTAAAACAGAAACTCTAGAACTGCCTTACCCAACATTATGCTCCTCAGGTGTTCTGAACTACAATTCCCATCAACTCCAGCCATCATGTTTAATGGTCAGAGATAATAGCATTTGGAGAGTAGGTTGCAGGAGGCTATTCTAGAGCAGTGTTCCTAACCTTGGGTCTCCAGCTATTTTTGGACTACAACTCCCATCATCCCTAGCTAGCAAGACCAGTGGCCAGGAATGATGGGAATTGTAGCCTGAAAACAGCTGGAGACCCAAGGTTGGGAAACACTGTTCTAGAGTGTATGTTTTAAAGTAAGGCTAAGCATATGAAAACGTTGTGAAACATGAACTAACTACCTGTACAGAATTTCATATATAGGCTAGATAAAACTTTCTTTGATTTCATAGAATTTTTTGCTGCTGGTTAGTAGGTTGTTTTGGTGTAGAACATACCCGTTTTTATCATCTTCGTATAAATAATGATACAGTGTGTTCACTTAACTGCTTCTTGAGTAGATAAAGGAGGCAGTTTACAGTAGCTGTAGCTCAAAACATGAGGAGGACACCATTTGGCAAAGGCATGGTGGCTGCTTGTACACCAGTTATGGGATACATGCAGCCATATGGAGGACTAGTTGCACGTAGTGTTTGGCTGTGGGGTATAATCTCCTCTCCACTGTGCACCTTGCCAATAGTTTACAGGGTGTCTTTAAAAACACATTTGCTATGGAAAATGTGCCATGCCTTGCTACAGATAACCAGGTTGCCATATGGCTTTATGTGTTTCATGATGAATTTGCTGCATGGTGTTTGCTTGTAAACAGTCTGTTTTATCCAGTCTACCTTGGTAGAGGTGATGCATTTGCTCATAGTGAATAAGCTAAAGGTATCAGTTCTCTAATGCTTTAATTTGTTTATTCTTGGACTTTGAATATGTGGTTGGGTGTCTTACCATACATTTTCTTTTTCAGGTATGGAGTCCTGATATGCTGAAAGAGTCAAGTAGGGGTGGAAAACAAAGCAACATCTATGTTGGCTTAGTTTAGATGGAAAGAGCAAAACACAAACCTATAAAAGCAAGAAGCTGAAATTGTCAGCAGGTTATTTCACAGTAATTGTATATTGTTTACGTAGTATTTTGATTGCCAGCTTGTTTACTCTGGTATATTTCTTCAAGTACTATTGACATTTTGTTTATTATTTTAACAACGAAATAGAATAGTCTGCTCTTTGTTGTAGAGAGCAAACAAAAGTGCTATGTTGGGTGGGTTATAATAAAGAGTAGAGGTTCAGAATAGATTTGGCAGGGGTGATTAGTTCATTCGGCCCTTTCTAAAATTTATTCTCTTACAAGTTAAAAAGACCTATAATAGTTAGAATTGTAATGAAACTTGGACCCAGCTTGCATGTGACACTAGAACAAAGTTGTAACAGTACTGTACATTAGTGTTACATAAGAAGCAGGAGTCCTGGGTTATTGTTTTTTACAAACAATGGTCAGTTTCTAAACAAGCAAACTTCAGACCATAGGTTAAGAATATAGTTTGTTAGTTTGTTTAATTAACTATCCATTTTTTGTTGTAAACTAGCATCCCTGGTTCTTTGAAAGAGTATTTGAAAGTAAAACTAAACTTAGCAGATGCCTGCCAACCATATCCCAGGCTTCATCAGTGGAATACATGAGTACTGCACTCACTTGGTTTAGCGTTATCTGTGAATGCAGCCATTAACTCCGCATACAGTTATGGAAGATGGTGTAATGAAACTCAAGCTTTATTCATAGTACATCTTTCAAAGCTAACGTACATCACTTATCAGTGCATTTATTTATTTTTATTCCACTTTTTGACTGTTGTCTTCTAAAACCACTCACATGGTTATTTTTTAAAAAATGGGTTCATCTATCAGGCTTATAAACTAAAAACACAAGATACAGAAGGGAAGGGGAGTAGAAGAAAAAGGTAAAGGAGAGATCAGTCTTCAAGGCCAGAACAAAGTGCAGAGCTATGAGCATTTATAGCGGGACGCGGGTGGCGCTGTGGGCTAAAGCCTCAACGCCTAGGGCTTGCCGATCGAAAGGTCGGCAGTTCGAATCCCCGCGGCGGGGTGCGCTCCCGCTGTTCGGTCCCAGCGCCTGCCCACCTAGCAGTTCGAAAGCACCTCCGGGTGCAAGTAGATAAATAGGTACCGCTTACCAGCGGGAAGGTAAACGGCGTTCCGTGTGCGGCTCTGGCTCGCCAGAGCAGCGATGTCACGCTGGCCACGTGACCCGGAAGTGTCCCCGGACAGCGCTGGCCCCCGGCCAATAAATGTGAGATGGGCGCACAAACCCCACAGTCTGTCAAGACTGGCCCGTTCGGGCAGGGGTACCTTTACCTTTACCTTTATGAGCATTTATATGTAACCCAGGGCAGGCTGATCTTCTCTTGCTGGTGTTCTTGCTTGAAAGCAGCTGGTGGATCTTGTTCCTTTGACCAGAGGATGGGAGAGAGAGTCCTTTTCCCTTACTCTGCATTCAATTAACAGCAGGCAGTTGAAGCAAAGTGTTCTTTCTGAGAGGAGGAAGCAAGCAAGCAAGCTCCCTGCAGCTGCTCCTTCTCTGGTTAATGGATGAGGCCATAGTGCCTAAGAATTGACCAGGTATATTTGGTTATCTTGATCTGGCACTTTACTGCTTTTGTGGGTTTGAGATACAAAAAACAAAACAAAAACTGCCCAGCAACTAAAACAGTTGAATATTCTGGACTTATTCAAATCTCTCTGTATTTAGTGTTGCCTCCTAGAATTAATAGATTTAGAGTTGCCCTCCCTTCTTTCCTATGTATGGTTCAGCAGTTTAGGATAATGCAGATCATTTTCCATCATAACTTTGTTAAGGGTGCATAAAACCATTGTGTGGGGGAATCAAAATGGGTAATAAGAGACAACCTTGCCCTCAAAAAATACTGTGGTATCTACTTGATCAGGGTGAGACCTGAACATAATTTGAATTTAAGAAATAATGTTCCAAAGTACAATTAACTCAGAATTAACATGTGTTTGTTGAAATCACACAAATTAAATGCATGGAAGACATACAGGTTAAAAGTTCTTTTTGTACAGGATTTTTCTGGCACAGAAAGAGCTTTTAAGCTGTCTGCCTTGCTTACCAGGCTCTGCGAGGCTCTTTCGAGATCTCAGACAATCCAGCAAGATCTGTGCAGGGGGTAGCAGCAGAGTACACTTGCACCGAGCCTCAGAGAGCTAAGCTGGCTAGTGTGCCCCGCCAGGGTCCAGCTGCCTTTTTGTTTATAACTTCATTCTAACACGACTTCCACCCCAGGCCTCAAACAAGCTCTGCACAGGTCTGGGGGTAAGACCTGTTTGGCATGCTGACTTTGGAAGGTAAGATTGCTCGCGCAGTGGCAGTTTCAAGGGATGGTTCAAGTATACAAGTCTCTGCGTATTCACACCATCCCTGAAACATAACCTCCGCGAAAGATGGGAGTTACTTTTATATAATTTACATATAATCATGCAGATTAAATAATTCTGATTTGCAGGGAACGCGGGTGGCGCTGTGGTCTAAACCACAGAGCCTAGGGCTTGCTGATCGGAAGGTTGGTGGTTTGAATCCCTGCGATGGGGTGAGCTCCTGTTGCTCAGTCCAAGCTCCTGCCAACCTAGCAGTTCGAAAGCACGTCAAAGTGCAAGTAGATAAATAGGTACCGTTCTGGCAGGAAGGTAAACGGCATTTTCGTGCGCTGCTCTGATTTCGCCAGAAGCGGCTTAGTCATGCTGGCCACATGACCCGGAAAAACCGTCTCCAGACCAACATCTGCTCCCTCGGCCAGTAAGGCAAGATGAGTGCCGCAGCCCCAGATTCGTTCGTGACTAGACTTAACTGTCAGGGGTCCTTTACCTTTACCTTTTTTTAGCTGCATGCAGAGTTAGCTTGTGATGGGCATTCTCAGTTTTAATGGTGTATCTATTGCTTTATAATCATAGATGACATCAAACGGATTAGGTAAAGGGGCCCCTGACCATTAGGTCCAGTTGTGTCCGACTCTGGGGTTGTGGCGCTCATCTCGCTTTATTGGCGAAGGGAGCCGGCATGACTAAGCCGCTTCTGGCGAACCAGAGCAGCGCACGGAAACGCCGTTTACCTTCCCGCCGGAGCGGTACCTATTTATCTACTTGCACTTTGATGTGCTTTCGAACTGCTAGGTTGGCAGGAGCAGGGACCAAGCAACGGGAGCTCACCCCGTCGCAGGGATTCAAACCGCTGACCTTCTGATCAGCAAGTCCTAGGCTCTGTGGTTTAACCCACAGCGCCACCCGGATTATCTGGTTCATAAAGGAAGCTCAGCCTCCACCATTGGGCATCAGAAATACATAGTTGTTTTAAATGGAAGGCTCCTTCTCACTTATGAAAGTGATGCAAGTCTTCAAGTCTGCATCAAGTATGAGGGATCTGTGGCCCAAATATGTTGTTAGTCACCATCCATGGTCATTAGTCATGCTGGCTGAAGCTGATGGGAGATGTACTCTCAGCAACATCTGGAGGGCCACAGGTTCACCTTTCGTGCTGCACTTCATGATTTTCTTCAACAATAACTTATCTAGATACACCATTCATAAGCTTACACTTAGCTGTGTTCATTATGTCTGAACAAAGAATCACAGCACAGGTGGGGAGCATGGGGCATTGCTTCATTCCCTCCCACTTCAGTCCCAATCTGACTTCTTTTTGAGTGGGAAAGCTTAAAAGGGAATTCTAAGCATGTTTGGTTGAAAGTGTTTAGAAACTTCTTGGCTACTGGGAACCCTAAGGGGGTTCAAGGATGCCTCGACTGAAAGCTTTCAGAGCTCACCTTCAGACCCAGCTGCTCAGTGGCGCAGCATAGAGACTGGAGCAGGGAGTCTGGTATATGTAGGAGCATTAGGGTGTGGGGCTGTCATGCACAACTCCATTTTCTGTGTTTATGGTGTTTTCCTTTTCAAGAGTAATGCCTCGATGGTACTAAGATGGATGCACCTTGTGACAGCAATATGGAGCTGTTCCAATATTGCTATCTCCTTGAGCTATTATGAAACTAAGGGATTCGTGTTGGCGCTTATCTCTCAATAGTGATTAATACCTGCTTGACCACCCCTGGTCTTTAGCACCCTTCACTTTTACTTCTTCCTTTCTTTCATATGTTGCTTCTTTGCGGTTGTCTGAGGCTTTTAAGCTGGGGTGGTCAATTTGTGACGTTCCACATGTTGGCCTAAACTCCCACCCGCATGGCCTGTAGTCAGGGCTGATATCTGGATGGCCATAGGTTAGCCCACCCCAGCTTTAAGCCTTAAGTAGAGCAACTAGGGCATGAGATTTACATAGGACGGGAACTGAAAGCAGGCTACAGATTAGCAACAACCCTACAAGCTTATGGCTCACTTTCCTGTGTGTTATATTTCCTAAAGCATCCAGTTTCTAGCATTGCTGGAACATTGGTTCTGGTTGTCATGGCTCCTAGCTTGAGAAGCTTAATTCATTTTACGTAAATTGAAGGATAGAGGAAAAGATTGGATATTAAAAAAAACCAGACTGCATTTGACAAAGTTTGCTTCTGTCAAAGCACAGAACTGCATAGTAAAGCTGAAAGGTATGTCAAATATAATTTAGTCTGGTTGCTGGCAACCAATGTTTCCCATAACTAAATCATTGCAAATGGATGCTTATTGTTTCCCATATTTATTAACCAAAAATAAAAAATAAAAAGCAACTTGCTAAACAGCCTGTTCAGATCCTCTTAATTTTGAGTGGCTTCCATTGTATCTGGCTTAAGTCTGCTATGATACAGCTGAAGTGCTGCTTCCTGCCTTTCACTCGGTGATCCTGGTGAAGGGTTATTTATTAAAACAAAAAGCTGACATCCTTATTCTCAGACCTTTCTGCTAGGCCAAACATGTTAACTTCCTTTAGTTATATATGTGTATTTCAAATACATTTATTAGTTCTCTGAAACCTTTCTTTAAAAGTATGTTTGCCCTTCAAACATGATGAGACACATAATACAATTCAGGAAGTTGTAAAAATCAAGAGTTAGAATTTAACCCACATTCAGTCTTTGGCTAGAGATTTCCAGGCATCAGGTCCTGCTGCTGCTGCTAACCCTCCCCTGTACAACAAATGTGCTGGTGCCTAGTGTAAGCCATTATCCTTATCTTTCTTATTGGAGAAGTTGGGAGTTCCCTACTAGATTTTTACAGTATGCATTCCTGTCAGAAGCTGTGGAGGAGAAATAGTCATGTCAGAATTGGCTGACAAGTACAAATCTGATTAAAGGTTGGGTGTGTACATTTTACCTTCCTGAACTTAAAAAAACCTGTATATCTGCTGAAGGGGCTGTTGGCACCATTACACTTATGTGGCCATACAAGAATGCCACCAGGGCCACATGGGACCAATAGAGAATTCTACAAGGAAAAAATGAGTTCTGCTGCATCATTTGGTCCAGCAAACCTGTGTTCTGCAGTGGCAGGCAGATTCTTCTGAGAAGTCCATGAGTAGAGCGTAAAGGCAGTGATAGCCATCAGTAGACTTGTTTCTTCAGAGCTTCTCTCGGTTCCCTTTAAAAGCTATCAGTCATCATCACATATTATACAGTGAATTTATAAGCTAAGAATATGAAGTAATTTTTGGTCTAAACAGTATTGACAGCCACCCTGGATTGGTTACTTGCTGGAAAGAGAGGAAAAACTTCCCTCCATACGATCCATAATTTTATAAACATTAATCACCATCACCATTTATTACTTAAAAAGACTAAAATATAATTACTCTCACCCTGTTGAGGTAAAGTGCTGCAATCCTTGGATTTTGTAAATGTAGCTCCATTTCTGCACCTATTATTGTATGTTGGTAGATGGAGGCCTCAAGGCCACTGTTTGAATATTCAGGGGAAATGTGTTGCTTCCTTCCCCCCCCCCCAATAGAAAGCTACATGGGTTCACTGTACTGCAGACCAGTATGATGCAATCTGTCAAATCACAGTGTGTTATATGTGGTTGAGAACTGATATGTCGGCCTTGAACAAGTCGTTCTCAGGTAGTTGCTTCTGTACCCTAGAACAGTGTTCCCTGAGACGGTATATAGTAGGGTATTGTGTGTTTGTGTAGGCTTAACTGTAGGGAGGTTATGAAGCCAAAATGTCTGTCTGGAACTCCTAGGTGACAGTTGAAGGACATGACTAGAGTGAATTCTCTTAATATGTTCGTGAAATTTGGATTTGCCCTGGGCTTTTCGTTAATGGTGCTTAACAACCAGTTTGGGTTGCAGCCAACAAAGTTGTCCTGTTAGTACAAAGACTTCTTCCTGTGCAACAGGACTTCCTCTCCCTCATGCCTCCCAAATCCATTATGGGGGTTCCCTCAACCTTCTGGAGCATACCACTCATTGTTAAAACCGTGTTTATACAAGACAATCTTTCTCGCCAAAGAAGAAGAAGATGGAAAAGGAAGAACCTTTGCACAAAAATAAGACATTGCGTTGATTGGACAATTTTGTTGGATACAACCGTCTGTCTACAACATACTCTTTGACTTGTAGCATGCATGTACAAGAATCTTGTTTTTGGTCCTTGCATGACCCACTGGTGGTCCTGATCCACAGTCTCAAGATCTGTGACATAAGCCACAGATACCCAGGATATGCCTTAAGAGTAGATTTGGTACCTTCATGGTGATTTTGCAGAAGTGGCCACTTAAATAGCACACATGCCACGATTTTTAGTTTTCTTACTGAATACCATATTGGTGTACAGTGGTGCCTCGGGTTACAGACGCTTCAGGTTACAGACTCTGCTAACCCAGAAACAGTACCTTGGGTTAAGAACTTTGCTTCAGGAGAACAGAAATCACACGGCGGCAGTGGGAGGCCCCATTAGGTTAAGAACAGACCTCCAGAATGAATTAGGTTCTTAACCCGAGATACCACATTACTGTTAAATAGAAAGTAAGTAAGGTATGCCCATTTTGTGTTTAGCTTCTCTGAAACAGACCTTGGTCAGAGCTAGATCATTCCTGTTTTGACTGCAAGAGTAGGACTCCCAAGGAAATGGAGTCTATTGAAATACAGTGGTACCTCAGTTTACGAACTTCAATCTGTTCCGGAAGTCTGTTCTTAAACTGAAACTGTTCTTAAACTGAGGGGCACTCCGTTCTTAGACCGAGGTAAAGTTCTAAAACCAAGAGACTATTTCTGGTTTTGCAGAGTTTGTAAACCAAATCGTTCTTAAACTGGACTGTTCTTAAACCGAGGTACCACTGTACTATGTTTGTTGCATAATCTCTTCAGGTATATATTAAATTGTAAAGTCTGTGAAGATGTTCTAAATAAAGCACTGCTGAGGGTTCAGAGCTCAGTAAGGCACATCTAGTATATTGATTTAAGTTTTTATATATTTCTGTTGCAGGTTAAAATTTCAATGGTCTGGTTAGCATAAAATCATGTCAGAAGTGGGTGTTACACATAGGCTTCCATTTTACCTTCGTATTTTGTTTCATTTAAGATAAGAGTTGAGCTAATATTACTGCTTTCTTGCTAGTCGCATTGTGTAGGTGTGCCTCATGAATGCTCCCCGAGCTCCTCCCTAGGTTGGAAAAGGGTTAGTTTAACCCCCGGTTTGCTAGTAAAACTGATTTACCGTGTCACGAAATGATACTTATCTAAAAAGCGTGTCACCGAAATGAAAAGTTTGGAAAGCTCTGGTATAATATCTTTACTTTGTTTGGGTCATCTTTCGTGCAACACAGTGGTCCACCATTGGGAATTGTGCAGCTGTTCATAAGCTAAAACTGTCAATACTCTTGTAAATATGGTGAGATCACACTGAAGCACGTGAATGTAAGCCGGTACTTGCTTGGCGTTAAATAAGGATCAGGCACACGCACCAATGGAGAATTAGAAGGTGAAGTTTATTGCGAGGCAATAAGGACCCAGTTTGGAATCTCTTCCAAAAGGAACTGGGACCTGTTGTTCCTTTTTATGCTGTTCAGTTAAGCCCAAACCTCCCCCCAAACTCACAGTGAATTATGGCTTGAGTGCATTGCATATTTTATCTTGCCCAAACTAACATGGCAGTATTGCAAATGTAACATTGTTTTATAGAAACCACTGTAGCTAGTTCATATTTACTGGATGAGCATTGTTTATATGTGAAGTCTGAGTCAGTACTTAATTGTTGGCAAATGTGATTATAGTTCAGTCTGATTTATGAAAAACATGATTAAATTTGTAAAGTGAATTTAAGACTATTAGGGATATGGGGGATAAGTTGCTGGAATTTAAATATTAAATTGGTGGGGTATGTCATCTAGAAATCTGAATTTCTACCCTTGGAAGGCTGCTGAATTTCTGATTTTAGATGGCACAAAGCTAAGCAAAATGAAGCACTACTAAGTGGTTCACTTCAGTGGGAGTGGGAAGCACATACCCCTTTGAATCATTGGGACTTGATGTGCTGAACTTTGTCTGGATTGTTCCCAGAGTTTTTGGTGTAATTTCTAAAGATTAGTTCTGAGATACTCTCTGTCAGCAGAACAGTGTCTTATTGTTGAAGGAAGTATACTTTTTTAAAATAAAAAAGATAAAAGTTGGGCCTGGTTTATTGTGCTTTGGGCTAAGGATTTGATAGTAGGTATAAACTTTGATAGTGTTTTGGAGTTGTTAAAATCAGGAACTGGGGAGTATTGGAAGCAAGAGTCCATGAACAGTGTCAGTAGAAACATTTGCCAGAAGGCAAAGCTGTGCTAAATACTTTTAAGTAGCCATAACCAGGCTGCCTAAAATTTTGCAAAATTGCAACAAAATCCCCTACTGAATAGGGAAAGCTGTGCAAGTTGTGTGGAGCTCAGGAACTGGAAGGTGTCTTGATCTCTCATTGTCCAGTTAGAAAGCTCCAGAATCTGAAACCCCAGGACTTTATTGTCACATTTATTATTCACATTATGCATAATGAAGTTATTTGGAGGTCCGTGCAAGCTAGAATGGAACAAGCTGGCTCACTGTAGAACAATAACATGTTTCTGTAGATTCTTGGTGAAGCAAGAGGTGCTGTTAAGTGTACAGCCATCCTTTAAGTATTTCATTCATTCATGCCCACGATTGTATGCCTAAGTAGGCAGTAAATAAGCGTGCCTACTCATCCTTAATAATGTGATCCTCATCTTGGTTTAATTCTAAGGACTTGCTGTACAGATTAAGAAAAATAGATCAGCCTACGTTCATTTTATTTGCAAAACAACACCCACCCACACCCCATGTCTTATAGTTGAGGGTAGCCAGAAGAATGCGGGGGCAGGGTGGATCTGGTGGACTCTTTCCTTACCCTTACCCCCAGCAGTAGAAGCATACGGTTTACCCTGATCCATGGGCACCTTCAGGCAGAAGTTTAAAGTCTGTTTAATGAATTGGAAGGGATTGGGGAGGAGGAATGATTTGGTGTATGTTCCATTTCTTACACATACAGTGGTACCTCGGGTTAAGTACTTAATTCATTCCGGAGGTCCATTCTTAACCTGAAACTGTTTTTAACCTAAAGCACCACTTTAGCTAATGGGGCTCTGCGCCTCCAGAGCACAGTTTCTGTTCTTATCCTGAAGCAAAGTTCTTAACCCGAGGTAATATTTCTGGGTTAGCAGAGTCTGTAACCTGAAGCATATGTAACCCGAGGTACCACTGTAACTGATGTCTGTGTAGAAAAACACCTTTATATGTGGCATGAAGTTACTCTATAGGAGACAGGAGGAATGACAACAGTGTGAATCCAAGCTTTTTGAATTGAGCATCCTGGTCCCACACTTAGACTTATGTTTGTAATATATAGTGGGGTATATTTAGTGTAGAAGCAGGTAACATGCCACCCATTTGAGCCCTTGCTTTCACCTAGTTGCAGCCATGCTGAATGATGCAAGGCCTATGATTCAGGGCATCATGGGCAGTACTTACTTATGCTGAAATGCTGGCTGCTGAATGTGTACAATTTGTGTAAGATTGCCCACTCTAGGCAATAAGGCCCTCTCACTTTGAAATTGATAGGCTACCTCTTCAGACTGTTTAAATAGGAAATGCTAGCCAAAGACTGCATTGACTGTTAATCACATGTATCTTCAGCGATACAGTTAGCAGAATTGACTGTGATAAAGATGTCTGTACTCTGGACCTGAGCTAGCTAGCTGGGAGGATTTGAAAGTTCTAAAGGTGACCTGTTCATACAAGGTCTTGATTTCCCTGACTAGTTGGAGCTAGCCAATACTTAAAAGATTATAAGATTAACCCAGTCTAAAAATTATGGGGACACGCACAGATGAAGGGTGGCCTGCACAATTTGGCTGGCTGTGCACTCTTTTTGGTCACCTCGGCCATCTGGCACACCAGGAAATTTTGCAGAGGGGAAGGCAACGGGCCTTTCAATTTGCACAAAGCCTTGTTCAGATGCAGCTGAGTCTTTCTCATACCTTCTGACTTGGCCTGGGAGACTGATTCCTCCTCTGTACGTGTCAGGTGATGGGTGGGTATGCTTGGTCTCTTCTCCCCAAATGGCGAGGCCCTTCCAAGTTCTCTGTGCAGAGAGCTCCAGGAGAAGGAGGGTTAACGTGTCATGCTGGAATTAGGAAGACAGTTGCCAGGGAGAGATTCATGGTTGCAATTCACGAAACCCTGGCACCGAGCTCCCCTAAAACCAGAACAGCTAGGCGATTACAGTTCTCTACCTTCCGATAGCCAGGCATGCACTGTACCTTCTACAAGATTAGCCTCCCTAGACCATTTGTTTCTAGAACATTTCTGGAGAAACATGGGGTTCCTCAAGGGAAAGAGGGGTAATAGGAGGCACGACAGCCTGCCCATTTCCAGTGCACTCTCAGCTTACATGGCTATAATAAAGCCCAACAGGCTTATGAAGTATCCTCTGCCAACTGAGTATTTGCCTCCAGAATCTTTTAGGAATTCCATGGCAGGTGGCTCACTGTGGACAAAGTCTTGAAACCACTCCACTGCCATAGAGGAGATTCTAAATGTGAGAACAGCAATGAAAGGGAAAGAAACCATTTTGCTGCTGGCACACAATTCTTGTGACCCTTGGTAGATTGCTTTTCTAGTCAGTGCTGAAATTTTCTAATTCGCATGATTGTGTATTCTGAAATGATAAGCTTGTTTTCATGTGGTGTGAAATGCTAGCTACTTATGATACTGAGAAATGTCAATTAAGTAAAGATTTGCAGTTAACTCTGTGTTTTTCTCCCTCATGAAGGTTTGGACCGCACGGAATCCCTGTGACCATATTTCCCAAAAGGGAGTACAAGGATAATCCTGAAGCGATGGAGCTCCAAAGTAAATCATTCCAAGATGAGACCCAAGTGAAGTGTGAAGCTAATGGTGTAGTCACAGACTCTTCTCCCATCCAGCCATCAGAGCCTAGCCTGGCTAAAAGCCTATGGACTTCCAAGCCACCTCCCCTTTTTCACGAGGGAGCACCATATCCTCCTCCTTTGTTTATCAGGGACACATATAACCAGTCAATACCTCAGCCTCCGCCTCGGAAAATTAAACGGCCCAAGCGGAAAATGTACAGGGAGGAACCCACTTCTATTATGAATGCTATCAAACTACGACCCAGACAGGTCTTGTGTGACAAGTGTAAGAACAGTATTGTTGCAGAAAAGAAAGAAATTAAGAAGGGCAGCAGTACAAGTGATTCCTCAAGGTATGAGGATAATAGAAAACGACGACATGAGAGTGTAACTACTGTGAATAAAAAAATTAAAACTGATCATAAAGTTGATGGGAAAAGCCAAAATGAAAGCCAGAAAAGGAATTCCGTGGTCAAAGTTGCAAATATTGCTCATAGCAGAAGTAGAGTAGTCAAAGTTACCACTCAAGCAAATACTTCAAAAACGCAGTTAAATACTAAAAAGGTTCTCCAGAGCAAAAACATGGATCATGCAAAAGCTCGGGAAGTTTTGAAAATAGCCAAAGAGAAGGCACAAAAGAAACAGAGTGCAACCTCTACTTCCAAAAATGCACATTCAAAGGTCCACTTCACACGGCGTCTTCAAAACACCAGCTCAGGTTCCCTGCCCCCACGATTGCGTCTAAAGCCACAAAGGTACCGAAATGAAGAAAACGACTCCTCTCTCAAGACAGGGCTTGAGAAATTGCAGAGTGGCAAGATGGCAGCTAAGCCTCAGTCTCGCTGCTCCTCTACCCGCTCAGCAGGTGAGGCCCCTTCAGAAAATCAGAGCCCCTCAGAAGGCCCTGAAGAGGCCAGCAGTGAGGTTCAGGACACAAATGAAGTGCATGTACCTGTTGATCAGGATGAACAGCAGACACTGGGCAAGAGAGGCAGCAAAAGCAATATAACGGTTTACATGACCCTTAATAAAAAGAAATCTGACTCTTCCAGTGCATCAGTGTGTAGTAGTGATAGCACAGATGACTTGAAGTCCACCAACTCTGAGTGTAGCACTACTGAAAGCTTTGATTTTCCTCCAGGCAGCATGCATGCACCTTCCTCCTCCTCCTCCTCCTCGTCCTCTTCAAAGGAAGAGAAAAAGCTCAGTAATTCCTTGAAAATGAAAGTCTTTTCAAAAAATGTCACTAAATGTGTCACACCAGATGGCAGGACCATATGTGTAGGAGACATTGTTTGGGCCAAGATATATGGCTTCCCATGGTGGCCAGCCCGTATTCTTTCTATAACTGTGAGCCGAAAAGATAACGGCCTCTTAGTCCGACAGGAAGCTCGTATTTCATGGTTTGGGTCCCCAACAACATCTTTCCTTGCTCTTTCACAGCTCTCCCCTTTTTTAGAAAACTTTCAGTCGCGATTTAATAAGAAGAGAAAAGGTCTTTACCGCAAGGCCATTACAGAAGCAGCCAAGGCTGCTAAGCAGCTAACTCCTGAAGTTCGGGCCCTGCTGACACAGTTTGAAACATGAACATGAGAAGTAAGGTAGGCAAGAAATGTGGAGGCTCCTTGAAATGTCTAGCCTAGTTAAATGCTATGAAGGACTTAGCCAATTAAACACAAAAATTGCACTCAGTTGGCTGCTTTTTTATATACTGAAATTTCCATTTGTAGCAATGTCTTGACTGAAAGTTATACTTAACAAATTGTACATGCAATCAAATTAACCTAAAGCGAGATCTCAGTATTTTTCAAGAGGACTCTTACATTTTTTTGGTAAAAGTAAAAAATTCCTCTGACCACCCCATGCACAGGAGCCATAACCTCAGCTGAAGAGCAGTTTATTTGCAGGGAATTTTTACTAGTTTCTACCCACTATATATACCATTTCAGTGTCTGTGGGGGGAGGGGGGAGGGAACAAATGAAATGGAAGTTTTAAACATGACTTGTATGGTCCACCTTAAATGCAGAACCCTAGGCCCTCTCTGAGCCTCAAACTTTATTTCAGTGTTTCCCCTTCCCCGTCCCCTGCCCAGAAAACCTAATTTACAATAGTGTGATGGGCCCAAAGAGTTCAGCCTTTGCCTAAAAACCCTTTCTCACTGGCCACTTTAAATCCTTTTAGAAACCAATTTTAATCTGAATTCAGTTAGAAAGGTTTTATCATTTGTTAGATAGGTCTTGTTGGTCACCTTTTCCCAAATGCTTAGTTATGCTATGCACCCAGGGACAGCAGCATGAACGTCAGGTTTTGGCAAGTTAAGAGGAAGCCAGTTGCTCACAGGCGGGTCTGGATAGTACCCCAGCATTTGGGATCAGAGGCTGTTAATGCTACATAGGTGTGAATCATAACTTCCAAGGAGGGTGGGGTGGGATGCTCCTAGGACAATTGTCTTGAGGGTTTAGCTTGAGAGAGTTTGTGTTGTATAAATAATTGGTCAGATTTCTCCCCCCTGACTACTTGTTCTTAAATTCTTAGGCTACGTCCTAGTAAATTACACTTTGTGAACTGTCAGATGTGTAATTATTGCATTTGGATGTACTGAGCGGCATATTTTTTTTAAACTATTTCCATTTAAGGTATCTGTTTGCAGGTCAGAAAATATGGAAAATGTAATTGTGTAATGCTCTGAAATGTACAAAAAAACTGTAAATAAAATTGACTAAATCTAATTATTTGTGTGTGTTTCTCAAAAAGCTTTGAAATAAAATCAGGAAACAGGACTGTTTTCTGTTTACACAATATTTAGGGAATAATTTTCTCGCTCTTGTCACACTCTAAATTAGTATCACTAACTGCGTATCAAAATAACATTGGTGTTGAAAATATAAAAAAGGTTCTAATTTTGGTAAATTATTCAGCTATTTACTTCCCCATAGCAAATCCTTATCAGTGCTTTAAAAAAACACACGCCTTTCCAGTGTAATTATTCCCCCCCACCATTTTATGTTACTTTATCCCTGATGTCCATTTGCTCCTAGATCTTCTGCAAGTCTGATGCTCTGCATTGGACTTTTTTATGCAGTTGATTCGCTTAGACATTACACTTTCTAATGGACTCATATAATTTGTACTTGGTTTAAGTTTGCAATGTCGTAAAAGGTGCCTAATTTCATTCTCCCCCAAAACACATTACAATTTTAGGAATAGGCATTTAGGAAAAAGGGAAAAAAGCTAAATTAATTGTGTGTATCAAATCTCAAAGAATTAATGGCCAAAGGCTCTGTTGTGACAGTTTGATTCTAAGGTATGCTTTTTCATAAAACTCAAACTTCATTTTATTTCCAAACATTTTACTTTAAATCTGGTATCTCTGATGCTGTGTACATGGGCTTGAAATCGGCTCCAAATAGTTTTCATCCTTCCTTGATGTAACACTAGATAAGCATAAATTTCTAAACGTGTAGAGAAATAAACTTGCATTCAGTCTGTCAATGCTTTTTGAAATTACAAAACACACAACATTAATAGCATGCAATTCTGTTTCACTCCTGTGCTATGTACAGTATTCTCTTTCCTGCAAACAGAAACAAATGCAGTGTTGAACTATTTTGTTTTGTTTTTTTCAGGCAGGCTGTGCCTAAGGTTTTTAAAAACAAAAATTTGCAATGAAACAGACAATTTTTAGTGCTATCAGCAAAGTTAAAAATGCAGCTCAGCTTGGGGCCAGTGTACACATTATGAGATTGATAGGTATACCGGAGTGTACCTGCTGATTTCCTAATTCATGACCCTACCTTCAAGGGAGCCTGTGATGAGTGCTTGATTGGGCACGTCTTCTAGGGTTTTCCCATTTTGAATAGACAGTCTTCTACATTTGAATTCTACCAAGAGTATAATTTGATTCTGGAGCCTTTGCTCCAGTTTGAAATGAATATAATTGAGTCTTGTCTTCAAAATCATGCTTTTTACAACACCGTGGAACAGTTCTGTTCCCTACTCAGGCCATGGTTTGCAATCGGGCATGCCATACATGACATTCATAGTGTTGAGTAGAAATTACTCTCACTTTAAATTTAATTACTGCTTTTCTCTGCTTGCCTTGATAAGAAATTTCTTTGCTTCCCTTTTGAAAATACTTGTTTGATTTTTTTTAAATCTCTTTTAATTTTGGAGTTCCTTAGTGACATTTTGATGTCACAGGCAATGACTTAATGTCGTTCATTTCTGTGTAGAGCCTTGCTGCAGTTTGATTTTTCAGTTCAAAGCATGGAGATGTCATGATATAATCCATTTGCTGCAAGGCATTCAAGAGACTTTGGTTGTTGTATCCAGGCCTGTAGGCAAAAGCGGCTGTTCAAGAGGCACTAAACTACAAAGCAAATATTGGCTTAGATTCCAGGCTCCTGCTGCCTGAGCAGGAAGCACGTCTAGTGCTGTGGGAGTGCATTTGCTGACTCATCCATCTGCACTTTCCTGTGTCCTTCTCCAAAATAAATGACTTGGGATTACCGAACCCACCGGTATAGGTTTTTTGGGGGAAGGTGAGGGGTGGATGATGAGGGTTTGATGGAAATTGGTGACACACCCAGCCTATGTGAGCAGGATGTTTGTATCCAAGCTGTTGAATTTTGGACAGGATACACAAATTGTTTGTCAAACTTTAGGCAAAGGTTTTCACCAAACACCTAGGTTTCGTATATTTTCTTTCAAGTAGTTTATTATTCCACTTCAACCAGCTGTTTCTTCAGTGAAAGACACTGAGAATGCCCTGGTGCATGTAGCTAACCCTGAGTTACCTTAAAACTAAACAGAATACTTCATTTAAAATCATCATGAATTGCATCCAATTAAACAATTGCATGCACAGAACTTCTGCAAGCATAACAAAACTCTCCCCTCCAGGTGGTCTCTGAAGGGTTGAGTGGAACTCCAGAGCAAATTTGGTAGATGCACAGGAGTAGTCCTAGGGAGGTAAGGGAAATTAGGTAAGCACAATAATTTAGTTGAATACATCCCTGTTAGTTAACAATAATATACCCCCCTATATCCAGGGGTCTCAGGGTGTTACTTTCAATGCTTCATACCTCAAAGCAAAACGATGGTATAAATTTTATCCTGCCATGGAATGAAATTGGTGAAAGAACAGATGACTTCTTTCCACAAGCAAAACAATTGCAAATAATAAGCTAGTAAACCATCATGCCTTACTAACATGTTCTACCTAATCTGTTTCCATTGTTAATAGCCCTGCACATGTTGTGTGCTCTCATTTCCATGGTAATCAAATACACCGACCTGTGTTGAACTGCAGTTAGGATTTCAGAATGGCTGTCGTGATAATTTTGCTTTAGAAAATGCATTCTTTGTAGCAAGAGTAGTCTTAGAAAAGCCACGACCCTCTTTCTTGCATAAAAGGAAATGCCTCTTTAAGATAGGACTTGCCACTTGTAATTTTTAATAAGTGCAGTGTTAGTCTGTCATTGCAAAAACAGCAGTCTTGAAGGTGCAACAAATGCATTATGACAAAAGCTTTCGTGGGCAAAAGTTCCAAGTTCACAAAGGCTTTTGCTATAATGAAATTTTAGTCTTAATTGCTGGCACCTTTTTCAGTCTTATCTATGTTGTGTTGTTGCAGCACATCTTAGCTCTATTCAGATCTAGCACTATTAGTAGCATGTGCTAAGGTCTAAGTAAAAGATTCTTGCTGCATGACCAGCACAGGAAATTCAGAATGAACAGTTAAAATGAGAGACATACATGGAGCATAGGTACATGCCCCAATGGATTGCAGCCAGTGAATCTGCCCACAGAAACATTTTAACAAGGACCGAGTAGCATGTTATTTTATCATGCTTCTAGTATGCGTTAATCTGTTCTGAGACAAGTCCCCCTACAGTCTGGTAATGAGCCAAGTGCATGTGTTTGAGAGAGATGGGCAGTACTTTAAATGATATACCATAGTTTCAAGGAAGTGAGAAATCTCTGCTACTTCCAAGCTCAAGGCAGTGAAAAGAACGTTATGTATTGCAAAATAATCTACATAAGCCTTGGCTGTGTTGTCTGGGGCTAATGGGAGTTGTAGTCCAAAACATCTTGTGGGGGGAGGTAGCAGGTTGGGGAAGGCTAGGCTAGGCTACAGGCAGGTGGGCAAGAAGCCACTAGGCAGAAAATATTTATGTAGCACAGGAAGGGTTGCTGCAGCTGTTTGAGCTGAATTCACACATGCTCCTCCACTGGTGACTTAGGGCAGAATCTAACCTCACAACAGGACTCTTCCTCTCTTGTACTGGAAGGGTCCTTGGCCCTCCTGCACACATTTCAGCTTGTCAATATCCTTAAATTGTGGTGCCCAGAACTGGACACAGTACTCCAGGTATGGGATGATCTAGCCAAGGCAGAATAGGGTGGCACTATAACTTCCCTGATTGGGACACTTCACTCCTGTTGACAGCCTACAATGGCATAAACTTCTTTCTTTCTTTCTTTCTTTCTTTCTTTCTTTCTTTCTTTCTTTCTTTCTTTCGCATCTTGTGCACTACTAAGATCCCTAGATCCTTTTCTACATGTACTACTGGCAATCCAGGTATTCCCCATCTTCTATTTGTTCAGGTGGTTCTTCTAGCCTAAGTGTAGAACCTTACATTTGTCCCTATTGAAATTCATTTTATTAGCTTTGGCTCAGCTCTGCAATCTGTTTAGGTCATCTTGAATCCCAATTCTGTCATCAGTGGCACTGGCTACTTCTGCCAGTTTGCTGTCACCTACAAACTTCTCCCTAATCTCCATCCTTGAGACTGGGTGCTCTGTCCATCACATAGAGGGATCCTGCAGGAGGGTGTGTTTGTTGCACAGGGCACTGCATCCCTCAGGGGTCTTGAAGAATACATCATTCCCTCTGCCCATACATCACATACATCACTAGTCCATGGTAAGCAAATTCCAAAGATAGATGCTGATAGTATATTTTGCTAGTGTTCACGTCTTGCATATTGATTTCATGGGCTGGTTCATACCTCAGCTTTTATTCAGTGTAGTTAAATATTACCGTATCAGAATTGATATGGCTTATTTGCTCACAAAGACTCTTCAGGTGATACATTTACTGAATTGCAAAGCAGGCGCTGCATAATATGAAAACATCCATTTTGCTTGGTTTCAGTTTATAACTTTATATGTAGAGATTACAGAGATGATGAAAAAAACAATGTCCTTCAAATCCAACAATAATAAGGAGGACTAGACTTGCAACACTAGTTAGAAAAATTAAAATCAAATATCTTTTCCCTATGTGGTTTTTGGTTTTCAAGTTTCATGGTGCTTTGACATCAGACTTGAAAAACGTTTCCTTTTATATTCAAGGGTATTGTGTACAGCAGTGATAAGAGTAACATGGAAAGCAATTGTAATAAATATATTTTAATATTTAAATTTGTAGCTTTAAAAGAAATTAATAAACGTATTAAAAATACATTAAAATGTATTTTCAAAAAATAGATAAAAACCACTGTTCAAAAGAAGAAAGCACCAGAGATTTACATACATTTTCATAGCTGCTTTCAATGCAAACGTTTATAAGAAAGTAGTTATAAGTGTCTTGCCTGTGTGTCCTTCTAGGCATCCTCAATGTATAGCTAGCTATGCAGGGTGAAAGCTAACCTCCCTTTGCAGCAGGGATGGGAAACATAGCCTTCCCAGTGCTGTAGCACTCCCATTGACCATTGGCTATGCTGACCAGAGCTGATGGGAGTTGAGAGGACCACAACCGTTGGAGGGCCACAGGTTCCCCATCTCTGTTCTGCAGCTTATTTTCTCAAACCCATCAACTTTGTATTATCAGAGAATTACAAACCTAATGGATTCCGTTTGGTTCATCCTTCCCTTTTTGTTCTGGAACTCAAGTTCTGGTGACTTTGATATGCTTTTGGCCTGTGGATTCTTTTATTAATTCCCACTAATCACATGTCCACACCCATCCTCTAGTTTTCCATTTTTCTTTTCCACCTGACACTTAACATTCCTTGGCTACTGAGCATGCTCAAACCTCATTAGGTTGTTTGTTTTTACACCGTGTGTGCATTTAAAAGATTTTCTGTACTTTTGGAAACCTCTGCATTTCCCCCAAGCACGTCAATCAATACCTCCTCATTTGTCAGTGGTCCTGTTTTGGCTGCAGCTCTGTCAGCACTCATCACATGAGTTGGCTGTTAGAGGGAGTGATAAACAAATGGAGAAATAAGTGGTCATTAAATTGCTAGGATTCAAAGAGCTACCTGGTAGGATTTTGAAAGAGCACATGCCCAGTGGGATTTTCAGCTTTCATTGTTTCAACAGTAGCTTCCCATGCCATATTAAACTGCTCTGCAAGGTAAGTTGAAATGCTGTTTGGCCATGCGACATGGGATGACAGGGAGCTGCTTTTCAAGAGAAACCATTCTCACCTGCCCTTGATCTGCTGAAACAGCAGAAATATGTTGCACGGCCAAGTCCTATTGAAAACAATTAATTACAGTTAATGCCACATAGATTTCAATAAGATTAAGTTGTGACTAACATTTGCTGGGTTGTGCCAGGCATTACAATTAAGCTATGTTTTTTCTGTCTTCACGAACTGGATCTTCTGACATCTTTCTTCTTACTTTTCACCAAATAAAAATGTCTAAAGATCCAGTCACTGAGCTGGATCTTGTTAGCTCTGTTTCTTACCAAAGGACTGTTAGCTGATATTCTTGATGTTTTCCTGTTGCTTTTTGGATATTTGTGGGTCTGTTTTGTATCGTGAACAAGAAAATCCCAAGTAGGGGAAGTGAGTAATTGGTTGTACATTTGTTTCTTGTAAGGGAAGTTTGCTGCCAGGATTATAAATACGTTCCGTGTGACTTCTTAAACTAAGGCAGCAGTCCTGTACCCACTTTCTTCGGAACAAGCCCCAATTGAATTCAATGGAATATACTTATGAATAGACCTGCATGCTGTTAAACATACACAAGAACAAGAAAGTTTTAGCTCCTGCTGTCTTTTGAAAATATTCCCAGTTTGGGAGCTTCGTGGGTGAACTATAGTTTGAGGCTGGGAAATTTAAACTGTCAAATGGGATTCCTTTCAGTCAGTCAAAACTGAGCTCCCCAGAAAGTTCCTTAAAAAGATAGCGCTAGTATCCATGAATAGAATGGTAGATAGATAGTATCAGTACAAGAAACCCCAAAGGTGGGTACTAAAAATTGTGATTGGATGCCCCAAACTGAATACTCATTGCTCATCAGCATCCTGTCATTTCACCACTATTTGCTGTGGATTCTTAGGTATATTGTCTTATGGGCTGGTCTTCTAACACCCTCTGTGTTTGCAGCCTAGGTTTTCCTCATTTTCATGGCTTCAGTCCCTTGGAGCTGTGGTGCTTCCAGAAGGTACGAAGAACCTCTGCCTGAATTTGTGATACTTCATGTCATTCGGAGCTCTCCTCTTGGTTCCACACCTGATCCCTGAGCCTGGCCTCCTTCTGCAGGGGGCAATACAGGGTGTATTCAAAGTGTAGGAGTCCTTGAGTCTGTGGCTAATGGGGAGCAAAGTAAACATAGCTCTTCTTCCCACATTGAGCAGCATGGTGGTGGCATGCATGCATTGATAACAGCTGCTGAAAGATCCCTAGAATATACTGTCTTTGCTCTTGACAGTTCCCTGCATGGAGTGCTCATGCCCATCCCCCCCCCCAGATAAGATTCTCAGGAACCAGCCTTACAGTTGTTTGTTTCCAGTCCACCCTTCCTTGGCTGCTAGTGGTGTAGCTTGGTAGCTCATTAGTTGTGGCTCACTGAATGCAGCGTGTTACGGGAATCTTCTCTTTATGTTGCACAAGTCCAAGGCACAGGTCTCCGTGGTTGTTCTAGAATTATTATTATTATTATTATTATTATTATTATTATTATTATTATACTGTCATATACTTGCAGATGTAAGGGTGGTTCACAGAATAAAATCAGAATATAAAACCACAAAATACATAATCAAAATGAAAACAACAACCCAATAACCCGCCCCAACACATTTTAAAAGAGCAAAGGGCTACTAATAGCCCTGTTCCAAGACTTAGGATGCGACACATCAGGAGTGATAGTGTTATAGGGACAACATGGAAACATTCCAAGCAGTTTCTGGCGCAAGTAATTAAAAAGATAAGTCTGTTAGAGATGGTGTTTTCCTAGCACGTTTGTGGTCTGCAGTAGCTTTCCTCTTTTCTGAGCTCTTCATTTGAGCAGTTTGATACTGGGAATACTGGATTTGGTCCCAAGACTCACAAATGGGAGTTCTGCTCAAGCAGCAGAGCTTCCCAGCTCCATTCTCCACAAATCCTCCTCAAAAATCTGTTCCTGAGTGGTAGAAGGATGGTAGATGGAGAGCATGTGCATGTAACAGAAAGTGCAAGTCTCAAATACAGGGGAAATGGAAATGCCTTTCCATCACACAAGCCTCCTGTGGGACCCAACCCAGTTTGGCTCATGGGCAGTGGCTAACACTTTCTCCCATCCATGTTGCCCTTGCCCTGCTTTCTCTGCCGTTAGAAATGATTGGATGGGGGTGTCTCTATGATTGTGCTTACCTGTCTTGTGCTGAAGTCTGATCCTTCCCATAGAGATGGGTTAGTGGAAGAGGCCTCTGCTGAGTAAGAAAATGCTGCTGTGCATTTAATCTTAGCTTCTATCTTTGTCCACCCCACCAGCATTTTGTCCTCTATCCTGCCTGGAGCAATATTCTCCAAAAGCACTGTATTTTCAAGTCATTGAGTTGTATCCAGCTAAGGCTAAGCTATATGCACAGTAGACCCACTGAACTCAATAGACATGAGTCCTATGTAGAGAACACCCACTGAGATGAATGAATGCAACCCTTTGTCTTCCTTTCCCCTACCTCCTGCTTGTGTCATTTGAAGATATTAGCTCTACTCACTACTTGTGGCCTTTAGGTAGAGAGAGTTGGAGCAGTTGGCATTTGGGTATACTTTTAAACTGTGGCAGTAATAAACCTGAGAGACATCAGCTGGTGTAGCATATGATTAAGAGACTGTTGTGTATGCATGAGGAAGTCAGGGGTGCCATGAATTCACAAGGTGGTCTTGGATAAGGCAGACCCTAGTATGCATTATGGGGATAATAGTAACCAACATTGCAAGGTTCTTGGAAGGATGATGTTGAAAATAATTGATATACTGTTTAGGGCTTGCTGCGTGTTAACCATAACATTTATCTGTATGGGCTTGCTAAGACTTCCTCCTCAACTACTTATTTTCCCCATTAAAGATTATGTCTGATTAAAAAAAACCCCACATATTAACTGTTCTTAAGTCTTTTAAGGGCAATTATGCATTCACTGCTAACTCAGAATTTTTCCCCTCTCCTTTTCAGCACAGAGACATTAATCGCCTGCTGTATTTATGGAACCTCCCTACACTGCCATGAAGAAGGTCAGCTGGCCAGGCATGATATACAACTGAAATCTAGATTGCAGTGTATACTGGGAGAGAACTTTTTACAAAAAACACCACACCCCTTTTCCAGGGCATCTGTACTTACTGTAAATTTACTTTGGAATTTGAAGTGTTAGAAATATTTTATAAACTTTTTTTGCAATAAATAAGGCATGAGCCAAGGAGCCTGTTCAAGATGAACTTGCAAGGAACCACTTGAATTACTAGTATGAAGAATCACAAAGTGTACTCTTACTCTTCAAATGTGATAGTCTGAATAGGCCCTAGCAGTGGAGTCAAGACCTCTGGAAAGTTGGCTGTAAACTTCTGAACATTTACTTTTGTTCTTACTGTGTGTTATTTCACATCTTAACAAACTTTAGTATTTGGTGCAGGTGTTAGCAGAGCTGTAACCTATTTCTGGAAGCACGTCCACATTCAGCTGTGGTGTTAAGTACTGACAGTCCTGTTTGGAGGCAAAGGTTTCCCCTAGAGATGGTGGTAAGGGCAGCGACAGTGAACTCCATGTAATTCTTGAATAATTATGGCAAATCTTTGCTGTTGTGGGAAATGTTTCTTTGATAACCACGAAGATCATTCTGTAAAATGCAGGAATCACTGACAATACACAAATGTCTGTGTGTTTGTGATTCTCTAGCAGTAGTCACCCTAAAGGACAGCTACAGCTAAGATAGGGTAGTAACTGGTATCCAAAGTCATGTTTCCTTTCAAGTGAAGGAACATATTGCACATTAAATTAGTCCTGACTTGGTTGTGACTAACTTATTCATAATAGCCCGCTGTTAGATTGGGGTTTTAGCATTTCTAAAGTTAGTTGGTTTACAAGCCGTCTCCAATAAAACAAGTCTTAACTCTTATCTGCAGGACTTGAGTATTTAACTGCCAGATGGTTCCACATTTCAATGGAATTCAACCTAGTTTTCCACAGGATTGCACTCACTATTAAAATCTGCTTTTCATATTACCCAGGTATAAAACCTTAACTTGCATTTAGTTTATTAACAGCAGATCAGGATTCCCAGGAAGCTTGATGGGTTGATAAACACAAGTCAAAATGAATGCACAATCTGATGAAGTACATATAAACTATGACAATGCCATCTACACAAGAGTTAAGTCTTGTATGGCATTAAGGTAACCATCTACAAATTAACAAAATATCTCTCTTTTCCAAAGTTACCCACCAGCAAATACAAGCTGAAGTCTTGGCTTCATAATTTCCATGCATGTTGTAATTATACAAGATTTTCCCTTGGCTTTGTCAGATTTATATTTTTAAATAGCATTCTAAACATGGGAAAGATGTATGAGTTAGTATATTACAATGCAATTCTATATTAAATATTTACTAAAAATGTCTGTGAAAACATTTAAAATTTTATTTATAAAAACAGTTCATAGCACCTTTTTAAGAGGTTCAACTGTACCAGTTTTCTAAAGAAATTAGAGAGGATGTTTAAAGGACAACAAGCAATTGCTTTGCAGTAGTCTTTCTACAATAGTCAAAGCAAAAGAGAAATAAAGTATACTCTACAATTTTCCAGCAAGATTAGAAGCTTATTTGGGCAAGGTAAAAAGGTACTGCAGCGAGTCAGTGCAGTGTAGTTAGACAAAAATAAGCATCCTTTTTATTTAAAAGCAGGGTTGGGTGACTTCACTGGAGAAGGTGCACATACCTTGGGAGGTAACCATGGCACAAAATGATAGTTTTGACTCAGGAAAATGGTGTTGGCTGTACAAATAAGGGTACATATCTGGATTGATAATGGGTGGAGCCAGTAGTGCCTGCATAGACATCTTACTTTTAGCCTGTGCTCCTATTCCTTCTCCTTCAAGAGCACAACCGCTGCCCATTTACATCCATAACACTGTACGAAGTGGTAGAACTACAGGTTTATGGGCAAAATGAAGACAGCAAGGTTGGAAAATGGACAAAATGGCTAGTTGGTACTTACTCATGAAGAATTGAGAAGCTACAGCCACCTTGTTTTTCACTTTGAAATGATTGTCAGGGAAAAATTGTAGTGGTAGAAGTAATGTATTGCTTTTCACCCTTTTGCTTTAGTTGCTTAATATTTAAGCTTTGCTCCATGTTACCTTTTTTGTCTGTTTGCTATGTCACTATGCCTCCTTCATTTGGTAGACTTGAATGAGGAAAAATGATTCAACTTTTAAGGGTCACTTGAAATTGATTGTTCAAGAATGTTGTGTACCATCTATTCAATAAAGCCTTGATTTTTTTCCTGCACTTTTAAAAAAGATAAAAAAGCAGTCAGTTTCTGCCTCTTCATCTGGTTGCTTATTTGACAGTAAAAGGCTAATTGATATACTCAAGCTGCAATCCTAGACATACTCACCTGGACATAACTATGCCTTCTGTGTAATCCCACATAGGATTGCAGGTTGATAAACAGCTAACACTGCAATCCTATGTGTGATTACAATGTTTCTGTTGCTAGCACAAAGGATTGGGCCTTCATTTTGGTATCCCCTGCTTCTGGAATGTTCCTCTATAGCCAGCACTAAACGAAGAATTTATAAGTGTTTTTAAAATTGTCATCTTCGCCCCCCCCCCCCGTTTTTTAGTATCATGGTGTTTATATCTGCTTTATTTCAAATATAGATTTTTAATATGTTTAGTTAACTGCCTTGAAAGCTCTTGTGAAAGGTAGGTGGAACATTCTGAAATAAAAACAGAACACACACTTGTGCTGCAGGATATTACCAACCAAATAGGCAACGAGGTTTCTTGCTCCCCCTTGCAAGCAGGCTCATTCTGTACCAGGTTTGCAAATCTGCTACTTCATTAGCAGCTGTAATACTGC
This sequence comes from Podarcis vaucheri, assembly GCF_965113315.1. Taxonomy (NCBI): domain Eukaryota; kingdom Metazoa; phylum Chordata; class Lepidosauria; order Squamata; family Lacertidae; genus Podarcis; species Podarcis vaucheri. Next base: position 48,905,637 of record NC_138760.1, on the reverse strand, counting down.
CAACAGCTGAACTGTTGTTTATGTTATGGAGAATTAAGTATAGAGCTTCTTTGCCTGCCTTAGGAGCTCGGACATGATTATCTCAAAGTGGTGCTGGGATACGAACAAGCTGTAGAAAATGGTATTGCAAGTACAGCAGATGCACAGTCAAGAACTTGTACCAGCTTTTTTTGTATTGATATGCCACAGGTTGTTGTAGTTTGCCAACTGCCTCTGTCACTGCCCCCTCAACCCCCCCCCAAAAAAAACAACCCCAAGCACTAAATGGATAGAATTATCAAGTCCTTGATTCATTTACAGAGATAAACACCAACACAATTGCAGCTTTTGATAGCTGCAATTACACCCAGGCTATTTTATACAGTATACTACATTTATAGGGAAAGCATTCATATGTTCCTTTGAATAAGGCAACAAAATGCAGACCACAATACCATCAATGCTTTATTACACTTAGCAAAAGTGTCCTCTCTGAATAGAAAGGGGTCAGCCCTCTCATTCACGCACATAGGCTGCAAACTCCATGAACACACAAAATGGTTGTACTTTAGTTACAGGTATGGGAACACTGGATTCTTCTATTTAGCAAAGCCAAACACTCCTCCCCCTTCATCACAAGGGAGGATAAAGAGTGCCCAAATAAAGTGCATCTAAGATGGCAGCGGAAGTCAGACCACTTCATTCTATTCACCCACACCTGTAAAAAGTACCTCATAGAAGAGAAATGCATAAGACTATGTTCAAATCTTCATATTTAGATAAAGATGTTAGGCCTTAAAAGTTTTAATTCACCCTCTTTTTGCATTCACTGAAACGCCACAATTCCAATGCCACACTTTTTACCAGGAGTGGGTTGGGCTTATGTTATCGGTTGTTGTTATTTGGATTTTGAACAAAGTTGATAGAGTACGAGCCAGTTGAGGAATCCTGTTTCACCTGGAAGTTCTCTGTTGATAGGCCAAAAGGGCGCAGAACCAAGTTGCCAAGATCTTTCAGTTTGCCTGCAATACACACACAAAAAGAAATGTACTTCCCAACATGTACAAGAAACTACACAAGGTCAGTAATGAAGCCATGTTCCTTGTTGCTTGAACACTGTCCACAAGGAGGAGTTCCAAATGAATTGGCTGCAAGCATTCCATTGTTCAAGAGTGCTAACACAGGAATGATTATGTTCTGTACAGCACCTGCCTCATGACACTTAAGCAACAGTAGATGATTTGGAAAGATGGGCTCCACATGCTTGAAACCTTGTTTAGTCCTCTGTCACAAGTTACCTACATTAGTGTTAAGCACTGTGCCTATTCAAATCTTATCTAGTTTGCATGTATGATCATTTTGTCTCCAAAAGTAATTAATCTTTGAGAGCAGTGTTTTACTTATAGCTAATAAAGTAACTTTCAAACTTGCTAAGAAGTTGTAGTAACCCTAAAAAAAGTGCTGAAACCAAATGGTTCTTAGGCAGAAGTTACAGAGCAAGTAAAAAAAACCCCAAAACCTAAATAAAGCCTGCCTGAAGACCATGAACTATCAACATGAAACAAAACACATGGGTAAGAGATAAGAAGGCACATAAAAATTTGTATAAACTGAACACACTGGCCCAGGACCAGAGGCTTAAGAATTGGTTCGAATGAACAGCTCTTGTAGATGCAACTTTTGAAGAAGCAGCATAAAACATTTTCCTTCTGTCATATTCAAATGCCTAAAACTGCTAAAACTGAAAGAGTAAATGTATGGCATTTTGGGGTTCAATATTATGTTCAGAAACTTGCTGCCTTTCAACTGCTGTGCTACAGATAGTGAAGCAAACGTTAGCCTCGGCAGTTGAAATGTAGGACAGACTAATTCATATTTCTGTTTGCTTTGCCTTTCATTCTAATAAGCATTATCATCTACACCCTACTGCCTCTGATCAGAATTTTAGATTATAAATCCACATAATTTCAAACTGAGCATGCAGCATAGTGTGTAAACATTGGTGTTGAGGCACAGCATCTTACTAAAAAGGAGATTGTGACCAGAACCACATGACCAAACAGGTCAGACTCCTGGGGGCAGGTATGCTTCACTGACTGCCCTTTCTTCTCACCAGCACAAGAGGGAGGAGAGATTCTGCACTCAGTATCCTGCTCAGCTACGAGTGTCTGGCAGAAATGAACCTGTCAACTGTTTCTCTGATTCTGGATGGTGGTCACTGTGCAATCCAGAGGGGTACTCTCTAATATGAATCTATTGGGAGTTTGCCTCTCAGAATGTGTCTCCCCCACACACCCATTACTCACAACCTGCATACCTACTGCGACATTCATGAGCAGCTGCCACTGCTTCCCCTGTTGGGCTCAAGAAGGCCCGGTGCAAACACTCCCATCCCAAAAATCGGGGGTGGGGGTGGTAAAAAGATGATCCACACATACTACAACACCCGTAGTCTAGATCAGAACAAATATATCTGATTGTCCATTTTCAACAACAGTTTCAAATCAGCAGCTTAAACGTAACATTCAATAAGCTTTGATGTTTGTGGAGTTGGGCTGGTCTGAGATGGGGCATCAGTGTTGTGAAAAATGAGGATCTCTGAAACCCAGAGATTTCAGGGGTAAGTCTGTCGTAGAGTAGTAAGAGAAGTCATTAATTTGTCTGCAGGGATGGTTGTGTAAGAAATTCATGTTTTATACCAATGCATGGAAGCTACCACACAAGCAAGGTGGATACCAGTGCCACTTACCCAACATCTCTTCCTTAAGTTTCTCATTGCGTTCTTCTATTTGTCTTGGCAATCGCTAAGAAAAACAAACAAGAGAATCAATTCTTCAAAGCTGGCTTTGACAACCTGTTTATTTACCCATGACACATACTATGCATGGTTTGATGCATGACTTAGCACAAAAAAACACAGGGGCACACTCATGGCCAGAACTCACTGGAGCACTGCAATGCTACTGCAATACTACTTTATAAGTGCAGAACTACTTTGTAAGTCATTTTATGGTATGGAAGTGTTTGGCTGAGTAAATGCTGCCAAACTGGAAACCATCCAAAATTTATTTTTGAGATCACTCTTGAACTTGGCACTCCCATTGTCATTGTGACATTTGTATACTGGCCACAGTTCACCATGCCTTGCTTCTGTACTGGCTGAAATTACACCACATGCCAGACAAAAGGTTGCCCCTAAAAACATTGCTTTGGAGCAAATTTCTGATAGATCAACGTTGGGTCAATACATGTGAAACCCTTATTACTGCATGGTCTGATTGTTGATGTCTTCAGGGTTACAAAGTAGTGTACTGAAAGTTGCAAAGTAGTGTACTAAAAATAAAGTCAAAGAGCAGTACCTTCTGTTAGAAGGTGTCACCTCTGAACTAGACAATTTTCATTGTTTTATTACTCCCTGAAATGTTATTATGGTCTTCTAGATTACTCTCCTGAATAATCTGTTGAAGCAATGAGGAAGGGGTTTACAGCTTTGAGATTTTAAACTATGATCATACTATGGTTCCAACTCAAAAAGCTTACTGTAGGTCAGTTCTTCCTTATTAGAAATGAAGCTTCATTTTGGACTTAAATACGGGAATAAAGTAATCTGATCACACTTTTTCCAAGTTTAAAAGTATGGTAGGCTGTTGTCCTGGTAATGCATGCCTTTACCTTTAAGATTTAATACTTATGTCCAACAGTCACCAGGAGCCATCCACTCCATTACAGTATTTGGGGAGGGAAAGAAACTTACCATACAAGCTTCTCTTGCTTGATAGATTGATGGGTCTTTTTCCAACAAGTTTTTGTAGTCTTCTAAAGCTTCATCCAGCTTTTCTGTTTTTTCATACAGTTCTGCTCTCCTGAGCAGTGCCTTGATATAGTTTGGATTTAACTCCAGGGCTATAAAACAGAATTAAATAGCGGAAAAAATGAGGTAGGAAACTTTTTACTTCAAAGCCTAGGGCATCTGCAGCATGTTCTAGATGAGCTAGCCTCAGGCTATAGGATAGTGCTGGGAGTAGAAGCTATGATCTAGTGTGAACCATACGCAAATGGATTAATAATTAGTCATTTTATTGTTTGCTTTAATGTACAGTTATAGCAAATATAAGTGATCAAAACCCTTTGTGGACCATCTTGAACTTGATTTAGTTTCTAAGTGCAAGATCAAGCCATATACACAGCATGTTTTCATGCTACACATGCATGTCCATGTGGATCTTAAAGGAAAACAAGCAGCTCTGCTCTAGCAGGAGTGAGGCTAGCTGGATACTCCATCACTCAGGACAGTACCTGATGACCGGCTAATCGTTGGCACTTTGCAGGCTGTGCCTTTGCCTGTATGGTCTGATTTCAAACCATGCTGGCAAAAATGGGTCACCTGCCATCTTAAGACACCAGTTAATTAACAGGTGGGCAGCACCCACCCACCTATCAAATTTGGCCTGCAGGGGTCAGCCAAATGCTGCTCCCCAACCCCACTTTAAATAAATGTTTCTCATTCCATGGGCCAGGAACCACCTGTGGGTCTCAATCTGCTTTCAACTGCATGAAGCCGCTGGGAGAGATCATCAGGGGATTTGGGCTGGGTGTTCATCAGTATGCGGATGATACCCAGCTCTACCTCTCTTTCAAATCAGAACCAGTGAAGGCAGTGAAGGTCCTGTGTGAGTGCCTGGAGGCGGTTGGAGGTTGGATGGCGGCTAACAGATTGAGGTTGAATCCTGACAAGACAGAAGTACTGTTTTTGGGGGACAGGAGGCGGGCAGGTGTGGAGGATTCCCTGGTCCTGAATGGGGTAACTGTGCCCCTGAAGGACCAGGTGTGCAGCCTGGGAGTCATTTTGGACTCACAGCTGTCCATGGAGGCACAGGTCAAATCTGTATCCAGGGCAGCTGTTTACCAGCTCCATCTGGTACGCAGGCTGAGACCCTATCTGCCTGCGGACTGCCTCGCCAGAGTGGTGCATGCTCTGGTTATCTCCCGCTTGGATTACTGCAATGCGCTCTACGTGGGGCTACCTTTGAAGGTGACCCGGAAACTACAACTAATCCAGAACGCGGCAGCTAGACTGGTGACTGGGAGCGGCCGCAGAGACCACATAACACCGGTCTTGAAAGACCTACATTGGCTCCCAGTACGTTTCTGAGCACAATTCAAAGTGTTGGTGCTGACCTTTAAAGCCCTAAACGGCCTTGGTCCAGTATATCTGAAGGAGCGTCTCCACCCCCATCGTTCTACCCGGACACTGAGGTCCAGCACCGAGGGCCTTCTGGCGGTTCCCTCACTGCGAGAAGCCAAGTTACAGGGAACCAGGCAGAGGGCCTTCTCGGTAGTGGCGCCCGCCCTGTGGAACACCCTCCCACCAGATGTCAAAGAGAACAACAACTACCAGGCTTTTAGAAGACATCTGAAGGCAGCCCTGTTTCGGGAAGCTTTTAATGTTTGATGTATTATAGTATTTTAATATTCTTTTGGAAGCCGCCCAGAGTGGCTGGGGAAGCCCAGCCAGATGGGCGGGGTATAAATAATAAATTATTATTATTATTATTATTATTATTATAAGTGGGTCTCAGTTCCACAAGCTACCCAGTCTCTCTGCCTCACATCTCTGTCCATGTGATAGCTCTTTGGCTAGACCAGTGTTTCCCAAACGTTTTTGGGCAACGGCACACCTGTTTACCGGAAAAAAATCTCGCGGCACACCACCATTAAAGCCCCGCCCCGTGACGTCAGCGCGCAGCGTCACGCCGGGAGGGACGCACAAAAGTGAACGTTTTTTCCCTTCCCCTTGCCGGGGTGGGAGGAGGCAGCAGAGCGAGGGACTGAGGGACGGCGGCAGCTGAGGCGGCGGCGGCTGTTGTGGTGGTGGCGGCGATAGCGGGCGGAGGAGGAGCCGTCGCCGGGAGTTGCTGCTGCTGTTGCTGCCCGGACATGCCGGCCTCCTCCTCCTCCGCTGTCTCACGCTCCTCCCTTTTGCGCGCGCTGCCCCGCCGCTCGGTACCACCACCGCGGAGCCGCCCCCGGCTCGACGCGGATCCTCGCCGCCGCCGCCTCTCGCCGCCCGACTCGCCCGCCTCCCTCCCACGGCACACCAGCCGGTGTCTCACGGCACACTAGTGTGCCGCGGAACACCGGTTGGGAAACACTGGGCTAGACTAATGCTAGCGCCAGCTGAATAAAGGTGGTTGGAAGACCACTGGAGACCCCTCCAGTGGCGGGAGGGGGGGGTCTCCTTCCAAGAGGAAAGGGCTAGAGGAGATGTTGAAGAAAACTAGAAAGACATAAAAGGTGAATAATTTAAGAGAGAGAAAAATTTGGAATGAGAAGACAGAGGGTAAGAGAGGAATGTTGTTCTAGGAGGGAGAAGGACACGTAAAAGTAGCAGGGAGGAGGAATGAAAGAAACCAACCATTTTAGGGGTGATAAAGTACAAGTGTGAAAGGAGGACAGAAGAAATCACACGACATGAATAAAAACATTCTGAGAGACATGTGGGCAGGGAGGCTGGGTATAATATACAGTAAAAGCTTCACATAAAAAGCCTCCAGATAATAAAATTTTACCTAAAATAAAAGTGGGAATGCTGAATCACAATAGTTCCAGAAGCAAAAATATGTATTTAGCTAATGGAAAACTGAATTATGGAACCCCACAGAAAATTGCTATGACAAAGAACACAGCAACTTCCAAAGAGATATTAGATGTCAATAAAAGAATGCCAGTAACTGCCAGCTGGTTAAAGCAAATTCCACCTCCATCACCATTTTTAACTGGATTCATCTCTATACCTCCGCTGGTGGGGTGCCTCTCAAGTAGATAACAGTTTAGATAACAGTCTTACCAAGGCAACATGCTTTTGACAGAGCACAAGAACAGGAAAACAGTACCTTTGCTGCAGTCACTTATGGCAATTTCCCTCTTGTCCTGTAAAAGAAGAGGTGGCATTAATATTAACACCAAACAGTATTTTTATAGAAATGCTAAATACTTATTCTTTGTGATGCTTATTCACATATTTTAATGTTTGCAGTGTAGTGTAACAGAATATTCCGGATGACTTATTCTAAAGCTGTGAGGGGACTAATTTGCCTAAACTACTAGAGGCTAATAAAAGTATGATCAGCATTTGTTGGCGAGCTCTTCCACAAGGTGACTTACGGCATGCAAATGTACCAAACTGCTGTACATTCTGCTGTACATTCAGCAATAAGTAAAATAAAAGAATACTAGGAATACAATCAAAATCGTTGATGCAATAGACCGTGTTAACATTGATTTACTCTCTTGATTTAAATAGTTGGTATGGTAGAGTTTTGGGCTGGCCTTGCTGGTCAAGCCAAATATTGCAGTCTCCAGTGAGCATCCTTGCTTAGCAAGCCCCACCACCCCACGCCAATCTTTCCCAAGGACAGCACACCCGGTTTGCCTGAACGTGCCTTCCAGCATCAGCATTCAACACCCCCTTCTCAACAGAAGGACCAAGGAGGAACGCATCAGGTTGTTCACTGCTGCTTGAGAGCATCCCAAACACCTTCAAGCAGCAGCATGGAGCACCTCCCTGCCCACCTCACTCAAGAGAAGAGCCATTAGGAAGCACGCCCAGTTGAACAGCGGCATTCAAGCATCCTTGCCTGCCCTTCTTGCCCTGGGGGTTGCAGGGTTGGCCCAGCTTGGATGAGGATCTCCAGGCAACTACAACTGCTGTGCAACTGCCCAAGCCCCGTCCATCTCTACCGCTTCCCCAAGAGAGGAAAAGACTGGTCATTCATGAGTCATGACATGTGCCAAAGGTCAGAGGGAACTTCTCAAGTCTGGAAGTAAGACTGTGCTGACCTGCCTGTTTAACAGAGGTCCCAGTTTTACTTTTTCTACTCAGCACTGTTCCTGTGTTCTCCCACAGTGAGAAAAAAGTCTAAGAGAACAAAATGCCTTCAGATGTCAAGTTTATAGCTGAAAAGGAAGATGAAAACAATAATCACATTCATTCTTGCTACTTCACTGTCTTGGGAATTACCTGTTTCATTCTTGCTGCAGCTCTGTTTGAATACAAAATGGATCTGTCTGTGTTACAGCAGGCTGGACAAACCTGCAGAGCTCTTGCATAAGCGTCTTCAGCTTCTTTATATTCTGCAGTTTAAATGAAATGTCAAGATCGAAGACAGTAAGTGCACACACAAGAACTGATGCCTTGAAGGCATGCCTAGCATCACATCACATCCCGCCCCCAATTTAATTTTTCAGAAAAAAATACACTGCTAAAACACACAAAAAAGCAATGTATCCCAGTCCGAGCAACAGTCATCAAGGATAACTAGAAGGATTAACTAGAAGCATTACCAAATGTTCAGAATCTCATACCAACCCTTTCGAGGGCTTAGGGGCCAGTCATAGCACATTACAACATCTTTAACATAGGTGAGGAGCTGCTCTTGGTAGATAGGACTACCCCAAGGCAATTAGGAGACATCATTAAGGAAGAGGAGTTAAGAGTAGGGCAAGGCTCCACACTTCGTTTTAGTTGCTAAGGCAACTAAAATATAATTCTGGCAACCTGGAATACAGATACTGGTAGCCAAGGTCTATTCTCCTGACACCGAGCCTTGGAGATACTGGAGAGGCAAGAAGACCTTTCTACTTTTGGACAAGCTCTGTGATTCAGCACAAGTAGTATGGCTCCTTACCCTGCTTCCCAGCACTGAGCCAGGGAAGAGTGCAAGGGATTCCCCGCCCACCATCAATTCACTGGGCCCAGGGCATGGTGTGATGTATTTCTTCAGAATAAAACAGAGTGATGGCAAGCCCGTCTATTAAGGTCAAACAAAATGTGAAGACCCTTGCTGAAAGTGCACTCGTTCTCTGAGTGCCAACCTTTATGTGCCCCAAAATGGCACCATCCAAAGACAAGAAGGCGGCTTTCAGCAGGATATGGGGAATCCTGAGGTTTGCAGAAGTACTAAACACACTTAAGAAAATGACAACAACTCGCTCAGAGCTGTTTTCCCAAGACTGATTGAAGGGGGGGAACCATTAATGGCACAGTTGCCTCAAAATCCACAATGGATTTAATCCCAAGTAAGCACAAGTATGACTGCAGTTCTGGGATCTTAACTCCCAGAAACCTTAAAAGAGAATTCCCAAATACAATGGTAAGGTATAAAATGAAGTCCTCTCCAGGGGTATATATTCCAAATATGGCTGGTCATAAGAAGACTACATAAATACCTATAAGGACCACATCAATCACCTGCAGATGACAAATTCTACATAGCATTTGTCTTTAAAAGGTAAAGGTAAAGGTACCCCTGCCCGAACGGGCCAGTCTTGACAGACTCTGGGGTTTGTGCACCCATCTCACTCAAGAGGCCGGGGGCCAGCGCTGTCCGGAGACACTTCCGGGTCACGTGGCCAGCGTGACAAAGCTGCATCTGGCGAGCCAGCGCAGCACACGGAACGCCGTTTACCTTCCCGCTGGTAAGCGGTACCTATTTATCTACTTGCACCCGGGGGTGCTTTCGAACTGCTAGGTTGGCAGGCGCTGGGACCGAGCAGCGGGAGCGCACCCCGCCGTGGGGATTCGAACTGCCGACCTTTCGATCGGCAAGCCCTAGGCGCTGAGGCTTTAACCCACAGCGCCACCCGCATTTGTCTTTAGACTGACCACAATTTGGGTATTACATAGTTGTAATTCACGTACCTCCTTTCTTGAACTGTTCATTTCCTTCTTCTTTTAATTTTGTGCTCTCATTTCTTCTCTTCTGTAATACAAAGAAGACCACATAATAAATATCTGAAGCAAGTAAGCAAAATAGCTTATTATTTGATATCACAATGGAAACTGTAACCTGAAATATGGAAATAGCTATCCAAAAACCCATCTATTATTTAGTATTTTGCCTAGCTATTTTGTACATACTTTTTAATGTTCTGATTTCTAAAAAGGAGACATGTTTCAAAATTTGAGTGAAGTCTTCTCCCCGCCAAAAAGGCCCAAGAGTTCTTGAGGCTTGGCTATCCACAAATGCAAACAGTAGGCAAACCATAACCATAGCAAATTTCATTTTCCTAGCTTAAATGGTAGGAGGCTCTTCCTTAAGCAAGGAGAACCTACCAAGTGCTTGTTTATGACAAATCCTTTACATTAAAAATAAAATAAAATAATTTCTTGATCTCTGAATCCTGTGAAACAGAGGACACTTTGCATTTTACAGATGAGGCACTAAGGCCAATAGAGACTTCCCCAAACCAAGGCTGGAGTTGTTTGACCTCAGTCTTGTAGTTCCAAGAACCACAAAAACTATTCACCCACTTGGGAGGAAAAGAAAGTGAATGAAGAATTGACCTAAGGTACATAGAAATTGTTTATGATTATTTCTGCTATATGTTCCTTGGTAAAACAAGGACAGTCAACTTTTGTGGAAAAATAAGCTTTCAAGAATTACAGCCCTCCACCTCTTTTCACTAACTACCACATGCTCTTCTGTTCCCAAATCCCATTTAAGACTTCCCACCCTGGACTACCCTGTGACATAGGAGCTCAACCAATGTCTTGTGGAGACAGGAAGATGTCTAGCCACCAACACCTTCTACCTCTTTTACTAATTTCTCAACTTTTTCAAACCTCTGCCTCTCTATCCATTCCTTCCCTTGCCCCCCCCATCCTCTTTTCACTGGTCTCTAGTTCCTCATCTTTTCTGCCCTCTCCCCATTCCCTAAGTCCCCCCCCCAATAGTTCTTTCATCCTCACATCCATGACAGCCAGCTTACTACTTTCCTGCCCGCTGAGCCAGTTTCTGCTTCCTAGTTCAGGTCCTGTGACATCATAAGGGCTCAGCCAATAAACAGAGGGCTTGAAAGGCAACAGACCCTGCATTTAACTTGAAATCAAATGTATCAACACACACCTACCTCTTTTTGTTCATTCTCTGCTTTAATGCACACTACTTAACACTGATTGCCCAACACACTCAGGATTTAGCTTGCTACCACAGTACAGAAAGGAACTGTCGTAAGATAAATTTCATTTTATTCTCTGGATTTTTTGAAGTGCCTTACCATGGAGGTTTTCCATTATTTTACTGTGGAGAAAAACTTCCTTTTTAAAGAAAGGAAAGTTATAATCTTTCAAATATATACAGCCAAAAAATGCCTATTCAATTAGAGAAAAGTTAACAGAGCATATATATATATATATATATATGTGTGTGTGTGTGTGTGTGTGTGTGTGCACGCGCGCGCATTAATGATAACATTTTCTACTACCCAGCCATACACCTCCAAATTTTAGTAAGCATTCATTGGATGAAAATAAAATTTAGTTTTGTGGTTTTGCTGGTAATTGATGGGAACTAAAAATTTGAATGTAAGGGAAAATATTACAGGTTAGGAAACATACATTTGAAAAGGAATGCACTTCCTTGATAATATTTTTCTGTCATTAACCATGGCTGAAAGCTAAAAAGATACAGTACATGGAGCAAGCAGTCCAGCAGTAAGCGTGTAAGTACAAGCAACCTTGCTCATCTAATGACTAGCAGAAAGATAACTCTGCAAAGTAAATATTTACACAATTTTAATATAATAGAGAGTTTAGCTTTACTAGACACGAGTTGTATGTTACCCAGTGAAGAATCTGATTTTGTTTTTAAATGCAAACAGAGGCCTCATTGTTTATATACTGCTGAGTCACTGTTGCACATCTTTCTTGATATAAAAGGAGAAATGACTGTGTCTGAACCCAACCCTAAAAAGCAGCCTTGCTGGAGGAATGCATTTTAATCCCTTTATTAACCTTAGTTATCCAGTCTCAGAATTCCCCAACCTACCCTTTGTTCATTGCACATAAACTGATTGACAAAACCACTGTTGCTTTTGTTGAATGATAAACATAACAAAATAATTAAAAGATTAACTTTTATTTTAGATGAATATTCTTGCTACTGAATAAGCATTGCTTGCAAAGGTGAAAAGCCCAAATCCAGACAATCATGTCACAAACAAGGAAGATTATATGTGTCTTCTAGCAATTCTGACTTTAGGAATGATCTCACCCACCACCAACAAGCACAGCTTTTTAAACTTTTAACAGTTGCCTTTTCTAAATCCTGAAATGAATCAGACAACTCAGATAAGTCAAACAACACTTAAAAATCTAGAAGAGTCTAATACAAGAATTTTTTTTAAAGTACAGCCTGCACACAATTGTCCAGCAGGCACACACTGCCCATTTCTATTTTAGGATGACAGAGAGCAAGTGGAACAGAATAATCAGAAGAGAAACAGAAAGACAACAAAGGAGTGGTAAGGGAAAAGTCGGTGTCTCTGGCAAATATGGATAACACAGACAAAAATGAGCAAATAATGAGTCTGCTTGCAATCACATGTAGCAACATTCCCTGACTTGGTGCTGTGATGGCTAGGGCTGATGGGAGTAGTAGTCCAAAATATCTGGCGGGCATCAGGTTGGGGAAGGCTGACATATAGGAAAGAAGAAATGTCTCTGTGGATTCCTTTATCTTGACAAATGACAATTACGCTGTGGCTGGGAAGAGTCACATTGCTGGAATTTAATCACAAACCCTCCAAACCTAATCCATAAAACGGGGGGGGGGGGGGTGCGTAAACCTGTGCCCTGAAAAGACTGCAATCCAACTAAATCATTGTGTGCATGGAATGACTTCCAAGAGCACAATGGATTCATTTACGTAGTTCTGCGTGCACAATAATTTCATTGCACACTTGCCAATAAGCCCCACTAAGCTGAAAAGGATTTACTTCCAAAAAAGCATGAACAGGAATTGGCTGCTGTAGGTGGGAGTAAATTTGACCGAAATCAACAAATGCTATTTCCAATTAAAAAAAGAGCAGGACTATGTTGAAAGATTTCATTTTTTTAAACATACAGTGAATACTAGAAAAGCTAAAATTCAAAACATACTCCTTGGAACTTTGTTGCACTGAAATCAATGGGACATACTTCCAAAGAAATATCATTAAAATCAGAGTGCTAATCAACACAATGTTAAAGGAACATTTGTAGTTTCATTAAAGCATACCTGTTTTTCTTCCTCAGACATATTTTTCTCTAGTTCTAATAAGTCCTTTTCATCTAGCTCTATTTCATTTTCTAAAGGATCTGCCTTATTATTGTGATTCTCTTCTGCCACTCCTGCTTCAAAAGAGTCATTACAGTCATGGAAGAGGTCTTCGTCTTCTCTGGACTCAGAGTGAGGCAGCTGAGTCACTCCTTCTTTGGCGACTTTGGGGACATGCACATTATTACAATCTGGCTGTGAAGGACTGCTTTGTTCCTCTGAGAGTTTCAAACCCTCAACTAATTTTTCAGGAGAAATTGAATCTTCAGATTCCATGTTGAGCCTACAAAGTTGATTTTCTGCCTTCAACAAACAAACACAGAAAGAAAAATTACACATGGCAACAGATATGAAATCTTTATACAATGCTGGCAAAATCTTAACACATCTAATAGTCACAGAATCAGCTATAAACTGATAGTTGGAACTAGAGATACTTCCCCTCCACCATTTTAGCTTCATCATTCTCAAAGCAGTACTCTTCCAAAGCAAGCTAAACTCTAAAATGGGATTTGGTACAAATTTATGCTATTGTAGTTTGAACAAGATTATAATGTATTTCAACAGTAATCCAGTGCCTTTAGTAGCAGCATGATGAGAAACTGTTCCCAGATGCAACTCCACCAGTTATTGAACCTACTAAAATATTGACACATGAAAATGCCTTATTATTTAAAGTCAGATCATGAGCCTACATAGTCCACCACTGTCTTCTCTGACTCCCCCAGGGTGAGCCTTGCTACCTCAATTTTGTATTTTAACTGGAGACACGAGGGATTAAACCCTGGACTTCAATGTGCAAAAAATGTGCCCTCCCAATCAATTATGGCTCTTACCCCAATATTCCCATTTCTTTGTTTTACAGGTTTATGTCATGCCTTTAAAATAATAATAATAAAGCAACTGAAAGAAATTACAAAAATCCGTGTAACCTCCCCCTCCCTTCCTCTTCTCCCACCCGCGAGAACAGGCTTGGCTTTTGAACTAACCCCGGCAACTCCTCACATTCAAACCATGCCCGCAGACACCCAAGCCTGGCATCACAGCAGCGGGTACAGCAACTGAACCCACAACCGCCCCGCCAGGAACAGCAGCCATGGGCTGCCAGACCAGACCAGTGAAGCCATAGAGACATTTTGCAAATTCCTCCTCGCAGAGCTGCTAAACCCGCACACCAAAACACACCACGTCCTTATTTCACGAATTCGAGGCGTTCCCCCCTCGGTCCTCTTCACCCTCAGTGCTGACAGGAGCCAGTGATCAAGAATTGGGGGCCCTTGGGCAAGCAAGCTCGCTCCCCGTAGCTCCCCCGCCCCTGAAGCATATCCTAAGACAAGTAACCCAGGAGCTACGCCCCCCAAGCCCCACTTCGCCCACTGCCCTGTTTCTCTCCCTCAGAGGCCCGTACCTATCACGTCTCTACCCGAAACTCCACTACTTCCTGACGCCGCGTCGTTCACGCGCCGCGCTCCCCTTACGTCACTTCCTGTTTCCTTTGCAGGTGCGAAGCCAAGACGCTTGAGGAAAGGAGCGTCGGTGACGTCACGCCTTCGTCTCGGAGGGGTGGACGTCGAGCCTCCCAGGCCAATCAGCGTGGCCGTGGCGCCAAGGGAGGCGGGCGGGGAGGCATTGGCGCTGTAGGGTTGGGGTTTGCGTAGAGCGGTTTTAAGGCGAAGGGGTTCGGTGTGTTTGTTGGCGGGGCGGGGGAGAGGGATCCCTTACGTTGCCATGTAAGGCGGTCTTATGGCTGATGGCTTAGAAGTCATTGTCACTGTTTGCTCCCTAGCAAGTGGCTGCAGGCGAAGAGCCCCGCAGGGATGGAGCGTGGCGCTTCTACTGCAGCGCGTAGACTAGGGCAGTTCCCGGTGAAATAAAGGGGGACAGAAGTTGCCACCGTAAACTTTTACTTTCCTGTTAAGTGATTGAGGAACTCGAATACAGTAATTACAGAGCAGGCAGAAATTCAGAGCACCATCTTGTTATTTTTAATTTTTAAAATTGCAATCTGGATTGCACGTCCTCGAATATGGGCAAAGTTTCTTTCCATGGACAAGAACAAAAATAAAAATAAACTTCCTGTAGTGTGTGCTTTCTTTCAGGATGGAAATGTTCTGGTTGGCTAAAGCTGGTCCTGCATACATTAGAACCAGGATCTCCGAGCTTTCTTCTATATTGCCTATAGGGCTGCAATAGCCCCATAAGTAGAGTACTGATCTACAGGCCGACGAGGCCGCCATTTTTAAATAAATCTTTAAAAAATACAATTTTATACTGCAGCAAGTTGAGAGGAAGTCAGGAATATGCCCAGTATCGGTTTTCGCAATTCCAGAAAGCAAAGCTCAAAATAGATTCCACTAGAGGGCCCAAAATGCTTACTGATAGGCCCACTCATCAGTTCCCAAACTACCTTAAAAAGACTTAAAGCTGCTTAGAATTATGTCAACACACATGAATAAGCTTTAAAAAATCTGAAATGCAAGAAATAAATTTGATAAGACATACAGAAAGGAAGCTTGCTATTTATTTGTGTACCTAGGAAAAATTACTACTTACAGGATAACTGGTATTCTGAGCAGAAGCACTTTTAGAAAATCCTTTTGATTTAAATCCCTTTGATTGAAATAAAACTTCAAATAAGTGACCCTAAGCATGCTTACTAGGAAGGAAGTTCCACTGAACTACATGGGATATGTTTAAATTCAGGCTGAAAACTAGTAAAGGTATGCAAAATAAATAGGGTGCCTTTAAGCCACAGCTATATGGGATGCAGGTGGCATTGTGGGTTAAACCACAGAGCCTAGGACTTGCTGATCAGAAGGTCCCCGTGATGGGGTGAGCTCCTGTTGCTTGGCCCAGCTCCTGCCAACCTAGCAGTTCGAAAGCACATCAAAGTGCAAGTAGATAAATAGGTACCGCTCCGGCGGGAAGGTAAACGGCGTTTCCATGCACTGCTCTGGTTCATCAGAAGCGGCTTAGTCATGCTGGCCACATGATCCGGAAGCTGTATGCCAGCTCCCTCGGCCAATAAAGCAAGATGAGTGCCGCAACCCCAGAGTCGGCCACGACTGGACCTAATGGTCAGGGGTCCCTTTACCTATACCTATATGCTATATATCAGTTGGAGTGTGAACTTTAGTAAAAGATCCCTCGGTAAACTTTCAGGGCACAGGAGCTCTCACAAAGCAGTGTATAAAAATAAAGACTAAACATAATAACATTAAAAACAACAGTATAAAAAAATTCAAGCAATTAAAATTTTTTAGTTTGAAATGAAAAACAAGTAGTTGCTGGAACCATGTCCTGAAAGCAGTGCTAAAGAGAAGCTAGTTTTAGCTGAGATTCCTAAGGACCCAGTCTTCAGTGCCTTCTCTTGATAAGCAAAGGGGGGGAAATCAAATGGAACTAATTTCTCATAAGCAATAAGTCCTTTGTTGCTGCACTTTTCACTTTTGAAAAGGTATAATGACAAACTTGCATATGTTCCAGACAATGCCTAGAGACTTGCAGAAGTATGGCCACAGAGTTCCATTTTCAGCCCCCTGTATTTGAAGATACTCATTGGTGCCCTTTCGTTATGGCACTTGCTCGCCTTTTTTACTGGGGGGGGAAAGGACATGAATGGCACCAGTGTCTAAACTTCAGATTCAAAATCATAAGACAGGAGAGCATCGTTGGAACAGATACAAATGCCTTCACCTGAATCAAATACAGGCAGCTTTTGTTGTCAGCTGTACTACCAATGTCCTAGGCTCAGGCTAGGACTGTGAAGCAAGTTGCTTAAATCAGATTAGGATTTACAGCCTGAGCAATACCTTTGCTACGTGCTGCCTAAGACTGCTCTGTGAAGTCATAGGTCAGGAAATTTTCAACTGAGGACATTGAGATTCCTGCATTGCAGGGGGTTGGGCTAGATGACCCTCAGGGGTCCTTCCAACTCTACAGTTCTATGCTTTGCAAGTCATACACTTAACAGTGATACTATGCCAGCTCTCATTTAAGGACATTTACTTTACAATTTCAGCACAATTGGAGGCTAGCCTCAGCTAGCAGCTGGCAAATTTAAGGCAGGGATGGGCAACCTCAGGTGCAGGGCCCAAATGCAGGCCTCTAGGCATCTCTGTCTGGGCCTCAGGATTCTCTACAGGCCAGAGTTGGCAGGGACCACAAGGGTCATCTACATAGCTGTCGTTTCCCTTTTTTTAAGGGAAATTTCCTTATTCTGAATAGGATTCCTCGCAAGAAAAGGGAAAAGTTGACAGCTATGGTCATCTAGCCCAACCCCCTGCAATGCCGGAATCTTTTGCCTAACGTGGGGCTCAAACCCACAACCCTGAAATATGCAGCCCATGGTTGAAAATGGTTCCCACTTCTGATTTAAGGCATGGATAGTGCCAAAGAAAAAAAAAGAGTATGCATTTCCACTATTCTGATCCCAGTTCTCTCAGAAAGGGGGTCCATTTTTTTCAGGTGCTTCTCACATCTGCAGGGGTGCCAACTTGAATAAAATATTGGGGGGGAGCATTCCCCACCCCACCTATTCAATCATGAGACACAGCACACACATTATTTGAGTGGCAATACCCATCGACTTTGGGGGGCAGCCCCCTCCAATATTTTATTCGGGGGCCCAAGGGACCTGAGCCCCTAGGAGTTGGCTCCTATGAAGGGAAGGTAGGTGAAAGAGAGGCCAGCGTAACTGACATCGTGAGGATTAGCCAGGACTGCAGTTTAGCTAACAAGCTTGTCTCTTCCCCAGTCTGTTTAGCTATTTAAAGCATTGTAAACAAAATAATCAATGTGACAGGGGAGAGTCTGAATCAGACACTTTCTGCTCTGATATCCCAAATATAGAAAAGCTGCTTTCTCGGGCTATCAAGTAGCATGCAAAACATTAACATGTCAAATAGCAAGGAAGATAAATAATGTTTCATCTTTGGAGGAGGGAGAGGGAGAACATTGCCCTACAGTGCAGCTTGTCAAAAGGCATAGGTGGCACAAACACCCAAACCAGGAGCTTCCCCCTACCTGCGTCTCCCCATTGCTGGATTCCTGTCATTAAAATAGATTGTTATTTTTCTTTCAGGGAGCTTAATACATGGGACACACCTCACCCACATAGAAGTATACTTTGCCCCTTCTGTGCCCCCCTCCAATCTGGTCAAAAGATAAGGAAGGAACTTCCTTCTAAGCTACCTGGTGGGCACAGAATACTAAGCACAAGTCTCTAGTGCAAAATTTCTAGCTAAACCTGCAAAATCTACATTGCTATGTCAACCACTGCATGTTCTGCCTACAACGTATCACTGAGCAGCTCCCTACATGAAGGAGTCTCACATGCGTCTTCACTAATTATGTACTTAAGAGGTACATAACAGGCCCATCATGCCATTGGCTGGATTATGGAGCAAATCCTTTATTCCAAGCTAATTCTAGTGCTCTGCGAACTCCCTGGCCCCAATAGTGGGCTCTCACCCTCTTGGCACATTGACACCAACCTAGATTCTGTCACCTGTTTGTATCTTCTAAGCAACACTCAAGCCAGCCTGTGCTTATGAAAGGCAGTGGGAAAACATTTGGCATCCGCACACAAAATGGGCAACACAACTGCACACTCATTTCAATGTAGATTAATTGTCCAGAAAGGCTCTTTGCATGTACATAAGCCCAATGACCTTGGATGCTTGAGCTTAATGGAATAAAGTCAGAGAGAACACTAAATAGACTTTACCAAAAAGGAAAGGAAAGGAAAAAAGTAATAGTAATACCACAGAAGCTGAAATGCAAGGGTGTCATAAACTAGCTGACTTAAGAATCTGAGGAAGTGACAAACCAATCTGGACTGGTTTCAGACCCCTTTTTCCAATCTCTCTTCAAAATAATACCTTCCATCATGATTGAATGAGGGCATGCGTCCAGAAAGCCCAGGTACTAAGACTGGCTCAAGTTCTCACCAATTCAACCTTCTTCAGTTGCACATTATAACCACCTCCCTTTTCTTGCCTCTGAAGGACTGAAAGGATGAAAACAGAACATGGTCCTTGCTTCCTGTTCATTGCTTCTGCATTTTCTAAAGACATGCAGTCCTTGCTGTTTTTCACAGCTCAACAATGCAATAAGAAACTACTGCGCTTTGTGCAATGGTTATTTTTAGAAGACTGCTTGGTTTGGCTTAAGGCAGGTTTTGCACGTGGAGTAGAGGAGGGAAGGGTCGGTTTGCATCTTTATGTCTTTTGTTTGAGGAACGTTGTTGTTGTTGTTTTATCATTGTTGATTCCTTGGCCCCAGGAACAAACACTCTTTGCAAATCAGACTCAGAAGCAGTCAGATGCCATCACCTCTCTGGCACCCAGGAGGAAGCAGTACAGTGGACTTCCTCTAAAGATGGAGCGAGAGAGAGCAGGGATGGCTTCACTCCATAATAGATTGCAAAGAGAGGAAGCAAATTTAAGGACGGTCACTCCATTAGGAGCCTCAGAATAGAACAGAACCAGGCCTCCAGTGTGGCCAATCAATAGAATTTGATAGTTTAAAAATATCCTTACTATTTATATTACACTAGCAGCCTCATATGCAGTACAGTACTGCTCAGGAATTCTAAGGAAAGTCAGAAATCAGTGCAGTTTTGAAAACAGCAGTTAAAATTAGTGCAGTTTTGAAAGGTTCAGTCTGGCATCTTGATTCAAAAATGGCATCCTATTTTATCCAAAAATAGATGAGAACCTGCTCTTTGACCTCAGGAACTGTCATGCAAAATGTGGTTACAGTATTTTAAGAGGGGGTCCAAATGTGCACAAACAACTTTCCAAGCTATATAGTAAAGGTAAAGGGACCCCTGACCATTAGGTCCAGGCGTGGACAACTCTGGGATTGCGGCACTCATCTCACTTTACTGGCCGAGGCAGCTGGCGTACAGTTTCCGGGTCATGTGGACAGCATGACTAAGCCACTTCTGGCGAACCAGAGCAGCGCACGGAAATGCCGTTTACCTTCCTGCTGGAGTGGTACCTAACTATCTACTTGTACTTTGACATGCTTTCAAACTGCTAGGTTGGCAGGAGCAGGGACCGAGCAACGCAGGGATTCGAACCGCCGACCTTCTGATTGGCAAGCCCTAGGCTCTGTGGTTTAGATCACAGCGCCACCCACGTCCCTTTGACCTCAGGAACTGTCATGCAAAATGTGGTTCCAATATCTTAAGAGGGCTCCAAATGTGCACAAACAACTTTCCAAACTATATAGTAGAGTTTAAAAAATATTTTCCATCTTTATTGTGTTTCACATCAACTCTGTGATAATAATAATAATAATAATAATAATAATAATAATAATAATAATAATAATTTATTATTTATACCCCGCCCATCTGGCTGGGTTTCCCCAGCCACTCTGGGCGGCTTCCAAAAGAATATTAAAATACTATGATACATCAAACATTAAAAGCTTCCCTAAACAGGGCTGCCTTCAGATGTCTTCTAAAAGTCTGGTAGTTGTTGTTCTCTTTGACATCTGGTGGGAGGGCGTTCCAGAGGGAGGGCGCCACTACCGAGAAGGCCCTCTGCCTGGTTCCCTGTAACTTGGCTTCTCGCAGTGAGGGAACCGCCAGAAGGCCCTCGGTGCTGGACCTCAGTGTCCGGGTAGAACGATGGAGGTGGAGACGCTCCTTCAGGTATACTGGACCGAGGCCGTTTAGGGCTTTAAAGGTGAGGCAGACCACCGTTGCTAACATTTTATAGAAGGATAAATGAAACAAAACAAATATCGGTGTCCAAGGCCACCAATAAGCCTTGTTGGAGGTGGGACTTTCACTGCCCATCGCCTTCTGTCTTTTTAAAAAACACTATGTCGTGTTTTGTTACTCCTAGTTTCTTCTGCCAGACTTCAACTCCCACTGCCAGCAGCTTGAAAACACAACTCATCCACATAAAATTCCAAGGATCCGTGAGTCCTTACACAGCTCAGAATCACCACCCTAGAGTTTATAGTAGACACATCCTGAGAATTTGAATATAAGAGCCCTACTGGATCAGGTTAATGCTTCATGTAGTCTAGCACTGTGCTTTCTACAGAGAGCCCCAGGTTTAGTCTTTGGCACCTTCAGATAGGACTGAGAGAGACTCTTGCCTGAAACCCCAGAGAGCTGTTGCTGGTCAGTGTAGACCAGGGATAGGCAAACTAAGGCCAGGGGGCCAGATGCGGCCCAATCGCCTTCTCAATCCGGCCCGTGGATGGTCCAGGAATCAGTGTGTTTTTACATGAGTAGAATGTGCCCTTTTATTTAAAATGCATCTCTGGGTTATTTTTGGGACATCTTGCTTTCAGGCCGAGGGAGCTGGTGTTTGTCCACAGACAGCTTTCCAGGTCATGTGGCCAGCATAACTAAACCATTTCTGGCACAACGGGACACTGTGATGGAAGCCAGGTGTTTACCTTCCTGTCACAGCAGTAGCTATTTTTCTACTTGCACTGGTATGCTTTCGAACTGCTAGGTTGGCAGAAGCTTGGACAGAGCAACAGGAGCTCACTCCATCAGGCTGATTTGAACTGCCGATCTTCCGACCAGCAAGCCCAAGAGGCTCAGTTGTTTAGACCACAGCGTCACCCACGTCCCTGCTGAGTAACCAGGGACTAGGTTACTCAGGGTATACATATTTGTGACTTGAAAAGGTAGCTTCCTAGCCTTAGGGCAGGGCAGGATTTCCTTGTAGGCTTGAGCTGTGTGTCACTCCTTTTAGAAATCAATCACATAGTGAAGGCTTATTATTTTCAATAAATATACAGTACTGCAGATTGAGCAAGTGGGTTTACTTTGACCCACTTTCATGCATTTCTCACTTTCCAATAACAACTGAATTTATGTCCCAAAGCTGAGAAAAACTGAGTCTGGGAATCTTCACTGTGGAGAGGAGTGTCTTGTAGAGTAGCAAAGCCCTTCCTTCCTTCCTTCCTCTCTCTCCAGTAATCCAGTGGAACTGAATGGCAGTAAATACAGATGAATGGGAACCTGAAATACTTCCACACTACATAATTAGCACTCATGTGGAACGCATTTCCAGGACATGTTCTGATGACCACCATGAATTAAAAAACAAAACAAAACCGTATTAGACAAATTTAGAGTCTCTAAACTGAGCCTCTATTTGGGAATAGTATACCGCTCTTGAGCAGAAGCTGGAAGCAAATCACAAGGACCGGTTATCTCTTCCCTGGCCTGTTTGTGAGCGTGTTGGGGAGAAGGCACGAACTGTGGGTCTTCTAAGCATCCCACAGGGAAAGTCACCATCAGTTTGCCCTGCCCCGTGCCTAGCCGCTCAGTGCGGCTAGACGGCCGGTCGCTTTCCCCGTACAGCGCCTTGCACCTTCCTCTGATGCGCTGCAAATGCGACCTAAGCCTCTGCAGCAGTGGCCGGGAGAGCAGGCGACCCCCTTGCCCGGCTGGCCCCGCTCTCCTCCCGCATCTCCCTCTGGGCGGTCCCGCTCTTTCCCCCCCAGCAGACCCGAGGGCTGGCTGGCTGGCTGGCGTCCTGCGCACCTTGGGGAGGGGTGGGGGAAGAGAGCGAGCGAGAGGACCCGCGTTATTTGCTGCAGCGGCAAGAGGCGGCAGCGACTCCTCAGCTCCATTCCTCCGGAGCAGCGCGTGGTGGAGACAGCGACTGCGCCGCCAGCTCGACCCAGAGTCCTCTCGATCCGGGATCGGGGCACGCTTGCCTGAAGCCGCCAGACTAGCCGATCCGGACAGCCCTCGTCCTGCAACGCCTCTGCCGACTGCAGCCTCGCCGCTTGCAGGTAGGCGTCTTCCCCGGCCGTGCACAGCAATGTTGCTGCGGCTGCAGCCTGTCTGCAGGCGGGATGCTCGGAGGCGCGGGGTGAAAAGCGGGTCAAAGGCAGTGGCCCCGGCCACGCGTCTTCTTGCAGACAAAACAAGGCGATCGTGGGTGGGCGCCTCGGGACACCCTCGGGGCAATAAAGAATCGCTTCTATCTCGGAGTAAGGAACCTCCCGACGCGCTTCAGCCTTATACTCCCCTTGCAATCCGGGTGAATTAAATTGATTTCACTACCGCGCCTTTAATACTGTTTGTGATTGCAACGCGGCGGAGGGGAGAGGGTCAATTGGTGTTTGGGGGTTGTGAGGATGGAAACGGGTGCATCTTCTTCCGCGGTCATTATTCCGGAGTAGAAGGACGGGATATTTCCTCCGTTAGCCTCAGGAGACGTGAGGGATTTCAGGGAACAGAAAACGAGAAGCTCTTCTTTTTGGTTTTCGTCGTTGCCTACCAGGCGTCTTGTTTTTAAGTCTACCGAGCTCCGGTTCAACTTGTTCGCATTTTGGGTAGCGGGACTGGGGGAAAGAACGGCGTCCCAGAGTCCACGGTTTTCCTTTATGGCAATAGTAGCCAAGGTTAGGAGGGGTCCTCATGGGTGTAATAGTCCTTCAATAGGAAAAGACACACAGAAAGAGATTCGCTAGTATTTGCAACGTGTGAATGCTGTTGTTCAGTAGTTCCATCATTTGGCATATAGAGTACTACTAAAGTGGGGTATTTGCAGCTTTTAGTAAATTGATTAGCTTAATTGAGTAGACACCTCTTGAGCAACCAATTAATTGAAAAGAATCACCTTGCTATTGTAAATTGAGGTCTGCACCTTTTTAAGCCTAGCTTTGTATTAGCTTTACCCCTCAAAACTCTCCTTTATTGCTCTTGTGGAAATATACTAGGGTTGGATAAAAGAGGATGCTTCTGCAATTATGTGAATTGAGAAGAGAGGTTCTGGAGGGGTTGGGGCATACGTAAAAATTAACTCTTTGGTGACCTGGCCCCTCCTTCAACACACTGGGTGCCTGCTGTCACTCCGATACCTAGCCACCTGAAGACAGACTCTTGGAATGTGCTCAGTATTTGAACCATTTCGTTGAACTGCATAATCACAAGATACAGATGGACAGGTGTCTCCCTGTTTTTAGTTGCAAAGAATAAGAGTAACAAGGAGAATTCTGCAATACATATTTGGGGAGTACCTTTATTTAGCCAACCAAAATGCCAGAAAATAGTGTGCAAACTTTCAAGTTCTGCAGAATTTCTCATCGGGCTAGAAGATGGTAAGCAAAGCAAATGAGGGGAAGAGGGAGAAGAAATGGCTGTTGGTGAAGTGTCTTAAGCTAGATGCAAATCCATGGCTTCTTCTCCACTAGTCATTTTTCACTCCCTTCTGTATTTATCATCAAGCCTGATTAGGAGTTTTGGAGAATTCACGAGTTTGCATACTATTCTGCCATACCTTGCTTGACCTAATAAAGGCATTGCCCTAATATGGATTGTGGAATTTTCTTTGTGGGACATCTTGCTTTCTGTTAGAATCAGCACAATTTCATTTTATTGGATCAACTTCTGATCATGTCAGTAGTGTGCAAGCTTTTTCAAGTAGCATTGAGTTCTGAATTCATTCTGCATATTCACATATTCTTACAAACAGTTGGTTCACTCACAAGGCAAGCCATTATTTGTCTACACAGATGTATGTCCCTTTGAGTTATTTTCTATGTACCACACACAAATATTTACCA
Source organism: Podarcis vaucheri (assembly GCF_965113315.1). Lineage (NCBI taxonomy): Eukaryota > Metazoa > Chordata > Lepidosauria > Squamata > Lacertidae > Podarcis > Podarcis vaucheri. Next base: position 48,880,999 of record NC_138760.1, on the reverse strand, counting down.
GTACATATACAGGAACAGAGCTGTGGTTTCCTGATGCATTGATACATACAATTTGAAAGGGTATGTACTGCAGTCACATTTTGTATAGTTTTACTGAGTATACACATGTGAAGCTGTCTTGAGTGAGAATAAAACATCATACCCTTAAAAAAATACTGGGTTTTATGCTGGGATGAAGGCAGTTGAGAGTCAAGTCTGAAAGCCTGCTCCATAATCCTAAATATTTATGGAATTGTTCTGGTTACCCAATATGCAGGAAAGCCAGGCCTGTATTCTGATACTAAAAATGGATTCTGGAGTTGAGTCTCAGCTGAAGTTAAGCCCTGTCTGCTACTTTCCAAAGCTGTGGATAGAACTCACTGAGGTCCAGTTAGTTTTGTTTTGTAAAAGGCTAGTGGTAATTTGTTCCCAGGACACTCCATAAAGAGAAGAATTTTAGACTCATAGGATTGTAGAGTTGGAAGGGACCCTCAGGATCATCTCAACCTAGTGCCGGATTTACATATAAGCTAAACAAGCTATAGCTTGGAACCCCACTCTCTTGGGGGGGGGGGTTTAAAGGAAAAAACTGGATGTACATTTCCAAAATATAAGATAAATTCAACAATTACTTTGATAAAATACATATTTTGTTATGTGCAGCAGCATAGCGTGGGTTGTCAGCACCCGGGGCAAGGCAAGTAATTTGCGCCCCCTAACCCCTAACCTGCCGCCGCTGCCAGCTTCTTCTTGCTGCTGCCTGGGCTGGTCTGGTGTGGTTCTCTCCCGCGCTCAGCACTGCACTGGGTGGCCGCTGCACTGTCCCTCCCCCAGATAGTCCCTCGCTCTCTCTCTGCACCGCACACCTGGCACCCACCCCCTCCACAGTGGGCGGCGACCCAACGGCTCGGATCGGATTCGCACAGCCAGCACTGCAGTGAGAGAGAGTGAGTGAGCCAGGTAGGGGCAGAGAGCTGCGAGTGCGAGCGCGCCCCCCCAGATGTTGCGCCCGGTGCGGCCGTCCCCCCCCCTGCACCCCCCGCGCTACGCCACTGGTTATGTGCAAATGGCTTTAGATACCTATTAGGTCGATAAATTCTATATAGCATGTATTCAACACAAAAAGCAGCAACTATTTATTGTTGATAAAGGACAGCTGGACATATAAAGGGCCCCGTTACCTTCAGTAGCTTAGGGCCTCACCAAACCTAAATTCGGCCCCGTCTAGACCAACCTTCTGCAATGCAGGAATATGCAACTGTCCCATATGGGGATCGAACCTGCAACTCTGGCGTAATCAGCACCACCAACTAAGAGTCTCATGCTATTATTCTTGAGGTTGTGTGTACTGGGTGATTTTATACATAGCAGTTGCATTCTGCTCTACGGACTAGAACTAATTATGGCAGGGAGGGAAGGACAGGAAGCCACTTTCTTTGGGGTGGGGCTTGTCCCTAATCTGCTGGGATTGAGGCCACCAGTATTTTCCAGGCAGCTAGCCAGAGAATCACAAGGATAAAACAGAGTGAGGCCATCTGAAAGGCATCGTTCAATGACAGTCAATTAACACCAGGTGAGACCTTTATGTTGAAGGATTCACTAAGTGTTCAGGAGTCTAACGCAAAAATTGGGCTGGGGTTTCTAGAATGGAGCTTGAGAAAGGCAGAGACTTTGAGCCAATGGACACAATGTTGACATAGACCTGAAATAACTACCTTCAAATCGATGACCTGCTAAACAAAATAAATATTGCACATTATAGGTGTTGTTAATTTATATTTTATGGAGCGAGGCTCATCGGGCAGGCTCTGAGAAGGGAGATGAATGGGCAATATAAATACAATCTGCAAGGAATGAGCAAAGCTCTCTTTGAAGCTACTAAGTTCATCTGAGGTGGTTCCATACTAAAGCATTTTCTCTGAAATTGACATCACTTATTTTCATATTACACAGAATCCAGATGACATTGCTGCCAGACTGTTGTGTTCCAGGACTTCTCCCATCTTCTTTGTGTTATTGCCCCCCCCCCAGGTGCACCCCACTCCTAACAAATTCCAATGCAATTTCAGCTCCGGACTTTCAAATGTAAACTTGCAAGATATTATGGTGCAAGATATTATGGTGCAAGATATTATGGATGAACCTTGTGGAAGCTGTAGTCAGCGATGAGACCACTGGTGAAACCTTCCTACGTTACTTGCCTTGCATACCCAGAAGAACCACCACCATTACTAGTCTTGCCCCCACAGAGCACTTTTGCAAAAGTTAACATTCCACAGTTATCTGCTTGGGAAAGAGAACAGATAATGCGATTTGCCCTCCTCCCACACTCCTCTCCCATCCCTGCCAAACAGCTTATCAGTGGTGTATTTTGCTTAAACAGAGATATTAATCTGCCACCTTTTCATATTTTGCAATACAATTTCTTCTTCTCATTCCTTTTCCACAGCTTGCATTTGAGTTTTTCTTCATTTTTTAAAAAGCGTCTTTTTTGTGCTAAAGTGTCAGTGTACTAATAAAACTTAAAACACATTATTGAGAAAATGTTCACACTTTATTGTTCAATTTTTGCTTGATTTTTCCAATGGTTTGTGCAGTAACACGCTGCCCACTTTTGCCTTTGTTATGGGAATGGGCATTGCAGGATGAGGGGTGATATGGCGCTTGATTATGAGTGCTGTGTGGAACCCTGAGGTGGATCTGCTTCCAGCTGATCCAAAATGCTTCATTAACACTAATTAGCCTTTGTAGTGTAGCACTAAGGAGTATACGTAGCTTCTTTTATTTTGCCACCGAAAAATAACATTAACTCGGTTCCAATGAGTTCCGGCTGAAATCTGAGTGAAATGTTTTCTTATTAGAACTATAGCTGAACCTTTCCAGGTGAACAAGATTTTAAATTCTGCTTGATTGGTACTTTGTGGGGGTTTTTAGGGCAGGGATGGGGTATGTGTTACCCTCTAGATAATGTTGGACTCTAATTCGTATCAGTTCCAGCCAGCATGGCCAACAGTCAGGGATGATGGGAGTCGTAGTCCAACATTATCCGGAGGGTAATCCGGAGGGGCTTGAAGGAATATGTGCAGAGTTTAATACAACACTGTTTTGACTAGTTTTTTTTTCTGGGAATATGACCTTTGCATGTCAGGAATTCTCCCCCATAAAAAAATGGAAAAATTGCACACGTGCTCACCACATTTGGACACAGGTGAGACTTCTTCCTACACTGATGGAGCCACTCTGTTGGGGGAAATATTGACTGTGTGAACTGGGGCAATGGTTTATCTGATCTGCAAGCAAGGAGAAGAGAATACACCCTGCAGCCTCCAGCTATTTGGACAGGCCTGCTAGGATAACATAAAATAGGAATATTGATTCACCTGACTGTTTTGTGCAGAAGAAAATCCAAAAAAGACACTTACCTGGGGAGTAGGGTTCTGTGTTCATTTTGTTTACTTATTAATATTTCTTATTATTTGTTTTGCATTACTGTGAGTTTTTGAAACTAACCAGCTAACTAAATATAAACATTTTAAAAACAAAAAAGGTTAAGTAAAACTGCAGAGCAAAGCAAAATCATATGAGTTTGAAGAATATTGGGTGATAACTAAGATTTGATATTGGATTCGGCTTACAAGCCTGAGAGAATAAAGTGAATTTAGTCCTAGAGACCGTGTTACATAATGACTGGGCCATTTCTCTTTACCCTTCTATATAAACGTGATTTTCTCACCGCTCAGAAACCTCCAACATGCATGAGGGAAGACTTTACCTGGCCCAGACTAGAGGCATTAAGGAGCATAGCTCCATTGATTGGTCCCAAATTGGTTTTGAGAGGAAGGTCTGCTGTCAAATTTCACTTGGCTACCTGCCTCCCAGGACCCAAGGTGACTCTCTCCTCAAGGGACCAAATCATTTAGTCCTGCATCTTGCTTCATGTTGTTGCAAATGAGGCCACCTCACTGAAATTAGACACAGCAAAGGAAAAGGAGGGGTGTCACCTTGCCCTGAAAGTACTTTCTATGGTGAGATTTTGCCCTCTGGTACATTTTGCTCAAAGGCACAGCAATGAAGGCAGCCGTGTGCCTGGATCGAATGTATTTCACTCTCCAGCATTTCCTTCTCTAACAGAAATCCAATATCTTCCCTTGCACTGCCAGGATTCTTTGCACCCACAATTTACAATAAAAAATAAGGCCCTCCATTCATATTGTTTAGAGGGGATTAAATACCCCCCCTCTTAGTGGCTGCAATGCTGGGACTGTAGGAAGCACGAGAAAGATTTGAGGGAGGGGTCTGGAAGGTTTGTTTTTTAAGCCAAATCTGAAGGACAACAACAACAATGACTTTTTATTTATACCCCGCCCATCTGGCTGGGTTGCCCCAGCAACTCTGGCCAGCTTACTAAATACACACCCACCCACCCTAGACTATGCAGGGAGTTAGAAGCCAGGACTGATGTGCTCATTCTACCAACCATTAAAGCATCTTCCATTCAGTCTCGTCACTTTTTCTTAGTCTGTAATACAGCCTTCCCTCAACCTGGTAACCTCCAGATTTTTTTTGGACTCCAACTCCCATAATCTCCAGCCAGCATGGTCAATGGACAGGGATGATGGGGATTGTCGTCCAACATCAACTGGAGGACACCAGATGGGGTAAGGCTGGACTAGCCTATAAAGCAATCTGACCTAGCTTCTATAAGCTTCCATATACTTATCTACCCACCTACCCTTTGTCTAGATTACTGTACCAAATCCAGGCAGCCAGCCAAGCATGGTTCCACAGTGGTGATGTAGGGTAGCCAGGCCTCACTGATGCTCACAATTAGTGCCAAGCTTATTGAGTTACTCTAGTTCTTTCCAACCTTCCCTCTCTCTCTCTCTCTCTCTCTGCTGAGCTGCTAATGACCTTTTTGTTCTTGCTGGTGTAGGAGCATTCAAGCTTCTGAGCTGCACAGAGTCCTTCATGGGAATGGAAAGGTCCAGTGCATTCTGGAGGAGGTGGAATAGCCAAAGTGCAAGAGATGTCGTGTGAAAAGCTAGGGTTGCCCACTCTCGTTCTGAATAAAAAAGCAAATGTGGTGTCCTGATCTGGAATGTGCTCTCTGATCCAGGTTGGGGCCTCCTAGCGCTTTTCTGCTGAAAATGAGTCAAGAGGGCTTGGTTTTTTGTGCATGTGCATGTGCGCGCGCGCACACACACACACACACTAATAATAATAATGTTTTATTTATATCCCGCCCTCCCCAGCCGAAGCCGGGCTCAGGGCGGCTAACAACAATAAAATAATACAACATTCTAAAATAATTTCATTATAAAATTAATTCAAATCAAATTGATGGCAACCATTGGGCTAGAGTTCTGTGAAGATTGCCAAAGGAGGGAGTCAGGCTGTGCCCTGACCAAAGGCCTGGTGGAACAGCTCTGTTTTGCAGACCCTGCGGAAAGATGTCAAGTCCCGCAGGGCCCCAGTCTCTTGTGGCAGAGCGTTCCACCAGATCGGAGCCACAGCCGAAAAAGCCCTGGCTCTGGTTGAGGCCAGCCTAACCTCTCTGTGGCCTGGGACCTCCAAGATGTTTTTGTTTGAAGATCGTAAGTTCCTCTGTGGGACATACCAGGAAAGGTGGTCCCATAGGTACGAGGGTCCTAGGCCGTATAGGGCTTTAAAGGTTAAAACCAGCACCTTAAACCTGATCCTGTACTCCACCGGGGGCCAGTGCAGCTGGTATAGCACCGGGTGAATGGAGGGACCATATCCTGATTGGAATAATATCCTGGATCAGGGCCCCAAGGCTGCTTTTTCTCCAAACTAACAGTATATTCACATTAGCAGCTTAAAATGCAGCAAGGTCACCCCCCTGCTGAATTTCCCAGCTGCATTTACACAGTTCTGCTCACCTCCAAAAGGGGACGGAGATGTCTTAACTCAGCACGCATGGCCTTGTTGGTTTCCCTGCCCCTGCAACTCCCCAGGAAACTCCAAATCGTGAAATTCAACTGCACATTTGTTATGGCTATTAGGGTATATTCTCATTACTGTTTGCCATTTTCTACTTGGATTAAAGTTTGTTTAAGGAAAACGTATCAAACGGCAGTGTTTGTGAAGCAACTACAGGATCGATATGGATTGTGGCTATCGTCATGTGAAAACAGCTTCGGGGTAGGAGTCAGTGGTAATGTGAACATACCCTCAAAGTGGCCAGTTTAAGCTTGTTTAAACAAATGACATTCCTGTGAGGCTTGGTTCTTAAATACTGGCTTGGTGTGCAGCAATTAAGTATGGAGATTTGTCATCTACTAATTGCTGCAGACTGAGCCACTGAGAAAGGCTGGCTGAGAACTTTTGACACCCTTATAATACAGATCTTACCTGTCTGCAGGTGCATTCTAACTCCCTCCCCCCTCGGTACTCTTCTTGGTTATAAATAGGAAGATTGGTATACAGATTTGCAAATTGTTACATAATTGACATGGATCAATCAATTCCTGTTTCACGTAAAGGGGGGAGGTTTCAGCTGGAACTCGCCGGAACTCAGTTCCAGCACCTCTCAGGTGGGCACCATTGCATTATAAGAGAACAAAGGAGGCATTCATGGTGAGTTCCGGCACCTCTTTTTCTAGAAAAATAGCACTGGTTTCATGAATGAAGCCCTAAGTTTAATCAGGGATCGTAGGAGCTGCTTGTGTTTCCCAGGCTAGAGTTGGCCCTAAATCGAGGTGTTGGAAGAGCTGCCTGCATCTGGCTTGCCTTGAATTACCTGTGGTGATGGGGAGATAACAGCAGCTGCTGGACATTTTCCCCTCACTCTGGAGTCAAACAATGAACCAAGGGAAGGGTCCAACTCTACAGTGGATTATCAAAGCGGGGGGGGGGGGAATAAGGACAATGTTGGAGTGGAACAGAGATGAAAGCATGCTGTGCATAGGAACACACTGGGGAGTTAAGACTAGGTGGGAGTCTATTTTGTGTAATCTAGCTGGCATGCTTCAAGGCAGCAGTGAAGCTATGCTATGCTATCCAAACTGATTTAGTAATCCTTTCCTTTCCTCTTTTTTCAGATCGTCACAATGAGCAGCGGTGGTGGCACTGTCTGGATAATGGGTATAGCTTGGGCACTGGTCGTGTCATGGACCAGTGCCAGAGGCATGGAGGATCGCTGCTTGCCTGGAGGGAAACACAAAGCCAGCCCAAGCCCAGAAGGACAGCTTGGCATTTGCCAGATCTATGCAGAAAGTGAGTATTGGTTAAGGGCACGAAGGCAGCAGGAGGGAGAAGCTACAAGGCTTGAAGAGCTTTGGGCAAGCAGGAAGTGGAGCTCTGAAGCCAAGGTTCCTCTCAGCATTTCCCCACAGGTTTGAGGAGAGATGAGCAAACCTCCTTATGGTTGATGAAATAAATGAGATGATTGGATGCAAAGTAGACCTGTACCTTTAACAAGAGTTGGCATAGCAGAGTTGTCTAGAAGCTGGTGATACTTATCTCTACCTTATATTCTGGGCGCTAACCTGTAGCTCTCCTCCAGCTCCCATCAGCCTCTGCCAGCATGGCCAATGGTCAGGGAAGGTGGGAGATGAAGTCCAGCAGCATCTAGAGGGCCTGGGCTTCCCCACACCTGACACAGTGTCACCACTTCCTCTAACAGTGAATGAGTGGTCTAGTTAGCCTTGCCCCTAGCCCTATACTAATAACTGCATCTAAACGTGTAATGGGAAAGTTTGACCCATTGATTCAGTGGCATTTTATTCCACATGGGATTGTTTTATTTTTCTTTTAAAAAACACACAATCTCAGACAAGGGAAATTGAGTTAACCTTTATATTGTCCTATAAAGGGTGGTCTTGCTTTAATTTAGTATAGGAATTTACCAGCTTGATATTTTGTCTTGTACTAATAAGGTCATATTTTGCATAATATGGTGCTATCGATCAATCACAAAAATACATGAAGAAAGCTGAAACAGCAGCCCCCAGCTAACTATGTTCAAGGAAATCAATGTTGTATGATTATTTTACTATATAACAAAAATGTCAATGCAAACACATTTGATATGGACCATCAATTTTTTACCTCAGAAATCTTGGGAATGCTGCTACTGGGCAGGACTTACACATGACATATGATGGCCCTTCAATTTCATGTTCCTCAAATCTTTCACTGCAGAGTCCAGGAACTGGACTTTCTCTTGGTTCAGGACCATATCTCAGGAGGGCAACGCTCCAGACAAACAGATCAAAAGATTCACTTTTTAAAAGTTAACAGATCTTTCTTGTACATTTTCAGCCTCGGTTGTTTTTCAAGAAAAGAGGAAGGCTAGTGAGAATAATATGTACTGTGTTTCATTTTGAGGCTGCAATGATCTCATAGCCCTGGCTGATCACAATTTAATGTGTGTGCACAGGGTGCAAAGGAACTCAGCAGAGGCAACCCCTGGTGCCTGGGTGAAACTTTGTAGGGTTGTACACAGAGGCCACAGAGGCTGTAGGGAGCGGGTGGGGAATGGGACATGGGGATAGGAGTATAGGGTTCTTATCATGCCCAGAATACAGTGGTACCCCGCAAGACGAATGCCTCGCAAGACGGAAAACCCACAAGACGAAAGGGTTTTCTGTTTTGGAGGCGCTTCGCAAGACGAATTTCCCATAGGGAAATCTCCGGGGACCTGTTTTAAATTGCTGGCGGTTGGGAGCAAAGACTTTCGCCCACAGCCGGCCTTCAGAAGAGGTCCTGGACCTCTTCTGAAGGCCGGCGGGGGGCAAAAGTCTTTGCTCCCCCCCCGCCTGTCTTCCCGGGACAGCGGAGACTTCTCTGCTGCCCCGGGCGATCTTAAAATGCTGGCGGGCGGGAGCGAAGCGTTCGCTGCCGACCCCCAGCATTTTAAAATCTCCCTGGGACAGCGGAGGCTTCGCTCCCGACCGCCAGCATTTTAAAATCGCCCCGGGACAGCAGGGGCTTTTAAAATGCTGGCGGTCGGCAGCAAAGCCCTCTTGTCCCCGGAGCTTGCGGGGCGGGAGGTGGGAAGAAGGGCTTTTCTTTCCACCGCCAGCCTTCAGAACAGTCTTCTGAAGGCTGGCAGTGGGAAGAAAAGGCCTTGTTCCCCCCCCCCCAGCCTTCAGAAGAGGTCGGGGGACAGACTGTCCCCGGACCTGGTCTGAAGGCGGTTTCCCTAGGAACGCATTAATTGATTTTCAATGCATTCCTATGGGAAACCGTGCTTCGCAAGACGAAAAACTCGCAAGAAGAAAAAACTTGCGGAACGAATTAATTTCGTCTTGCGAGGCACCACTGTACCTACTAGGGAATTTATGTATGCATTGGCTCGTCACATGGTGGCAATTTGCATACATCCAGCTTGTTAGGCAATACCTGCAGCTGTTGCAATCAGACTGTAACATGCAGGTTTGCCGGAATAACAACTGGTTCATCTCAGCACAAAGGAAAGGGGCTGCTGACAGAAGTTTTCTTTCCCCACAGATGCCTGTTGCTCACCGGAGGTCACCCAGGACCTTTCCAAAGCCAATGACATCTACTGGAACCGCTGTGGGAGCCTTAGCAGCAGGTCAGACAGAGAGGCAGCCACGCCTACTCCAGTCGTGTGTGTGTGTGTGTGTGTGTGTGTGTGTGTGTTTTCCTTTCCTACAAGCTGGGCCTACCAATAGGTGGGAGTTCCTTCTAAAACTAGTCTTGGAAGTTACCAGACAACTGGGATGGGGAAGATCTGCTCCTTGGCACGACCTTTCTTCACATTTTTTTATTAATCCCGCCCCCGTGGGTAGCCCTTTGCTTGCCATTTTAGGCCTGCTCCGCCATCTTTATGCCCTGGTGCTTCTTTCTCCTATGCAGATGTGAGGGCTATCTACAGCAGCTGGAATGTTTTTACCGTTGCTCCCCCATCGCTGCCCAGTGGCCTCATCCTCAGCGCCCCACAGCTGTGCTGGCTGTGCCCCTCTGCCAGAGTTTCTGTGACCAATGGTGAGTGAAGTCTCCTTGTCCCGACTGGGGAGGGAGGGGACCCTGTGGGGGATGAAGAAACAGGGAAAGAGCATCGTCTCCTGGAGATAGCAGAAGAGGAGAATGTCATCACATTGCTGGTGTCCTGTTTAAATGAAATGCCCTGCCATTTTAAGACAGAGAAGCAGGGAAAGGCATACTGGGTTGTTGTTGTTTTACACTTAAAAGGCCCTTTATAAGTCATTTTCCCCACAGAAATTCAACAAGCTCGGGGACACTGTATCTATGACACCTGTATCTCGCTTTCGGCACACCCAGCTCAATTTTGGAATAAATCAGCTGGATGTGGGGAAGCTGAGTCAAGTGCAGGAGCTAACCTGGATACTGAGGGAAATCCATAAGCTTTTTAAAGGGCATCTCCACCCAACACAAACATACTTCCATTTTTGGGGCCTCAGGCAGTGGACTGGTGGAAATAAATGTATGCAATTCTATTGGCAAAAAATGTTGAATTGGGTAAAGGTGGGGTAAAGGAGGAAGTGCTTAGTGAGTACTGACCCTCCATTGGGATTGAAAAAGATAGCGAAACTTGTGTTCATATCTCCATTAAACTTAGTCATAAAACTAACAGAGTGACCTTGAACTGGGGATTGTTATTCAGCCTAATATACTTCACAGGGTTGTCTGTCATAAGGATCAAAATGGTGTGTGGACTTTGTGCACCAACTTGAGCTCCTTGGTCTGATCTGATATAATAAAAATGGTCTGATATAATAACAATTAAAGTTCAACTGCTTTCCTTATTGCCACACCTTCTTGTCACCTCAGGTATGACGCTTGCAAGGAAGACCTGACGTGTGCTCGCAACTGGCTCACTGACTGGCATTGGGGCCCTGAGGGAAACAACTGCAGCCGGGACTGCCTGTCGTATGGCCAGGTGAGGACACTAAAAGCCCCGAGATGGATGCAGCCCTCTGCCCCAGAAATCACATGAGTCATGAAGAGATGCCTGTACTGAGTCATGTTTGGGAAAAGCAATTGCTGAAGGAGAAAGAGGAATTACACCATTCCCAGGAGGCCTCAGCTTCAGCACAAACCAAGCCAAGTCTTTCAGTATTCCTGAAATCACATAAATTATGTGAAAGGGCTTTGTCAACAACTTAAGGTCTTTATCTCAACTTGTGATGCCTTTTTAGCATAAGGTTCCCACTCTTCAAGGGGGAAAAGCTTAAAAGTGAATGCGCCTCCAACTTTAGGTAGAAGTTGTTGGGGTTTGTATTCTTCTCTTAAAACAAATAGACCTAGCTTATGTGACTACTCACTCATGGTTCATCCTTTCAAGGAGAACTGTTCCACAGAGGAATAGTAATCTGAATTGATGTTAGGCTGGGAAATTTTCAGAACTATTCTAGGAGCCATAAGTAAAAATGCTGACATAATGATATGCTCTTTGGCATTTTTTTAAACTGTTGTGCCACCAGCATTCTCTGTCAGAAACTGCAAGTCAAAGACAAAGAAAATGCCTGAAGAGATCAGTGGTTTTAATATTTCTTTCTAGCTACCTCTGTATTGCCAGTTACACAATGAGGAATTGTTTCCCACTCGCTTAGCGAATAGGCAAGGGGTTTCCTCCCATCTCTTAAAACCAGGTGGCAGACATCAAGAGAGCACACTGCTTCCCAAATACCCAACTTTATCTCTCATCGTGAGGACTAAAAGCCTAATTGTTGGAGGAGGGAATTGTTTGTACTCTCAGTGTTAGCAAGAGGCCAGAGACTTCAAACGTCTTAAGGTCAATCCGATAGTAAATGCTCCAACATCTCCAAGGTTTAACAAAACAGAAACATCTCCAAGGTTTTCCTTGGATGTACAGGGCACCCAAGGGGCGATCTTGGTCAATGAAGCCTCTTCTGTGTCTTGCTTTAAAACACACACACACACACATACACAAAATCCCAGCTGCAGTTCAAAAGGCAGGTGCTACACTACCCCGAAGGTCGGCAGAAATTGAAACCCCTCATATTCTAACTCTACATGACATGTTTCAGCCTTTCCACTGGAGGTGAAGCTAATTTCTGCTGACTGCTGGTCGTCTTGCACTGAAACAGTCAGTTGAACCTTCAGGCAGCTAGCAGAGTTTGTGTCCAGTGACAGGCAGGCAGGCAGGCAGAGAGCAACAGCTTGGCAGGATGCCTGTCAGAAGAAATGGGCAGTATATGACTGACAGTGTAATAACGTCAGCACCATACAGCTCGTCCCTTCTTCCCCTGCAGTGTTTGCCCAACAAGGATGACAGACAGGATTGCTAGTAATGTGTGGTGGCTGCTGCCCTTTTGAATTGGTGGAGCTGTCATTTGTGACCCACTCTCTCCTCAAACGGAGTTTTTTTACAGTATTTTAGAAAGCAAAATAGTGCATCTAATCATGCACAGAATGCAATTGTATCCCCACAGAAGAATATCAACCATTATCTCAAAGCATCAAAGGATAGGAGGAATGGTGTACAAGGCCTTGAGCATGATATCCTGATGAAGTTCTTGTTTAGAAATCAAGCCACATCAAATGGCATAAGCAAGCAGCAGGCCAAGTTAGTCTGCCTTTCTGCCATGTGGTAGCAATTGTGTTGGCCTTTTGGGAGAGGCAGGAGCTAACAGGCAGCCGGGATTCTATGAAGCAAGCCCCTCTCACCCCATGCGGGAGGGACTGTGCTGGTGACACAGCTCAAGTCATCAAGAAACTCACTCTGCTGCAGGCCCCTCAAAATGTTGTCTGTCTTCGGCTTCCTCCAGCCCTAGCCAGCATGGCCAGTGGTCAGGGTTCATGGGCGCTGGAAGTTCCAACAACAGTCTCTCACCTACTTTGGGTATCTTGAGTCTGCTGAGTGACAGATTAGCTTGGAAAACTAAAGCAAAACAAGGTAATGCATTTGTCTTTCATATTGTGCTGCTCCTTCTTCTCTTCTCACCCACCCCCTTGCCCAGTGGCGGACCTACATTTGGGGGGCCACTGTCGCGCCCCCCCCTTTACAACCAGCAATGAGGTCTGGGTAACCAGTATTCTGTTTTTCAATGGGGTTGTTCCACAACAGATCGCCACACCTTTACAATGTCTTTGTGGGATGGTTGAAATATAGGCAACAAAAAACCAATCAATTTGAGTCATGTGACTCAAATTGGGTCTACTAGACCCAAAATGTTTAAGCAGTGTGGACTGAAGTTGCTTCTGGGGTCCCTCTGGGATGAAGGGTCCTTAAGCTTCATTGGTTTCCTAGTAGATCTGCCCCTGCCCTCACCCCAGATTGGTTTGTTTGGATGGTACTCTACCCTTCTGCTCATAAAGACACAGCCACCCCTGCTAAAAGTCTCTTGACATCCCTCTGCCTCGGCCCAGTATACCTGAAGGAGCATCTGCACCCCCATCGTCCGGCCCGGAAACTGAGGTCCAGCTCCAAGGGCTTTATGGCGGTTCCCTCACTGCGAGAAGTGAAGCTACAGTGAACCAGACAAAGGGCCTTCTTGGTAGTGGCGCCCGCCCTCCCTTCAGATGTCAAGGAAATACAGTGGTACCTCAGGTTACAAATGCTTTGGGTTTCAAACTCCACTAACCCGGAAGTAGTTACCTTGGGTTGTGAACTTTGTCCCAGGATGAGAACGGAAATTGCGTGCCAGCGGCATGGCAGCAGCGGGAGGCCCCATTAGCGAAAGTGCACCTCAGGTTAAGAATGGTTTCGGGTTAAGAATGGACCTCCGGAATGAATTAAGTTCATAACCCGAGGTACCGCTGTACAGTAAACAACTATATGACTTTTAGAAGAGATCTGAAGGCAGCCCTGTTTAAGGAAGTTTTTAATGTTTGATGTTTTTTTATTATTATTATTGGTGTTCTGTTGGGAGCTGCCCAGAGTGGCTGGGGACACCCAGCCAGATGGGCGGGGTATAAATAATAAATTATTACTATTATGATGATGGTGGTGGAGTGTTGTTCAAGCCTTAATTTCAGCACTGAGGCTGTGCAGAGCAAGAGCGCTTCAAATCCACAGCTCCCTACCTCTCTCTTCCCCTCAGATGTACACGGATGGCAAAGAGCTCTGTGAAACCATCTGGGATGATTCCTTTGTAGCCAGCACTGATCCTTGTGAGTGCCTGACGCTGACGGCCTCCGACTCAGCCCTCTCTGCCTCTTATTTGCGTCTTGAAGACAGCGACAGCATCGAGGAGCCAGACACCACCAAGGAAGGCATTGAAAGAGGCCGCACCAGCCCTGGAGGGCCCTGCCCAGGCAACCCCCTGCTCCGTCGCCTGCGGAGGAACATGCAGAAGCGCTCGGTCTTCATGGAAGACGTGGAGGGTAGTGGGAGCGGGTTCTGATTGGAGACAGCCAGCCTCCCAGGGGAAAATAACCCCCTCCCCTGTGATTTTCTGAGGCTTGGGGGGGATCGCTTGTGATCTATGCAAATCCTTCATGTCCCGTGTCACCAGCTTCTTGCCATCTTGTATAGCTCTGTGCAACCTGGGTGTGGCCGTGGCAGAGGAAGCAGGTGTGGCAATTTAGCCAAGCACTCTGATTCCCCATGCCCTAGAAGCAGAGTTTACCCCACCAGAGCACCACCTTCTACCCCCGGTATGCTTGCCTGTGGTCACTGCTTCCCCTACACACGTCTTGTACATCAAATAATAGAATTGTAGTGTTGGAAGGGACCACGAGGGTCATCTAGTCCAACCCCCTGCAATGCAAGAATCATTTTGCCCAACGTGGGGCTTGAACCCACAACCATCTAGAACAGCAGGGTTGGAGAGCAGTCAATGGTGGTTTCTTCACTCTCAACACCCTGCCTTCCCTTCCAATGACTAAAACACCCATTCCCACCCCCCACCTCCCAGTGGTCCTCAAATCAGTCTCCTCTAGCACTATGGGGGAGCAAGCGATGTCTGTGTTTCAAAGGCTCTGGCCTGAGAGAGTGAGAGGTTGCATAGACTAAGAATAAATAAGTTAATGAGATCATTCTGCACTGACTATTAACCCCAGCTACTAATAATAAGGCTTTAGGGATGTTTGCCTGTAGAACTGAGCCAAAATGAAACAGCCTTCACTGTTTGCGCTTGACACAGGCAGCAGAAAAAAATCACTACCTAGGAAGTAGGATCTGGCAGTTAAAAGGCTGGTTACAGTTCTGTAGCAAAGAAACTGCAGATCTTTGTAAACCAGTAGCTGATGCAGTATTAAAATGGCCAGTGCTTCATAGTTAGCTTTAATTTGTATACAACCAAACACAGAAGGGGGAGGAGAAAGAGATTGTGCCACTGATGTGGCTAGATTTAGATTGGTTATCATTGTAATAATTCAATGTGTGTATCATGGAAAAGTTTAAAACATCCATTTAAAAAAATATACAGAGCCTCCAGTCTGAACTGGTCTGTGCCATGTACCGGTAGTTTGTCCTAGGCAGAAAAGTAGTTTGTGAACCAAAAAAAGAAAACGGCATCTCATCTTGAGTGGACAGAATAGTAAGATCCCTGGAATTAGAATTTTAGAATTCAGTGCAGGAATCCCTGGGGGGGGGGCTCAAACCACCAACCTTCTGGTTAACAGCCCGTTCTTACCTGTGTCCTCCATATCTTATGCAGCACTCCTTGAATTTCACCACATCAAGCCCTGTATTACCATGTGCAAACTTCCTTTATAATATTGTCCACCTTCTGTCCAAAACAGATCTCGTGTCACGAACATGCTCTGCTTTATCAGCTGCCTTGTCATGCTCTTGCTTGTTCACCCTTGTCCATCTTTGTTGCAAATTGCACACTATGTATTGGTTCAAACCTATTACTTGTGGAAAAATTAAACAACAAAAACGACTTGCGTGGGTCAGTATTTGTGGAAAGAATCAGGGGTGGGGATCAGTAGGTATCTCTGCAAAGAACAGTCCCTTTCTTAGCTTTTGACACATCTGGCTGAATGGCAAAATGAACTTGGATGAAAAGGGAGAGAGTCCACTTAGACAGAAATTTTCTGTTAATGGCTCAGGCTACCTGATTTACTTGTTTGGTTTGTGTTTAGAGTATTGTGTATATGGTATTATGGGTGTTAGTTGCCAAATCGCAAGACAATACTTGTGATCAGTGAGGACCGCTAGCTTGCATTCTCCAAACTGGAGAGCCAGTGTGGTGTAGTGGTTAAGAGCGGTAGTCTCGTAATCTGGGGAACTGGGTTTGCGTCTCTGCTCCTCCACATGCAGCTGCTGGGTGACCTTGGGCTAGTCACACTTCTCTGAAGTCTCTCAGCCCCACTCACCTCACAGAGTGTTTGTTGTGGGGGAGGAAGGGAAAGGAGAATGTTAGCCGCTTTGAGACTCCTTTGGGTAGTGATAAAGCGGGATATAAAATCGAAACTCTTCTCCAAAACAAGAGACCTCTTTAGGCACTGTTGCATTTGAACCCTTCCTTGGTTCAGGATTGTATTATAAAAGTACCCATTAGCCTTATTGAGTGCCGCTTACCAAACAACCATCTAACACTGTTAAACAGTGCTGAAGCAAAAGTGACCTGGCCCAAAGGACAGGTGTGGTGGGGAGTCTGTTCGATGAGGATGGGATAGTGGAAAAGCAGGTAAGGTAACGCTGAGCTGGAGAGGGATTGGTAAAGAAGCATTTTTTGAGGAAACTCTTGAAGGAAAAGGAAATTGGCTTGATAGAGTGGAGAGGCTTTTCTTAAGAGAGCAAGCTACATTAGGCAGGAAGATGGGAGAGAGAGAGAGAGATGGATGGAGTTGGAGCGGACTATAAAGCAGCATGAGGAAATGAGAAGGGGCATGAGAGCCAGAGGAGGGGCACAGCTGAGAGAGAGAGAGAGCTAACTTTGTTAAAAGGATTTGCTAAAATAAATAAGACTCTCCTCCACAGTGGCTGCTTCATCCCTCTGTCAAGCAACAGCAACTGCAAAGTTTTACATTTATTATTATCCCTTTGATTATTCCAAATGTCTCACACGTATTCTCTCAGTAATCTTTGCATCAATGCAGAAAGTAGGTAAATATAATTCCCACAGTCAGTGGTTCCGGAGGTCCGTTTTTAACTTTAAGCTGTTCTTAACCTGAAGCACCACTTTAGCTAATGGGGCCTCCTGCTACACGCCGCAGCATGATTTGTGTTCTCATCCTGAAGCAAAGTTCTTAAGCTGAAGCACTATTTCTGGGTTAGCGGAGTCTGTAACCTGAAGTGTATGTAACCCAGGTACCACTGAATAGATAAAGGACTGGCTGATAGGCCAACTGAAAAGTTAATGACTGAAGAGAGATTTCAGTCAGGGATTTTCCAGGACCCTCACTCTCTCAGCCACTATATTTGTGCACCAGATTGCTATTTAACCACCTAGTCCTGCCCTAAAGGTGAAGAAATTCTCCCACCCCCATTTCTTCCCGACACATGAGAAACACTTGCAGCTAAAGGTGGAACACTGGGCAGAATGGACTGAAGTGAATGGAAACAATAGAAAATCCTGATGTGTGGACACATTACTTGACAGCACCTTAATGAAAGCTCCAGACCAGTCTAAAATGTGCAGACACACATGTGAACAGGACTAGAGCCCATTCCATGGCAACAGCACAGAACTGCTTCCCTGCCTGGCTTGATTTCTCCCGCTACTGAAATTGACTAGGATTGCCACACTGGAGTAGATAAGAAGTTCTCTGGCTCAGCCAGGAACTCAGGTTGGTTTGGGGGAGATTTTGCCTGGCTCTGTGTGGCTCCATTCATTACTCAAGCTGCCAACTCACTTAAAAAATGTAACCCTTCACTTGAAGACACGATCCCTTTTTGGCCTGCTTTTATGATGCCCCATCGGCCACTTCACACACCACAGAATTGTTGGTTGTTGTTGTTTTAAATTTATTAGGAAGGGGGGAAAAAGAATATACAAATGCTTCCAGAAAGAGAGGCACTGGATCAGACCCTTTCTCTTGACAGATCCTGCACCTGCTTCTGCTCCAATGTTCCCTTTGCAGCTGGGACTCCAAAGGATTTACAACCTCCGACTAAAAAACAAGCTTGACAAAATTAGAAAAGTTTCTTGTGTAGCTAAAGCAAGATAATCCCACCAGGAAGGGAATAATCTGCTGCCCCCCTACAGGCTGGTCACGGTCTTAAGCTTTCGTTCATGAAAGAAACGGTGGGGAGGGCGCTTGCTGGAAGTTTCCTTCCTGGCAAAGTAGCTCAGCAAGGACTGAGCGTTTTTCTGGGCTGCGTCGTCTTCAGTGTCATCCCTGTGGAGAGGAAGGTAAAAGATAGGGGGAAATGAGGGATCTGGGTACAGCATTGTTCCTCCGCTGGCAAGCTATACTCAACTTCTACTTCTCCTTGAGAGTTGCGCCCACTTATCTTGGATTCAGACTTCTTCTACCTGCTACAACCACTGACCTTCGCTGCCTTCCAAGAGCCGAGATAGAAAACAGGTGCCCTGGCAGGCAGCCCTTCTTCCCTCAACAGAGACAGTACCGGATTCCTGCCCCATCTATCCAGGGGAACGTTAACTGGCTGCCTCTCAAGCTCCTCCTGCGGCATTTGGCATGACTGCCAAGGTCAGCCTGAGATGGGAGGCAGCGGAGAATCAGCCAACTCCCTGGACTCAAGCGGAGGAGCTGCTCGCTGGGTTCCAGAAAGCTGTGGATATCAGGGAAGGCAGTCACAAGCATCTTTGGGCATCAGCAATTCAGCAACTCTGTGCAGTACTCTGCATGTCCCACATAAGCACAGAGCAAGGCACAGGGGAGTTAGCAGAGCAAGCCAGCCACAAAAGGGGGGACCCTCCTTGCTCACAGCTTATAAATGAATTTAAGGGAAAGAATCCCACAAACACTCAGCAGGCCCATTCAGCTCCAACGATTGCCCTCCCCAGTGCCACTATTTAAAAAGCATCCTGGACTGCCAATCCACTATCTTCCTATATAATATTCGTGTAGGGAAGTCATCATGCTGCATCGCATGTGCAAAACTATCAGAAGGAATCTTTCACATGCCCTTATCTGCAGCAGCAGGTGTTTCCTCCTATGCTCCAGTTTCCTCAATCTTCCTTCTGAAGGTACATCTACCAGTCCAAGATCCATCCAACAGTTCTTCTGTCCCCACTTACCAGCAAACGGGCACAGCTTTGCTCTCCAAGATGACCTGAGCTGTACTCCAGCTGAACCGTACAAACTGTGGGTAGCCAAAGACAGGGTCCAGATTTTGGGTGAGCCACTCTTTAGTCTTAGGATCTGGGCCGGGGAAGGAGTAGAGATATTAGAGGATGGGTGGCCAAGTATCCTGGCATATTAGTGCTCAGTATTATCCCTACTTCTAAGACTGAGCCGTAGCCTGGAGAACAGTGGATGGGAAACATGACACAATAGGGGTTTGCAAACCTCCTAAGTATGGTACTGTCTCCAACAACTCTGCTGCTTTCTCAGTGTGTAATATCTTAGAGGTCATTTTACACATACACACACAGAGACACTCCCCTTTCATTTCAACTTAATGCAAGGACATGCCATTCTGTCCTAGTGGTCAACCCAAGAACAAGAGCCAATAAGGTCCTACTCACCCTAAGAGAGGGGAGATGGGAGGTATAGACTCTATACTATGCTATAGGGGATCTAGGACAGCTAATGACATCTAGTGAGGACTGGGAAAAGCCCACATTGTTGCCAAGTAAACTAAATGTGTAATTCAAAGATGAGAGTGGGGAAGAACATTCACAAATAATAAATGTGGGTCTTAGTCACTGCCAAAGTAATGACTTGGCTTATTCATTTGAACGAAGCACTGCACTCTTTGTGTGCCTCCACAGAAAAACAAGAGCCCAAGGTCCATCTTGCCTACCCTTTTGTTTCCCACATTAAGGCGACAGCCCTCTTCCAGTGTTATCCTCAGCAGCTGACATATTGCCTTACAACCTGGAGTTTGCCCATTTCCATCCTATATGCTAATAGTTAAGACGTTATCAAGGTGCGACACCTTATTCAGAAAAACAGCACCGTCCATGTGCAAGAAAGAATGGAAGAAGGCGGCTTGGGGACACTCCCAAGTACAAACAATATCTAAGGGGCGGGGGAAGAAACCTAACTGGGGGTGAGGGGAACTAGAAACAGATCCATGAGAACTGAAAATGATCAATGGACACAAAATGCTGGCTGTTGTGGGAGGAAACCAGAAAACCAGGGAGGAAAAAGGGCGAATGGGAGTATCCTGCCAAAGGGCCTGGCAGGATGGCACCCTTGACATTTTGTTGCAGATCCCTCTGATTTTGACTACCCTCTCATCCATGTGTTCATTTTCTTTTAAATCCACCTAAGCTAGAAGAAGAAAAAGAGGAGTTTGGATTTGATATCCCGCTTTATCACTACCCGAAAGAGTCTCAAAGCGGCTTACATTCTTGGCCACCACATCTTGTGGTGGAAATTCATGTGGCTGGTTCTGTGCCCAAGCTGAGGAGAAATACTGGGATTACCATTAGGATAGCCAGAGCCATAATCCAAGTCCGCATCTTCAAGATCCTCCAAGAACCTCCAGTTCTTTACCACCCGGTCCCTCGCCACCTACAGAAAATGAGAGATAACCAGCAATGGAATTGCCTTCCTGCATCATTCCCATCCTGATCCATCTAGTCTAGTGGTCTCGAATAGTAGCCAGCCCCTGTCCTAATGAATGATGGCAATAGTCACCCCCCATTGTTTGGCCCCAGCACCCAGTATTCTGTTCCAGCACATGAAAGCTTATTTAGCTGTTTCACGGTGGAAGCGGTTAGAGCTTCACAGTTAACCGTACATCTCTCCAGATACCAGAGAGCATAGTGAGCCAGGAAACAAAGAGACCCTATGTCTCACATTCACCTTGGCACAGATGCTGGCTGCACTGACAACAGGGAAGAGGGAGTCTGCTTTTGGTTTCACTGTAACCTCCAGGTCTGGGAAGTGCTGCTTGAGCTTTTCCTGGTACTTCTCTGCTGGTCCCACAGTATCCACAAAGACCTGAAGGAGGGAGAAACCACAAAGCACTGAAGAGGTGGGATTTCTTGCCACTTCCTACAGGTGTGGGATGCTGAGCTGGCTCACCTTTGCAACCTGCACTCCAGAGTCCAACGCCCTCTGGATTAATCCAATGGCCGTATCATGCGAAAGTGCGTTCAGGTTGTACTTAGCTCTGCAAGGGAAAGGAAGCTATGTTGTTCGCTCGCAAATAAAAACCTTGGCTCTGAGGCCCAAATGTCAGAAAAGGGCTGGTTGGGAAAGTTGTTGTGGAGACTGCACCCTGGACCAGCTTATGTCTCTACCAGCCAGAAGAGAAAGATGTCTCCGCCAGTACATTATCAATAGAACAGCTGCCCTGTCCACACAGCAAATAGGAGGTCAAATCTCACATAGTGTTAAGAGTGCAGTGGGCTGTTTGTGCCACAGCCAGTTAACACAGCAAACAACATAACAGCAGTAAGCATGGTTCTCAAGGATGAGCTGGTATGAAGGACGAAAGCAGCTCAGGGGGAGAGACACGGCCTCCCTTCTCTGAAAGAGGTCTGTCCAACTTTTCTGATAAACTCCAAGGTGAGAGGCCTCGTGTTCCCAATCCCCTTCTCCTTCCCCTTCCTCTGTCCTCTTTAGCCTGCAGCCACTACACAACACATCCAATGTCAGCGGCACTTTTTCATTTGCCAGGTCAAAGTGATTTTATTGAAAACTGTGTTTTTCCTGCCATGTCAGTCTCTGTTACGATTTTATCACCGCAGTTGCGTTTGGCTATTGTGGCTTTAATTATAGTTAGCCACCTTTGGAAACACGTATGCATTAGAAAGGCAGGGTATTAATCTTTATAACAAGTACACGAATAAACAAAACACAACGATTCCAGGCAGAGAAGCGATCTTGGGAGAAAAACCGCCACCCATTCAAAGCTGTGGTTCTAGCAAAGGGGTGGAGAACCTGCGGCCTTCCAGGCATGGCTAAACTACAACTCCCACCACCCCTGACCACTGTTGCTGGGACTGATGGGAGCTGGAGCCCAGCAACATCTCGGGGGGGGGGGGAGGTTCCCCAACCCTGCTGCAGCGGCTTCTTCATCTAATATTGTCCCCAATCTGCTTACCGTCTCTGCATACTGGTAGAGATGTAATTGGGTGAGAGGATGTGCAGGACCCACCCAACAAAATCCTTCGCTGCACCCAGTTTCTCAAAGAGCTGTTCCCGCTGGGCCTCTGTCAGAGTCTTGGAATCTGTGACGGGAAAGCAAGCAGGGAGGGGAGGACACAAACTCAAAAAAGACCTGACCTAGGATGAATACAAGCTGGGCAGTGCTTTGACAGCTGTTAGGGGAAACGCTCCAAGAGGCACAGCATTGCCCCTTTTAGTCCAGATCCCATTTCCTGCCCCACCAGCATTACATCGCAGTCCCAGCTAGGCACGCCTTTCTTTTCTTTTTACCTGCTACCTTCAGTGCCTCTAGGTCTCCCTGCCGATCCACAGGACAGTAGCAGATTCCATAAACCATGGGACCTGGGAAGAAAGCAGAAGCCAATGCAAGCTACTCTTTCAAGACTCAGAGCTCCATCTACGGATGCAAAACTGCAGGTGTTTTTATAACAACATTGTCATGTGAGAAACGCTCTGAACTAGCAACACTAAGTATAGTTATAATTACAGCCCCAGGACACAACTGGACCTGCAATCAGGAATCCTCCACAAAAGACTCCTCTCCAGCCACCATCACAGGACATTATTCTATTTTAAGGGTGGGGAGGTTCTGCTCAGCAGCAGGGGTGAGGTAGGGGAAGTAAAAAGCAGTCATGGGACTGAACAAACTTATTGGCACAGAACTAGAACGACGTTATTTGCAAATCAGGACTGGATTAATTGTCAATACTACAAGAGAGTCATTGTGGTGTAGCGTCCGACTAGGGCTTGGAAGACCAAGTTGAAATGCCCACTCAGTCAACATCTCTCAGCCTATCCTACCTCACTGTGAGGATAAATTGGGAAGAGGGTCATGCACGCCACTTTGAGCTCCTTGGAGGAAAGGTGGCATACAAATGAAATACTACTACTACAAAACTGCTCTATATATTCACAATTTATCCTCATAATCACCCCTCCTGGCGTTATTAAAGTAGGTTGGCAGATAGCAATAGGAATCCTCTAGCGTCTAGGCCACCGGGCAAGTCCACGTATCACCCCAAGGCACGCGAGTATTAAGGATCAGCCCGTGATTCGGCCCTCCCCTTCTGATGCTTTTAGGCAGTGCTTTTTTCTGGGGGGACGCAGGGGTGTGCATACCCCTAAATATTTTGTGAATCTGAGTTTGACCTCATTAAGGGACAGTATTTCAATATGAGTAAGAAAATGAGAGTACCCCTAAACATTTTTTTTTAAAGAAAAAAGCACTGCTTTCAGAACTCGATTCCGCGCTGGGGCAAAAAGCACCCCAGGGATTCCTCGCTCCCGCCGGTATCACCCTCAGGCACGTACCCAGCACCGGACCCCGGCCTGCTTCATCAATGCCCAGGCTGCAGGGTTCGCTCCGGCAAGCGGCGGGCACCGCGGAGTCCAGCAAACAATTCACGGCGTTGTCCCGTTCGAAAGCGCTCAGGTCCATTTTCGCGCCGCAAGCGCCGTAAAAACTCGGTACAGGAAACGAAAGGGAAGGGAAATCCCAGAGAGTGCGCGGCTTGCTGGGTATTGTAGTTCGCAGAACAGATCGGACTTGCGCACCAACTTCTCTAACAGCATCGTGGGGGGTCCCATCTGGTTGTAAATCAGGACAGTAAAAGTAGCGGGGAGGAATAGTGAAGACTCCTGGTTTCTGTCCTCTGTTTCGAAAGGGCTTCATTGCACTTTAGGCACAACATCTGTCCCTGCTGGCTCACGTCTGGTGAATGTATGGGACTGCTAAACAGAGCCAGGAATTACCATGCTCTGGCTAGCTAGCACCCAGCTGATGCTACAGTGTTCCCTGAGCTCCTTATACAACTTGGGATCTTCTTCATACAGTACAGTACTAGAAAGCATTTGTTTGGCCGCTCATCTATGTCCGCTCTATGAGCATCTTTTACACACTAACAGCGTAAAGCTATAATGGGTGGACTTCAGGTGGATTGCATATAACACTGCCCTTCCCCCCCCCAGCAAAGCTCCTGCGCATTTAACATGTGTGCAAAAGGCAGGCATCGAGCAGGCGATTCACCAGCTGGATGCCTACCTGTGTCTTGCAGCTGATAAACGGGAGCGTGTGTACGCAGCAACTGTGAATGAAGACCGCGAGTGGGCTTGCCATCTTTTGTCTTTGGCAGGAGTCGGGACGTGACGGACAAACATCCAGCAAGGGGTGATAAAAAGATTGACCTGTTGAACGTTTGCCTGCCGTACAGTTGTTTAAAAAAAAAACACAGGAGCAGAGAAAGAAAGAAAGCCAGCAAGCGTCCTTTGGTGGAGTTGTTCGCCGCATTACAATCAGAATCGCATTTTGGAGCGGAATGTCTCTGGTTCCCAATTCAATTCCCTTTTTCTGAGTCCAAAGGGAGAAAAAGGGGGGAGGGGGTAGCCGGGTGGGAGTGAGGGTGGGGTGGGGGGCCGCGCGCGCACATGTTCCCATTGTGAGTCGAATCCGGATTACACCGCCCCCTCCTGCACCTTTGCCCCGCCCTCTCCCAGCACGCTGCACATAAAACCCGGCAGCCGCTGCGGCTTGTTCTGCTGGTGTCACGCCTCCTCCTCGCTTCGAGAACCGCTCGGCTTAGCTTTGGGACAGCAGCGCGCGGACCAGGAGGTACGGAGGGAGCGAGGGGTGGGCGCCTCGAGGGCATTTCTGGAGCTTTTGCGGCGCTTGTGCATGGAGGCAAATGCGGGCGCGTTGCTCGGGGTTTGCAATTTGAGCCTGGCGAGGCCTGCTATGGGGTGGGGGCCTGCAGCGCTTTCTCTCCCCTCCAGCCTAGCAGGTTCGAAGGGTCGTCATTTTCTGGGGTCTATATGTGGAGGCGAAGGGCTTCTGGAAGGTTTCGAGGCTTGCAATCCGTGCATCTCCTCGTGTCTTCCAAAGGCGTGATTTTGGGGACGGGGCACCTGCATTGGAATAAAGGGGGATGGAAGCTGCGCTGCTCCCCGGTTCTCCTCTGGTCCTTTCCCCCCCAAAGCGGAGAGGAGGCGGTGTGAATGCTGCCCATTGTGTCCTCGGCAAGCGAGTCATAGGGATCTCCTTTGTGTTCTGAGCGGTACAGGGAGGGGGCTAGAAGCAGTGCGGGCTGCCTTGCATTGTTACTGGAATTCAACTCCAGGGGTCGATCTTGGCTTCCTCTAACTCTCCTCCTGCTTCCCCCGCCCCCAACCCTGGAAAGCGGTGAGGCTTTCCAGTCTCTTCTCAGCTTGCATAGCGCTCCTAGCCTTGCTCGGGGTCTACTCGAGTGAAAATTCGTGAAATGGAGCCAGTGACTAAGTGCTCTTGCCTTAAAAAATGGGTCATGGAAACTGCTTTTTAAACAGGCCTTTAGTATGGATAGAAGAGGTGACGACAGTGCAATAAGTTTAAGCTCTAATTCTTACTAGAAGGGGGAACTAGACATGGAGTAAGATCTGTGCGCTTTTGTTTCAAGTAGCAGGGGGAAGATGTATTGTTTGCAGAACTTGCACAGAAGTAAACCTACAACGTAGTGCTTCTGGGATGTTCTTTCCTGTGCCTTTTTCAGTCGGTTACCCTTTTAAGCTTTCATTCTGTAAACCAAAAAATGTCCAGGTTAATAAAGTCCCTCCTAAAAAGTGTGCTTTTGACATGCAGCATATGGCTTTATGCTGGGACATTTTATCATCAAACAGACACCTCTATTCAGCTTGGGGTGGAAAAATACCTCCCCCAACTGTCAGGTGTTTTTTTTTTAAGAATTAAAGAATAAAATATATGGTAATATAACTCCCACATAACTTTTAGCCGCTTTCTTCAGTTTTTACTTGAACTGTAACCTTCTCCTGTCACGTGTCTTTTGGACATTCCATCACCCCAAGTTACGGTACTTTGGAAGTCAGCCTGGTGTAGAAAGCTATCCCAACTGCCTGCACCAGTAGCAACAGATCTGTATTAAGCAAACAATGGCTTGGCATTGTCCTTGTACACAACGCCACTCATTCTAAGCCAAAGACACTAATCACCAAATTCAAGGCTGGGTACCCATACTGTAACATCTCATGCTTGGCCCAGGAAACTCTGATAAAGCCTTTTAGCTTCTGCAAAAACTCTTGTTTTGTCTTGCTGCCGCCGCCACCACATGCTGGACCTCTGGAGCTGGAGTAAGACAAGACTGTAGCAGAGGTCACATTTCTAGGGCTCAAACTTCCCTAGGTAGTGTAACTTTTTTTCATATGTGGTGGACATGTAAAAAAGTTAAAGAATATTGGGAAATGATTTATATTAAGTTGAAAAGATTGTTTAAAACAACATTCCCCAAAAGACCAGAGGCCTTTCTGTCAGGAATAGTTCATACTGAAGTTCCCAGGTGTCAGAAAAAATGATTTATGTATGCAACAATGGCTGCTTGAGTTTTGTTAGCTTAAAGATGGAAAGTGAGGGAGGTCCCAAGTAAGGAGGACTGGCAATTTAAGATGATAGAATTTGCAGAACTAGCAGGTTTAACATATAGAATAAGAGAGCATCTATTTAAAGAGGAGTAGAAAATATTTGCTGAGTACAGTGGTACCTCGGTTTAAGAACAGCCCTGTTTACGAAATATTCAGTTTACGAACTCTGCAAAACCGGAAGTAGCGTCCCGGTTTGCAAACTTTACCTTGGTCTAAGAACGGAAGCCAAACGGTGGAAGGGCACCGGCGGCGGGAGACCGGAAGCCAAACGGTGGAAGGGCACTGGCGGTGGGAGGCCTCATTAGGGAAAGTGTGCCTTGGTTTAAGAACAGACCTCCGGAACGGATTAAGTTTGTAAACCGAGGTACCACTGTATTTGGAAAATAACTGTACAGCTGAATACACCTGCAGCATTAAGATAAATTCAGCAGTTTGCTTAATATTTGAATGATGTAAATTGGAGAATGACTGAAATGGTTACAGTAAAATAGGCAGGAATGATAGACAAGTAAAATGAACCATGGAAGGAGGAGGGAAGTCATTGGATATATGGTACTGTGTAAAATGCTTATTTTGAGAAATATAACTGGAAAAGTTAATAAAAACTATTCAAAACAAAACAGACTTGCCTGGGAAGGCAGAGGGCCTTCTCAGTAGTGGCTCCCACCCTGTGGAATGCCCTTCCATCAGATGTCAAGGAAATAAATATCTGACTTTTAAAAGATATTTCAAGGGGGCCCTGTATAGGGAAGTTTTTAATGTTTAATGCCTCACTGTGTTTTTAAATATTTTGTTGGGAGCCACCCAGAGTGACAGGGACAACCCAGTCAGATGGGTGGCATATAAATAATAAAATAATAATAATTATTATTATTATTCAGGGTTTGGTGGATCACTAAAGTTGGTGCTGTCAGTATTGGGGTTGATGGAGGAAAGTATCTAGTCATTGATTTTGGCTTCCCCAAGCAGGCTTTTTTTCTCTCTTCTGGTTCATTATAAGCAGTGTGCATCTCAAAGCCTTCACTGCAGTAACCCATGAGTGACCGTTCCATTCTCCTCTGTCACATACCACCAGAACAATGGCAAATGTATGCACTAGTTCAAAATGCACTGTATTCTGCTGGCTTCACTCCAGAAACTAGCAATCAGTGTTTGTGATGTCAGGGGCAGCAGACCATCATCACATAGTTAATTCACTGTCGTTAACTGCTCATGTTTGCCAAAGCATATTGTAATAGGGCTATCTTCCTGAACATGGAGCTTACTGCTAAGTGTCCCACCCAACAGCTACCAGCTCCTTATCAGGAAGGTATCATGTCGCCCAGTTTGTGTTTGGGACACACTTCTGGAAGGGAAGTATTTGTCAGCTAGAGCTGCCATAGGTCCCATCGGCTACCAAGTGGAACATGGTGGGTGAGAGTAGCAGATGCATCTCTCCTCCACCCCATATCTCCAGAACAGATGGCGCCAGCTTTTCTGTGCTTGACGAGGCCCTGGCAGATGCCTCAATATCTGAAGAGCCTTTCAGTGGATGAACATTACTTTAATGGCTCTATTCAGACACCATGATAAACCCAGGGCTAGGGAACTTGTGACTCCAGTGCTTCCCATCACCCCCTGAGTATTGGTTGTGTTGGGTGACGTTTATCTTTCTGAAGTCAGAATACCAATTGTGGCCTTTTTGAAGATTCAGCAGTTGGCTTTATTAAATTGTGCAGAAGGAGTAAGTAGCCAAGCAGGCTCTGGCAGGAACAATATGAAGCTGGAATAGTAAAATGCAAACATCCCATCTCCTCTCTGCCATGCATTCAGCATAATAAAAGGGCACTTGTCTTCTGATGAATTTGAATTGTAAACTACTTTGGGAGCCAGTCTTGGCTGGCAAGTGGGATATAAGTATGTTCAGCTTCAGCTTCTATTGGTTGCAGAGACAGCACCAAGAATATATTGAGCTGACCCAATTTACAGTGCTAGGAAGAATGAGCTATTTATCTGCTCCTGAAGCCTTTGCCCTTTCTTTCTCTGCTAGAGTTGGTTTTAGATAGTTTTCCACAGCGGTGGCAGCTTGCTTCTACCTGAGCCAGAGAAAACTAATTAAGTACTACTGTACTTAATTAATAGATTAGTGCCTATCCTTATCTGTCACCATTGTAGTTATGAATGGCAGAGACTTAATCTCCTGGTTATGTTGTCAAGTATCTGTTGCGTTTGCTTCCAGATTTGGCCTTTCATAACCTAGTATTAAACTTCGTGTTCATACATGCAGCTTCTTGAAAGAAACTCTGGTTTGAATTCTATACATGCTACATCTAAATCCCAGGGCTGTTGTTGTTTTTTATGCCAAAAAGCAGCCAGAGCTTTGAAGTAGTTATGAAATATTGAGGCTTCGCTTATGCAAAAAGGAGCCAAACCCAAATTGGCAAGGTTTAACATGAAGGGGTGTAATGGGGCAAATTCTTTATAAAGAGAGCCTCTTAGGGGATGGGGGTGGAGACAGGGCTGGCCCCACACAGGAGGCAAGGTGAAGCAGCCATCTTGGGTGGTGGAAGCACCTGAGCGGTGCCTTGGTGGGGGCCCCACTGGCAGAGAATCAGAGCTGATTTCCAGCAGGATTTTTGCCAGAACCTGCTGCTGCTTCATGCTGACACCATGCAGCCTAGGGATGCTTTGGCGGCAGCGGCAGGGTGGGGAAGCACTTCCCACTTAGCCTTAAGCAACACAATGGGATGCGCCGCCCCTGGTTGGAGGCACATCAGACCTCCAAATCACCTAAAAAGATATATATTTCTACAACTGCTAGAGCCAAGCAATAAGCAGTGTTCAAAAGTACTGTACACAGCACACTACCACCTCATGTTTTTATGTAATGGATTAGTGAAACTGCTTGTCAAGCTCCAAGGCAATAGTGCACATGGTAACTGAAATGCATTGAAGGTGGTAAAATTTCAATTAGCCAGAAAGTTGTCTGGGAGCACTTGCTCACGCCTAGCTAAAATGGAATGAGGCTAATAAAATATCCTGCTGAACCAAGAGGCCACTGACTCAAACCCTCTGCAGTCTTCCTCAAAGGAATGAGGGTGCAAGACTCCCTGATCTTGCATTCCTCAGGGATTGCGTTGAGTCACTCTCCACAGTTGTAATCCTTTACAACTCATGTGACTGGGGCTCTGTACAGCACTATGCAGAATTGGAAGAGGCTTATTGTTTCCTCTGAAGTGCACCTTAATTGTTTGGGCACTACAAAAGTTGCGCTTGACGTTGGGGAAGAGTTGTAAGCCAAAACAGAGCTGCCTTGTTTACAGTCCTTCAGAAGGTAAGAAAATGCCTCTCCTGGGATATGTACCCAGTAGCAGACCTCTTGGTTCAAAGAGGCTCAACTTGGTTGTCTACCTAAGCCTTTACACTGTTTGATATTTCAGAAAGAAATGGCTTCCGGTAAAGCTCATATTGGTAAGCCAGTTCCAGACTTCAAGGCCACAGCAGTGGTGGATGGAGCCATTAAGGAAATAAAGTTGTCGGACTACAAAGGTAAGAGAGAGTACCACTTTCAGTTGTTTAAACAACATCTTCAGTCAGTCTTAATGTCGTAAGGTGCCTTGAGCTCATGAATATGCAGGACATAAATACCCTAATTAAAGAGTTTCCCAGACCCACCTTGATAAGAGAGGTTGGGTATGGATCACTTAAGAACTATTTTCCTGCTATGCAGCATTGGAGCACGTAAGCGCCAAGAAAGAGGATCTTGCATTATCCGTCTGTTTATCAAGAGGTAATCAGTCCCCAGGCACTGAATCAGATTGCTGTGGGGATCATGGTTGTAGTGCAAATACTATATTTTGTTAGCAGGTGCAGATAATGGACCTTGGGTTTGCCATATCCCAAAGGAAGGATGAATGTTATCGTGGTCAAGGCATGACATTTGTTTTGAGTATATTGTGCTGGTGCCTTCAGGTGTTGTCTCCTTCCCTAAACTTCAGATAGTTGCCAGGCAAGGTTTCTGGCTCAAAGTATTCTGCTGCTGATGGGCTTTCCTCCTCTCTCTACACAGGTAAATATGTGGTTCTCTTCTTCTACCCCCTGGATTTCACCTTCGTCTGTCCCACAGAGATCATAGCTTTCAGTGATCGAGTTGAGGAGTTCCGCAAGATCAACTGTGAGGTTATTGCTGCCTCTGTTGACTCTCAGTTCACCCATTTGGCCTGGTGAGTCTCTTGGTGTTCAAGATCTAGCACAAGGTCTCCATCCATGCTAGAAAGCAAGTACTGTGAAGACTTATGGTTGTGTTGTTGTTTCTTAAGGCGGGCTTAGCTGTAGGAAACTGAGTGACAGGAATAACAGCACATCCCTATTTTGTGTGTTGCTTAGGAAGAGGGTTAGAATTGACGCATCATTAAGAATGTTCTAGGGATCTGACACTGGGAGGGAGCCAAGCAGAAGTTAACTGACAGAAGGGTGTGGAGGTTCCCCACCAGCCTTATCTAGCCAAACC
The DNA here is from genome assembly GCF_965113315.1 of Podarcis vaucheri. Lineage (NCBI taxonomy): Eukaryota > Metazoa > Chordata > Lepidosauria > Squamata > Lacertidae > Podarcis > Podarcis vaucheri. Next base: position 48,850,005 of record NC_138760.1, on the reverse strand, counting down.
TAGCTGCTGTTAGTTTTATCAGCCACCTCAGTAGACTAACTGCAGTTGTGTTCAGAGTTGATTTGAGCTCCTAAATGGGTGTAAAGAACATTTCACACTTCTGTGGGTCAGAGAATCCGACTTGTATCTAATTGGTCTTCAGAATTAGGTTTCTGATGAGGAAGAAGATGCTTGCCCAGTTTTTAGACCCAGCTTTGGTCTGGGAGCCCCATGTCAAGTTTGGAACAAAAAGCTAGGGGCAATCTATTCCATGTGAAATATTTGGTTCAAGCATTTCTAAATAGTAAATGGCTAGAGTAGTAGTTTGCAGATGTTCAAGATGGAAGGGTGGGAGATATGAGGCCCTCCAGTTGTTGGACTTCCAACTCCCATCAGCCCTCGCCCAACATAGCCAATGATTAGGGTTGAGGTGGGCATTGGTTCACAGGTTCTCTACCTCTACTCTAAATGAACATTGCAGATGTTAACGGCCATTTCCCTGCAGGATCAATACAGCAAGAAAGGAAGGGGGCTTGGGATCTGCAAATATTCCACTTGTGGCAGACATCAACCACAATATTTGCAAGGACTATGGAGTGCTCAAGGAGGAGGATGGCATTGCATACAGGTATAGAGATCTTGAGGTCTAACCTTAATTCTAGATGACAGTTCAAAGGGCTGTGGCTGGTGGCATCTTGGCAAATGCCAGTCCTCTTGCGTTCACTAGCAAAGCCTCAACATGGCTGACTCAAGTACCACTTACCTCCCCTCTCCAGTTCTGCAACACAGGGGTAGCTAACCTGGGAGTCTCCAGGTGTTCTTGAACCAGAGCTGCCAGCTGCAGCCAGCATGGCCAATGGTCAGGAATGATGGAAACTGCAAAATTTGGCAGCAAGCATCTGGAGAACAGTAGATTAGTCCTGCCTGCTCTTAGGTCCTGTGATCTGTTGAAGAGGTTAGTCATCCTTGATGCTGCTGGACTGTTCAATCCTCTATTCATCAGCTTGGTCCCACCCATCAAGTCCATGTACGTAATCCAAACGGTAATAACCTGGCTGGGATATAAAAAGCTATTAACACTAGCTAGGTCCTAGAACCTTGGTCTTTGGATGTATGGACTTGGACTTCAGAGAATAAGTAGCTGTAGCTGGAACTTAATTGAGTCTGTCTCTGCTTTTGCCCCAACCTCTTTTAGTTGATCTGTCAGGTTTCTGCATAGGCATAGATTCAGAATTCCCCCACTCTTAACTTTGACCCTGGTACTACTGATAAAGGCAGTAAAAGCGCCACATAGATTCCAGAAGGTTCCAATACTGGGTAGAATTCCCCTTGTCTGCTCTTGTCTTGTGTCTCTACTAAGGCTGCATACACACCATACCTTTTAAAGCACCTTCTCCAAAGAACCCAGGCAATTGTAGCTTGCCCTTCACCGAACTACAGTTCCTTGTACCATTATACTATAGTTCCCAGGATTCTTTGGGGGAAGGCATGTGCTTTAAATGCATCTTAGACTTGAATGTATACAAGCTTGAATCCTCTTTTTTTAAAAATAATAATAAATGCTCTTAATTGCCCTTCTTTCTCCCCCCTCCCCACAACTATCCAGAGGCCTGTTCATAATTGATGACAAAGGCATCCTGCGTCAGATCACAGTGAATGACTTACCTGTGGGGCGTTCTGTGGATGAGACACTTCGCCTGGTACAGGCTTTCCAGTTCACAGACCAGCATGGTGAAGGTAAGGGGTGGGGATTGGGATAACAGAGCTAACACAGAAGGGTGAGGTCAGTATTGCTTTAGAAATTGTGGCTGTTACCTCTTCATGGGGCTAGTAAGGGCCTATGTCTGCCCGTGGACAGTGCATAACAGCTGCCCAACCACCTTTGTAGCAAATGGTACCATATATGAAGTTGGCATGATGTACTGCTAGCAACATTTCATAGAGCCTTCCATAGCGCAGTTCATGCCATATCCTGTCTTGCCCATCTTCAGTATCACAGAAGTGTGGTGTGGTACAAAGTAGACCCAAGACAACCTTATGCAACTCTTAATAGCGCAAGAGCCCTGCTGGTTCTGTCCATTTGCCTATCTAGTCCGGCATCCTGTTCCCACAGTGGCCAACCAAATGCCCATGGGAAGCCTGCAAGTACACTCTTCACTTGTGAGTCCCAGAAAGTGGTATGCAGAGATATACTGCCTCCAGCCTAGCCATTGTGGCTATTAGCCAGTGACAGCTGTCCTCCTGAACATATGCAAATACACTAGTCTCCTGTTATGGACCATGAAACCCCAAAAGGAGCATACTGGGATGAGAAAGGCTGTGGCATTTTGCCCCTCTCCAGTGCTTGTTATTTTTTAAAGAAAAAAGGCGTGTGTGTTCACTGTTGTTACAGTAAGTGCCATACTTTTAACATTTGGAAGAAAATGGTACTGCATAACCTTGAGTATCCCCAGAAAAAAAAAGGCACCGCTCCAATCTAGATTGTTGATGGAGTAAGTTCTGACTTTTTAATATGTGGTGTCTCCAAAGCTTCCTTCTGCTTCTGGGGGGGTACCTTGTTGCCCTAAGCTTGCTCCATGTGGACCTATGTGCTTTGAGTGCCGTTTGACATATTCTAACCCCACACTTCTGTACATTTTGCTACAGTGTGCCCAGCTGGCTGGCAACCTGGCGGTGACACCATCAAGCCCACAGTGAAGGACAGCAAAGCCTTCTTCGCCAAGCAGCAGTAGAGGTGTCTTGCTGAACAAATCTGGCCTAATGTGAAGGGATTATTCATACTGAATCTTCCCCGTTGAGATCTCTAGAAGTAACTCTCTGGGGAGAGCTGGGCTACGAAAGCCTCTCCCATGAGTAGTAGTTCATAGAAGTAGCTTGAATGTAATTTTTTGAGTAGGGCATCTTTATGTCCATGCTTCAATAAAAGTGGAGATTAAAATAAGCTTGGTGGTGATGTCTGGTGCTGCTGAAGGTCATTTGGAACGAGCAAATGACAAAGAGAATCAAAAGTGGAGAATGTGATCCTGGACTTGCTCCTCAGATGCAAAGAGAAGAGTTCTTTCCTGCCTTTGGAAGGATATACTTTTACCAAATGGGTTTGCATTGGGGTAGAATTACCGTATTTTTCGCTCCATTGGACGCACCGGACCATAGGACGCACCGGACCATAGGAGGGGGAGAACAGGGAATTTTTTTTTCTTGTTCTCCGCCTCTAAAACAAGGTGCGTTCAAGGTACATTCACCAGAGCTTGTGGGGCTGGCGGTGGGGGGAAGCGCTGCTTCAAAGATCCCTGAAGCCTTTGGAGCGCAGCGCCCTGCTGCCCTACAGAGGTTTGCGCGCAGCCGTCCCCAAGCTAGAGCAGCGAGACGGAGCCCTCCGTCTCGCTGTTCTCGCTTGGGAACAGCCTTGCTAGCTTCTGCAGGACAGCGGGGTGAAGGCACCGTCCCCAAGCTAGAGCAGCGAGACGGAGCGCTCTGCAGTGCTCCGTCTTCCTGTTCTGGCTTTGGGCTTAGCGGCGCAGCCTGCATTCGCTCTATAGGACGCACACACATTTCCCCTTAATTTTTGGAGGGGGAAATGTGCGTCCTATAGAACGAAAAATACGGTACTATGCCCACCCTTTGGTTTTATGTGCAAAGTAAGAACCCCCCCCCCCCAGTCCCTGTAGAGGTAAACATGCCATGGACATCTTGAAGTTAAGAGATGTAGACATGGTGTTATAAATGGCTTGTCCAAGAAAACAGGAAAGCAAGCATGCAGTTCCATGCTGTCAGTGAGTACATAAGAGCCTGAGATCAAGCACTTTTGAAACTTATGTCCTTGGCTGGGACCTTTTCCGAAAGCAAGCTGAGATTTGATGCAGCTGTTACATGACGTAATTAATGTTCTGATGATGATATTCAAAGCAAGCAGCATTAGCTTGCTGTAGGCTTTTCGTAGCTGGAATGAAAAGCAGGGAGTATCAAAGGCCTGGTGTGAGCTGGAATTATGTAGGCTTTAGATAGCTAGGAACAGAATCTCCTAGGTATTAGCTGAGACCTTTTGCAAGGAATGCAGTGTCCTTCCTAAGAAGCTGAACAAACCTCTGGCATAACAAAGTAGCTTCAAGGAAGTGTCCTGCCTGGATCAGCACTTGGTTCCTGAATCATTATCCAGATTCAAAATTATGGATTTACTCTGATGACAGGTTGAATGGATAAAATCTTGCTGCAGAAGAAAAAGGACTGATTAGCAAGTATAATCAGGATCATTATCTTCCTATATTGTAGTGATATCAAGGCCTAAACAAAGCTTCCCCCCCCCCAACTCCTTCACACTGCTAATTTTGTGCTTCTGAAGAGTTAGTCCTAAAGCACCTAGAGAATTCCAGGGTTGCAATGGTGAAGCTGGTTATGCAGATTGCATGAGTGACACTAGTCTCAAGAAATACGATTCATTCACATATTTACACCTGAATTTAGATGGAGGGTGTCCCAATCTTACAGCATGGTCATCTCAAGTGGGGCTTGTTCCCCACAGCAGTGCAGCACTGGAGTACAAGGCATCTCCAGCAGCTTCCTGCCGGCTAGCCAAAACGTTTCTGCCTCTCATTCCAAGCCACCTCCAAAGGCCACAAACTTTTCCTGTGCCATCGCACTCAGGAGATGTTGCAAAGGTGTTTGTGGAAAATGTTTGCATGCTGCTTTGGAATAGGGAAGATTGTTGGGTTGCTCCAGACTGCCTGTTCATAATTTTCCATCTATTGTCCTCCAAATGTTGTTACCCCCCTCTCCACATCAAGCCTGACTACCAGTAATTCTGGCTGGGGTGATGGTATTGGGAGTCCAGCATCATTTGAAGAGCCCCATGTTTCTTATCCCTCACATAAGATGCTGGCTGCACTTTAAGGGTTATATGGAAATTGTTGTTCTTGTATGAGAGGCATCGCTGACTTTGTAGGCACTGGTAAGTTTAGACTTCAGACGGCAGTTTCCAGGCTTAATTCATGGGACAGCATTTGTTTCTAATACTGAACTGCCATACATCTGCCAGTAGAGGATGCTGTAACTTCATGGAACGCTCTGATTCCAAACATGCGAGTGCCCAAGGCTTGAATACAACATTGGAAGGCATGGTGTCCAACTGTGCTGAAGGATATTCCGCCACCGTTATCCAATTCTGTTTTCTGCTAGACTTCATATGAAAAGGGGCCTCTAGACACTGCTTTGTAATCTGTCTTCCCATATGAGTATTAAGCACAAAAAGCAATCTCAAAACAATACCACAGGCAGGGCTCTTTTGCACAGCAAGGTATAATTTATACCTTATAAGTATACCTCTGACTTCTGTCAAACTTCCTGCTACTCTTAACTAGGCGGGTGTGCTGTTTGCCGTTTAACTAGTGCTCTCCACTTTGTAATATTGAAACTGGCACCAAGAAGAACTTAATCTTCACGCTGTTGAAGCTGTTTCACCCTTGCCAGAGCATAAACCACGGGAATATTCATGTTTTAAGTGCCTGTTTTGAGATTAGGGTAGAAAAGATGCATTAGATACGTGACGATACGACCGTTTGATATGCTATAATGCATTTGTTACCCAGCCCTGATTTAATTTTGGGTCCTTGGGTTTAGGAAAAATGTCACAGAGCATGACTGTAGCATAATCTGGACAGGAGCGTGTGAAATGGAGGAGTGTGCATCAGGAGAAATGATGAGCTACCATCCTCTGTGCAAACATGGTCTCTGTGGATTTTCTCCCCTTGAATGTGATGGTAGAGCACAAAAATCTGACTATCAGATCCACAGTATGGGGGACTCTTACTGGCTGCTATATTTATTAACCCTGCATCTCTTCCTTACTGTGAGTACTTTCCAAATTGTTGGGTGCCCTCCATCTAGTCTCACCTACACTTCCAACTCTCCATTGTTCTCTCAGTAAAGCAGGAGCAATTAATCATATGACTGGGTTTTCCCAGCCACCCTGGGTGGCTTCCAGAATACATAAAATATAAGCAACAGACATAAAGAAACTTGCTAATTATCAGTTGAAGGACACATTCAAGCCAGGGAAAAACACTTGGAAAGAGGGCCAGGGGCTAAACAGAATAGCCTGGAGGGCTGCATTGGGTCCCCCAACTTGAGTGGCTTCTTTGCTGCTCTAGGAGTTCAGGTAGGAGTCCTTCCTAGCCCTACCTGAAGACGCCAGGGGTTAGACTAGGGATTTTCAGAATGCAAAGCAGATGTGCCAAAACTGAGCCCATCCCTAAAATACTTGCAATAGTCAGCATTGACGGTTTCTAATAAGAGGTATTGTCTTGCTGTCCTTGTGGGTTTTACTCTGTGTGGATATGGTTACCTGTTTTTGATCCACGAAGGAGAACAAGCTGGCAGACTCATGGGTGGGGAAGAATAAATATGACTGCACTTGTGTGGTTTTGGTGTTGGACCTACCTAGGAGTATTTGTAGATGGGGAGAGTACTATTGCACTCAGGTTCTGCTTTCAGGCATCTGGCTGGCCTATGTGAGGAAAAGGATTCTGGATTAGGTGGGCTAGTGGCAGAATCCAGCAGATGGTTCTTATGTTTATGATGTTTGTTGGGTGGCCAGCCGGCCTCTCAGTCTACCTAACCTAGCTCACATGGTGGCTGTAAGAATTAAATGGAGAGCTGGAGACTTGTGTATACCACCTTAAGCTCCTTGCAGGAAAGGTGAGATATAAATAAATCTGACAGAGGCAGAACACTATGAAGGATGAGTTGCCATAGTGAAGGCAAAAGTAGGCTAATGGTTGTGCCAGCAGAGAGCGCCACTGGGCGCCTCAGGAGCACCGAGGCTGTTTTAAACAGAAAGACGTAACAGCTCAGATATTTGCACTGCAGGACAAGGCTGAACAGCTCCCCTGGGCGAACCTGACACAGCTCTGCAAATTCTCAGACAGTCTTGGCACATACTAGGTTCAGCCAGGAGAGGGTTTGGTTTGCATACATCACTTCATCTGTACTATTGTGGATGGGGCTCGAAAAACAGCTCTCTTTCTCGTCCAAAACCTGTGCATTGTACTCATCCTGGTTGGAACAGTTTTCCGCTTCACACATCCCACTGCTTAGGCTTTACAAGATAGCACAAATGTGCCCCTGCTGAAGCTAGAATGAGAAGTCACAACTCTTTCCTTCTCACACCCACCTACACAACATGAAAGACTCTGAAACTTAGAGTGGGCCAGATAGATGGTTTAGTGAAATTGCTACCCTCTAGGCAGGCTACCCTATTCCTAAGAAAATTCCCAACAGTTATCTGTCTAAAATACTTATTGGAAGCCCTTAGAGGAGGAAAATTCATCATCTTTCTATGCAACTTTTTATCTTTCATTATTGAAAAGCTTTCCCTTTTGAATACCCCCCCAACAAAACACAATGTTTATTGTGCACGTACTTACTTGTGGTTTAAACCCATTGGTCACCTTATCTACGGTAATCCTTGGAGCACAGAGTGAATAATTGTCCACATGTATAACAGTTGAAATTTCTCCTTGCTGAATTTAATCTGCCTGCCTGATTTGTCAATTATTGGGTGGTGTGTTTTTAAAATGTTTTAGATTATCCTTTGAATGCTATGTATTTCCTGCCAATTCTTTTATCATCTGCAAATTTGGCAAGCATAACTGACCGCTCACTCATCCAAATAATTAATGAATATATTAAATGCTGGCTTCCAACCAAGCAAATGCTGATTTTACATTATTTTCTTCACTCCTTATTCCAAAAGCCTTCTTAGGAGGATATAATGTTAAATAGCGGATTTGGTGAAAAGCCTTGGAAGTCCCTATTACCAACTGAGGTCTCGCTACTAAACTATCATATCAAAAACAGAAAATAAACTGGTGCTGTAGTTGTCTTTTACAAAGGCAAGTTGATTATGAAATTTTCTCTCTAATTTTGTAAATGAATGGTTTTGTTTGTTCCAATATTCCCCCAAGTAAATAAATCAGATTCTATGCATCCTTGGATCTTTTTCAGTGGCTGTCTGGACACAGTTCAAGGAAGCTGCTGACCTTATAAAGCCCTTAATGGGGAGGTGGGGAACAGTGGTGTAGCGTGGGTTGTCAGCACCCGGGGCAAGGCAAGTAATTTGCGCCCCCTAACCCGTGGATTTGCACCCCCTAACCCTAACCCCCAGATGTTGCGCCCGGTGCGGCCAGCCCCCCCCTGCACCCCCCCCACTACGCCACTGGTGGGGAAACATTTTCAGTTCAAGGCTCACACATCTTTTGGGTGGAGCAAAATATGCAACTCTTTTCTTTGTACAGTCCAGTTCCACAGTCAGGTCTCTACACCTGCATCTCTCTAGCCCAAGCAGGCAAGAGACATTATCACAGTTGAACGACATTCCAACCAGCAAAAACGATGAAGGTGTGGAGTGTGGCCAAGGGAGAATCCTAAGGGCCAGTTAGAGAGATCTAGAGGGCCACATTTGGCCCCCAAACATAAGACATCCTAAGGTAAAGGGTAAAGGGGCTCCTGACCATCAGGTCCAGTTGTGACCGACTCTTGGGTTGCGGCGCTCATCTCGCTTTATTGGCCGAAGGAGCCGGCCTACAGCTTCCAGGTCATGTGGCCAGCATGACTAAACCGCTTCTGGTGAACCAGAGCAGCGCACGGAAACGCCGTTTACCTTCCTGCCGGAGCGGTACCTATTTATCTACTTGCACTTTGACATGCTTTCGAACTGCTAGGTTGGCAGGAGCAGGGACTGAGCAATGGGAGCTCACCCCGTCGCGGGGATTCGAACCACCGACCTTCTGACCAGCAAGTCCTAGGCTCTGTGGTTTAACCCACAGCGCCACCCGCTGATTCCAACCCCTACCTTAATGCCTTAGTCCAAGGGTAGTCAATGTGATGTTCTCCAGATTGGAGAATCATAGAGTTGGAAGTGACCCCCCCCCGGGTCATCTAGTTCAACCCCCTGTTGCTGGGCTGCAAGTCCCATAAGCTCTGTTGGCCCTACTGGCTGAGGCTGATGGAACTTGGAGCCCACCAACTTCTGGAGGTCACCTTGTTGGCTACCCCTGGCTTAGATGCTACATATATCAGAGGCTTCTTTCTCGTCAGTTTTGCCATGAAAGAGCACTTTCTTGCATTGGGCATGAACAGGAAAGGAACACAGAGGCATTCACAGTGGAATTCCTGTCCGGTAGAAGTCCGTGCCAGGAGGCTTTGCAAAAGAGTGGTCAAAACCTTCCTCTTTGAGCTGGACTGGCATTCGACAGCCAGGGGTCAAGCAGGCATGGGTATTTATAACTAGCCGGGTTTTGAAAGGGAAAAAAAGTTATTTTTCACTGTTGTTACCTGCACTTAGCCCTTCCTGGAAAAGGGCAGGATAAATAATGCTGCAATAAATAAATTTTCTGAGACTATGCCAGTTTTCAGCAATTAGGGCAGCTGGCTGTTCAGAGGTTTGCCCCACTAGCTCCTTCCGTAAATGCCACCAACATCAATTCAGATTGCCCAAGTGAACTGTTTTCCTAGCCTTTGGCCTTTCTCCATCCTTGTTTTTGTCAGCACTGAATGTCTCATCACCATTTCCTTCTTGGTGAAGCAGAAATACATATTGAGCAATTCTGCCTTAAAAGCACAAACAAGAAACACTCCACCTTTCTTGTTTGGAGCTGAGCCACAAATCCACTGTACCTCCCTCTGTTGCTTTGGCTACTAGTATCGATCCACGCTTCTCCCCGACCCCATAACTATAGCTTGGTCTATGCCCGTCCTTTTCTGATTTTCTCCCATTATCTTTATGCTACACAGGTCCTGGCGAACCTGTTTTCCCTTCTGCTATAATTTCATCTTGCGACGTTAGACTGCTAAAACATATCCTTAGCACATTACTTTACCTTCACATCCCATTTCAACAAGCTGGATGTGAGCTGGAAGGTGACACAGCACCCTTCTACCCCTCCCCCTCTTTTGCCCAGAGGGATGACATGAGGCCAGAGTGCCTCTTGCTTCTTACACATGCCCTTCTGGGAGGCCTTCAGCTCTGGCATGCACTGTGGCCACATTCCATTCCGCGTCAGCTTCTCGTGCTTCCGGGGACATCAGGTTGTTGTTGATGATAACCCCAGGCTGGTTCTGCAAGGAACTTGCCCCACCCCCTGGATGACAGCAACAAGTCATGTCATTCTCACTAAGCCCACGAGAAGGCAACGGGTAGAAAGAGGATGGTATGGAATACAATGAGTGTGGTAGTAGCTCTCTGGTTCCCAACTTTCCCTTTAATGCCGTGCTATGCCATGCCATGCCACACACACACACACACACACACACACACACACAGTCGGACTGCACTCCCCTCCCATGTCTGGAAATAGAACCCAGGAAGCTTGAATGTTGCTCCCCATCGCCCAGCTAGACGTCTCGGCTCCCTGACTCACAGACCCATTTAGAGCTCCTTCCACCTGCTGTTTTCCTGGCTCCCTGTCCCTATCATCACTGGGCTCTGCCTCGGCTTCCTGATATGGGATGGGAGCTTATTGCCTGCATCCCAGTCTCATTCATCCCCAACTAAGCAAACGTTAGACTATGAAATGAAAAAGTCTCCTTTTTCTCCCAGTCCCTGACTATTCACCTGTCTTAAAATACACCTGCCCCATTCCCGCAATGATATGCCATCTGCAATGATACAGGACAATTTATCACTTCTTTTTTAGGAACATGAGAAGTATAAAACTAAAACTGACCTTTTAATATTTTAAATGGAAGTATTTGAGATGCAACAACTGAAACGGACAGGGCAAATCTTTCTTCACGTCTTAATCCTTAATGCACACAGCCATACGCCACAGCATCTGGACTTTTTCTTTTGCCAATGCATTTTACTAGTTTGCATAAAGAACTTGATTTCCCCGCTTTAAGTCTCTCTTTCACTGAAACGCCTTTGAAGAAGCTACATGCAAAAATCAAGAATGCCAGCCAGCAATTCTACTTTCTTCACCAGACCCTTGATAAGAGAAAAAATTCCCCCTGTTCAAAACCCATTTCTCTGTGCCACCTCTTATATTGCATCTCAGTCCACAGGGCTGATACAGAGATTTTGTTGGTCATTTGAGTTCAATTGTGACCGTTTTCACATGGTCCCATTCTAATCCAAACACTCCCTTTCTTCCTTATAATCACTCCTACTGACCAGGGCAGGGAATAAGGGCTCTCTATGGCCCACTTTCTTCTGAGTCACCTTGACCTTTTCAACTGTGGCTGAATGGTTGAGGGCCAGCATTCTTTGGAGAAAAAGCTGAATCCCACATCCTGCTCCCATGATCTCCCTTGTTTGGCTTGCCTACAGTTTTACTCTCGTTATGTCCCATCTGAGGCATCCACTAGAACCCCAGCAAGGCCAGAACCCACATACAGAATGCTTGGAGTTTCACAGCCCACATAGTGACGGCTGTATTGTGAGCAGCTGGCAACAACAGCAATGTTCAGTGGTCTGGGCCCTTCTACTGGCTCTTGCTTGGTAGACCATCCTATTTTTTTCCTTATTCACACTCCGGTATGCCATATCAGCTTGATGCCTCCAGGAGAAAAAGTCAAAACAAACACACAAGCTAACAAAATTGTTTTTTCTGTATCACAGATCTGGGGCAGCCAAAGATGTCAACAGACTCTTAATTTATTGACAGGTCCCTGGGACTGCAGAGCTCAAGGGAGGCAAACTATGGCTCCTGCTAAGAGACCCAGGGCCAGTGCACTCTTGCCTCCCATGAAGAACATCATGGCAAGGAGACCAGCCTGGCCCCATCCACTGACCTGCAAAGGAACAGCTGCTCCGTTGCTTGCTTTCCTCTTCCCTTCCCATTCCTTTTTCCTTTCGCATCATGACATTGTGAGTCTACAGGCAGGGACTGTAATATTCTTATAGATACACAGGCACACATACGCATAGTGCTTAGAAAAATCTTAAGCATTATGGTTTAATTATTCAGAACTACTTAACCAAGTGAGCAAGAATTTTTCCACATTTTTAGAGTCACTAAAATAGTAGCCGCTTATAGATTAGGATTTAAATCCAAGCAGCAGAGCAGAGGGATAAAGAGATGACAACAACACTATGATTTGTTGGCTATGGGAGGTTATTGCTTGTAACTCACACAGCTTTCTCCCTTCAATTTCCCCACAAATTAACATATATGCAAAGGGGGAAAACCCTCTTAAAAAACTCCCGAAAGAAAAAATGTTCTTCCACACAGATTTTTATATCTATCAGTATCACCTTAATGACCTCAAATCTATGTTCTCTCAAGAATGGTGCATTTCATTAAGCACCCTCCTGTTACAGAAGCTGCATGTGGGACTAATTCAAATTCTGTCGGGGGAGGTTAATACGAGATTTGTTGTTTTTTATCTAACAGCTTTCTTCATCTCCCCCCTTTACACTTGTTTCCAGTGCGAAATCCCTTTTCTCAAATTAAGGTGAGGGACTTGGGGCTTTCCAGGTGTTGTTTGACACTAACTCCCATCAGCTATAGCAGTGGCATAGCGTGGAGGGTGCAGGGGGGGCCGGCCGCACCGGGCGCAACATCTGGGGGTTAGGGTTAGGGGGCGCAAAACCACGGGTTAGGGGGCGCAAAACCACGGGTTAGGGGGCGCAAATTACTTGCCTTGCCCCGGGTGCTGACAACCCACGCTACGCCACTGAGCTATAGACAGTGTGGCCAGTGGCCACAAATGATGGTAGTTGCAGTCCAGCAACAGTGCTGAAGTGACTTGCATTGGCATTGAGAAAGGGAAGCCTATGTTGGTCCCCTATTCAGCTATGGGGCACACTAGGAGGCCACGGACAAGGCACTATCGCTCAGCTGCTTCAAACATTTCACAGGACTGTTGTCCTGTGAAAGGAAAGGAAAAATCAGTTGTATAGCAGCAGCCAACAGTTGCTGTACATAAGCTTATCCATCCTTTGTACAAAACTCTGTAACAAAAGGAACCTTTGAGAAACAGGATAATAAATTATCCTTTCAACACCAGACAACGGGAACATGGAGGTGTTGAGGTTGGAAAACAAGCCAAAAAATAGTTTAATTGCGACTGGCAGAGCTGCGTCTGCAATAGTTTCAGTTACCGGCAGCGATAACCGTTGTGGGAAAGTTAACCTTATTTTTTTTACCAAACCCCAGAGTCCTGTAACATGTTATGTGTCTCACATTCCCCCGCAGGACATGTGGGTTGCTCTCACGGGCCAACCCCGTCCGACCTCGGCCCGCTGGGTTTTGCGGATCTGCTGCACCCTGGGACATTCCCAGCCCCAAAGCATCACCCCCTTCCTTCTTTGGCTGGAAATCGACACCGTCCAAGGCCCTTTGCCTGGTAACGTGGGCGGGGGTTCCCGGAATGGAGCCCTACCAGAAACGCGTCACTAGGCAGAAACTGACCATATATGGCTATCTTCCTGTGCGTCAGCGCGAAAAGCCCCCTCCTTTTTACCCCGGAGGCTCCACCCACTGGAGCTGAAGTCAGAACTTGTGAGATCAAGGAAATGAAGCTCGGCGTGTGGGAGGCCGCCCCTCGGGGCTTTTGGGCGCACGCCCTCCCCTTCCCGTCCCTCGCTATAGGAAAAGGGAAAGAGGCTCAAGCTGGTTTTCTGAGCACCAGCGCTTTCGCATCAAGGCTCCGAGTCTGACATCAAAGGAAAGTGGGGCGCGGCGCGGGAGGGGAGGGAGAACAGCCCCCCAAACCCGGGAAATGACGTGAAGCGGAGAGGGGAACAAGGCACAACAGTATCGCAGCACATTCAAAAGGCCTAGATCCGATTGGTTAGGGAAAACATCGGAGGGGGAAGAGGGAGGGAGGAGGGGGGTCGCAGTTAGAGACAACAGAGATGACGTGCCTAAATTATCGTAGGCTTATAGGGAAATAACCCAGTAAGGAGTTAAAGACACACGCAGGGAAGGCGAAGGGCCAGCTACCGGTAGGAGGGCTATTAGGTTTAGTTACATCTTGGCAACAACTTTTCTCCCCCATCCTTCTAAACTTTAGCTTCAAGAGAAGAAGAGCAAGCGAGTTAAAACTGCCCCTAAATACACTGAGAGGCTGTTAAAAAAAACACCAGCTACAAAATAAAAGTCTGATTTTTCCGATATAACCCCCCCCCAACAACTTGTAAAATAATCTCTAGGAGAGGAGACAGCAGATTAAGAGGCACACAACGGAAATTAGTTAGAACATGTTTACTTAAATAGATTCAATAAAAAGTCAAAAACACAAATACAATCTTTTGAAGAAAAAAAAATGAATTTGAGGACTCAAAAGAAATTAAGAGCACAAGTAGTAAACAATCCTCTCCCGCTCCCCTTTCCCCCAGTGACCCCTTTTGTCCGTACAGTGGCCTCCTGGGAGGGAGAGAGGTGCTGAGGTTTCATCCCTTCCCTGCCATCCTCTGTTCTGGTCCCTTTTGTTTCAATTATAAATTAAGCGATCATCTCCTTTTTCTACTGGCACAAGGAAGAGATCAGAAGGCCAGTTTCTGGCTCTGTCCAGAGTACCTCCAGTTCCACTGCACCAGCCAGCGACGCAGCAGAAGGGGTGGAAAAAAGGCTTTTGTTTTTTCTTTTAAATACACTCACGCACGAAACCACTCTCACATACAGATATATAAAAAAACAACCTCTTACACACACTCAGCACAGACCGGAGTTCTGGATCCACCAGACTGAGAGTCACAGACATAACAACTTGGAAAACAGGGCTTCAGGAACAGAAGAGTTGGGAACTGGGCTCGTCAGTCCGGTTCCGTGTAAACTTTTGCATTACAAGTCCCCTCTTTCTCTTCTCCCCACCCACCCCGCCAAAAAGGTCTTTGAGACGGCAGGGATCGCCGCCCATCAGAAGGACTGTTGCATCTTGGCCGTCAAGAGGAGCTGGCAGCCGTTGTTCACGTGGTTCATGACTTTCTGCTTGAGCTGCGCTACCTGGTCCCGCAGCGCGCTGGCCGTGTTGGACAGTCCCGCGTTCTCGCTCTTCAAGGTCTTCACCTTGTCCTCCAGCCGAGCGATGCGCTCCAGCTTCCTCTTCCTGCACTTGGTGGCGGCCAGGCGGTTGCGCAGCCGCTTCCGCTCCACCTTGATGCGCTCCTGATCTTCCATGTTGATGGGCGACACGGGCGGGCTCTGCATATCCGGCACCGTCTGGGGCTCCTCTTTGAAGCCTCGCGAAGGGTGCGGCAAGGCCAGGCCGTGCGGCTGCGGCATGTAGCTGAGGTTGGCGCTGGGGTAGCTGGACGTGGTGCTCAGCGTGGCCGAGGGGTTGTAGCTGGTCAGGTTGGTGTAGACGGGAGGCGGCTCCTGCGGGAGGGAGGCCGCGTAGCCGCTGCTGGCCGACGAGGCCGCTGCCGCCGCTGCTGCCGCCGCCGCCACCGCTCCGATGGAGACATTGGGCGGCGGCATGTGGTTCATCTTGTGCAGGTCGTCCAGCGCCTTGACGAAGCCGTCGGCGAAGCCTTCCTGCTCCTCGGTGGCCCCGCGCGGGTAGTAGTACTGGCCCGGCGGCGTCGGGGTGGTGGTGATCACCCCGTTGCTGTTCTGGACGATCAGGCGCTCCAACTCCGGGGCGGCTAGTTTGAGCGACGAGCTCCCGGTGTCGGCCTGTTGCTGCGGCGGCAACGAGCCCGGGAAGTACCCGGCGGGGCCGTCCTCTGGGGCGCGGAGGTGGTGCGGTAGCTGGGACTTCAGGCCGCGGAAGGGCTCCGCGGACAGGTTCAGAGCCATGCCCGACTTCAGCGTCTTGTAGTCCTGCCCGTAGCCGGAGAGAAAGGAGTCAGGGTAGAAAGGCTGCTCCATCTTCGTGCACATCAGCCGCGCGCTGGGAAGGGGTCGCGAACCCGGGCTGGGACCGTCCGGGATCGAGCCTTCTCCCTAGCTGCCTCTGCCTAGGGGGCGCCGCGGGTCGAGTCTCTCGCTCCCCGAAACGAGGGCAGCAGCGCGCTTCCTTCCGCCTCCCTCCCTGAGCTTCACTTCCAGATTTCGGAGAGACACTCACAAGGAAGTAAGGGAGCTCGTCTTTCCGGCGGCTTCTCCAACCACCCGCCCTGACTAAGCTCTGCTAGCGGGGATGGTTCACGCGTTGTCTGTCCCCCACCAGAAGGCGCGCCGGCTTCGAGCCCTCCCCGAGAAGCAAAAAGGAGCAGGTACCGTACCGGCGAAGGGAGAGAGAGAGAGAGCCTCCGGCGCGCGCGCTGGCGATTGCAGGTTTGCGAGTTATCTGAGCTGCAGCGTGCGCTTCCCGGAGCCTTTTATTGCGGGCAGGCGCTCGGCGGCGGCGGAAGCGAGCCGCCATTGGCTGAGGAGCCCAGTGCGCCTCCGCCCACCGCGGCGCACGCGAAGGGGGAACTGAGCTCATTGCTCGGCAGCTCGTGCTCCAGTAAACAGCCCCGGGGAGGGGGGAGTTGTAAAGGCGCCCGCGTCAGAAGCTGGGCGGGAGGGAGCCCGGGAGCGAGAGAGAGAGAAGGACGCACGCGGGCCCCGGGGGAAGAGAGGGGGGAAGAGCGCGCCACGCATCAAGCCCTCGAGCGCCACAGCCCCCCCCCCCCACACACACAGGGGCAAGGTTAACATTCAGCCACCGGAAAGGTGGTAAAACAGGCCATGGGCATATAGACGAGCGGTTTTTGACAGCTGGAAGGGTTGGAGGCGGGAGACGCCGCTCCAGATTCCCTCCCGCAGGTTAAACTCGCTGGGCGGTCTTTGTCCCAGGGTTGTAGTGAGGGGGTGAAATTCACCTAAAGCCCCAGAAGTCAAGCGCAGCTCCCTGGAAGATACGTGTCAGATAAATACGCCACATTCAGCTGGGATGTCAGCTTCACCTTCCAGGTGAGAGAAGCCCCATCTGATGGTGAGGCAATAGGAGGGCTTTCTTCATTACCAAATCACAGGGAAGGGCATTTCTTTGGAAGAATTTGTATTATGTTGTATGTATGTCAGTCACACACATGTAGAAAGGTAATTCTTTGAAATGCCTTCCACGTAGAAGTTTTTAAACCCAGAACAGCAGCATCTGACTACACATATAGTGGTACCTTGGGTTAAGTACTTAATTTGTTCTTAACCTGAAGCACCACTTTAGCTAATGGGGCCTCCTGCTGCTGCCGTGCCGCCGGAGCACGATTTCTGTTCTTATCCCGAAGCAAAGTTCTTAACCTGAAGCACTATTTCTGGGTTAGCGGAGTTTGTAACCTGAAGTGTATGTAACCCGAGGTACCACTGTATGTACAATAAACATACAACCTCTGGACACAGAGTGTTCTTTCTTATTAGGTCTAACTGCACACATAACATTCACTCAATGTCAGTAACTAAATAAATGTGCAGCCTGAGATGGATTCATGCATAAGTACACAAATACTATAGAAATATGTACAGAAGAATCTTATTCCAAATGCAGAAGCTGTATTCACAAACTGCAAACACTTAAATGCCACATTAAGACTTAACCCAAACATAAATAAACATTCTTCAAAATAAACATACATACAATCTTAAAGAGACTTGTTTACTACATTCAAATTCCAGAGGAGAAAAACACCAAAGGCCAGATGTACACCCAAAGTTCAGAACTGTAAAATTACTTTTATATAAAATCATTAATTACAAGACAACACATCACTTATGTTCATGGCACTTAGCAGAGTTTCAGAAACAGTTTCCTGCCCCCAATAATCTTCCAGTCTAAATTTTGACAGCGTGGAAGAAAAGAAGATAGGGGAAGAAAGGCAGGAGGGAGAGGCACCAGTAGCCAAAGGTGTATGTAAGCAAATGAAGTTACACCTGGTTACAGTTGTTGGGCATGAGAATTAAGGGGTTAAAGACTTAATGGAAAAGGTGAGTTCTGAGGAGGGGCCCCACAGATGCATACACCTAAAGACTCTGATTTGCACAGGTATACCAATCCTGACCCAACCCATTCACCCACAGAAGTACAAGGTGCAAAGTGATAATCAAGCCCAGTGGCCATGCTTTGGGTGGGTCTCGCTTCTTCTACAAACATGAGTATGTATTACATACAGTTCTCTAGCTTCATCTCCTTGCATGTATACACAATCACCCAGACATCTGGGAGAAGCTTCATCACATTCTTCTCCCAGGGTTTAATATATTTAACAAACGATCCACCTCCCTGCAAATATCAGGTATTAGCTTTAGCTGATCTTTATATATTTTCAAGGGGATACGAATTGTAAAGAGAGAGAGATTTATAAATAAGTTATGAGTTGTTTCAGCAACCATAAGTGTGTAAGGGGAGGAGAGAGAACTTCAGGGATGGGGGCCAAATGCAGCTCTCCAGGCCTCCCTATCTGGCCCTCAGGACTCTCCGCACACCATGCACCCTCCACACCTACATCTCTTCTCCCCAGATCATTCTCTCACTGGCACTGCTTCACACCCTTCTGGAGCATTTTTGCTTGGCTGCCTCTGGTCATTATTGGCATGTGCCCCCCATAACATTGCCCAGAAGGGATTGTGGCCCTTGGTGACTGCAACTTGACATTCTGGTAGTCCTAATACATTTCATTTTTGGGACAGTTGCCTTCAATGGAATTTACTTTCAAATAAGGATGTAGAAGATTGCACTTCCTCTCAGTAATAGTAATGGTAGAGGGCTAATAATTTTGTCTGATAATTAAACAGCTGTTTCCAATAAACGAAACCTCTCTCCCTTCCCCCCGTATACAGAGTAAAGAATTCAGCATTACACTATGGCAATGATTTCCCCTCTTCTTCCCAGGCACACTATTCAGGGTGCGGGAGACCTGATCCACTGGCAGATATCCTTGCATGGGCTTCTGCTAATGGGACTCATTAGTTGAATCCCACCCACATATTAATATAAGTTCCTCTCTCTTGTCTCTAAAAACTATGAGTCATTTGCCCGATTCTCATGCACAGTATAATAAAATATTCTAGCATGAAGTAAAAAACGTATGGGGCTCTTCAAATATATCTTGGACAAAACAAAGAGTAGAAACAATGGTACTGTCAGGCAGTGTTAGAAATCGAGATATGAAAGTTAGGAGCTAAATGGCACCTTAAACCTAGGTTATGGGCACAACAACAGAATATGCACTTTTTTATAACAAAAATAAAAGCTAAAAATGAATGAGCAACAGCTAAAACATTATGTTCATTTTTCACAGGGTCTAGTCCTTCCCCTGCCCACCCCCCTAATATTCTTAAGAGGGTCTCTCTCCAGTCTTCAGAGAGTAGCTGGAAGTAGGGAGGCAGAAAAAGGTCCTCCTTTCCTTCCACACTGCAGTTTTAATCTGAAATCCTAGGCGCAGTACTGCGCCCAGAGCTCAGAAACTGCTTGTGCTAATGAAATTCCCTGTTGCAAAATTCACCCAGAACAACGGGAGTTTCGAACACTGCTGTTGAGGCAAGAATTTGTAGCAGAAGAGTAAAGTCCTGCTCAGTAAAAGAACAGCAGGACCTCCAAATGCAATTATGGCCAGCTTGCCACATTTAGAAATAGGTGAAATAATATACATAATCATCCGTCGAGCTCCCCCACGTACAACTATTAAGTCCAGAGTCTAAAATTACCTAATTGCACCACTGCCTAGAAATGTCCACTGTTCTGCCTGGTCCATGATCTTTCAAAGAAAAAGGCTAGAGTGAGGGTCACAGAGGACTGTGGCATGTATTAAGCAGCACCTATTTCTTAAAATTAGAGGTGATGGGGCCCAGGCTCTCCTGGAAGTCCTTCCTCCTAGCCCATGATGTGTAACGGCTGGTAATTATTACTTAGTAGTAAAGGAAAACTCTTTCCACGTGATCACGTCTTTACTTATATTTCACATGGCCCAAAGTTGGCTGGCCCTGGTATTAGGTAAAGGCTTGTGAGCTAAACACCTGGTGAGTTTTGCTCAAATGAAGTCAAACTTTAAGATGCCTAAAGAAGAACCACGGAGAAGCAAAAAGATAATGAAAATAGGGAGTACCATTTTCGCTTTGCCCAGGAACACTGTTAACAAATGGGCAAAATCTAAGACTCAGGGCTAGGCTGGGCATGGCAGGTTTCCCTTCCTGGCTCAATGTATACAACAGAACATTGTCTAGGAGGGCTTTGCGGCTTGTCTGCTTGACCTATGGGTCCTCGGTTTAGCTTGTCTCATGTTTTGATAGCCTTATACAGTGGTACCTTGGGTTAAGTACTTAATACGTTCCGGAGGTCCATACTTAACCTGAAACTGATCTTAACCTGAAGCATCACTTTAGCTAATAGGGCCTTCCACTGGAGCACGATTTCTGTTCTCATCCTGAAGCAAAGTTCTTAACCCGAGATAATGATAATAATGAAGTACACAAATATAAATATCACACAAATATAATACTTCAAAGAACCCTCCAGTTGGCTCTACAGTGGTACCTCGGGTTACATACGCTTCAGGTTACAGACTCCACTAACCCAGAAATAGTGCTTCAGGTTAAGAACTTTGCTTCAGGATGAGAACAGAAATCATGTGGCGGTGGCGCGGCAGCAGCGGGAGGCCCCATTAGCTAAAGTGGTGCTTCAGGTTAAGAACAGTTTCCGGTTAAGAACGGACCTCCGGATCGAATTAAGTACGTAACCAGAGGTACCACTGTACTAGAGTGTGGCAGCACATTCTCCCTAGACAAATACAACTCTGGGTTTTCCTGAAAGTCCCAGAACTTTCTATCTGCCATCTTGATGTAAATCGAAACTCCACCGTATTTGCAGGGACTAATGAAATGAGGGGTGGGAAGCTGCATGAAACTAAATAATGGTGAAATTGCACAAAGGGGGAAGCATACATCTGGGGAACAGTCAGAAGCTACAGTGCCACAGGTGAGTAGTTAATACAGAAATCATATGTGATGAAGGAGGTGATCCAGGAGTCCTTTGCCACAGTGGGGAAATGTAGCAGATTCCATCTGGCTGGAATGAAGGTCAGCCCTGGATCCTGCTCTCCTCCTTCCAGGCACCACAGGAGGAAGTGCCAGCCCCTGGCATTGCCCATTAATCGCTGCCTTTGTTTGCCTGCTTAACTCGGGCATCATGCGGGAGGGTGAAGGTTAGGGTGCGGCAGGCAACACACCCTTGCATAGCAAGCGTTTAAAAGGTTCCCGGCCTTGGAGAGCTTGCATAACGAGGGCAGGGAGAAAGAGACAGGCAGCACAGCATGCAAAGGAACTCTTCTGCCGCTTACCAATAAAAGTCAGAAATATCCAACTAGTGACGCCACATCAGGTCCTTTGCAGTTCTAAAATACATTGCTATTTTTCTCATAAATTGGAACCATTTTTAATTGATTATGACCCCATTCAGCAGAAACCCCAGGATAGTGGTTCGTGACATAGAATCATAGATTCGTAGTTGGAAGGGACCCCGAGGGTCATCCATGCAGAAGTATAATTTACCTTTTCTGCATTTCTAATAAAACAAAAGCATTCAAAAAGTCCTATTCAAAGGGTCAATAGGGACAAATGTGGTAATTTCCTTAGAACCACATATAAACTGAGTACAAATAAAAGGTAAGGACTATGCATTTTCTATATGACTAAGATTGTACTCTCTGGGTTTTGTTTTGAGCTGTTCTTTATCTTGTAAAGCACAGGAATAAAAGATTACTGATCCACAGTGTAATACAATTGTAAAAAAGTGTTACAGGGCATCAAATAGTGCTTTGCGGAGGAGGGGTCGGGGGGGAAGAGGAGTGGTTTGAGGCAGAGGGAGAAATTAGGGGCCAAAAGGGAGACTGGATGAAGCACTGATATAGTCTTTATAATGTGTAGAGTTCACACGCTTTGGGATTTCAGGCTCCACTTGTCAAGGCTGTATTGGTTTGGAGGTATATTTCTATAAATCAAGGCTAGCGCAACAGGCCAGGCTGAGAAAAACACTCCAAGAAACCCAGAGTGGAGTCTGAGTTTAAGGCCAAAACACAGATCATAACCAATAATACAGTCCAAAGTACATGAAGAACTGGAACAAAGAAGGTGGGGCAAAGGAAATCAGGAACAGGAAGAGAGGCTGGAACAGCTCAAGGTAAGGATCCAGGAAGAGCTGCAATACCTACTAAAAAAGTTGGAGTCATTGAAATACTGCACTGTTGACCGAGAAGAATACACAAGGATTCTGCTTTTTTTTATTGTGTGCATAGCTATTTCACTCCTGAAGAGTCCTATGAGTGGGAATGATGTTTAGAATTCCTTTTTCCTGAAAGGGTCTCCCAACATCCTGGGCAAATCTAACCTTGGACAGCTCCTCATGCTAGATCCCAGCCTTAGCTTTTGGGACCTTTCGTGCACCCTTGAATCCCCTGAAACCTCTTTTCCACACAAGGGGCAAGCTGGACCTGGGCAGATTATGCAGCCGCACAACTGGTTGCTTGGTATTGTTGGCATGGAGATATTTGGGGGCGGGGGGGGGAAGGTGGATGAATGAAGTGGCATCATCATTTAACTGCATTTTATATTTGTGCACTTTTGGAGATTACATCAGGTTTGGTAAAAATGTCTATCTGAACTTACCACATGAATGTGCTAGAGCTGTCTGTCTGAATGCACAATCAATAAGGGCAGGAGGGAGCACAATTAAAATGATGAAATGTGGGTGGCTGAGTAGCAGTGCGGATCTGAGGAGGTTTGGTTAGTGGCAGCTTTCCAGGCAGTATGGGTTTCTCTTCTGTTTTCCTCTCAGGTTTTTAATAATGAGATTCTCAGAAGCAACCTATTTCAAATATTGCAATGAATGCTTGAATCAAATGTCAACCAGCACTTTTGTTCCATCACACCCAAGTTACAGATTCCGTCTTCTCCCTGAGCTCTCCAAAGGAAAGGCACAATTCCTCTCCCATTGCAGTCAGTGGCCAAACACCCGCTGCTTTCAGAGGAGCTGGACTCAAGCCAATGCATGCAAGACAAAACCGCAGTTGAACTTTTTCTGCGTTAGTGACCGAGTATAGGTTAACTTGTCAACTTCATTTGTGTGCTAATCTGGCATTCAGTACATTAATTACATTGCTAAATTGCTCTTCATTAGGGCTTCAAGCCTTTAAAAATTACAATCGATAGGAATGGCTCTACAGTGCACTTAAGACGACAGCCTAAAAACTAACTATGCATTATATATTTTGTGATTGATTATGTTTCACCAGTAAGTCATTCCACAGCTTTTCAAAGAACTGGAATTTGGTTCTTTATTTTGCCATTTGTACTCTGCTACATGGCTCCATTTAACCTATGGTCACCAAGATAAGGGTACAGGTGGTACATTTGTACCAGGAGCAGAGCCAGAGGGTGGGGCCTGAAGCCGAGTTTTCTTTTCTTTTTAAAAGTTAGCCTCTCAGCATTTTGGAACAAACACTGTGAAGCAAAATTTACAGGCGCCATTCAAAACGACTGCACTATGAGGAAAAAGCCTGCTCTCATCTCTCAGTGTTTTTAGCCAATGGGTGAAGTCAGAGATGTGATTGACTAGTGATAGAGAGAAATTTAGACTAATACAAGCTTGAAGAAAGTCCAAAAATGACTTCAAAAATGACCCAGGACATCCATTATCCAGACAATGGAGAAGACACTTCCTGGTTCATTCTGAAACTGTATTTTTCCATCTTCCCTGGTAGAGAAGCGACTGTTGCCCAGAAAAAAATAATTGAGAAATCCAAGAGTTAAATATAGCTGTGCATGTCCATCCAAAAACAAAAAAGCAGCAAAGCTTTTTCACTCTTAAAAACTATTTGTGTGTGTGCGCGCGCACGCTTTCTGAGTAAATATTATTTTAAAATTACTCTCCTAGTGCAAATAAAAATAAAACCCATCATTAGTATATCTGTATGGCAGGATTGTGGCTATTATGGCTGAGAAAACATGGGTTATATCAGCCCTGCAGAGTAACCCAGTGCTGCTGTATTAATATTGCTGGGGTGGGGGTGATGAGAAAGAGAGCAGGATATGGCAACCCTGCAGTGTAGTCTAGTGTTGTTATCCTGTCTCTTGATATAATGGGTTTGTTTTCAATTCTAGGAAATGCAGGGGTTTTGTGGGGGGATAAGGTGATTGTAGGAACAACATGTTGGGTAGGGGTAGTTTGTTACTTTACAGCCATGGAAGGATTCCTGGGGATGGATTATTGATGCTGGTATAACACTAAAATACAGTGGTACCTCGGGTTACAGACACTTCAGGTTACAGACTCCGCTAACTCAGAAATAGTACCTCAGGTTAAGAACTTTGTTTCAGGATGAGAACAGAAATTGCGCCGGGGCGGCAGTGGGAGGCCCCATTAGCTAAAGTGGTACCTCAGGTTAAGAACAGTTTCAGGTTAAGAACGGACCTCCAGAACGAATTAAATTCTTAACCCGAGGTACCACTGTGGATATATTCATGTTAAAAACTTAAATCCTTTTTACTTAAAGGAAAAAGTGAGAGAGGAAAGAGTGGCTGTTTGACCTGTGCTATAATCTCAAGTGTAGTGATTATGAGGTATAAAAAATAATCACAACAAAAGCTCTTAGAATACACTACATGCTTTTTGACAATTTAATCTGGAATTTATAGAAGCATGGGCACCTGAACTTTTGATTACTGTAAATGTTAAATCTCTTTTAACCTCCCCTTGGCCCCTCCTAACTGCCATCAGAAGTATACCTGGTTTTGGACTGAATGTGGTATTGCCAGCCCAGTAACAATTGATGGGAAAAAGATACAATAACATAGCTGGTGTACAACTCATCAAACTTGAATTGTTTGCACGCTTTAGGGTTCGCACTGGGGGAGCGCAGGGCTCTTCTGCATTTTAGAACTGTGTGGCAGGCAGGAATCCAACAGGTTGTTTTTTTCTAGTATCAAAATAAAATGATGGGGAAAGTTTCACCTGATTACATTCTGTCTATCAGACATCTTTTCAGTTCCACATGACCCCTTTTTTATTTTTGAGCTCTCCACCCCACTTGGAAAGGAGGACGCAAGCTGCCATACACAGGAAGCATGTGAAAATGTTATGCAAATTTGTATCCTCTTTCACAACTGGGCCAGAGGTCTCAATCAGTGCCGGATTTACGTATAGACTAAACAAGCTATAGCTTAGGGCCTTACTCTCTTGGGGGCCCCAAAAAAAATTTAAAGGAAAAACACTGGATTTACATTTCCAAAATATAAGATAAAAAACAAATAAAATAAAACCTACATACAGCAACAGTGTTTTGTTTTGTGTTATGTAGGCTCCTATGATGTGTAAGTAATGGGCCCTGCCTGCTAGCCTGCTCCCTAAAATATCACTGGTTTGCTATTAATATACTTCTTCTTAATTGTATTTCAGTTCAACAATTACTTTGATAAAATACATATTTTGTTATGTGCAAATGGCTTTAGATACCTATTAGGTCCATAAATTACCATATAGCATATATTCAACATAAAAAACAGTGACAATTTGTTGTTGACAAAGGACAGCTGAACATATAAAGGGCCCAATTACCTTCAGTAGCTTAGGGCTCATCAAACCTACCGTAAATCTGGCCCTGGTCTGAATCCTCATCTAGTGTGCTTGGCCTAGAAAATCCTATTGGCATCCCTGACTGAGCCATTGGGATGGCTTATCATTACTCACTCAAACCTTTTTTCTATCGAAAAGTAGTGGTTCTTGGTATAATAGTCCACAATTATCCAAGGCACAATTGAAAGGGATGACTCTGAACTTGAAAGCTGTAAAGTGGCTGGGCCTGAGTTAACTCAAGAACTCTTTATCCCTATAGGAACCATGCATATCTACTCAGAAGACAGACCCATTGAGTTCCATTGGCTTTACTATCAGGTAAACATTTAAGGGCTCTATTCCAGTCTGGTCCTACCCATTGAAATTAATGGGCGTGACTAACTTCAAAAGCTGCAGTGGATCTCCTCCAAGCAGAACTCAGTTGGATACAACCCTAAGAATAGGACCACTCCTTTAGTTTGGCCCTAAATGTGTTTGCTCAGAAGTAGGTCCTATTAAGTTCAATTAGACCAACTTCCATAAAAGTATGTGTATGGTTGTCTCCAGTCCTTAATGCAGTTGGTATAATAACTCTACGGTTGTGTCCACACATTTAAAGAGCCCACCCCCGCCCCAGAATCCTGAGAACTGTAGTTTATACCAACAGAGCTACAATTCCCAGGATTCATTGGGGAAAGTTGTGCGCTTTAAGTGTATGGTATGCAGGATATCTACGGGAGAAGAAAAGGATGAGTAAACCCTGCATAAATCTGGAGAGGAGTCCCTAAGACAGTTGGATGGCACCTTGTATACTTCCTTCCAGCAACTCCTGCAGCCAAGCTGGTGCAAAATGGATTGCTCTGCTTTCCTTCGGATCACATCAGTGAGGCCAAGACTGGGGTCCTGTTATCTGGGCAGTCCAGGACCTCCATACACACTGACCAGGTTTGCACCCTGGGGAGGTCACTTCAGTGCTTCTAATGCAATGGTTTGACTTCTCTTCCAGTGGTGCAGTCCCAGGACAGACAGATGCCTACAATACAGCCTAAGAGACCCCAACCCCCATTTAAATCTGTAGGAGTCAAAGCATGCATCATAAAAACCAAATTCAGCTAGACTTTAATGTATGCTTGCATGCAGTTCAGTGCTACGTTTGTTTACTCAGTAAGCTCCACTTTGTATAGTTGGAGCTACTACAAGGTAAGCAGACAGAGGAACACAGCCTTAAGCAATCTCATGCAAGCTTACTTGTGAGCGAGCCCCATTTGAGACTTCCTTCTGAAAACGGAAAACCACACTTAGGAACAGATTAAAACATTTGCAATCTCTGATAAAGGAATGAGACCGTCCAGATTTTGGGAGGAGTTTGGTGTCAGGACTCTTGGGTTCTATTCCTGTGCCTATTACTGATTCAGCATCTGAAGCTGAGTGACTCACTTCCCCACTGTGGCCTCAGCTTCCCCATCTGTGGAAAGCCCTTTGGGATCATTGGATAGGAAGCACTAAATATAACACCCACCTCCGCCCCCGCTGAATTATCCAAAGAGGAAGGGGAAATAATCAGGACTGGGACAGCTCTGCCATCCAGAGAGGCACAGCAGGTGCCAATGAACAGCCATATCAGAACCCTTAAAATTCTTCTACACAAAGAACAAAATCCAGAAGAAACTTTAAGTGACTACTGGAAATACCCATGTAGCTTTTTGATCCTGAAATAGCTTTCCTTTAACTTTACTGTAAGAAAGCATATATTGTGAATATACTTCCCCCGTCATTTATATATATATATATCTTGTCCCAAGTGACATTTTACCTCAGCTAGGATGAATCCCCAAGCGAGGATAGAACATTCCCTGATGATAACTGGAATATAACGCCGGCACCAGAACACAGAGAGGAACCTGAGCACTTTGATAGCGCTTTCCAGCCTAGGACTCAACAGGCAGGTCACTTTGGAACTCCAGACATACCCGCAGCAACCCATGCTCCACTCCAACCACAAGGGGGGCCAGGCACCCCACACATGTAAACTAGAGAAGGGGGCAAAAATGCTATACAGTTGAAATGCTGTGACTCACCCTTGGCTCTCACTCCTGCCCCCCTCCCAGCTTTTGTTACATGTGGATGCTGTGTCCTGTCTGAACCGAATTGCCCTAACACACTGTTCTTTGGACAGCAGGGAGTGGTGTCTCCCAAACACAAGGCAAGCACTCGTCTCCAACTAAGCTCTCTGTTCAAAAAGGCCAGGTACTCCACTTCAGTCATTGTTGCTGCTGGCCGAACACTAATCTTGTTGGGACCTGAGCCAAAAGCAGGCCAAGTTCTCCTTCTCTCTCCCCCCCCCCTTTTCCTTCCTTGTTACTCATGTAAAATTAAGCTAAGGCTGCAGGTAACCCTTCACTGCCATATACACTTAACCTGGGAGTAAATCCCATTAAATATAATGCATAAGACTGCACAGTTAAGCAGACACTGTGTAGTAAAATGGTGGTTTTTCCAGTATGACCTTATGAGTGATGTAGGGATTTGAATCCACTTTTAGAAAGAAAATAAAAAACACAGAGATCAACTGAAGACTTATGTTGCTGGCAAACAGCTGCAAAACAGCAGGGTGTGTGTTTTTACCCACAATGCAACTAACACATGCCTGCAACCCCAGCTTGGAAGACTGAAAGTTCAGAACTGGAGAGAGAGGAGTTTTTATTCCACGATTACTGTAACAGAGCAGCCTCTACACAGATGCTCATGTGCTGTCAGAGGGAGAGAGGAATGTAGCAGCCTCTTCTGCCTTTGGGGAGTGTCTGAAATGGGGAAGGTTATGGCTGGCACCTGTACATGGATGAATGCACCACCAAAGGATCAACTGTGCTCACGCACGGGCTCCAGCACAGCCAGCAGCCCTTAGCTGCCCTCTTCAAATGGGACATGCATATGGAGACTCCCACTTGAACGGTCTCTGACAGAAATAAACAAACCTGGTCTGGACTAAATGCCAGACAGTCATAAAAACAGAGACAGAGGTAGGGCTCTTATCAGGGGAGAGGCTGTAACAGAGCCAGGCCTGGCCACAGGGCACAGAGTCCCAGAAGAATGTACTCGCGGCAGTGGGTGTAGCCAGCAGCATGCTACCTTGACGTTGCCAGCCAGCTGGAAATCTGAAAGATGGATATTAAGCTGGATCCAATTTGCTCAAAACCAGACCCAACTCACTCCACAGGATCCTAGTTCTCAATTTTCAACCAGGCTCAGAAATCTGAAGCCAAATGTAAGAAATGTTCCTTTGTTCTCTAGCTCTCTCTAATCAGTAGACCCCACTGCTCATCCAGTGCTGGTTTCTGCACCTCCTTTCTATGTCCCTCTCCATCAGCCAGATACAGCTTTTCCAACCCAATCTCAGCCTGGTTCTTTTTGGCTCTGTTTGACTCCAACCACCTCAAGCCATTTCTTTACAGATCTGCATATGCCCCTCCCCACATAACATACAAAAAAACAAACCACTGTGTTCAGAGACTCAGGGTAGGAGGAGGGTGGGTGGGTGGGTGGGTGGGTGAAGAAGGGGCTTGGCCAAGCTATGGCTTCTCTGAACAGTTAGGGATTAGTGCCAAGGGCAGGGAGTTTCTAATCCTGGCATTTCGTGTCTCTGCCCATCCCAGGGCTGTGCCCGTCTGCCTCCTACTCAGCCTGTGCAGCAATGCATGCCTCTGCCCTTCCCCCTAAAAAAGCAAGTGGGATACTTTCGAGGCAGAGAAAAATGAAAACCTGTTTGTGGGAAGCCCTCCACCCAAAGTCTATATGAGAATGCATGCTTGTTTTTCTTCCTGCTGAGGAGTTTTTAAGTGGTTTCAGTGGGATGCTGTATATGAGATAGATAGATCCCAAGTGTTAACAGTATAGTCCCATTGCCAGAATGTAAGCTTTCCTCACCCGTCTCTTTCATTCATGGCACTTCTCTTCTGATTAAATAGATAGGACACCTGGGGTTTTATTTTATTTTTAAAGCATCTAGGTTTCTAGAACCTAGTTGTCAGGAAAATACTCTTCCATCATTAAACTGTGTATTGCGCTCTTAGAAGATAACAGTTGCAGCTGCAGCTCCAGAGCTTCCAACACTCCTCCTTTCCCTGGCACAAAGATTTCAATGGGGAATCTGCAAATGGCCAAACTTGAGTGTGAGACTCCAGGATCAAGATCTCGTCCTCCAAGATTGGCTCATTATTTCTGCGGCCGCCTTCGAACCCACAAATGTGTTGATATGAAAATTGCCTGCTGAACCTGAACAATGCAATCCAGCTCTGCCACCTCCAACATGTCCTGCCAAATTCTATCTGATCCCCTTCGACAGCTGTCAGTGGCAACAAAAGCTGAAGCGACTGAACATATATTTACAAAAAGGAGGGGGGGACATACCAAATACAAGTCAGCCATACAAAATATATGTATCATCTATCATCAAGATGATTTCCAAGCCAGTCAATAAATGGGATATTTGGAATTATCCCAAGAAAGTCCTGAGAAGCAGGGTGGGCCAGGCAACAGTGTCTTTGCAGGAGAGAAAGAAGAACAGCCACTCACACAGACTCATGCTGCTAAGGACTCTAGGCTCGTATCAATAATGCAATACTTCTCGGAGATAAAAACTTCTTCCCACTATTATTAAATAGCTGAGAGTAACTGGCATAGAAGGATTTAGTATTTCACCCGGGATCTGGAAACCTCATATTGCTTAGATCATGCCATGCAATCATAGTGCAGAGGACATTTGGTGGTGCTTCCCCCACCCCTCTCAGCCACTTGACACAACCACCTTACTATGGCTTATAATAGGTCTGGCCCTGCCTGTGCTTGACTCACACAGCAATGAGGCATGGGTTCATGTTGCAAGAGCCATTCCCACCAGCCCTTCAAACTGGGCGGTAGGCAGAACGGAACCTACCCCCCCCAACATCCTCCTGTGATTTATCCAGAATTTTAAAAGCACATTTTAGGTGGAGGGGGCAGTACTGAAGGGGGCGTAGAACAGGGTTTCCCTAACTTGGGTCTCTAGCTGTTTTTGGACTACAATACCCACCATCCTTGACCAATGGTTCTTCTAGCTAGGGATGATGGGGGTTGTAGTCCAACAACAGCTGGAGACCCAAGTTTAGGAAACCATGATGTAGAATCAGGAGTGGAGGATCTCTAGGGTCCTACCACATTCTCATGAGGTTCCAAGTCTTCACTGGAAGACAATAATTTTTATCTGCCATGCATCTATTAAAGGCATAGGAGCTCTGTCCAGGGGGCGGGGGCGGGATTGGCAAACCCACACATGCACGAGCAAACAATGTAGTAAGGCAGTTGTTTGAACATACAAGGCTACTGTCATTCTTTTCTCTTTTTTTGTAAACATTCTTTAATTCCTGTATTGTTCATACTGCCTGTTTAACACCTACATTTGTACATGATAGCTTTGGCGCTATCAGGAGGTTGCAGGTAAGTCCAATGCAGTAAATCGGGGAAGAAGGAGTCATCCCTAAAGCAGAGGGGGGAAACATTGCGCACATGCAATGCAGAAAAGGTACAATATGACAGCCAGTGTGTTGTAGTGATAAGAGTGTGGGATTGGGATCTATAATGCTAGGATTCAAATCCACCACCCCACCCCACCCAGCCATGAAACTCACCAGGCGACCCCAGGACAGTCACTATGTCTTGGCTTAACCTTCCTCTCAGGGCTGTTGCGACAACAAAAAATGCGCAAGGGGAAGGATCACGTATGCTCTTTGGAGGCAAGGTCGGCTATTCATTCATTCATTATTACATTTGTATTTCACCTTTCCTCCAAGCAACTCAAGGTGGTGTCCACAGTGCTGCTACTCCACATTCTGTTCTCACTACAATCCTATGAGGCAGGCCAGGCCGAGAGTGAAATCTGGCCCCAAATCACTCGGTGAGCCACCCGGCTCCACTCACCATGGCCCCCTCCACCTCTTTCCCCCTCTTCTTCCTAATGTACTACTAACGTCTCAACAAATGAAACTGATCTGTAAAAAATGTAGCTTGAAAAAAGAGAGATTGCACATACTTTTGTAAACCAAGAAATCTTTAATAAAAAATACATTTTAAAAAAATTATAGTTAGATGTAATTAATCATAAATTATATTGTGGTTCCGTAATCAAAGATATTTCTTATGTCACAATCACAAATGTTTGTTTACTGTCATTCTTTTTAAAAGGACCCTGTGCCTTTAACAGCTTCCGGAGGTGCGGCTTCACCTAGCAATGTGATCCAAGAGTGGGGAAGCTTCCCTTGCTGAATGTATGCCTGTAGCCTCTGTTGTTAAAGGTTAAAATGCCTGTAGCCTCTGTTGTTAAAGAGCAGAATGAAGACCTGCTGACAGATGTGAGCATAAGCTCACTGACAAAGCCGTTTAGGGATGCTGGTCAGGTCCCAAGGGAATGGGCCTTCACAGCTTGTTCACTGGGAGGCAACTCACGCTACCAAGGTGCTGAGAGAAGCCGGTGGGTATGCAAAATACTTCCCTGGAGGAGGATCCATCTCGCCAGGTCTCCAGCCCAGCCTCACTCCACACAGGCACGTTCCACCCTGGAGAAACCTGCCCCTGCAGGAGCTTCTGGGCCAGAGCCGCCTCCCTGCTAGCCAGGGCTGGGCAGAGCACGGCGCCAGGTTGGCGTCGTCTCCAAGCTTTGCTACAATAGGAGGCCTGGCACCTAGACTGGCCAGACCAGTGCATCTCGGGGACAGAAAGGGGGAGGGGGTGGCAAAGCCTGAGTCAGCACTTAAAGCCCTTTAACTGGCCACACCTGGAGCTTTCTCAATGCACAAGAACAGTTGTCTAATTATAGGGGAAACAAACACTATAAAAGGTAAACCCTCAAGCCTGAACTGAGTCCCATGCAGTCCTACCACCATCCCCTACACCAGTGGTTCCCCACTGTTTTGCACTGCGGCTTCCTATAATCTGCTTAGCCACCAAATTCTTTATCCTCATTTTGTTATGCACCCCACACCTGCCAACTCCTTCCCCAAGACACAAGGAGTCTGCCCCCCCCCCAAAAAAAGATGAACATTTACAGTATGTACCTAGGTTGCTGTCGTTTAGAACTGCATAGCCGTGTCTGAATTGCAGTGATGTCACAAAAGCAAGGATTATCAAAGCATTTATCCCCCTTTGCTATTGGCTGAGTTGACGGAAGTGTCACAGAATAGTCAAGAACACTCCAACTGCTAAGGAGTTGAACTATCAGCAGAAAGGGCCAGAAATAGCTTGTGTGAGCTTCTGGGCGCAGATAAGTTCTCATCATTCTGATCACTTTTAAGTCTGAGTACAGTGGTACCTCTAGTTACAAACTTAATTCGTTCCGGAGGTCCATTCTTAACCTGAAACCATTCTTAACCTGAGGTACCACTTTATCTAATCAGGCCTCCTGCTGCCGCCGCACTGCCACTGCACGATTTCTGTTCTCATTCTGGGGCAAAGTTCTTAACCCGAGGTACTACTTCCGGGTTAGCAGAGTTTGTAACCCAAGGTGTTTGTAACGCGAGGTACCAGTGTATGTGAATGGTGTGTTTGAATGTGAGGCTCATTAATTGGCATAGCTCAGAAATTGACAATAAAATTTTAAAATCTTGTATTTCCAACCTCGTCTCTACTTCTTACTATTGCTTTGAAGCACCAACCACAACTCAGTTCTTTTAATATTTGTATGCCTCTCCACCCCAAACCTCTTATTCTATTCTAAGTTTTGACTTCCATGCTTGAGAGCCCAGTGTCCTGGGCTTGCCATGTCCATCTGTTCTGCTCTGCATTTTTTAAAAATGGTTTTTATTAAAGATTTTCTGCTCTGCATTTTTAAGGCAGGGTGCCAATTCCTCCCAACCCCCAGGAACTGAGGACTTCCCTTCTTGTTGCTTTGTTGCTTCTACAAGCCTCCCTTTTCTTTTACAGCACAATCCTGACCATGTTTACTTGGAAATGTCCCATTGTGTTGAATGGGGGTTACTCCTTGAAGGTGTTAAATGGAGAACTTTTCCAAGTGCACGTAACACCAAAGCTTTAACCAAAAGAAGAAGTGAAAGGATAACAAGATTTATTAGGGCTTAGCTTGGGAACCTGTTTCCAGTGCCAAAGCCCTGGCTTTGTTTGGAGCACATAGCTATAGAATATCTCATTGCAGCATATGTAACCACAACCAGATGTTGGGTATCTGTGATAAAGAGTACAGGGGTGGGGGTAGGAAGACTTCCAGATAGGCATGAATGCCAACACCTCCTTTTAGAAATTTAAAACCAGATAGATGAAAACTGTAGCACTGGTTTTTTGCTAGGCTATGGCAAGAATCCAAGGGTGGATCGACAACTCTCATGTTCAAGATCAGATTTAACACACATTATTTCCCCTTGGGTGTCCCATATTTGCAGTAAATTAATTATGAATTATTCGTGAACTTTGTCAGCTGCTCTGGGAACCCTTTTGGCTGAAGAGCTGGCTGAAAAATGTGTTTTTAAGAGAGAGATAGGCAGATAGATATAGAATAGCCGTAATACAACTTTTAGAGCATCTCTCTCTGTGTGTGTGTGTGTGTGTGTGTGTGTGTGTGTGCAATTCATATTTTTAATTGTGACGTTCCAGGAGAACAGTAGTTACTCCAGAATTTTTTTAAAATTGGGGTTAATTAATTAATTAGGAGGCAAGGGCTGCTGCAAGTCATTTTATTCTGTTGCGAGGATCCCTGGTTCTGAATGTTCTTTTCTTCCTCCTGTTTTTTCTCTTCCTCTGCTTGACCGACACCCATGAATTTTAGGGACTTTAAGGCCTGCTCAACTTCTCCTTCCTATAAATATACTCCTTTACACAGCTGGGAGACAGCTGCGTGGGATGGCACAGGCTGGGATGGAAAGAGCAATTGGGCTTTCTTTCTTTCTTTCTTTCTTTTTTTTTTTGAAAATCTCCTCCTCCCATGAGTGAACTGAACCCTAAATGTTTGCAAAATACTACTAAACATCACAACTCTCTCCAAAGAATCACACCTATTGTCTCCCAGTGTTTTGATCTCTGGGTTCAGAAGATTCACATGGCCCAGTGAACTGAAGCTGGCTCTAATTCAGGGATGCTGTGACCCTCCAGATGTTGTTGGACTCTTAACTCCCATTAGCCCAAGACAACAGGAATGCTGGGAGTTATAGCACAACAACATATGAAGAGACAAAGGCTCCCCATTTCTTCTCTCATCCATCCCTTCCCACACTCTATTACCCCAAAGGGAGAGATTCATGCAAACCCAGCTGGGAAACATATTCTAGACAAAGTCAGTTCCACTCAGTTCTATTGATCCTCAGTTCTAGATGTCTTCCCCAGGCACAAAATCGTGATTCAGATAACCTGTATCAGAAGGCCCTAGAGAGCAGGGATGATATTTACAAGTGAGTCACTCTGTAAAATTGGAATTGCTTTTGGATAAACTAGGGGGACACAGGTATTTGAGAGAACGTGTTAGATTTTTCTAACAATCACAATCCTGCCTAGAAATCTAGGGAACCTGCAATGTCTGAAGGAGTTTCGCTGGTAGTTTCTGTGGTTGCTACCACAACAGTCTCCAGCAGCCTGATAAACATGCTGGTAGAGAGATGGAGAAGAACATAAACACATGGTGAGAATCTCAGTCAGAAAAAGGGATGTGCTTCAGTCAGGGTAGGACACTTGAAAGGGATGGCATAGCCTTGTTAGAACATGACAAACCACAGGCCCAGACAGGTTATGTGAGGACAGGTTGACAGTTCAGACAATCCAGAAGGGGTATTCTAGTCGGGTCAGCTTTGCAGAGTAGCTTCTAGCCCAGGTATGAGTCAGAGCCAGCCTTGAACCACAAAGAATGGGTTCCCCTCAGCAATCCCCCGCCCCACCTTGAGAATCAAGAGCCTCTGCCAATGTTTTCCTGCGCCTCTTCCAGACAGTTCTAGGAGGCAAGCACTGAACACCTGGGTACCCGAGAGCTATAGGGCTAAAGGGTCTGGCAGTTGTCCCTAGTACATCACCTCCGCTTCAAAACCTAGAATCCTGCCATGTTCATTAAGGATCCTAATGATAAAATCATTAAAACCTCCCTGCCCTAAACGTGTCAGAGATCAAATGGGTGGTTCCAAGCATTTTTTTTTTATTGTTATTCTTATTGAGCTAATGGGGAAAAGAGCTAGGGAGTGTCAGGGACTTTCCCAAGGAACTTAAGGGAGTCGGTAGCAGAGCCGAGAAAGAACTCCAGCTTCCAGACTTCCTGCTGCTGAGGGGGAGGGAGGCTGGGACTGCGAGCACTGGAGTGCAAGTGAACTCTTATTTCCAAGTTCTACATTTCAGGGTAGAAAATCAGGAGAGGTTATGCAGCAAAACCAACCCTCCATTCCCTTGCCATGTGCTTGCAAGCATGTATTCCCTCCCCCCATGCCCGGTCTCTACTTTGCAGTCGACCAGCAGAAAATAATGCGCTGCTGCTCAGGAAGTGGTTGAGAGTGAGAGGAAGTGTCTGATGTCAGAGACAGAGGCTGTTGCTCCAGAAGATCCTTCAACTCCCCTCCTCCACTGACTCTCCCAGTGCTCTTGCCCCCAGAGAATGGGGCAGAGAGAAGAGGTTAGAGGTGCTAGGTGTCTTATGATTTGAGGGAATACCCCTTATTTTAAAGTTCTTTCATTCTGAAATACGCAGTTTCAGAGGCTACAGAGACCAAACCACCCAAGTATCCCTTATATATTTTTTCATCTCTAGCAATGGACCACCAAAGCCCTGCTCCTTCTGATCTCACAAGTTCCCCCTTAGACCCAAGTTCATGGTGTTCATCATAAACTGGACACCAACACTAGTAGACAGAATGATGAACCTGCAGGAGCAGGAATCCCAGCCATGGATTAAGAGTGGAGTACAAATAAAATACTTTGTTTGTTTGTGGGGGAAAAACAAGGCATGATCGCAACAAGCTATGTATGCAAAAGCATGTATTATAGGGGTACTATTGCCTGGGAAGTGAAGCTGACTGTGGCTCCCTACTTCTCACAGCAGATGAGATAGTAAACTGATGTCAGGATGGTGCCATGTCACATGGCTGAATTACACCTACACACACCAAATTCCCTGTACAGAGAAAGAAAGGGATCTTGCCAACACACTAGCTTTCAACACTTAGTAGCGTGTGAGCATTCCATCATGTGAGCCCCTTCTTGAAACCTGAAAAGTACTATCTGGAAACAGGTTTACATCTCATCTGTTCTTGAGAACTAGGCCCCACGTCAAAGAAGGGGTTTGCTGTGCGGCGCAATGCGTGACGGAGCCTTGCGTGAGTCATGATTTCTCAGCCTCAGTTTCTCCTCCTGTAAAGTGGGAGCGTGGCGATGGCAAAATAAGAAGGTAAAGCACGGAGTTCCTGAAGAAAGGGGCGAGACCCCAGAAGCTTTAACAAGCCAAGTTATCATGAAACATAAACGAGCTGTTTGGTCAATTAGAAAGTGTGTGTGTGCGAAATGGCACACACCAGCCCCTTCAAAGTTCCCTGCCTGGAGCTGCCCATCTTTCCCACCCAACGAAGGCCGGGACAAGGAGCCGCTGGGTCTGGCACCGGGCCAGCCCGTTGGGAAGAGGTTGTGGCTCCCGGGTCCGGCCTGCTCAGCGCCAGGGAATGAGGTTCCGGGGCCTCCAGGCGGGGACCGGCCCAACGGGTTCAACCTCATTCCTGGAACCCTGCTCACATCCTGGAGGGGAGAGGGCAGGGCGAGGCGCGCGCACGCAGCAGCCCGGGTGAACCCGCTGCCCTTTTGCGGGGGCAGAGCCAGTGCCGACGCATTCGCCGGGGAGCGGCGGCAGGGATCCCCGAAAGCCCCAAGTCAGCAGCCCAGAAAGTGCCGAGTCAGGGGCGGGGAGCTGCCCTTGTCCCCTCCTCCGCTCGCGTTCCACGTCCCTTGGGGTCGGGCACTCCGGGGTTAACAATACGGCCGGAAGGAGGGGCAGCAAAGCGGGCCGTTCCCTTCTCCTCCCCGGTCCTAGTTTTCAGACTGAGTTGCGGATCCAACGCGGAGCAGAGCCCCCCTCCAGTGTCGGCCCCCCCCCCAGCGCGGAAGCGACCCTAACCACGTTGCCTGGCTGCTAAGAGTCAACACACACAAACACACCCTCGCCTTGCGACTGGCCGAGCTTCCAGAACAAGCTTTTCAGAGCGTAACACCGGAACCCGCGAGCAATTCCGACGTGCACGTGCACAGTGCCTCTCGCACCGGAGAGTAACGCCGCGCGCTCCTGGGCTAAAGACTTCCGCGGGGGGGGGGCAATGCCCGTGGGCTCCTAAGGAGGGAAATCTGCGGGCGCGTCCCCGACTCCCTCCTCCTCACTGTCAATGTTTTGTGTGTATATGAACATAAGGGAAAGATGACTTGACTTGGAGACCGCATTGACTCGTATCGGGAAACGGGGAGGAAGGTGCGCTTGCAGTCTGTACATACAGCGAGGAGGAGCAGGAGTGAGGTTAGGGTTTCCTTTGCTAAGAATCAAAACGAACTTTTATGTCCGTCCCCCCCAATTTACAGAAATGGCAATGCAAAACGAGAACAAGAGGCGTGTGTAGTACCAAAACCCCACAGGGCTTCCCCACACCATGATGGACAGAGCCAGAGGACAAGGCCAGTCTGGGCCTTCTGACGCAGGATCTGCCTATGAATGTGCACTATATACAGCCGGGCATACAGGAGGGTGTTCCCACTGGTTGGTTTCCAGTGCATTTGGAACAGTACGGTAAGCCCACAACTTATGTGGGGGTTATGTGTCGGGGATTGCTTCTAAAGCCAAAATAGTGTATAGTAAAAAACAAAAAAACCATTGAGTTCAATGGCAGGGGGGATTGCCAAAGTCATTTCCCCCCAGATCCCTACCTACTTTATTTTTTCGTATCCTCCCCCACGTGTAAAACTGAACGCGCACAAGTTGAATGTGCATAAGTTGTGAGCTTGCTACAACACAAATACGTGACACTTGCATTGGGATTTCAAGTCTTCAAAGTGCTTCACATGCAGTTAAGGTGCTTCCACAGAGTGGTTTACTGTGGTCTGGGGCTGCCCATGCGTGGATTTTTTATTTTTTTTACAGTTTCATTTATTATTATTATTTTATCAGCTGTTCCATTACTTTAGTGTTTGCCACCGTAGACTCCTTTGGGAGGAATGGATGGATATAAACTTAATAAATACAAATTGTCAAAAGTCCTCATATAAATGCCATCCTGCATTATTTTCCCATTTAAACTGGATTTACAGTTTATGCAGCAAATCCAGTAAGTAAATAAAATCCCACAGAAATGGTAAATGTGGTTTAATGGGGGGGA
The DNA here is from genome assembly GCF_965113315.1 of Podarcis vaucheri. NCBI lineage: Eukaryota > Metazoa > Chordata > Lepidosauria > Squamata > Lacertidae > Podarcis > Podarcis vaucheri. The sequence continues at coordinate 48,811,210 of NC_138760.1, read as the reverse complement.
TATTGGATGGCATTTTGATGAGGATGTTGTGTGGACTGTACCAAAAAAGAGAGACCTTTGCATGGATGAGCAGCACTGAGTCCACAATAAACTGCTGTATGGAAATACAGTAGCTGTAATCCATTTTTAAAAATATCAGTGTCATTATCCCCCATTCTGCAAATGGGAAGGGAGAGACAAGCTAAGAAATAACAGCTTGTGTAAGACCACCTAGTGATCATAGGTCATATTCATATTTGTGCACAGAGACAACACATAATTTAATTCCCCTATCTCACATCCACAAATGATTTATATAGCCCTGTACTGGAGCCCTGTGTCCAACAGCTAGGCACTCAGCCTCACATAAAGTGTGCTTCAATAATCCTACCTAGATGTGATTAAGGCATGTGCTGCTGTAGCCAGGTCTGACCTCAGGATGCAACTGGCACAGCAGCCTCAGCTGACCAAAGGCACTTCTGGCCGCAGCTGCCACTTCAAAACACTTTGAATTCCTATTCCTGAATTCACCTCCTTTCTAACTAGGAGCACCACTGTCTTGTCTGGGTTAAGCTTCAGTTACTGAAAGCCCTCATCCACTCATTGATTTTAGAACATCAACAGCTTTCATTTTGTTAGATGAAAAGGAGAAGTGAGGTTGCGAGTAATCTAAATATTGGTAGCAGTGCACCCTGAATTCATGTATGATCTCAATCAGTGGCCTCATGTAGATTTATATAGTCAGGAGGACAAGATCTAACCCTACATGTCACCATAACCCAGTGGCCAAGGCACCAAGTCCTCCAGCTCTACCTTTTGGAATTGACTTTCAAGGAAGGACTGAAACTGTTACAAAATAGCTCCTCCTAAACTCAAGACTTCACCAGTCAGTCCAGAAGGATACTATGGTCCATGGAGCTGAACATCACTGAGAGGTCCAGCAGAACCAATGGGGACATACTATGCCTGTCAAATTCTTGACAAATATTGCCTACCAATGCAACCCAAGCTGTCTCAGTCCCCAAACCAGGCCTGAAATCGGATAGAAAAGGGTCTAAATAATCAATTTCATCAAAAACAAACAACCCCTTACCAAAACTGAGGTGCCACTTGGAAACTTCCTCAATAATGGCAAATCTGAGACTGGTGGGGAGTTATCCAATACAGTGGGATCTAAAGAATGTGTTTGTTTTTTCAGTTGTTGTCTCGTCACAGTGATCCTTAGGTTAGATGTAACTATGTCTTCCTCTAGGGAGGCATTTACCATTCTCCTCACCCATTCCCCTGGCTGCTTTAATCAGCCTAAATGGACAAGGATCAAGTGAGCACATGGCTGGTCTCACACTGCCAATAATCTTGAACCATGGAGTCATTGTTCATCTATACTTTCCTACAGGATACTGATTCTGGCTCAGGGCACACAGAGCAAAGAGAGGAAGAACACACTGAAGTTTCATTCCACAGACCGTTTATTCTGGAGTGGCCCTATTAAAAGCAACTGGATGGTCTAGAATAACTGGATTGCGGCCTGAGTCACTGACAGAGTTAGGAAACCCAGAACCCCTTCCTTTCCCGAACAGGACATACAGAACCCAGACATTCTGGTTCTCCCTGCTTCCTCCTGCTCTAGGAATCAGATCTCAATCCCAGAAATGGAGTTCAAGGGATTTCACACTCCAGGTCCTATTCCTGAATAAGCACAAGAGGCCAAATACTTTTCTGATACTCTGCGCTTTGACATGACGAAGCACATGTGAGCCACTTTTTGTGTGTGCATGTGTGGATGCTGTTGGTACAAGAGAGAAAGTGGAAGTGAGATGCTTTAAAACTCAATGAATGCTCCAGCTCAGGGTGGGGCTCAGGGGGTCCAACTGCAGCTCTCCAGGACTCTCTTTCTAGCCTTCAGGACTTTCCCCAGGCCACACACCCCTCTGCCCAGGTCATATGTCCCCCGCTGCCCTCTTATGCTTCTGGCACAGCCCGCCACTGGCATGTGGTCTCTGGAAGTTTGCCCATACAGGAATGTAGCCCCTGGGCTGAAATGGTTCCTCATCCCTGGCTCCAGCTGGCCTGAATATATTACAATTGAATTACAGAATGTGAGAACACCCTTTCTTGGCATGACATAACATAAAAATGTTACCAATGTACATGGGAAGGAGAGTCCCCAAGGACCCTAATAGGAGAATGAGGAATGGGTGGAGGTGAGAATTAGTGTGTCTAAAGGAGGCCTACCAGCGCTATGATTCAGGTCTGTACCCCTTTTGTCCAAGACAAGAAAACCTGGTTCCCATTGATTCCTGCATTATTCTGTGGGAAACGGATGGTAAAACCCACGTTTCCAGATCTGTGTGCAATGAAATCCTTGAGGATACTGAACTCCCTCCCATCAGATGTCAAGGAGATAAAGAACTACACAACTTTAAGAAGAGATCTGAAGGCAGCACTGTATTGGGAAGTTTTTAATGTTTGATGTTTTATTATGTAGCCACCCAGAGTGGCTGGGGCAACCCAGACAGATGGGCGGGGTATAATAATAATAATAATAATAATAATAATAATAATAATAATAGAGGCGATGGTTGGCAATAATCTCCAAAGAGACAAAAACAGAGACTGGGGATAGATATGAGATGGAAAGAAAATAATTTAGGACAATTCTGGCTTGCCCCAGAGAGGACAGAGTGAAGTTCTGTGTGTGCAAGCAGGAACCAGGCAACAATGTCCGGTATCATTTCCGCCAGAAGACATTAAAGAGCTTTACTGAGTTAAACACTGATGCCTTCCTTGCCCAGAGCTGAGTTTACAGTTCTCTCTAGGGCATGAGCAGCTGTTTATAAAGGGATCTCTGCGATGCAGCTGCCTCTGGGGCGGAGAGCAGCTTGCTCTTTAATTGCCACACAACAATCCTGCTGGGCAATTTAGGAGAGGAAGTGAAGGAGGTGGCTGGAATTACTCAAACTGAATGGCTGCGAATGCCTGCGTTTCAGTGCTGTCTGGAGCAGGCACCTCTCTCCAGAGCGCTACACCCTGCTGCCGCCTTAAGTCAACTGGGGGCGCACTGCTTGCAAAAGGGAAAGCTTTGATTGAGCCAGCTATTACAAAAGGCATAGCCTCGTGACCCCAATAATTACAGTGCTTCCTGGCACTGGAATAGCACGGCTATGGAGGCTTTGACGCTGAAGGGAGTGCCCTTGCAGCACCCTACTTTTCCCCCAGGGCTGTCGCTTCCACATTTTCTCCTGGCCTGACCTTGCTTAGTTTGCAAAATCCAAATGGCTCCAAGCCGGAGGCGACACAGCTGCAAAGGGCGGGGAGGGGGCCGTGCAGGGAGGTGCAGACGGAGCCAGATGGAGCTGGATAGGGCAAAAGAAGCTGGATCGACTCAGTGGGAAGCTTCCCCGTCCCCACACCCACCCCGTGCTATCCCAAAAGTTATGCCTCTCATTCCCTGCCGCTGCCCTGCCACAAAATCTATATCCATTCTCAATTGCCTCTTCCCGTTTGGGCCGCTTCACACATTATGTTTCTTCCACGTACATGTAAAGACACAGAGTTTGCATGCGTGTGACAAATAGCTTGGCTGGTAGAGCATGAGACTCTTAATTTCAGAGCCGTGGGTTGAAGTCCCACGTTGGGCAAAAGATTCCTGCATTGCAGGGAGTTGGACTAGATGACCCTTGCGGTCTCTTCCCACTCTACAAATTTAGGATTCTATGACAAATGCATGTATTACACAGGCACATGCTTTAGGATTGCCTGTGGCTTTCCACTACCTATGCACCCAACGGCAAACAAATACAGTGGTACCTCGGGTTACATACGCTTCAGGTTACAGACTCCACTAACCCAGAAATATTACCTCGGGTTAAGAACTTTGCTTCAGGATGAGAACAGAAATCGTGCTCCGGCGGCGTGGCAGCAGCAGGAGGCCCCATTTGCTAAAGTGGTGCTTCAGGTTAAGAACAGTTTCAGGTTAAGAACGGACCTCCGGAACGAATTAAGTATTTAACCCGAGGTACCACTGTATGCTGCTATTTGCTTTTCCAGCTGGGCAAAAAAGTCTCTGCCTTAGATGTTCATTTTGCATTGTTTTTACACCTATATCCGGGGTGTAGGTGTACCGTGCGTACTGTTTTTAAAACTATTTCTAGCATGTTTGTGTGTGTGTGTGTGTGTGTGTGTGTTTGTAAATCACTTTGACAGGCATTAAAAACATGATTCATGAATTAATAAATAATAAAAATAACATTCAGCCGGGAAACTGAAGAGGATTCTGGGGGCCTTGTGGCTTCCTCTTTCTAGCCTCTTGTTTGGAATACACAAGGAAAGAGTAGGATCACACACACAAGGCCTGCCCCCCACAACGGCCTCTGAATTTGCAAAAACACACAACTGTTGCTATTTTCCACGTAAGGCAACACCACAGGTTTCCAAATTCCTGCACAGAAGGTGTGCAGCAGAGTACATGCTTTAAGATCCTCTCAGATGACTGTCTACATGCGGAGTTCACCTTTCTTCGCTTATGTGTAGGAATCTGGTTTGCCACCTCTTGAAATAATATTTTAAAGAAATCTGGCATCCAGAACTCCATAATGATTCCAGGACTGAATACATGAGGCAGGGCAGGGCAGGGTACAGCAGAGCCTAGTGTGTTTTTGCAGCTTCCGGACAAAATCTGTTGAAATTCATTTTCAATTATTTAAAATATTTTGAGGAGTGTGAGTGAAACCCTCCTAATGTTGTTTACAGAAGAGAAGGTACAGAAACCTGCTCAGTTCATTGATAAAACCAGTGATTGTAATAAACCAACTATCCAGCCACCAGCCCTCCAATACAGCAACAGCTCCAAAGAAAGCCAAAGAGAACAAATAGGTCTTTAAGGCTTTCCCAAGGCCTGTTATGACAGGATCTGATAAACCCCAGGTGGTATTCTTCTTTTCTTTAAGAGCCAAGAGGAAAATAAGCTAGTCTTGGCCCTTGGTTCTTAGGCAAGAGGTCTAAAAGCAAAAAAATTCTCTCAGGATGATTTTTGTTTCTTTATCTCTCTTGTCCCCTGATTGGACGACCACCCAACAAACTGCCATGCTTGTCCACCTTGCATTTTTTAAATAACAATATTTTATGATGATTTGTTGGTTTTAATTGTTGCATGCTTCCTTGATTAACAGTTGCTTTAGAACAGCATGGTAGAAATGTCTATATAGGAATAAGCCTTAGTATGAATTTGGTAACGTGAAAAAGCCCTTAGCTGATTTGAGCATCATTGGGGGGAGGGGGTGTTTGTAGGCGGCACCATCTGACCATTCTCAGACTAATGGGCCTAGGAGATTACTTCATCATTAATTTAATTAATTTGTTAGTTGTCTAATTCTTGGTGACTTATCAGAAATATGAAGCAACGTTAAAAAGCCCATCGATCTCCAAAAACAAAAAGATTATCAACAACTCAGGACATGCCCAACAAATAAGCCAAGGCAACTGTCTCATTGTATTCTATCACATGCTCAGGAGAAGAAGAAAGCCAGGCGCAAAAAGAATACAGTAATCGTAAGTGTTGGTGCTAGGGGGGCCTTTCTGGGAAGAGCATTCCATAGAGTGGGATGGGGGACACAACTACCTGCCTTGTTGCCACCCGCCAAATCTCTCTTGAAGGGAGGCATAAGGAGAAAGGCCATGGATGATTATCTAAGGGCCCAGGTAGTTTCATGCCAGGAGAAGCGTTCTTTTAGGTATTGAGGTCTCAAACTGTATAAAGCTTTATAGGTTTAAAGTAGCACTTTTTAAATGGGCTCAAAATTGCATACAGTGGTACTTCTGGATGTGAACGGGATCAGTTCCGGAGCCCCGTTTGCATCCTGAGTAGAACGTAACACGCCACTGTGCACGTCGCATTTTGCTGCTTTCGCGCATGACATCATTTTGAGCGGCTGCGCATGCGCAAGCAGCAAAACCCGGAAGTAACATGCTCTGTTACTTCCGGGTTGCCGCGGAGTGTAACTTGAAAACGCTCAACCTGAAGCATATTTAATGACAGGGCTATGACAGGGAATCCTTGCTAGTATTTTATTTTAAAACCTCGGTTCACATGCGTGCTCTATTCTTTAGTGGTACAGCGAAGAAGAAAAACAGACAATTTTGTAAAGATTCAGGCACGATCCATTTGGTGCCTGCCACACTTAATGATATCCCACACACCACTTACAATCACAATGGGTGGGCTGGAATAATATTTCCCAAGTGGCAAAATATTGCAGGTTGACTGCTGGGAAAATCATGCTCCTGCAACAGAAATGCTACTTTGAGAGATAATAGATAATAGCTTATGGCAGCACTAAATTAAAATAATAAAAATACAAATACTGGGGGAGCGAGGAAAATCTCTGTGTGGATGGGTTTGTCTTGCATGTGTGAACTGTTAGGAAACTACTAGTCTGAAGCATTTCCTTTTGTTGAAATGCCATTTATGCCTGGATCTTGTGCAACACATGAACAATAGCTGTGCATAAACAGGCCCTTAGTTGCTGAACTACAAGCCCCATCAATTAGGGTCATTGGCTATGCTTGCTAATGCTGATGGGAGTTGTAGTTCAGCAACATCTGGAGGTCAAAGGTTCCCCAGACCTGATTTAAGGAGCATTCGTTCTGATTTGTTCATAGGGAGGTTAGATGATGTTGCATCAAGGCAAGTGTCATCCTACACTTCCAAGTGCATTTCCCCATTACTTTCTTTATCGCAAAAAATATGATATTTTGGGAAAGCGGGTGAGTTGGGCAAGATAACCCCCTGCTCAATCAACTATAATTACTCAACCTGAATAATTACTAGAATGTGGTCAAATCCCACCTGAAAACAGCAACAACTTGGAAGTGCCCTGTGTACATATTGATTCAATTCTGGACCACAGCTAGGAGAGCTGGCTGATGTGGGAGAAGGTGGGACATGAGGGCTTGAAAACTGGATAGAACATTTATTTCCCCTCTAAATCATCTTAGATCCATGTCAAATATGTGCCTAGTAAGTAAGCAAAGAGATGTGGAAGTCTTCTCTCTTTAGGAAGTGCCAGTAACATACTATGCTTCTCATTCAGTTTCTATTTACTTGCCCTTGCCCCATTCTTTTGCCCCCTTGGTGGCTTACTCCTTGCTCCCCATTACGATGGCACACAGCTGGGGATCCTGGACGGTGGGTGGGTGGATCCCATGGTGAATCACTGCCATTTGCCCACAGAGCTGGAAGCAAGTGCTGCCTCCCCCACAGATTGGCACATCCTGCATTGATGCTCAGGGAAGGGTTAACTCAAACTGGGCTGCACTCCAAGGCCTGGGAGCTGCTCCCCACACACTATCCCTGCGTCAGCTCAGCTCCGCTCCCTTTCCCAGCAGCTGTGCTAGACCAAGCCCAGTTAAGAGAGTGAAGCTGGGAGTGGGGGGTATGTTCTCGAATATCAAGCTCCACACTGGCACCAGGCCTGTCCCCTGCAGGGAGGCAACCTATAAAGACATAAGGGTCTGGACTTTGGGGCTATCGAAAACAACAAGGAACATCACACTGAGAATAAGCCATGTACATGTTGTGTTATTGGCAGAAGAAAAGTGATTGGGGGTGGGAAACGGCTATAATTTGGAGAGTGGATCTTGTGCTGGCAGTGGATCTTGTTTGGTACGTGGTTTATGCAGCTGGCTGAACCCAAAGCCCTCTAGGTAGAAAGGCCTCAGGTCCTAGCAGTCACCTTTGCCCCTTCCCTTTCCACCCCCAGCTGGGAAGCTCCTTCCCTCCCATGACAGGAAGTTCATTGTTGAGGTCCCGGGATCTGCCAGACAATAAAGGAAGCAGCTGCTACCATGGCAATGGTGTGTGACATAAGCAAAACTTGCGCCATAAGGGTGTGGGGATATGTCCCAATTCACGGTCTCCTTGCTGTCATGGGAACAGGGAGCTGTGCTAGCCGGGCTCCTCTCTCTGTTCTCCTCCCACTGCAAGTCCCGACTGCTTCCCTTCGCATGCCACAGCAAGGGGTGAAGGAAACAAGGTCACTGGGTACACCACCTGCCTTTACCTGTAGCGAAGCCTCAGATGCACTTAGCCCGACAGCCACAGAGGCACAACCACACAAAACAACACTTCCCAGAAAGACACACGGTCACAGAACATACGTGACACACTTAACTGGAGGTAATGCACAGCCAATTAACAAAACCATGGAAATAGTTATCCTAAATAATGTGCAGGGCAAAATGGACAGAAGTTTGTGGTACTACATACAGCAAAACTCATAAATCCAAGCGGTTGCACAGTTTTCAGAAATGTATACACGTGTACACAGCCTGAGAACTTGGGGATCCAAGTTCACAAGCACAAAACATAGGGCTGCAGTAACAGAGCACCATTCACAAATCCAAGGTGTGTGTGCATACACCCAGAGACACACTATATGCAACCCAGCCAGACATAACACACACACACTACTTGCCATGTTACAGAAAAAGGATGCATTAAAAAATAAAACACAACAGATTTGTATGCCAATCCTCTTCTGTAACACATAACACACCACATATGCATTCAAGGCCAGATGCTCTATATACATGCACACACGCACACATAGCACTAAACAAACATTTGTATGTGCACATTAGAAAGTAGTGTACAGCTCTTATGGCAAACACACTGCCTGCAACACATGGGGATTCTAGGGGAGCCATCCAAGTATACAGAGAGAAGGAGGGCAGGATTGAGTTGAGCTCTCTTGTGTGTGCGTGCGTGCATGCGTGCTGTGTTTCACCTCCCTCCTCCCCGCTGCTATCTGGACTACAGCCTGGTGGTGGCTGCGGTCACGAAGGGAGGGGGGATTGCCTCGCCCAGTGCATGAGTCACAGAGAGCAGACTTCCCTTCCCAGCAGGGCCCTGGGCTCAGCCACTTGCCTGCCGGGAAAGGCTCTGTATGCTAGCCGGGGTCAGAGCCGTGGCTGCTCTGAAGTGGGCATTGGCAAGGGTGGGAGAGGGGTCTCTGGTGAGAACATCTGCTGGGTGAGGAGGAGGAGGAGAGAGATGTGTGGATGAGTTTTGATCCCAGTCCAAGCACTCTTGTTTTTTGGACAGCCCAAAGACATATTTTACTGTCTCTTGGCTGCAACTAATTTCACTGCGAATGCTCTCCCACTTCACAGCGGCCAAGCAGTTATGGATTTCTTGGCTCTAAGGAAGGAGCAATTCGGGAAGACATCTCCATCTCATCCTCACCCATGTGTAGTATAGTGGTTGGAGCCAGTGTCGGACTAGGACTTGGGAGACCAGGGTACAAATCCCCACTCAGCCATGGAGCTCAAAGGGGGACCTTGGGTCAGTCCCTGCCTCTTAGCCTAAGCTACCTCACAGGATTGTTGTGAGGTGTAAATGAGGCAAGGGAGAACCATGTACAGTGGTGCCCCGCAAGACGAATGCCTCGCAAGACGGAAAACTCACTAGACGAAAGAGTTTTCCGTTTTGGAGGTGCTTCGCAAAACGAATCTCCTATGGGCTTGCTTCACAAGACGAAAATGTCTTGCGAGTTCCTGCGGGTTCCCCCCCCCTTTTTCTAAGCCGCTAAGCCGCTTATCAGGTGATCCGATAAGCTGATAAGCCGCTAAAAGCCGCAAATAGCACTAATCCTCTAATCCGTCAATGGGCTTGCTTCGCAAGACAAAAAAAACCGCTAGACGAAGAGAATCACAGAACGGATTCTTTTCGTCTTGCGAGGCACCACTGTACGTCACCTTCAGCTCCTCAGGGGGAGGAAAAACAGTGGGATATAAATGCAATAAACAGATAAAAGTGCATCCTAGATGTGCTCCAAAAGTAGGTATGACAGACTGACAGAATAACAACCCTGTTCAAAATAAAGGAAAGTAGTCCATGCCTCATTGCCACAATCCTCTTCTCCTTCTCCCAACACCTGCTAATCTCAGACTACAAGATCCTGCCCTATGCAGATCCCAACCTAAACAGGGGCATCAAATGGTCCAGAAATGGGGTGGGTGACTTTATTGCTGGATCATTTGTGTAGTTCCCTGTTCTGACCTTGGGGACAGCCCCAAATGGACTCTCTCTGCCCCTCACTGCCAGCTGGGAAATCCCAACTGGAGACTAAAGCAGGGGCCTCGCTGTGCTAGGTTCATTCAGCTGTGTCCACCTGGGACGGCTGCCTCCAAAGTCAGTCCACCAAGGGACATAAAAAGATAGGAAGCTGCCTCATACCAGGTTAGACCATTGCTCCATCCAGCTCAATACTATGCTGACAGGCAGCTTTCCAGGGCTTCAGAGAGGGACTTCTCCCTGCCCTACCTGGAGATAATGGGGATTGAAACTGGGACCTTCTACCACTGAGGTACAGCCCTTCCCCAACTCACACATTCTCCACCTCTCTCTTTCTCCTTTGGGTCTGCTTCTTCTCTTCCCACCCTCTCTGGCCCTACAGCATCCCTTGCCCCTAAACATGCTCTGGATCTCTCTGATCTGGACACTGGCACCTGGCTGTGTCCCTCCCTTGCCCAGGCTGTAATTAGCAGCTATTAAAGGTCATTAGCAAACTGGGAGTTAATGACCAGGTAGGAGCAACTTGGCTTCAGCACTGGGGTGTTGGCTTGTCTACCTGCCTGTTTACAGCTTTGCCAGCTGCTGGAATACCACCGCTAAGCAGAGACCAGACGGAACAGATGACGCCTTGAGTTGGTTGGGAGAGAGGGAGGGATGCTTGAGAGGCAGTTTTGTAAGGAGCCAGGGCTGGCTGCAGACTTCTGAGACTCAAGCAGTGGGCACAGAAAAGAGAGTGGATTTGGGGGAATCTTGTGCTGTGGGTGCCTATGTCCACTTAGAACCAGCCCTCACCCTAGCATCCTACTGTGGCACAAAGAGAGTGGAGTATCCTGCTTCTCAAAAGTCATGTAACCCCCAAGCCCAAACACATTGGCTGGGAGCTGGGGTACAAGCCCCAGAATTCTGGCTCACTGCCCAGCCAGCCGTTTCTGCTCTTCCTGCTCCCTAAAATTCCCTGGCTGCTCTTCATGGAATTAATCACTTCCTGTTCCAGAGCTGGGTGTTGTTCCGTTCTGTCCGAATGGGTAATGCACCACACTTCAGAGGCAATTGTACACCAGTGCTAAGCAATGAATTGCTATATAAATATATTCTAAGACATCCAACCTCTTCTCTTGTTTTCCCATTCCCCACAACCAGAGAGATTGCTTCAAAGCAGCCAAAGTATCTAAACAATGACAGCTAAGGACCCTTTTCCTGACCTCTGACTCCCATTCCTAAATATTCTTCCTCCCCTGTTGTGCCTCCCCTGTTTGCTTTTCTGTGAAATCATCTGTTTTTAAGTGTGGGCGGCTTCTCCAACTAGGACGTGCCTAGAGCAGAACAGCTGCCAAGGAACCGCACGCCAGAAACAGGGTGTGTGTATATGTGCACAGAGAGGGTGATATACGTGGTGTGGGGTTTGTGATAGGGTGAACTGTCAAAGCCTGCAGAGGGTAGGTGGGAGTATGTAGGGGTATACTAACTACATCCTGTGGGTGTGTGAGGAACACTCAGTGTAAAGCATGGCACAGCGTATGTTTAGCACAGTGCATGTTTGGCTGAAAACAGTGTTGCTTTTATGTTCTGCAAATGTGCAAAGAGTGGTGGTGCATTGCGAGCAACTGATGCAGAATGTGGAAGGTCTTGTCTTTGGGTAGTATGTGGGAAAGTGCATCTGTGTATGTACTGTCTATAACATGCTATAAAACATGAGCATCCTCAGAGCTGTAACAAAGCATGTTTGTTTACATGGTGTCTGAAGAAAGATGAGAGCAAAAGTGTGTGCGCAAGTGAACATGCACAGAAGGTGTGTGAGAATGTCTGAGGAGGGGCAGTAATAACACGATTCTGTGCTCGCTTGTAAATACTCATTCACCTGGTTGCTTGCGGTAAAAAATGCTTCCAGGCAACTAGCAAGGGATGTTTATAGCACTTGTTTCTTTTACACCACAAATCACTAATCCAGTAACTCTCTGGTCAGGTGGGCAAGTAAAAAAAAATAATGTTACGGATTAATAATTTTAGTTGACTAGAATTTGCAAGGCTGAATAAGGCATGCTGTGCAAGTTTCATCTCCCTTGCGTACAAGGAAATCCCTGCCAGAAAGTCCCACTCTAGACACTCCATTTGTGGATTTGGGCAGATTTCCTTGTCAACATAAAGCCCTGAAGGATGCCAAGACTTGCCTGAACAGTAAGGAGTATTACAGTGTGGTTAGGAAAGGGAGGGAGGAAGACAGAGAATTGCCAGTTCTACAGGGGGGTGGGGAAAGGCCCAAAGATAAATGCCATATTAAAAATGCCATATAAAAACAAATTAAACTTAGAATTAAAAAAACAACTAAATGTCATATAAAAACAAATTAGACTGAGAATTAAAAAACAAAGCTGGTGGCAATCCTGTTGGGGTTGAATGCTGTAAAGAAATACAAAGAATGGGGTTGAGGAATGGGATCAAGAATCCACTGAGGCCCTGGTTTGTGACTGAGGAGGGATTCGAACTGGGGATTAATTAATTGATTACATTTCAATCCCACATTTTTTTCCTCTGAGGAGCTCAGCGTGGAGTAAGTACATGGTTCTCCCACTCCATTTTATCCTCACAACCACCCTGTGAAGTAGGTTAAGCTGAGGATCCATGATTGATCCAAGCTCACCCAGTGAGCTTCATGGCTGAGTGGGGATTTGAAGAACCTCGGTCTACTAGGTCTTAGTCCAACACACCAACCACCACACAGGCTCTGGGTCACAGTTCACACTCCTCCTCGCCAGTCTACTACATCAACTCTCAGATAGCAGTGGTGGTGCTCAAGACTGAAAGCCACCCCAAACCAGCCGAAGCACGACATGGACAAAAACAGCCCGTGTTCCTTCCTTACAGCCTCAGGGCAAGCTTGTTGAAGCAGAACTGACCTCCTGCTAGCCCTGGATGGGTTAATACCAGGCCATCCCAGGAAGGGAAGCTGGGAGCAGACGGTGTCTGAGTTGCTCCTGAGTCACATAGGCCGATAACACGTTTCCACCCAAGGCAGCCAAAATAACCCGGCTGGGAACTTTCCCACATGGAGTTTGTTTTTCATCTCCGCGGTTGCATGAGGCGGGGGATGTGAGAGAATAAAACACAAGGCTCCTGTTGAGGAGGCATACATTTGCCAAATGCTCCACGGCAGCTAGTGTGGCACAATAGGCAGGAGTGTTGGGCTGGGGTGTGAGAAGCAAAAAGTCTCATTGCTACTTAATGATGAAGCAAACTGGGTGGCCATAAGAGAACGGCAATCTTTCAGCCTATCCTACCTCACAGGGCTGCTTTAGGATAAAAACACCTTTAGGATAATATCACCTTTCCAAGGCTATGCGCCTTGGAAAGGTGATATGCCCATGTAACAAATAAATGTTTCACGCACCCAAGATGGTTTCCCTTAAAACACCAAACAAGCTCCAAACCCAGGACTTACCTAAAATGTGAGGATTTCCTGATAGCTGGCAAGTCTGTCTGGGTCAGGTGGGAGAACCTTAGGCCTGGAGGTCAAATGTGGCCCTTTATCCGTCTTCTGAACTGTCCCCAAGCCATGCCCCCCTCCACACTCTCTTCAAAAGGTTTTGCCTGGCTGGAAAGTGCTCTTGAACTGTCAAAATGGCCCTTGCTTGCCTAGATGGAGAGAGATATGTGTATATAAATCTCTGCCTTTGGCATGCCTAGAATGTGGCTTACTGTACAAAGGCAAAGAATCACACCCATAACCCTACCTACTTGCCTCTGGCCCCTCTCAGCAATGCAAGTGGTCCCAAGAAATTTGGCCGTTTGAGAATGTGGCCCCCAGGCTGATAAAAGTCCCCCGACCCCGACCCATTTGGTTAGTTTTTGTTCTGCGGTACTTTGTGGTGTTTGATGGGCTGTGTTGGCTAATCCTATGCAGGAATTAGTCCAACCTAGTTCAATGGGACTTAGTAAAGGGGCCCCTGACCATTAGGTCCAGTCGTGACCGACTCTGAGGTTGCGGCACTCATCTCGCTTTATTGGCCAAGGGAGCCGGCGTACAGCTTCCGCGTAATGTGGCCAGCATGACTAAGCCGCTTCTGGCGAACCAGAGCAGCGCATGAAAACGCCGTTTACCTTCCCGCCAGAGCGGTAGCTATTTATCTATTTGCACTTTGAGGTGCCTTCGAACTGCTAGGCTGGCAGGAGCAGGGACCGAGCAACGGGAGCTCACCCCGTCGCGGAGATTTGAACCGCCAACCTTCTGATTGGCAAATCCTAGGCTCTGTGGTTTAACCCACAGCGCCACCCGCGCCCCTTTCAATGGGACTTACTCTCCAGTAAAACAGTAGCCCTGTGCTCTCTGTACACCACAGTTGTGGGTCGTGACTGAGTAGATCAGCAAATAAGTTTGGATGTCAAAGAGGAAATCTTTAAAAACAAAACTATACAGCAGAAAGAGTGTGGCTTTTGGAACCACAGGTAAATAAATGCTACCTAGCAGCATTGTGTGGCCCACCAGGGGCTAAGAAATAGATGAGGCAAGGAGTGTGAATAAAGAGTAAGATAGGATTTGAGTACTTTTCCTTAGACTGAAACACTCTCGATTCAGCCTCAGCAGCTGGGATATGAAACAGGCAATGTTCTTCCGCCTTCTTCTTGCTCATATAAAATGAAACTCCTTGGCAGCAGTAGGCATGAAAGTTATTCCTTCGAATCACAGACACACACACACAAACATACACAAGATTTGCATAGCTGGCATCGCCCATGTCGTTTCCTCTACGGTAGCAGCCTCAAATGAAGGCACACTGCTGTCCCCCGGCGGGGGCTTGTGGTCCTGCAGCGCCGGGTGCTGAAACATCTGTTCCCTCATAGCGCCCCCTTTCATTTCGCATCAATCCAGGTTAAAAAATCTTCTTCCCCTGTTAATAAAGTCGGCTGTTTGTTGTCACACACATTATTACAGAGCCTTCGGCATGTATGCTGCGTCTCGCGGTGGAGCTGGAACGGCCCGGAAAACTGAGAATTCCTGGAATACCTTTTCAACACGTGTAGGACAAGTCATTGAGAAACGTGACCATGAGCATGTGCAGAGTTCATTTCCACCGAGCGGCCCACAAGCTTAGAAAACAAGGCAGCTGGCATGCCTCCCAGGTGGCCCTGAACCTCCTCGGTTTCTGTTCCCCCCGCCGCCCCAGGAGTGAAGCACCGACCCCACCCACGAGCGATCCCCTTCGCCATATACAGTCATAAGCGCTCGCCTGACGCCCCCTCGCTCGTCCTAGAGCGTCTCGGTGCCTCGCGGGCGGGGCTGAGCCTCTCCGGTTCCGCCCCAGCTGCCAACGGCGGGGCGCGGGCGGCTGACGTCACGCGCGGGCTGCGCAAGGGGCCGCTCTAGGCCAGCAGGGGCGTGGCGCTCGGAGTGCCGCGGCTTGCAGCGCCGGAGCCATGAGCGAGACGGGCCCGGCCGGGCGCTGCGGGGCGCTTCTCACTTGGGTAAGCCCGGGAGCTGGAGCGCGGGGGGTCGCCCGCCGCCGCCGCTCGGCTGATTCCCGCCACCACCTCCATAGGGCGCTCCCCCCCCCGAGTTAGCCCCGCTGCCACTGCCGCCCCCCCCCCCCCGGTCTTCAACAGGTGCCTTCCCGCCCGGCTTCCTCGCCCAGCCGCCTGGGATAACCCTTCCTTGGGGAAGGGGAAGAATGGCCGACAAGGCCACACGCGCCCCTCTTTTTTTATTATTCCGGGTTAGTTTAACCCGGAATTGCCGCTCACGTTTCTGCATTCTCACGGACGTGCTTTACACCCGCTGTTCCCCCCATAAGCATTATGCACCGACAGAGGATGCGTGTGTGGGGGGTGTATGAATGTATCGTGTGCATGGACACCTGTAATAACCACTTGGTTTGGTGAACACGGGCGGGAGGGACGTCGGTTAAAGTCCGCGGCGGAGGCCTGAACTTAGCAGCACCGGTTGCTCAGCCCCTGGAGTTCCTTCCAGGAAAGTCTTGAGGCCTCCCGGCTACCTCCCAACTCCGCTCCTCAACTCCCAAATCCTCTTAAAAACCTCCCGGTGCCGCAAGTCTGCCTTAAAGCCTCGGGCTATTTTTGTAGGCTCCACTCGACACATAATGACTCTGCATTTGCGCTCTTTGCCCCCTGGCGCTGTGGATTTTCTCCGTTCCCTCCACCCGCTCCCTTAAACTAGCTTTTTCTTTCGTGTCCAAATGGAATGATTAGGGCTTCCAACTGTTGGCTGCTGCTCCTTGAGATTCTCTTTCTCTGTCCTTCCCTTGGAAGAATCTTTCCCCACCACCTGCTGTGCCCAGCACCAAATGCTGAACAATGAAGGGTATCTGATTAATTCCCATCTTGCCAAACTCCCCAAGGAGTAACATAATGAGAGTGAGATTGAGAATCTAGTTCAGCCTGCTTAAAACTGTGTAGAACAAGACATAGAGGTTTGTAGTTCATTAGAGGAACAAACTTAAAACAACTTGGAATGTTAAAAAAAGAAAGAAGGCAACACTTGCTCAATCTATAGTTCAGACCAGTCTAATTGGTGAGGTTAAATATATGAGAGAGCCATAGACTGGATTATTAGAAATATATTTATATGCTACTCAACTGGGGCCCAGTTCCAAACTGGACCATTTCATCCCAATCCTGAAATAAGGAAAAAGCATTTATTTTTGTTGATTTGCTTATTCTTGAGAAAACCCTTGTGGAAGCTGCTATTTGTCCATTAATTTGATTCAGTGTTTTGAGTAGAAGATTCAGGGGTCTGACAAATGTTCATGCTTTTGAGCCACATGTGTAATAAAGTCTACAATCTGAAAACTACTGAATTGTTCAGTTGTGTCACCTGTGAGCCAAATCAAGGTAACAGGGTTTTGTCCTATTGTGTGTGTTGAAGTAGCTTACAAATGTCAGGATGCTTTCATGATAACCAGCCATGCTTTGTGAATTGTTACTGTGACAACTTTAAGCATTACTGTAATTGCCACAGTCTGTACCCTTTGCAGTGCGTTTCTTTCTACCCCTGCTGCTTACCTCATTGCTGACTTTCTCCTTCACTCACTCCCCCCACACCGTGTGTATCTCCTAACTTGGGTTAACAATTCATGCATCTGATGTAGTAGTTCACAAAAGCTTATGCCATAGTAAATTTGTTAGGGTTGTATTCAGAGCACTCCTATGTGTAAGAAGAACAACTTCTGTTTGTGCAACGATACTTTCCTTCCCCCCCCCCCCGCTCACAATGTACTCCCCAAAACTGTTCTGGGGGTTCCCTCAACTCTCTAGAGCAGATCTGGGGATAGCGTGGGAGAGGTGCAGGGGGGCAGAGGAGGGAAATATTTTTACACAAGTGGAAGTCATTCCCCTCTCACAATTATTTAATTGAATACCATCCTCCTACTTTAAAGTACCATAAGACTTTTTGTTTTTTTGCATTAAGATGGTGAAGAATAAGTGGATTTTGACTCAGAAACTTCACCAACTTGCTCAAGGAAAATATTTCTGGAAAACTTTTTCTTTTGCAATTAGAGCCAACCGGAGGGTTCTTTGAAGTATTATATTTGTGTGATATTTATATTTGCATACTTCATTGTTGTCATATTTTAGATTTAAATGATTTTTAGTTTTTGCTGGAAAAACTAGTGTTTGAACAACTAGAGCAGCACATACCTTTGTGCCTGACTTAAAGAATGGCTGCTTGGCTTATTAAGAGTGGCTGCTGCTCTGCCCTCCCAAGAGCTTCCTGGTGAGATTGCCCTATGCCCTGTTTATCACTAAAAGCTGTAATGAGAAAACTTTGTTCTTCCATTGCTAATCACCTTCTCCCTAACCCACCATGCCAAAGATGCCGGATGCTTCTATCTTTGCCCAGGGCAGAAAATACTGGAGTTGTTGTTTCTAGATTCTATTTGCAACAGCTGTCATACAAGGAAGGATTTTGGTATGATCAGCCTTTCATAGCACTGCAGCAGTAAGAGAGGAGGAGCTGAACCTGTCAAGCTTGTCTCTCCTGCACAAGTATTAAAAACACAGGAGTCTTTGTTTACGCTGAATTGAGCAGCCCTAACACTATTTTTCCTCAATACCTCGGTGCCTGAGTCCACAGATGCTGTTGGGGGTTCTTGGCTAACAAGGAAGGGTCTTTTGTTTATGGGACCTGGATATTTAGGAAATAATTTACTAATAATTTACTAATGCAAGATGGCTGGTATTTCCAGATTCAGAATGGAATGCTGATTTCTGCAGTAAGAATCAGGCATCTGTCAGCCTTGTGTGAGAAGGCTGGAGTTGGTACCCAAGCGAGATCTGATGGGAAGGTGGATGCTCATGTGCTGTAATGTTATTAGCCAGAGCTCTAAGATGGACCACTTTAGGATGCTTTCACATGGCAAGACCTGTAAAGACTGCCCCC
This sequence comes from Podarcis vaucheri, assembly GCF_965113315.1. Taxonomy (NCBI): domain Eukaryota; kingdom Metazoa; phylum Chordata; class Lepidosauria; order Squamata; family Lacertidae; genus Podarcis; species Podarcis vaucheri. Next base: position 48,792,767 of record NC_138760.1, on the reverse strand, counting down.
AGCAGGAGAGACCCTTCTACTCTTAGGCATGCTGAGGTCCAATGTCAGTCGCTGATACTTGTGTTTATATGGGATGCAGTATCTCAGGAAAAACATCAGTACTTTAGCTCATGCAGGTAGTTGGTGGGACTTCTATTAAGAGGGGTAAGCAATTTGGAGAAGGTAGGCACACATGGTTTCCTAAAATGTAAGTTTGGTCTAAACATGTTGATTCCAGGGAATAAGAGAGCTATGGGATCTGATTTCTGTACGACTGAGAGTTCAGTTTAACTTGAGAGGCTGATAATTTGACACAAATAGGACCTAATCCAATTTAAGGTATTGCCACTTACTGGTAGCTGTTTCAGTTGAGAACCATAAGAATTAGGACATCAACCAAATGAAATTTTAAGGGGGAGGTACCCAAAATACAGAGGAAGGTGGAGTGTTTGTAGCATTCACTGGATGTAGCGCAACCACCATCTTCCAAACAGGGCACATTAACAATCAAAAGGGGAGTGTTGTTTAATAGCGAGGTAGGTAAGAGAAATATCTGACCCTGTAGAAAACCCCAAATTGGACTAGATAATTCAAAGACAGAAAGCTTACTTGTTTTGGTAGTCTTTTTGGTTAATATGAAAACCTTAATGTGTTGTTTCAGCCTGTTAGTTGCAATTGAGGAAGCAAGGTTAAAATCATGGGAAAACAAGCAGGGATGACTGTGTGCATGTTGGAGGAGAGGACCAAGGCCACTCCTAAATCTCCTAGGTGTAAATCCTGTAGCTGCTCTCGAGGCAGGAGGTAGCTTGGCAGACTTCTATTTCATTATAATCAAGGATGCCCTGACTGTGAGCGTGACAGCTGGGCTGCCTCTGCTTAGTGATTCATTGTGTATATCAGCGCCTTGCAGGCATGTGGGAGTACTCGTGCAGAGCTCATTGTGTGGGGGGTACATGTGTGTGGCAGGCACTGTTGTCTTGCAGCAGCAGCCTTATCTATTGGTATAGATTTTCAAGTTTGGTTTTAAAGATCTCAGTGTCTAATCATGAAGCCTAAGCACCATGAAGCACCTAAACCTACATAGGGTTGCCACCTTCAGCCAACTCCACAGTTTTCATTCTTATGGATATATTCCCATTAGATGAGTTATCCAGAAAAAGTGTGTTTTTCTTCTTTGATATTGACACTGTCACTAGCAGCCCTAGCAGATTTCAGGTTGTGTCCCCCTGTAGGCTGGTTCAGAATGGGCTTCCTCTGTTCCCAGATCTAAGAATTCACTATTTTTGCACCTAAAGTGTTCACTTGCTGATTTGATTTCTTTCCTCCAGCTGCAGACGTTTCATGTTCCATCGCCATGTGCCAAAGAACAGGATTTGGCCAGCGGGGTCACGATTGCCCAGGTGCTGCACAAAATGTGAGTGTCGTGGTGGTTACCTTAATGAGTGTTCACAAGAGTTATCCTGGTCAGCATGGCCAAATTCTCCCCTCCCTCCCTCACAAATCTCTCTTTGATGCTTCCCTGGTTAGCAAGTTGACCATTTAAGTTTGTGCTGCCAGAAATCAGAATTCCCTCCCTAATGAGTTGATTTGACAGTTTGATACTAGTTTGTGAGACAACAGCTTATCAGCAGGAAAGCTCCTGTGGTTGCCTTCATTGTAACATTGGGACAATGTGAATGAAGCTGTTTGTGAGACAGAAGACAGCAGAGCTTGACTCTAGACTGGCGAAAAGCCACTATGGAATCTGTTTCGCAAAGCTTATGTGCAAGATCACAAAGTTGCTCAGTTTGCTTTCCACCCCCGAACCAAAGGCAACAGCTTTATGGTTTTCATTTCCAGAGACCCATCTTGGTTCAATGAAACCTGGCTCCTGAGGATTAAAGATGATGCTGGTGACAACTGGAGGCTGAAGGTATGAAGTGAGAATGGGGTGAGTGGTGGTCTCTAAGACCTAGATGCTTAGCAATCCCAAATACTGCCAAGAAATGAACTCCAGAAGTCATGAGACTCTGACCTAGCAATACCTGGAAAGCAGAGTTGTTCAATTTTCAGGGTTTCTTAGCTGGCTTAGGTTGATCAGCCAGCTTTGTGATTTGAAGATGAGGGTGGGATTTGGTAGGAAGGGCTCTTCACCCCAATTGGATGCCTGTCCTGCATCAACCCTGGACTCTTCTCTCTCATCAGAATAGTTCTGAAGATGACTGAGCATGACCAGCTTCCCCCCCCCCTTTCCGTACCAGCACAGGAAATAGCAGAGTCTTGCTCGTTGGCTGTATGGCCTTTGGAAAGGGGAAATATAGTGGGAATGACAGGTCTCCGTACTCTGACAAACCAGCACATTTATGTTCATTCATCCTCTATCTTGCCTCCAGGTGAGCAACTTGAAGAAAGTCCTGCAGAGTGTGGTTGAATACTCCCAGGATGTGAGTACCTGTTCTGGTTTGGCTTTGCTGGCATGGTGGTGATGTATTTCAGGGCATGGCCCAAGCCTCCAATGAAAGTTAAGGGTCTCTGCTTGGGCAGTAGAGCAGCAGGTGAATGCCAAGGGACAAAACTCTGATGATCACTCAGCCTGGCTGTATTGAAGCCATCACTGAAAGACGGAGCTCATGGTTCCAGCCTAACATTCTTTTTTCCCAGGACCCACCTATCCCTTTGATGGTAATTAGTTTTAGCTGGTTTTAATACTGAATTTTAGATTGTTGTAGTCTGCCCAGGGACCTGCTGGTGAAGGGTAGGTAATAAATTGAATAATGATAATAAATAATAATATAAATAGCTCTGCTGTAGAAAAGCTGGGTAAATGTTACTGGTTTTCTATGGATGTGCCTTTCTCTATGTACAGAACTCCCAAGATAGCCAGTGGAGTGGAGTGGCAAGTGAGACTTAGACTGGGGAGATTTTGTTTCAAATCTCTGATTTTGTTTCAAATCCCTGATTAACTCCAACCTTCCTGGGTGGGGATTTGGGGTCTACCTCTTAGCCTAATCTATACACTCACAGGGATAAAACAGTGGGAAAACTATATATGCTATCCTGAGCTGTTTGGAGGAAGAATGGGATTGCAGTGTAGTAGTACTAGTAAATGCTCCTTAGTACAGGCAGTCTTGCTGACAAGTCCACCCAAGTTACTAGCCCAAAACTTTTAAAAAAATATATTCACCTTTCCTCACATGCCTGTGTAGTCACTTATTGCCCACTGACAGAGGCTGTTGCAGTTTCAAAAGCTTCATTGTTTGGTCACTTGGAAGCTTACCACAGACTAGTGCTGGACAAGTGGCAGATTTCAAACCTAAGCTAAAGATACTGAAAAGTAACCTGTCCTCTCCCAGGCAAATTGCTGTCACAGACGCAGTGAGAGAGGTGGAATAGGTAGGTGGCAGCAACAGTGAAAGGTCTGCTGGCTGTCCGAAGCTATATCCACTGCTGTCTTCTCAGGTCCTGGGCCACCAAGTCCCGGAGCAGCTGCTGCCTGATGTAGCTCTGGTTGGAGAGCTGTCTGACACAGCTGAGCTGGGCAAGCTGCTGCAGCTGGTGCTGGGCTGTGCCATCAGCTGTGAGAGGAAGCAAGGTATATGTATGCAAATGACAATTACAATGGGGGGATGTCACAGTGGAGCTTTATGGGCATCTGTGCCATGAGGATGACTCTGCAATGTCTGCTTTAAATACCTGCCGTGGGTGGGTGGGGTCTAGGAAGCAGGTGCTCTACTTGTTGTGGCTTTGCTGTCCTGCTTACAGGGACTTACAGTTTCCCTTCATTAGTCCTCTCTATTCAGGTGGCTCTTGCCTCATTCATATAACGTCAGGATCTCCTGAAGCTGGAGCTTCCAATCTTTCTCCTTGGGTTTTCTCCTCTCACTTTTCTTCACCCCTGATACTAGTTGGGATATTGGCTTCTTAAATCAGCTTGAGACAGAAGGAGGGTGCAGTGAGAGACAGACAGACAGACAGACAGAGATCTGACAGTCTGCCACACCCACAAAAATACTTTATCGAACTTTGGGCCCCTCTCCTGGAGGCTGTACCAACCCTCATGGCTGCATGATTTGGGGCAGGGGAGGGAATCTGGCCAGAGGAGGGAGGAACTAGTTGGAGAGTAATTTGAGTGCCCAGCCTCATCTGTTTGCAGATCACATCCAGCAGATCATGACCCTGGAGGAATCTGTGCAGCATGTTGTTATGACAGCAATACAGGAGGTGAGTGCGACTGTGTCCTTCAGCCTAGTGTGAAGCCATTAGGCTCCGGAACTGGATGCTTGCTTTGTGTTGCTAATGATCTCCCTGGTCAGGAAGTGCCCCTCATTCTCAACCTACAATCTTGCGTCTTCCCAGGTAATGATGCTACTTTTGTGCTAGTCCCTGCCCCTGCCCCCCGCCAAGTCCTGCCCACTCCCTGCTGCCAGGCCTGGTGCTCATTAGATGAAAGTTCCGAAAGATGCTCTAGTTCACCTATGCCTGCTTCCTGGAATACAGGGCTTAGAAAGTTCTGTGAGTCACCTCTATGTGACCAGTTAGTTACCAAACCTCTTTGTCTTTTGCAGCTCTTGAACAAAGATTCATCGGACACGCTGAGCTCAGAGACTTATGGGAACTTTGACAGCCAGGTACTTGTGATATATATTAAGAGTGGGTGGGTGGCATGAGCCCTAACGGTGCAAATTCAATAGATGTAGGCTGAGCAGGAATGGAGAAAGAGGTCCTTTTTTTGGGGGTGGGGCCAGATGAGGTAATGCGACGGTAGAAGGCTAGGCTTGGGCTACTATGAGTGGCTTGCCTTGCTCAGTGTCTGTGGTAGTATATAGACTTTTATTGACTGACTAACTGACTCCTTGTACCTTTCCGGTTTTCCCTTGTAGTCCAGGAAGTATTACTTCCTCAGCGATGACCTAGAGGAGACGGATGACATGCGCCAGCGCTGCCATGACCTAGAGCAGCAGGTGAGTGTCTCTTGGGAGCCAAGAATATTGGAGGTGGAAACCAGCTTTGTTTGCTGTGGACTTAAAAGAATGTGCATCAGATGATGGAAGCCAGGAGACTCTTCATAGGAAGAATGGAAAAATACTGAGCACCACCAGGTCTCCAGTGGGTTCTGCCCTTCCTCGGAAGTTATGGGGAAGTATATATCAGGGGTAGGACACCTGTTGTCTTGTAACGTTTGGTTGACTGGATTGTCTGTCACCTCTGAGCATTAGCCATGCTGGCTGGGGCTGATGAGAGATAGGATTCCCAATAACATCTGGAGGGCCGCAGGTTCCCCGCCCCTGGTATATATTCTGTGCTGGAATTTTCCAGGAGTCCTGACATGCCATTTTCTGAACTGCTATCTTGATTACCATCCTTTCTCTCCCCTTCCCTCCCTGCCTGCCTCTCCATATTGCACAGCTCTATGTGCACTGAGTTGGTGGTGTTTGGGGACCGGGCCTATTCTGGGCATTTGGATATTCTGTCTTTCCTTATATGAAGGCAAGGTGAGGGCCTGCCTTCCGTTCCTCCCTCATGCAGTCCAGTTTCTGGGGTGGGGTGGGAAGTGCAGTTCTTTGTGGATGGTGTGAGCTTGCTGGGCTGCATGGAGACAGCTGGGCTGGGCTGCAGTGTGGTGTGTGAGTCCGTGTCCCTCCTAATGCACAGCTGTCCTTTCCCTCATTGTTTTTGAGATTGCTGTGGACAAAGAACAAGACTGGCTTGGTAGTTCTGGGGCTGACCTTGGATTCAGTGGTCCTGGGCTTTATGCCTCTTTTTACCTGTGAAAGCCATATGAACAAGACTGGTGTCCGGCAGAGGGGCTAAATTTAAAGAGCAGACAGTGCAACTGTGGAGATTTTGGATATTTCAGGAAGGGTGGGTTGTGGGGGACCTGAGAAAGGATAGGCTGATCTCACTCCCTTTACAAAAACAAACCCTTTACTCCTCCAAGGTGCTAAAGTGCCCCTGGAGATGCAGCCCCCTTCAAGAAGGTGAGTGTCTTCCCTCTTCCCATGCTCTTGCCTATGATAACAGACCTGCTCACCCAGCAGTGGAGCCCCATGCCTGGTGGGGCCAGCCTAACCTCCTTGCATGAGCATGTGCCATGTTGACAAGTTAACAACTGCTTGAGAGTGTTGGAGGAGTTGCTTGCACCCAGTACAGAAGCAGGGTTGGGCCTGGCCTGAGTTAAAAGTGCTTTCAGACTCTGTACTAATTCAGCTACAAATCCACATTTCCGCATTCTAGGTTCTAAACTGCCTATGAAGATTCTGGAATCACTTAGGTTTAGGGGATGTCTATACAGGCTGAGGGGTTTTTTGTGGCCTCTTCATTTGGCAGCATTTAAGCTTCGTAGCAATTCTGGATCCCTGCAGCAGGTCGGTAGGTGCCTGTAATGAAGTTTTCACTTCCATTCAGGGAGCATAGGTCTTTGGCAAAAAGTCTGCCAGATTTGCAGAGAGAGGAAGTGAACTTGCTTGCTAGCAGTTCCTTTCAGTAGCTCACACGTGCTTTAGTAGTACCAGTGTGGATGATAAAAATTCCTTCCCGCCAAATGAGCTGGTGCAAGAGGAGTCCTGATGAGGCTAATTTCAATGGCTGCTGTGCGTGTTGGGGCAGGAGGCCAGTTGTAGACATTATTTTGGACATGCATGCAAATGTCTGTTAAGCCTACTCTGTTACCCTCTGTATGGTTCCATAGTTTTGCAAAATCTGGGGACAGGTCTGCTAGAGCAGCAAAAGGAACCGATTGCTTGTGGCTACATGTAGCAATTTGATAGAGAATGGGAGAGCAGGATTCACTTCAGCCTGCTTAAAGCCAAGGGAAAGAAGTGAACAGCCAAGACTTAAGGAGCTATGCTTCTCCCCCCTTTTTCTAGGGCACTAGTAGAATGAGGTTGAATGCCACAGGCTGGTTGGGCTTATGAAGGACCTGGTAGAATCCACAAAGTTCTTAGCTGGACTTAGAGCTCCATTACTTAGCCATCTCCTAGAAACTCCTCCTCCCTTCTCTCAGATCTCCATCCTGGTGGAAGAAAAGAATACTTTGTCGCTGGAGAACAAGAGTCTCCGGGAGCAGAAAAGCTCGCTTGAGTCCGATGCTGCTGGGCTCACTGGCAAGAAGTTGCTGCTGCTTCAAACCCAGATAGAGCAGCTGCAAGAGGAGAACTTCCGGTAAGGCAGATACTGGGGTGGGGAGATTATATTGCCCTCAGGACAATGTGCCCAAAGGCAGTGGAGTCCAGAGAAAAATTAGAAGAAAAGTCTAGCTAACTAGATGTATTTTGGCCAGGCTGGAAAGCAGCAGAGATGACTTCCGAATGCGCTGTGACGATCTCGAAAAGGAAGTGCTGGAGCTTCAACACCGCAATGAGGAGCTGACCAGCCTGGCGGAGGAAGCCCAGGCACTGAAAGACGAGATGGATGTGCTGCGGTGAGTGTGCCTCAATGCCTCGGCTGCAAGAACTGTGAATATACCCTTGTATTTTTTTGGGTTATGTGTTACGGCTTGTGAAGCAGCCCATGGTCCAGCCTGGGCCTGCTGTGTGTCAAAACTCCAAATTTGTGAATCTTGGGCCTCAGGTGTGCTGTGTTGCCGTATAGGCAAACCTCCCACTGCAGCTGCTGACTAATATGCTTCTCTGCATATTTGGACACTCTTAGGTAGACAGTCCATTTTTGCACACATCCTTAAGTTTAACACGGTGATCTTTGCCACTGAAAAGGCAGAGCAACAGATTCCCAAACAGCCGCTGATGGTTGAATGCAGCTATGGAGAAGAGTTGACAGTCCCACTAGAGGGTTTGTGGGTGGCTCATGCCTATACACTGGAGCCCTGATGAATGCTGTCTCTCTTCCAATGCTTGAAGTTCTGGAAAAGCAGAAACAAATTAGTCCAGGAGTTTTGAGTGAATATGTGGAATGTGGCTTCTTACTTGGAATCCAATTAGTACTGCTGAATAATCAAAATCTCTGCTATCTGGAATTTGGTGGAAGTGGGGCAGCTTGTGTGTAAAGAATTTGGTTTAATTGAGAATGTTAGTTGTTCTTGGGGGATGGGTTTCTGTGCTGGAACAGCATTCATTGCAGCCTCTCACTATTACCAGTCTTCCTTTTCCTGTGTTTGTGAGTTTTGTACAAAGTATGCTGTTAGGTTACTTCACACAGATTTCTTTTTTTGCTATACATTAAAGCAAACTCAAGTTTTGTTGTAACTTGTCAATTTTTGGACTGTTTCACACAGAAATGTAGACATAGTGCTTCAGTTCTAAAATAGATGCACTGACCCATAACTTCATGTGATCTAAAAGAGCATCAGCAAGCCTTGGGCTTTCATGCGCCCTCTTCTATCATCACATCCCAGTGGCTGGAAGGAGAAGTGGGGAATTGAATGCTTTACTATTTGCTTGTTGTGTCCAAACCAGCAAAGGACAGTTACCATTTAACTATACAGTAATTTGTTTGCAACAATCCAACTTGGAATGTTTGCCTTAAAATGCATGGGATACTTGTTGCTTATCCATTATTGTTTCAGTTTTTGGCACCCTTTGACCTTGCTGCAGCAATTCCTGCTTACACAGTAGTTTTCTATAGCTAGTAGAGTTACTTTCTGTCCCTCCACTTTTTATCCAATAAAGTCAGAGTTAAAGGTAAAGGTACCCCTGCCCGTACGGGCCAGTCGTGTCCGACTCTAGGGTTGTGCGCTCATCTCACTTAAGAGGCCGGGAGCCAGCGCTGTCTGAAGACACTTCCGGGTCACGTGGCCAGCGTGACGAAGCTGCTCTGGCGAGCCAGCACCAGCGCAGCACACGGAAACGCCGTTTACCTTCCCGCTATAAAGTGGTACTTATTTATCTACTTGCACTTAGGGGTGCTTTCGAACTGCTAGGTGGGCAGGAGCTGGGACCGAACGACGGGAGCTCACCCCGCCGCGGGGATTCGAACCACCGACCATACGATCGGCAAGTCCTAGGCACTGAGGTTTTACCTGACATTAAAAGCTGTAAAAGATATCTATACTTATATCTATATCCTGTTGTTCTGCAGTCACTCCTCAGACAAGGTGGGACGGCTGGAGGCTATGGTGGACTCCTACAAGAAGAAGCTGGAAGACCTGGGTGACCTGCGGCGGCAGGTTCGGCTGCTTGAGGAAAGAAACACCGTTTACATGCAGCGCACTTGTGAGCTGGAGGAGGAGCTTCGGCGTGCGAATGCTGTCCGTGTGCAGCTGGAGGCACATAAGAGACAGGTGAGTTGGTGTTAATAAGAGAATGCATTTGAGCAGACTGCAGCCTTCAGAATGCACTTGCAATAATACTCTGTCCTGAAGGAATCCTAAAGACAGATTGGAGCACCATTGGAGCCAGAAAGGCAAAACCCATTTGACCAGGATTGACCTGGTAGCTGTAGCTGTGCTGTGGCTTTGCAGGCAGAACTGTTGTCTCAAACAGTCTTGTACTCTTGGTGTTTGGGAGGACTTCAATACTAAACATAGATTCAAGACAACCTGTAATGAAAAGCAGCGTTGCTGATTGCTTTGCAGCAGGAGAGGAGGGCAAAGATCATAAGCACAGCAAACCCCTACTCTTCCCTCTTCCAGGTGCAAGAGCTCCACAGCAAACATGCAGATGAGGCTTTGAAGGCGGAGAAATGGCAGTTTGAGTTCAAGAACCTCAAGGAGAAGTTTGAGGCCCTGGTAAAAGAAAAAGAGGTAATGCAGAACTTGTACCACAAGATGATGATGAGCGTTTCCTTTGGCTTGCAGGTGAAGGCCTAGTCCAGGAGTGAGGGAGCTTTTTCAGCTTGAGGGCCACATCCTCTCATGGGCAGCCTTATGGAGGTTGCATGCAAGTGTGGGTGGGGCCAGAGGGGAAAGTGGGTGAAGCAATGGATATGACTTCTCTCTTCATTGAAAGGGCTGCATTCTGGCTGCGCAAAAGCTCGAGCTTGGTGGTCGGTGGGTGTGTATAGATATAGTTATGTCCATACAGATTTTTTTATATATGCACACAAATGCACCACCTATCTACCCATCCATTATCACATTTCATTGGCTCATTCTAGCCTGGTAAAGGAGGGCACAGAGCAGGCCTGGAGAGCCTGTGGGGCGAGTCCCAAATGTCAGAGAGCCTTGAAGGCTGCATTTGGCTTGAGATTCTCTACTCCTAGTCTTGTGGCAAGAATAGGGAAATCTGGCAGGAGTAGCATCTAGTTTCTGTTACTTGGACAATGTAGTACAATAAGGCATCAGCCCACCATAGCTTAAGTGGTCCTTTTCCTGGGGTGATTCCTGACCCTTTTTCCTTAGAGGCTGATTGAAGAGCGGGATGCCTTACGGGAAGCCAATGAAGAACTGCGATGTGCTCAGGTGCAGCAGAAATTCCTAAATCAAGCAGGTGAGTATCAGAAGTCTTCCCCACCCCAATGAAATCCAATAAAGTCTGCCTCAGAACAATGATTGGAAGTTAAGGAGAAAAGGGACATGTCTTTGTGTTGACAGGGCCAAGTGCACTCAAGTTACAGTAAACTAGCAGCCAACTACTTTTCACATTTGTTAATACCCGAAGAGCCACAGTGAGAGATGGGGACATTGCCTACATGCTGCAATCATTAGGGGAAATTTGTTCCATCTGAAATGCACAGCGGGGTGGGCCCAGGGGCTAGGGCAGGAAATCCAGCTAGACCCTTCTTTGTGCATTTAGGTGTTGACGTAAGAGCATATTGTTTGGACATTTATTTTATTGAAATGTCCTTTAATTTGATTTAGTTGCTGATTGAGTGTTGTGCTTCCGTTTTAGCGATTCCTTTTTGGTTGTTACGGCTGCTTTTTGTGAATGTATTTTATATTTTTTACTATGATTATTTACACCTGAAGATTCCATTTGGGATGGAAGGGTGCAGTAAAAATAAATGAATTAAATGCTGTCATTTTCATTTTTTAGAACATTCTACAGGCACGGGCAGGGGGATTCCCTTATCTGTTAGCTTCCTTGGAAGCCACAGGAGGGCTGAGAGGGTAGGATTTTAATGGCTTGGACTGTTTTTATAAGCTGGACGGATAGCTCAGTCGGTAGAGCATGAGACTCTTAATCTCAGGGTCATGAGTTCGAGCCGTACGTTGGGCCCTTGTGGTCCCTTCCAACTCTACAATTCTATGAGCAGCTATACGGAAAAACTTTTTTACTGTTTCATTTTAATTAATGTTTATTATGTGATTTGTGATCTTAATTGTTCTGATATGTAAATCACCCTAGGATCTCTTTTAATGAAGGGTGGTAAAGAAATTATATAAATTAAATTTTAGGCTAAGCCTGATAGGATTTCACACACCTGTCTCCAAGAGCTTTGCCTACAGCCTGTGTGTGTGCTTGGTCTGTCATGCGTTTGCCTGAACCAGCTTGCAGGGGAAGACCTTGTATTATAGTTGGCTGCTGCCTGAAGTGAGGTTTCACCTCCCAACTCCGTGTGGCTTTTCTCAGCCTTCATTCTTCTCCTCTTTAAATGTATTTCTCTTGATGCCAGTTTGGACCATGTTTTGCTTCATACTGCTGGGAGCCATAACTGCACTTTTATTGCTCCAACTTGGGGAAATGAGTTGTCCAGCCCAGGTTAGGTCAAGTGACATTGAAAGCTTGAGTGATCCCATCTTAGAGGGTTGTGCTTTATAGCAAGGTAGTATTTGGGAACAATCGGCTCCTTCCCTCCAACAACACCTGTACCTTTGGATAGAAAGAAATGTATCTTCTGTTTCTCTCTCTCTCTCTCTCTCTCTCTCTCTCTCTCTCTCTCTCTCCCCCCCCCCCCGCCTTGCAGATACCATCCTAGAAGAAATTGCTTCTCCTGTGGATAACTTAGCAGCTGAGATCATGCCAGCAGAACTCAAGTAAATTTTGCCCCCTTGGGGATCCTGTCTTGGAGGCAGAAGGGCAAAAGCCTATGGGGCCTATTTGAAATTGGGGACTTGCTGTTATTCATAATTATACTTGATTACTTCCATCAGCCAGAGGTTGGAGTCAATCTTACCCTGGTGTCCTTTTGGTGTTAAAGAGAAAGTGGTGTGTGTGTGGGGGTGCTATCCTGGATTTATTTTTCTGATATTGTAGATGAAACAGGTATCATCCCAAGATCACCTTTAGCTTGTTCACTTAAGCTTAAGAAAACTGGGGTGCAGTTTTCTGCTTCATACAGTTATGAGATAAATTCTTTAACAGGTCAGGCTCTAAGTGAATGCTCCTAATGTATATGCTAGATAATACAGCATGGTAATCTCTATGAATACTGTCTATCCCAGTATGCGTTGCTCTGCTTTGGCCCCCAGTTCTAGAGATTGCATCCTCTCTATGAGCTGTTCTGCCTTTTAGTACAGCTTTTAGGGTTGGGAGTGGGGGAAAGAGTCAAGAATGGGCCCACATGAAGCAGGGGGTGGGGCTGGGAAGTGGTGGTGGTCCACAACATTGGATAATGCCCCAGCTAATAATCGTAACATTCTGTGTTTCTTGCGGCCAGGGAGACCATTGTGCGGCTGCAGCATGAGAACAAGATGTTATGTGCACAAGAGCTGTCCTACCGGCTGCAGCAGACTGAATTGCAAGGGCTGCTGGAGGAATCTAACCGTACTAAGAACCAGCTAGAGGCACAGCAAAGGTATCCAATAAGCTGGAAAGTTTGCCGTTTGTCCCCACTGGTCTTAGGAGATCCAACCTGCCTTCTCCAGTCCCTCGTAACCTTTGACCAGATATTAAATTTGCAATTCTAATTTAGAATTATTTTTATTCACTGTTCTTCCTCTTATCTGGTAGGCAATATTCTACCTTCTGTTCTAAAAACCAGTGGGGAAACTCTTACTGTTGGCCCATCAAGTGAAACCATGTTTGCATGGTCAGCTGGGGAGTGTCCTTGAGCTGAAGCACTGTTTGCATGATCTACTAGGAATGTTAAACTAACATTTTTTTAAAAAAAATAGAATTTTGTCCTAGCTTATCTTTGTTAACTAGTGAGGGGCAAGCTCCCTTCTCCTCTCATTGCTCTGGCTCAGAAATAAACAGAGCCATTTGAAGGTGTACTACTTATCACAGTAGCTTTTTTGCTAGGCGCCATCTGTACTGACAGTCCAGGGGGCTTTGTTGCTGCTTGCTGCAGCTGGCTTTTCTCTTGCCTGTTTTAATTTGATTTGCCCTTCTCTCTATCCAGACTGAGCCAGCAACAGATCACTGAGCTCAAGGTGCAAGTAGAGGAGCTCCAACGGGCCCTCCAGGAGCAAGGGAGCAAAGCAGAAGATGTGAGTTTGCTTGAGAAAAGAGGGTTCTGTGAGGCCTTGTCAGAGTCAGGCTCACAGGGAGGTTTTGAAGGAGATTTTCACAGGGGCTGGTGGTCTCTACTCTCAGCCTGAATCCAGACCTTCTTACAGGGTGGCAGTAATGGGAACTGGTGGCATAAACCCACCTGTCAGTTTCTCAGTGGAGACTTAAAACCAAGACAAAACAAAGGAGCAGGGCTGTATGAGATCTTTGTTGCAACATCTAGGATTGTGTGCTCTCTGTGTACCAAGTGTACCAAGTGGGGGAACTCTACCTGTATATTGGCAGTTTTTAGCCTCCCAAATTACCTTGGGCCTCGAAACAATGAAAAAGGACTGGGGCTAAGCCTCAGATACTGACTACTGCTTACAGGATTGCTATAATGCAGGTGGTAGAGATTCCTTGAACATACAAATTCCATGATAAGGGTACACTTGTGGTTTTTAGGAGCTGCTAAATTGCAGTTTATTGTAGCTACACTGGACAAAGGTGTGCTATTTGGCTAAGAACCTTTTTTTCTCGGGTTTATGGGCTTGTTGCCTATTGGGGGGGGGGGAGGGCAAGAACCTGCAGGCTGTAAGTGTTGTTTTGCCCCAGTTTGAGAGCCCTGTGTCCCCTCGCCTGTGGCTTGTTCTAATGTTCAACATTACCTTCTGCCCAGACCTCTTTTCCTCCTCACTTCCCTAATCTCACTATGCTAACAGCCCTCTCTTTCTCCCTTCTGACTTGCTGGCTGTCCTGCCCAGGCCATTGTAAGTACTTTCACATTCTGTGTTGCTCCCACCATCTAACCTACTCCGCTGCAAACTCACTGTTGCTTCTCTTCTGTCTTTGCTTGGTTCTTGGTGCGTCAAAGACAAGGGGCTGCTCTGGGTTCGCCTGCCAAGAGCTGCTAAGGGGCCTGTGTATTCTGAAGGTTTAGAGGAGCACAAGTTCAGTTTTCTTAGCGCAGAAGGGAAGCTGGGAATCATAGGTGCTGTTTTGAATTGGTAATTTCTGTTCCAAATGGCATTCTGATAATCTGAAAAGGTAGGAGCAGTCTAGATTTGTTTCTGAATTGGTGCAAAGTAGTTAACTGTACCAGGTGGCGCTGTGGGTAAAACCTCAGTGCCTAGGACTTGCCGATCGTACGGTCGGGGTATCTAATCCCCGCGGCGGGGTGAGCTCCCATCTTTCGGTCCCAGCTCCTGCCCACCTAACAGTTCAAAAGCACCCCTAAGTGCAAGTAGATAAATAGGTACCGCTTTATAGCAGGAAGGTAAACGGCGTTCCGTGTGCTGCTCTGGTGCCGGTTCGCCAGAGCAGCTTCGTCACGCTAGCCACGTGACCCGGAAGTGTCTGCGGACAGCGCTGACTCCCGGCCTCTTAAGTGAGATGAGCGCACAACCCTAGAGATGGACACAACTGGCCCGTACGGGCAGGGGTACCTTTACCTTTAAAGGGTACCTTTTAGTTAACTGTACCAACATCTCTTAGGAGATGTGCTGTCTCCTACAAAATGAGTAACTGTTCATGTTACTGCCCTGTGAGTCTCGTATATTAATAAGTCTGTAAACAATTACAGTTCAGCATTTTCCAAAGGGAGGTTGCTTCCCTACTGGGATAATTGAAAAGGAAGTAGAGGAAAAACTTCCTAATGGTTGAGAGCCTTTAGGCTAGAGCTAAAAGAGAAATGCTGTTGATGTGACATTGAGCAATGTAAACCAACATTTGCACACCTAGTAAAAGCTGTAGTAAATCTTGAAAAGTAAATGCTTTTGCATTGCCCACATCTATTTATGCTACTTGAGTGACAGACCCTGAATGGTCTCAGGTGGAGGGAGGGGACTTTGGCTTTTACTTCCAAAGATGGGAGTGAGGTTTGAATGCATGAATGGATTAGTAACTAGTATAGAAAGACCTTTTGTTTTTCAGACTGCAGCCTTGTTAATTGACAGTAGGATAGACCGTAGAGTTGAGCCACTGGCTGTGTTTAGTTCACTTACTGTATATTGGATATTTTTATCCCCCCTGTCATGCCAGCATAGACAACCATGTTTGCAGAGCTGAATGGAATTCTCTGTTCCATTTTAAGAGTGCTTCTGAGTCAGCAGCATCCCAGTTTAACTTTCCTAGCTCATGAAGACAAATCTGAACTGAAACCTTGAACTCCTAGTGCCCCCAGAATGAATCCTTCAAAGCCAGCAAATTTATGCATAACCTGAGTGCAGGAGGTCTTCAGGAGTACAGGGTACACTACAGCTACACAGGTTTTAGTATTCTGTGTAAGATATACTGAACATAGCACCAGCTCACTCTAGTGGTCAGATGATGACAACAACAACAACTTAGCTAATTGATCTGCAAACAAAATAAAAACCCTA
This sequence comes from Podarcis vaucheri, assembly GCF_965113315.1. Taxonomy (NCBI): domain Eukaryota; kingdom Metazoa; phylum Chordata; class Lepidosauria; order Squamata; family Lacertidae; genus Podarcis; species Podarcis vaucheri. The sequence continues at coordinate 48,777,163 of NC_138760.1, read as the reverse complement.
AACAGTCATTTCTCTCTCTTTTTAGTCTTCTCTCCTACAAAAGAAGCTGGAGGAGCATCTGTAAGTGATTCAATTCAGTTTGAGGGACAGGGTTGGAAAGGGCTAAAGCTCACTTGGTTTTCTTTGTTGCATTTGATGAATGCATATCTGGGGTTGTTATGGGTCCAGCTGTGCTACTTAGCAACATATTGATGCTGTCACACAATACACAGCAGGGCTTTGGTTCCACGCCCTTCAGGTTTCTGGTCCTTATTCTTCAAGACACCTGCATGCCTAGCTTCTGTTTCTCTTTCTGTTTCCTGGTCAGAGAGAAATTGCATGAGGCCCATGCAGAGCTTCAGAAGAAGAAGGAATGCCTTGATGAATTGGAGCCAAAAGTGGACAACAGCAGTAAGTGGGTGGATGACAGATCCATTGCTTTAGGAGTCTCAACTAAGCCCAACCTTTGCTGGGTACCACATTGGGCTGGGCTGGGCTGGGCTACCCAGAAATCCGAAGACCTTGTAGAGCATAGAGTGAAGATTCTTGCTACTCCATTTGTCCCCTGTCCACATTTTGGGGTCAAGGACAGCATTGATGTCCCCGCCTTTCTCAACAGCTGCCAAGAAGATTGATGAACTGCAGCAGTCTTTGAAGAAGAAAGATGAAGATATGAGAGCCATGGAGGAACGATACAAGCGTTATATGGACAAAGCCTGCACAGTAAGTCAAGTCTTTCCAGTGCCTTGTGCACAGGCATACATTGGTGAAGCCTCACTAAATGGCTTCGTAGATCATGCACACTTTCCTGCGGTCAGTGTGATTCAGTCCGCAATGTTGCTTCAGGGCCTTTCTAGTAGCTAAATGGTCTTGGCCTCCCAAAGCTAAGTGATTATGGAAGATCTCTCTTTATCCTTTCACAGGTCATCAAGAAGCTGGATCCCAAGCAGCAGCCTCACGGAGTTCCACCGGAGATCCAGGCTTTGAAAAACCAGCTGCAGGAAAAGGATAAGAAAATCAACCACCTGGAGGTGAGCTCCTCTTCCTCTTCCGAGAATGAGGGTTGCAGCTTCTCTTACATAAGAGCCTGTCTGATTAGGCCAAAGGCCCCTCTAGTTAAACAATGGAATTTGCTCCCTTGAGAGGCAGTAATGGCCACCAAACATTGATAGCTTTAAATGAGGACTAGGCTATCAGCGGTTACTAACTATGATGGCTATGTATTACTTCCATTGTTGGAAGGAATGTGCTTCTGAATACCAGTTGCTGGAAACTGCAGGAAGAGACACTGCTGTTCTGCTCTGGTCCTGCTCACAGGCTTCCCCAGGGCATCTGGTGGGCCACTGGCCTGATCCAGCAGGGCTATTCTTATTATAACAAGTTTCCAAAATTAACAAGGACGTGCGCACTGCAGCCCTCTTACCCATAAGCTACAGGTGTCTTGGGTATAATGCATTAATTCCTTATCTTCCCAAAGTCAATATAAGTTATTTCAGATGAGTGGTTTGCCATGCGTTGCCTGCTTTGATCACCCTGTTAGCAGCTCAGGTAGTTTCCTGTTGTCCTTACTTTGCTTTCACTTGGGATCAGATTGGTAGACTGAGGTCCTGCACATCTATAAAAGAAAGAGGTGCACTCCTCATCTCCCCTCTGTTTTGGTTGGCCTTGGCAGCATAAGCTTGGGGTTTTCCACAATCCCCCCAACACACACACACAGCCTTGGGGTTTAGCAGCATGACCACTTACCTCCTTTTTCCTCTCTGTGCTTCATCTCATTAGTCGGATTTTGAGAAGACAAAATCTCAACAGGAACAAGAAGAGAAACTCATCATCACTGCTTGGTATAACATGGTGAGTTTGAATTGGACTAGGCATAAATAGAGGTGCATGTACTGATGCAGGGGTGTGAGAGAAGGTTGGCACATTGCTTTGCAGGAGAACAGTATGCATAACTGCTGTGGAGCTTAACATCCTGAGAATCTCTTACTTTTTCTAACTATTTTGGTTCCAGACACGTTTTGCAGCTGCTAAACACTGCTGAGTAAAATATCTGAAGTTGGGCTCTTTACAGTAGATCATTTTGGTGATCCTGTATATATCCGGATCACAGAACATGGCCTTTTTGAATTCAGACCTTCGTGTCTTCTGACACATACTGTCCTGGTCAGAGCCCTATGGAGGAAGAACAGTGAAGAACCCTCCATCTCCATCCAAGAGTCTGCTGGCACAAGCCAAATGTTTCTTTTCCCCCCGACTGCAGGGCCTGGCGCTGCACCAGCGGGCTACAGAGGAGCGGTCATCCACCTCTACACCAGTCCAGTCCTTCTTGGCCCAGCAAAGATTGGCCACCAATACTCGACGGGGCCACCTGAGCCGAGCTCAACCCTTGCTGCTTCGATACGTTGGTACAGACAAACCTCAGTTGTCCTGATCTGGAAAAGCTGTCCTGTGGATCTTCTAGAGAATGCTCACTTCCCGGGGGAAGTGAAATCGGAATACCTGTTATGCAGTGGTAGTTCCTCTGGAAACCCCCGTTTTATCCCTATTGTTGAAATTCATTCTCTGATACTAAAGATTATTCCTATGCCCAACTGTACTGCTTGTTTTTTAAAAAAATGAGCAGCAAGGAGCTGGATCTTCCCTATTCATTGCAGACCTACATGTTCCCTCTTCCACCGCAGTTGGGAGCTGTTGCATGGCAGTACCCTGGGTGATGGAGAGGTATCCTTCAACCATGTTCCTTACCCACCTTTCCTCTTAAAATTCTGCTTTTGTACATAGTATCTGTATAGCCCTGTTCCCCACCAATTAAAAATGTTCTTTACCTAATGATGTCATTGCAGAGGGTATGGAGGGAAATTTTTTTTTACTGTCATTCACATCTCCCCTTATGGTATCGGCCTCAGTCTTGGGTATTTTTTGTTGTGGTGAATGCATAAGGATGAGATGGCTGCTTTGATAGCGGCCCTGCATTTGGAGTTTGACTCCTTTAAAAAGCTAGCATCGGTTCCTCAGGAGCCAGATTGCATTGCCTGAGGCACATTATGGCACAGCTTTTCTTAGTGACTTCAAAATCCCTTCTAAGAAGGGGCAGGGCCTTGGTACAAAAAAAGCCCCATTTGAAAACGTATGAACACTAAATTGACTTTAGACCCTAGGGGTGAAGAGAGCCTGCAGTCCTGCCCAACAGTAATTTGTGTGCACATCTGTAACTGTGTTGTCTTCACAGCAATATTTAGTGCCTGGTGGTTTTTTTTTGAAAAGTGCTACTCTTTTTCTCCCCTCCCTGTTAGTATCATATTCAGAGACATTGCAAGATGCAGTATCCTTTTAAAAATATGTTCTCCAAATTTTGATTCTTTTTTTTAAAGTAAAGTTCATAGTTTTAATGCTGTAAATTATACATTTTGTAAAGCTATCTTGTATCTCTGCCTCTTTATTTTTCTATTGGACAGAAGCCTGACATGCAATGTGGGAGGATGGGATATGTCTATAGAATCTTTACACTACAAATAAAATGTTATAAAATCTTTTCTGTATCCTCATTCCTCTAGTAGCAACAACTATTACTGTTGGGCAGTGGCCTTCATCTGGGAGGACCAGCTGTAGCTGTTAGTAGTTCTTTGCAGTACCTTTGTGATGGGCCAGCTGTAGTTCAGGCTTCCCATTAATTCTGAGATGGGATTTTCCTCTCTTGGGAGTTTAGTAGACCAATCAACTGCAGTTCCCTATTGGGCCTTGGAAGAACCAGCATGGTCATAGTTGGCTGGGGTTCCCCAATCTAGTCTCCAGAAGCTATTGGAATACAGTTCCTGTCTCCTCTTGCCTTGTACAGTTTGTTGGCTGGGTGGGTATTTTGGGTGGAGTGGTGGAGTGGCTGAGGAAGGATGCTGGGTTCACATGTAACAGCAAAACATACATATAATCAGCCAGATAGAACATTGGTCTGATCCAGGCAAGTTAATTTGTGCCTCTTGGAATTCACTTCTAGACCTATAGAACTCTTAATAGTATTCGGTATGACTGGACATATATATTGGAGGTTTAAAGGGCAGGCCACAAAACATTACTCTAAACTAAATACCATTTAATAAAATACTATAAAAGCATGAACTTTAAAACATAGTAGATCCACACAGAGGCGTTTGGGTAGTAAGCACAGAAGTGATTACCTCCTTTCATGTTCACCATCTGATGATTACAGAAAGGAATGAGATGCAATAACCAGCTGCAGCTTTGGGTAAATATAGGACAGAATAGTACCTTCAGGAGTAGCTCAGTGTCCATGATTGCCCCTGCACGTTCAGTTAGGGGCTGCAGATGCAAGTCAAGAACACGGGGGGGGGGGGGACAGAAATAGAGGCTTGATTAACAGAATCCTCCTGACTCCTTATGAAGTGGCCCCGCATTACAATGTCATTAAAAACCAGGTGTCTAGCAGGGGCCACGAATTCAAATTTCCCTTTAGCAGCTGCAAGGACTATCAGTCTTCACTGATTTCCTGTCCTGAGGCCTCAGATTAAACCGTGCCATGGGCCACCCTTCGTAATAGCTCCACTCAACCCTGTGGAGGCTGAAGTAATAGCTTATGCCACATTCTCCTCCTCGATAGGGCTCTGAAGCCAGTGGGGGTAATTGGCTGGCGGAAGACCCTTGCTGGAGGCCTCCTTTGAGCTGTGAAAGAAGGGGGCATCTGAAGAGCCGTGGTCTAGGAGAGGTTGAGACGAGTCGGTATCTGTTGCTGCAGGGACAGACATGTCCACAAGGGGCACTGGATCCTGGGGGTTGGCCACAGCACTGTCATGGCCTAGCGAGGTCTGAGCTGGGCCACTGGGCTCGCCTGCAGGATCCTCAGAGAGGTCCTTGTGTGTCTCAGTGCCCAGGCCAGTGACATCAGACCCAAGGTCTCCCTCCCCCTCAGAGTTGAAGTGAATGCTGTTGATGGGCACAGACTGCCCAGAAGGCCCACAGGTACAGTCCGTGGTCTGCGTATCCTGGCAGAGGCAGCTGTAGGTAGTGGATGCTTCGGAAACACAGCTGTTCTTGCGCCTCAGCAGAGACAGCCGACGTCCAAAGCCGCCAGGCGCAGGGGCTGTGGATAGCAGGCGGTTCAAGAGGTGCGCAGGGACATGGCGGCTGTGTTCATAGCCCTCTGCGATGTCCTCTAGGGGCTGGAACTGCATGTCTTCCTTGGCTAGGCTGGAAATCGAGGAGGGGAGTAGTTAAAGGGAGTAGCTTCACCAGCACAAGTTGCAGAAGAGCTTGCTTTGTGGTGCAGAGATCTTCTCTATTGCCCTCAGACACCTCACTAGTGCTCTGGAATGAGAGGGGATATCTATGGCGTAGTATAAATGGGGATCTGAATTTGTGCAACCAGCAGGGGCTCCATGTGCGCTGGAAGAAGAGCTCTCGCCCTACCCCAAATGAGCAGGGAGGAATGGCCAAAAGGAGAAAGCAAGCTCCAGCTTCACGGACTGAAAACTGCTCCCACCGACGGAATCCCTCCTTCTCTCCCCAACCCTCTACCCAACCAGGACCACCGTCATTCCCTTTCCTTGCCACAGAATGAGAAGTTTGGCTTACGTCATATCAAAAGTGGAACCCTGGAACGACGGCTGTTGCAAGAGGAAAACGGTGGCTGCAGTATATGGGGCGCGGGGGTTGGAGGCATCCCAGTACCGATCCTTCTCCAGAAGAGGCAGGTCCCCATACATCTCGTCCACTGCCATCATGGAGACCTACAAAGGAAGGGAGGACTTCAGGAGTCACCACCAAAGTCAGTGAATACCAGCCTAGGTGTATGCATGCTTGTTGGTTAGTCGTTTAGTCATGTCTGACTCTTCATGACCCCATGGACCAGAGCACACCAGGCACTCCTATCTTCCACTGCCTCCCGCAGTTTGGTCAAACTCATGCTGGTAGCTTCGAGAACACTGTCCAACCATCTCGTCCTCTGTCGTCCCCTTCTCCTTGTGCCCTCCATCTTTCCCAACATCAAGGTCTTTTCCAGGGAGTCTTCTCTTCTCATGAGGTGGCCGAAATATTGGAGCCTCAGCTTCACGATCTGTCCTTCCAGTGAGCACTCAGGGCTGATTTCCTTCAGAATGGTTTGATTTTCTTGCAGTCCATGGGACTCTCAAGAGTCTCCTCCAGCACCAGTATGGAAATCTGACATTTAGGGCCTAGTTTTAGATTTCCAACTGGAAGGTAATCTTTCACATGATTGGGAGTTCAGTGAGGGCAAGGGAGTGTTTAACCAATAATAAAAAATATTGTTCCAACATCTGAATCCACGAGGAAGGCAGAATGCCCATGTACTAGGTGTCTAAATGCTGATTTGCTATTCAATTCCCACTGTTAACTACAAAAGCAATAAGCGGGTGCTGCTAAGTCGCCCAAGTCTGGAAGCATCCTTGATCTGTTTTACAAGTGTTGCTTTATTCAGCAGAAAAGGGGAGGGCAGAGTTACCTGGAAATTCCTGTCAATCAGCAGGTTGGTTTCAAAGTCATCATCGTCCTCCCCAAAAGGGTTGATGAGCTGCTCAGCCACCTGTAAGATATTTGGAGGCACAGTAAAAAGAGGGGCACACATGTGCCCAGCCTCCTTATTTGTTGCCATCAATATGGTAACAGACATGGCAAAGGTGTGCAGTATTAAACATCCTTCCTTCCTTCCTTCCTTCCAGACACTTGTTAAATCACCCAGCAGCTGATTCATGGACCATCCCTCTGCCCCTGATTTATTTTCCAATCTGTAGGAAGGTGTCCCATAATGACTGTCCTTACACATCTTAAACTACCTCCTGTCTGCCATACCTTTAGCCACCCAACATAGAAGAAGAATTGCAGCAGGGTGAAAACAGGGACCCACAGATCCAGGTCATGTCCTTTGTAGCCCTGGCCTGGGTCAAGGAACTGCCGCCCAATCAGACAAGAAACGAAGAAGCTGTACACAGCAATGGTAACCACCTGTCAGAGCAGAGCAAGAAAAAGCAGGTAGAGAGGCTGAAGGGGGGTGAGTTGCAGAATTTAGGAGCCCTGTTTTTTAGCCCTAGTTCAGTCTTATAGGCTGAGGACCAAACAATTCATCTGTGATTTAATCCCTAATAATTTATCCTCTGTGCGTGGAATCAGGGATGCTAAGCAGCAGTAATATAAGAGGTTCAACCTTGTCCTAATGTATGTTTGTATTAAATAGGGTAGAGTTTCTAATTTTCAGCAGCTTTTTATTCTTGAATAGATATGAATGAGTTAAGATCCTTCACACCATACTCAGTTGCTAGTGTGACTTAGTACCACTAGAAGAGAAGAAGAAGAGTTTGGATTTGATATCCCGCCTTTCACTCCCTTTAAGGAGTCTCAAAGCGGCTAACATTCTCCTTTCCCTTCCTCCCCCACAACAAACACTCTGTGAGGTGAGTGGGGCTGAGAGACTTCAAAGAAGTGTGACTGGCCCAAGGTCACCCAGCAGCTGCATGTGGAGGAGCGGAGACGCGAACCCGGTTCCCCAGATCACTACTTCCCATATAAACATACTGAAGGAGAAGAAACATGTTATTCCTCTTTAATCACCCTAAATGTGACTATAGAAAGGCGTTTAGTGTGCGTCAAAGCCAGATAACTGGGTTTTTGTTTTTGTTTTTGTTTTAATGATCCTGAGTACATTCCTTGAAACAGTGATTGTAAGCACACAACTAGAGGCTGCTCTGGATTAATCTAGCATGAGATCCTCAAAATGTGCTTTAGAATAGCCAAACCTCAGCTGTCCTCATATAACATTAGGATCTGTGCGTTGCTGCTCTACATAGAAGGCTTGCTCCATGGTGTGATGAATTTTCTGGGGTGGGGCTGGGCTAACCGCTGGGCTAGACATGCCATGTTGGGCTGTGTGAAACTTAGCTGGGATGCAAATTCCCTGATATATGATGTGCTTGTTCAGTGGCTTCAGTGCTTTTGTCTCTATGCATGCCTTTGGGTGAAATAACTACCAACGTTTGGAAGCAGGTGGTTCATCATATGAGCCCAAATGGATGTAGTTGGGCTTGCTGGCTGCTTTGGGTCCTTAACTCACCTGAGTGTAGACTAGTGGTACACTGATCCAATCATAGTGGTAGAGCATGCTGCAGTTTCCACGGAAAAGGTTCAGTTCCTGAAAGAATAAAACAGCCATCTCTAAGGGCTAAGCACTGAAACTTCTGCCTAACTAGAACTTTTCAGTCCATCTTCAGACCTGGTTTCAGCTCAGAAATGGCTTTGGTTGTCCTGATGGATGATCTATGCTGGGAGAAGAACAGAAGGAATGCGACCCTGCTAATTTCTCCTGGACCTTTGATACCATTGACTATGGTATCCTTCTGAATATGGTATTAGGGTTGGGGACTGGAAATATGATGTCCCAGTGGTTCCACTCCTGCTTGGAAGGCCACTTCCAGAAAGTGATGCTGGGAGACCCCATGGCATTTATGTTGTAAGGTCCCCAAGAATTCCACCTTGTATACCATGCTTTTCACCATCTGTATGAAGCTATTGGGAGAGGTCGTATGAAGATTATGGGTGGGGTGTCATCAATATGCAGATGACACCCAACTCTAGTCTAATTTTCACCTGAGTCACATGAAGCAGTGAAAGTGCTGAACTGGTGTCTTGAATTGGTAATGGGCTGAGTGAAGGCCAATAAACTGAAATTTAGGCTGCAGTCACAAGAGAGTTTATTATGCAATTGGTACTGCTCATGCACATGTTTTTCACTGGGTCCACAAGATGTCCACCATCATCAAAATGCAAGCCCATCCTTTTTTAAAAATTTAATCTGGATTTTCCCTTCATGCAGAAAATCCTTTAGGCAATAATAACCAATTATATATCCACAGTCACCCCTGGTGAGAAAACTCATTAATTTTTAGGGTGGTGTGGGGCATAGTTTGTCACATGAGTGATGTTGTTTCAGTAGGTGGCCTCTATCACAACACCCATATATTATCCTGCTCCTCAACTGAACACAACCTAGCCATTTTTTTCCCTGGCAGCAGAAATGACATGTATGTGCTTATTTCCAGTTGCCGCATGATGAAGGCATATTCCAAATTCAGCAATGGTAGCTGTTCTCAAGATCTCCACCCAGTACATATGAGGGATTACCTTGGAGACTAATCACCAAGCTTCTTTTAAATATATACACACACATATGCAACACCTACTATATCTTGCGTAAGTTTTATAAATTCAAGTAAATATTACTCTTGCACAATAGCCTAGTATTAAACATTAGAACAAAACGATTCAATATTGCCACATACACAATGCAAGCCTCCATTTTGCCTGTTGCGAAACATGATAGCTAAAACTGGTAATGTTTGCTCTTGAACACATTGGATTTTTTTTCTTTTTTAGGTGACTGAGCTCACCAGTATAGAAATCCATTTGTAAATTTTAATAAAACAATTAGAGGAACCAGGCTTGACAGGAAGGGTAAGATTTTTAGGTAAGCTAACAGGGAGCATGGGTCACAAAAGAAACCTTGCACTAAAGGATCTTGTTCTGGAGGTGCTCCTATCATCATCATCAAATTTATATGTTCACCTTGACTCGCAGGTGAACAGCTTAAAATTAAAAACAGTTAAAGCATTTTATGATCATCACAGGAATAGGATGGGCCCTGAAAACACACACCTCAGGTGTGAAAGGTATAAATACAGAATAACTATTACATCTATAGTCGGGAGGACAAGGATTTTCCACCTCACCTCCATGAGTAACTTGAGAGCACAGTTATCCCGTATGCGGCCTTCTTTGCGTGCCTGTGCAGCTAAGTTGGTAAACCAGACACAGGGGACCCAGTATCTGTTGTAGGAAGTGTTCAGATTCTCGTATTTCTTGCGCTCCTCACGAGTCATGAACCCTGTTAGATGCAATAGAGGTTATGCAGCCAATGCCATAATACTCTGTTTAGAAGGTCCATAGTGCAATCTTATCCTGAAGAACTGCACTCTGAAAGGCTATAGGCTTTTGAAGAAGCCTTGAAGAAGGACACAAGATATGTAGTAAAACTCACAATAAATGCAATATGCTCTGCTTACAGGCGGTCCACTTTATATGCTGCATAATCGTGGCATTCCGAAATGACATATTCTAGATTAAACGTTATGCCTAGCATTGCTTTAAAAAAAACCCCCACAACTTTAAAATTTCCCAATTTCATTCTAACAAATGGGCAAGGGCAGGGGGACACCTACCTCTTGCAGGCTTTCCCACATGCTCTCATCCTTATAAGCTTTATAAGCTTAGTGCAGAGGCTTTCAACTTTTTTGAGTCCACAGCTCCCTTGACCAACTACATTCTTTCTGCGGCTCCCCTGTGGGGCTCAGGAGCCCAGTTATGTCACCCCTTGCCTGCAGAGCTGGCAGCCTCTCATCCTTTTTCAAACACCTTCTCTTGTGGAGTGTTCCCTCAGCCTCCTCTCCCGTCTCCTTGGGAGTCCTCTGGGCAGCTGCTGCTGCCATCCCTGGTCTCTGAGCTGCCCCCTCTGCCCCCCAAAAAGGTGCCTCCTCCCACTGCCCCACAGGGGCCTGGAGAGCACCCCCTGGCCAGCCCCAGAGGCACCATGCGCCTGAGGAGATTATAACCAGGGCTGCTGCAATAAACAGCTGTGCAAGCCTTTGGGAGGCAGAAACGCAAGAGGGCATGAGAAGAGGGAGGGAAGGAAAGAGGGAGGGAGGGAGGCCAGTGTTGCCCACGGCACCCTTGACCATCATTCAAGGCACCCCAGGGTGCCACGGCACACTGGTTGAAAACCACTGGCTTAGTGGGAAGGAAGGTCTCCCTTCTGCACTCACCTGCCTCCACCACATGGTCTATGGTGGGGAAACGCTTGAACACAGCGATGCTGACTGAGCGAAGAATCAAGACGGCAGAAAGGCTGCAGTACCGCATGAGAGTTCGCCGGTAAAGGCGCCCCTTCTCGTCAGTGCCGTGCACGTTCCCAGAGATGGCACACATCAGGCGGTCCGGCATAGGCATGCAGGTGTACTGACTCCACCAGCGGTTCACCACCAGTGTCACATAGAACCCTAAATGAACCCAGGAGATGGGGAGGGATTGCATTAGAATTCTAACCCATGACATGCTGCTAAGTCAGGCAGCCTCACTCTGAGATAAAACAGGAATGCGTCCCTTGAACCAGGATTGAGGACGCCCCCTGCCCACACATTATGAAAGACAGAGCTCGGTTCTGGTAACATTAAACAGTAAATTCAAGAGAAACTGGCCACAAAACATTGCAGTATGGAATGCCTCTGTTCAGCTTTCCAGTCCCTCCATTCTATTCTCCCCACTGATTTTCTTATATCCCCACCCAAAAAAATACCCCACAACAGGCAGACAGCATTCCATGCCCACTGTGCTGCTTTTAGATCCCCCTCAGCATTCAATACCCACTGGGCATGCTCAATCTTCACTGGGCCATTTTGGGATGTCCCCTCCTCTGAGATTTTCTTTCTATACTTCCGCATGCCTGCTTGATACCTCCCCTTTTCTGTGTATGGGTGGTGCCATTTTGGCTACATATAAGGACTACTGCTCAGAGAAGGGAGTTTGCTTGCTGCCAGTACACATGACATTACTCTGAGCACGTGCAGAGTTCCTTTCTCTCATTGCCAATATGTTCAGGATCAAGGACATGGAGTGTCCTGGGCAGCTCTTCCTGGCTTCCAAAGAGCTCTGAGCTCCACCAGGCCTAATTGTGGAAGTTAGCTGCTGAGTATAACATGCACAAGTCACCCATACTCTACCCAGTTTCCAGATGAAGTAATGAAAGTCCATAATACCCTATTATCACCATAGTGTTGATTTGATAGACTGGGGGGGGGGTCCTATCAGACCCAAGTCTAAACCAGAAGCATTTCTAATGCTTAAAAAATGAGCCTGTATTATAGTCTGACACCCTTGCAGTACGCAAAGGGCAAGCAGTAAATTGGATTAGGCATGGATGAAGGTTGTGCCCTGGAAGCCAGCGTTGTGATGGGCACATGGATAAGGAAAGAGCATGTGCTCCTTTAGGAAAGGAGCTGGCGTTCAAGCATCTCACCCAGGACAAAGGAGACAGGGATGAGATTGGCATAGTTGTCACAGTAAATCACCACCTTTTCGAAGTCCCTTTTCTGATTCTCACTTAAGACGAAGCTAGAGGTGGGAATAAGAATGAGAGAAGGATTAAGAAGGATGCATATTTCCCAAGGGGGTTGGCAGCACATTTGCTGAGAGCCACCTGCTTGCGCTCTTGCAAGGGGAGAAACGAAATGCATTCTGAAGGGCAAGTGAGGGCTGTTTTAAAAAACAGGACATAAATCCTGCGGCAACTTTATACATCAGAGCAACCTTTGCCAACCTGGTTGTCTCCAAAACATTTGGAGTCTGCAACTTCCATCAGCTCCAGCTGGTCTCAAACATATGGGGACAACCAGGTTGGCAAAGACTGCACTAGAGTGCTAGAATCACACAACTGCTGTGAGCTGAGGACTTCTGTATCATACATAATATATGCAAAGAGCTAGGCTGACTCACAAAAATGGGTGGTTGTATATCATACACACACACACACACACACACACACACACACACACATATATATATATATATATATATATATATATATATACACAAACACACTTCTGCTATAAGTGAGTGGTGTGTGTGATAAGGTGACTGCCCAAACTGCAAGTTGAATTGGTGCCACTCCAGATCTGCTGCTCACAGGAGGTCCTCTCTAGTCGTCAGCAGGATAGCAAAATGCCCAAAACTAAGCAAGGGTTTCAAAAGTAGCAAAATCAGTCACCCTGATCTGGGGTTGAGAAGTGGAGAAGTGCAATTTGAACTTGGAGAGGAGGAAGTGTGCAGCCAGCAGAACCCAGAAAGAGTGGGTTCTACTGCATAATTACAGTTGTGAAAGGGGGTGAGGCTGGGCAATGCAATATTTATATATGTCCTGCCCATCCCACTCCAGTGTGTTGAGTTTCAACTATGGCTGGTTAGACCAAGTTTGTTACAAGGGCTGTGCAAAATTTCAAAACCCCCACCAAAACAGGTTGCCAATCAAAATGCCAAACACTGTCCTCCATCCTGCCAAATAAAGGCATGCTCCTGAACAAACAATTCTTATATGAGGTTTCTAATTTAAAGACACCACTAAGGGAAAACTATGCCTTCTCTTGGGAAATTAGTGTATTTCTAGAGAGTGGATCCAAGTGATAACTATTTGAAGAGCCCTGAATTTTGGTGGCGCGAGTTTGGCACACCAAAGGTCATCTAGGGTAGATATGAGACTGTTCTTCCATCTTCCGACTTACCGATATGTAACACTAAGTCCCAGGTACGAAAGAGAGAAGACCAAGAACTCCTTGTAGAGCAACTTGTAGATGCTTCCACGCCAGAGGGTCAGTAGTTTGTAGAAGCCACCGAAGCGAGCGTTGGCCACGCGGGCTGTGTAGGTGACAGTCATGGTGCAGCCAGGCAGAGAGAGACAGTGGGTCTGCAGTGTGGGGAGGAGCAGAATCAGAGTTTCAATCATTTCAAATATCTACATCAGCAGCACCATCTCTGGCTGCGAACACACCATATATTTAAAGCAATACCCCCCCAAAGAATCCTGGGAACCGTAGTTTGATAAGGGTGCCAAGAATTGTAGCTCTGTGGGTGATAAGCTACAGTTCCCAGGATTCTTGGGGGGATGTCATGTGCTTTGAATGCATTGTACATATGTAGCCTCACAGCTTGCCTTGTAGAAAGCTTATGGGTGCTTCAACAACCCCAGGAGTGAGATCATGCATGAACTCCCTCTTCATCCATCACTCCTTCCCACAGATAAGGGGGTCATCAATCTTGTATGTTCTTCACAAAAGGTAGTGGTGCAGTTGGGTAATCTTAGACTTTGGCCTTAATGTTCTTGTGTGTGTGCATGGGGCTTTTAGATGATAATGTGTACTACTTGATTTACTTCAAAACGTGGTAAACTGAACGTGCTGGACTAGGGCAGGGGGAGCTCCCCTTCATTCTGCTGTGTGAAGCTCTAGACATCCACCTCAATGTGCTGCCTTGACAGCAGTGGCGTAGCGTGGGGGATGCAGGGGGGGCCGGCCGCACCGAGCACAACTTCTGGGGGTTAGGGGGCGCAAATCCATGGGTTAGGGGGCGCAAATCCACGGGTTAGGGGGCGCAAATTACTTGCCTTGCCCCGGGTGCTGACAATCCACGCTATGCCACTGCTTGACAGCACTACTGACAAAAGGGAACTCTTATCTCCTGTGGATTCTCTCTCTCTCTCTCTCTCTCTCTCTCTCTCTCTGTGTGTGTGTGTGTGTGTGTGTGTAGAAAGCTTCTATTCCATGGTTAGGTGACTGTGGTAGGGGCCAGGTGCTGCCTCAAAATTTGAACAACAACAAAACATACTGCATGTAGCATAAAGTATAGGTAAAGGGACCCCTGTCCATTAGGTCCAGTCGTGGCCGACTCTGGCGCTCATCTCGCTTTATTGGCCAAGGGAGCTGGCATACAGCTTCCGGGTCATGTGGCCAGCATGACTAGCATACCTACCCTCTAAACCAGGCATAGGCAAACTCAGCCCTCCAGATGTTTTGTGACTACAACTCCTACCACCCCTGACCACTGGTCCTGTTAGCTAGGGATGATGGGAGTTGTAGTCCCAAAACATCTGGAGGGCCAAGTTTGCCTATGCCTGCTATCAACTGACTCTCAAACGTTTTGTATTATTCCAGCCCTCCTGCACAACAGTGTAAATACTGGAATGATCTCTATTTTAGAGTTTGAGAACTTTCACAGTCAAAATATAACTGTAATTGCTGTAATGCGTTGCTACAACACTAAACATTCCCTTCAAAGAGCAAATTACCAAGTTACAAAGTAAGTAGTTATTATATTAAACGTTATTATATTGAATGTCCCAAGATCCATATTAGGGCTATATCTGATATGCCACAACACAGTGGCCAGCCTTTGAGTTCGCTGGCTAAATGGTAAAGTTTGCACAATGTTCTGTGACATTTTGGTTTGCCTAAGAAATCTATTGCCCTAATAGATTTTTAATTTCTTTCTTATGGGTCAACAAAGCTACCTTCACTTGTTGTGGGACTTTGAGAATACTGAAACTTTAGGAGTGTTTGATGAAAAGTTTCCCACAGTCCTGGTTGTATGATTAGAACTCGGCTGAATGAACGGAAAGCAGTACAGCTATACACACAAAAAGTGTATAACTGTGGAGTCTTCCATAACAGACCCTTGTTTTGGCCAATTTTTCAGCTTCTGCTTCAGATCAGAGGGATCAAGTGTGCAGCTAGCTGGTAGTGAGTCAGCATGCTTCTAAGAAATCCTCTAAATTGATTTAAGTACCTTGCATGGCTTATTGTAGTATGAGTTTTTGCCAATAACAGTGTTACATCTCATAAAATAAGCTGCAGTCAAGCAAATCTTATGCAAAAGCTTTGAGTCATAGTACCTCTCAAAGGCATTTGCTGTAGTTTCCACAGATATAAGGAAAGGGCTGTTGTTCAGTGACAGAGCATGTGTGGAAGATCCCAGATTCAATCCCGGGTATCTTCATGTAAGGCTGGGAAAGACTGCTGGTTAGAAATATTGGGGAGTCATTCCCCAGTCAATAGTGTAGACACTATTAAGCTAGATGGGCCAATGGGTTTGACTCAGTACAGTGGTACCTCGGGTTAAGTATTTAATTCGTTCTGGAAGTCTGTCTTAACCTGAAACTGTTCTTAACCTGAAGCACCACTTTAGCTAATTGGGGCCTCCCGCTGCTGCCGCGCCACTGGAGCACGATTTCTGTTCTCATCCTGAAGCAAAGTTCTTAACCCAAGGTACTATTTCTGGGTTAGCGGAGTCTGTAACCTGAAGCGTATGTAACCTGAAGCGTATGTAACCCGAGGTACCACTGTATAGGGAAACTTCATATGTTCCTAACTACCAACCCATTTTGAATGGTAATTGAGACTTCAGAAGAATGTTATTGTTGTGACACGTTCTTGTTTTTTTTTAGGGGGGTAGTCTGTATGCCTGAATCCCTTCTAATTCTTGAATCCAACAAGGATCTAAATGCTGGAATAGCTGGACAAGTTTATGGGTAATGGCCCTTGGTAATGGGTCCTAAAGGGACACGGGTGGCGCAGTGGTCTAAACCACAGAGCCTAGGACTTGCCGATCAGAAGGTTGCAGGTTTGAATCCCTGCAATGGGGTGAGCTCTCGTTGCTCTGTCCCTGCTCCTGCCAACCTAGCAGTTTGAAAGCACGTCAAAGTGCAAGTAGATAAATAGGTACTGCTCTGGCAGGAAGATAAACTGCGTTTCTATGCGCTGTCTGGTTCGCCAGAACTGGATTAGTCATGCTGGCCACATGACCCAGAAGCTGTTTGCGGACAAACGCTGGCTCTCTCGACCTATAGAGCGAGATGAACGCACAACCCCAGAGTCAGCCACGACTGGACCTAATGGTCAGGGGTACCTTTACCTTTTTAATGAATCCTAAAGGCAGCAAAGGAAATGGCTCTGTGCCAGATAGAAGATGGGTGAGGCCCCCTCCCTTAACTGTCTGTTAGTTAGAAAGACAAAAGTCAGAGCTGTGTGTGTGAGCTAGAAGCTAGAAGGAGGAAGCAGGCTGGGCAGCTGAGAGACAGAGCCATGCCTGATTTCTGCTGGGATCCAAGGCTGTGGCTATGGGAAAAGCATGACCCTCTTGGGGTATTAATGCTATGAGCTCCTCCATCATAGGCTCAGGTTGTATATATGAGTAAATAAACCATATATCATAAAGACAACAAAATCTTTGCTATCCCTCATTCCAAGGAAACTGAACTCTGGGTAAGTGCCTAGAATGTTGCACTGCTTGGAGACTGGGGTGGTGGGCAACATTAGATTAGAGGCATTGCCTCTTTGCTTTATTTCCTGGGGAAACTAGTCACTCCTTGGAGATTGCACAACAGTCCACTCGACCATGAAGGGCTTGCCAAAATGTACTTTAATGGAGGCCAACCATTCCCAAACACCCACCCACACCGTAATCCAGTTAGTGGCATATCCTCACCAGGCATGGCCTAGTAACAATTTTTAATCTGGTGCATTCCATTGAGAGATTCTTTGCTGCTGCTTATTTTTCCAAGGTGAATTGAGAAATCAAATCCCCCGCTGTGCAAACTGCAATCAAACTCTCCTGGCTTAACAATGCTAGGCAAGGCCTTTGAAAGAGACCCACTTCCCAGGCTATCTAAATGAGCTCTTTCATTAATGAGTAATGCTGGGAGCCCCTCCCCCCCTTCCAAGATCTAAGGCTGGCTGTGACCACTGACAGAGGTTCGGCTGACAACAAATGCCCAAATATTTTGTTTGACTTTCCGTGCAAGCAGAGCAACTACCAGGGGGAAGAAGAAGAAAAATAAGGAGGGGTGTGTGAAGGAGAATACAGTATAACTATGTGTGGGAGAAAAGTGTCTTCGAGCCAAAACTCTACTTTTAGAAGATGAGATGGCCCTTAAGTACTTAGAGCTGGAACTGAGGTAGCACTTCAGCCAACAGGCTTGCTTGTCAAGCAATCATGTTGGAGTCCCAAAACTTTCTCAGGAGAAGAGACCCCAGATGATTCTAGGACTCGAATCAGAGTGAAAACAGAATCCTAGCTGCAGGTAAGAGTTCTGTATAGAGCATCAGAGAATGGGAGATCCAAATTGATATGCAATGCACATGTTTTTTAAAAAGTGATCGCACATTGTTGTTTAGTTGTGACCCCATGAACCAGAGCATGCTTTGGAAACTCTTACTTTCTTCTCAAAGCGTCTCCTTTTTTATGTCCATGGAGTTTTCTTGGCAAAATACTGGAGTGGTTTGCCAGTTCGTTCTCTAGGTGGATCACATTTAGTCTAGTCACACATACATAGCTTTAAAAAAAGTCCCACAATTGTGGGAAGTCCTTTTTTTAAAAAAAAACATGCTCCTGCTAAGGAACTATTAGCCTTTCTTTGCTTCCCTAAAAGTCTCCTCGCAATGCCAGGAGCAGAGCCTCGACCCTCAATACACTCTGGTAACCATCTTTTAAAAAGTTCAGATTCCCACACCCAGTTTCAACACATTCAGTTTTTTAATAAAAAGTTTACTTTATTAACCTGTTTGCTGTTACATAACATTAAAAGCAACTGTTAAAGAATTACAGCTGTTAATGCCTGGCTTCTGTTACAAAGGTCTGTCCACCTGGGACAAAGTTTATACATGTTCCCATATTGTTACACAAAGAAACACAATTTACTGAACAAAGCCCTGTAGGGTACCTGTGCTAAGTCTGTTATAGCACGAACAACAGGGAGCTATGTGGGAGACTCCAAGATGCTGCAGAACTGATTAAATAATTACTTATTAAATAACAAGTTATAAGGCAGTAATCCTATATACATTTAACAAGGATTTTCTGTATAGACATGTTTAGGATTGCACTTTAAATATATGATTGCACATGTATAGAATTGAGTTGCAAATCATCATTTGCACCCCTACCAGTCCAGGGTAGTTTGATAATTAGTTATTCTATGTACTTCCATAATTTTAAAATTTTTTTAAAAGATTACAGTACAGTCTTGATTAAATTATGCCTGCCCATTTATAGAATGGCTTTTATTATTTCATTCATCACAACATCCCAGAGGTGGCTATAAATATTTCAGCTAAGGGCGGAGAGAGGATGACACTCATGGTTATCTAGCAAGTCCATTGATGAGATAGGATTTCAGACCAGATTTCTGTTTGGTGGACTGCAATGACAGAGAAAGCCTACACCTCCAAACAATTCATTGGGGCAAAACACCTCTGGTTTTCTGTCACCTTGATCACATACTAGTCTTTAAGAAGGAGAAAGCAAGTTCCGCTTCTCCTTTCCAGACCTTCATGCAGGCAAACTACACCACAAAGCAGATCTCACTGTAAGCAAAACATTTCTGATTGTCTGTTTCCATAGGAAAGAATAGTTAAAGAAGACACAGTTCTGCAACATCCATGAAACCAAAATTTCACAAGTGGATGCAGGAGCAGGGCACAATTTAACCGGTTTTAACACTAACCTGTGCAAAAGGTTATCAGCTGATTTGGCTTCGCCCTCAGTGAGGGCAATTGCAGAGGAGAAGCAATCCAAAGAGCACAGACTCCCTCAGCAATTATCCCCAAATTCCACCTGGGAAGCAGCTCTTAGGCAAGGTGAAGAGAAGAGAAGAGAAGGCTGCGCTGACAGCCCCCACAGGTTTCTAAATACCTAAGTGCCTCTGTGCTGACCTTTTACATCTCTCCTAAAGGTAGACTCTTCTTTGATTGCTTGGCATCAGAAGCTGGAGGGAGGGGTGAGATGGGAGGGGTGAGAGGCTGGGCTGGCTGAAGGGTGCTTGCAGTTGCATTCCCTCCTAATTGTCAGGGGAAAGGAAGTAAATGTAACATGCAGCATGGCAACTCAAAGGACCTGAGATAGAACAGTCCGGGAAAGTGATTGAAATAATGTAGAAGCAGAAGAAGTGCAGATGAACGGTAAAATGTGAAAGGTTGGGAAACAAAAAGGGAAGGTTTGGAAACCCTTGCAGCATAACCCTACATGTGCCTGCTCAGAAATGAGTCCAAATGAGTTAAATTAAATTTACCGTATTCCCATATAAGCATGTATATAGGCATTGCAGCATTAGCAAGAGCATTGGAGCATCACTCAAGCTTGTGAGAAGAAAAAGGGTTTATTTCAGTAGGGAATTTGTAGAGAGGTGGGCAGAAAGTGTCCTACACAAAAATGAGAGGGGTGTCCTGGAGGAGGGAGCTCTAAAGCCTGGGTGCTGCGCTAAGGCCTCCCCAAAAGGCCTTGCCCTATGTTATCCACCCATCCAACCTGCCCCCCCCCCCCGAATGGTGGCAGGACATGGTGCAGCGTCTCTGCTGAGGATCTCACTGGTTGAACAAATTCAAGCGGGTGATGCTTTAAATTCCCTGGTCCAATGACCAGCACTTACCACTGAGTACAGAAACAAACCAAACACAATGCTGTAACCAGGAATGGCCAAACTTGGCCCTCCAGATGTTTTGGGACTACATTTCCCATCATCTCTGACCACTGGTCCTGTTAGCTAGGGATGATGGGAGTTGTAGTCCCAAAACATCTGGAGGGCCAAGTTTGGCCAAAGGAACCTAAAGATAAGAGCTCATGTACAGAAAGTGGGGGCTCCTTGTCAGGACAGGAGTCAGGAGTCTGATTAGTCATCATTTGTTTTTCTAGCCTACCCACCCAAAGGGCCCAATGCAGGTTACAATTTTAAAACGCACACCATACCAAATATCCAAAACTAATCCTATATACATTTGTGTGCCTTCAAGGCTTGGCTTGGGAACTGCAGCCTAATTATGAGTTTGGTACATGAATTTGTGATATTCAGGACCTGCTCCTTTCTGTGCAGCTTCTTACTTTGCTAGCTCTTGCACCTCTTCAAGAAATCCTGTGCTGAATCCAAATCCTTAAAAACACACACACTAAAAAACAAACAAAACAGCCCTTCTTCTCTGGAAACCTGATGGAACCACTCTCCTCACTGGGCCTAGTTCTCTTCCAGTGTTTGACAAGTCAACACCCACAGGGTTTGCCTTCTGGAACAGGGATGAACCAAGCAAACAGCCTTGATGCAGAAGAAACTAGTTGAGCAGGGAGAGAGAGAGAGAAAGGGAAGGATAACTTTTCTTTCCCCCACCCGTCTCCAACTGAGGAACTGCCAGGGTCTACACACATGAAAGGCTGAGTTCTTTCCTCAGCTCTAAAATGGAGGGTGTGCGTACCTTGTGATTAGAAAGGGATGATCGAGGAAACCACAATTTCTGCCTTCTCCCTGACCAGCTGCTGGATACAGAACTGCAACCAACCACGCTCCTTGGTGATAATCAATCCACCATATTAAATCGTATTTCTACCCAGCTCGTACTGATGACAAACACGCCACATTATACAAGTAAGGAGCTGGCACCCACCCATGCTGCCCACAAATAGCCCCTTTGAGAGGCAAGATTCCATGGGTGAGAGCCTGGAAAGAGGGACAAAGCAAGAAAAGCATGGCTGCCTGCATGAAGCCACACTTTGGACGTGGCTCCCTGTTGCCTGAGTTCTCTGTTGGCAAGAGGGCAGAAGGCCACTGCACACCAGGCTGAGGAGGAGGATCACAGCAAGCCTTTCCCTGGGATTCTAGGGACTAACTAAGGGTAGTTAACATGGTGCCTCCAGAAGTTGTTCACTTTCATAATCCCTGACCACTGGGATTTGGAGTCTACAACACCTGTAGAACACCACGTTAGTTTCCACTGGCCTATAGGGAAGTGTAATTCACAGTATCTGAAATCCTTATTTATTCTCCTCTACCGTTAGTGATAAATCACTGTTATTCCCGTTTTGAAAACAAGGAACTGAGGCATAGAGGGAGTGGTTGGCTTGGTCAGGAGGATGCAAAATTCCCCTACAGGTGAGTTAGAGCTTGCATTTGCAGCAATCTAAAGTGAATGCTCTTTTCCTTGCATCTCACCGTCAGTCCATTACTTTCTAGACATAATTGTGACACTCCCAGCTGCACCTCCTATTTGATCAAGACCTACCACTTAAGTGCCACAATTCAGCATCCATATCTATCTAGGCAACAGTAAGCAGCAGCCCAGACCCTTCCTACTACTACCCTGCAGCCCCCCTTGAACCCAATGCAAACCCCAGAGTCAATTCCAAACCTTGCAGAAACTCCTAGAGATGCCTCTGCATGCAGCGACTCCTGCTTTCCGTCTGCTGTGAGAACCTATGCTGCTTAAGCTGGGTGTACAGCTTAAATTGGGCAGATACCTGCTAGAGCCCAACCCTAGCTGCTAAGTGGATGCAAACTCCAGATAAGTACTCTTTTAAGTGATCAAGCCAGCATGACAACCTTTCATTTTTGAGGCTGGGCACTAGGATTTGACCTTAAAAAAATGCATGCAAGATTCTAAAGATGCTTATAACGATTCCATTGCATGTATTTCTAACCCACAGTAAGAAAGAACTGTGCTAGGAGAGAACCAATAAAAGGAGAACTATCTGGCAAGAATTACAAAGAAAATTAGGAGAGAAGGACAAGGGTAAAATCCACTTATATTGTTTAGGACATGTTCATGTTACCGGCTTAAAATGCAGCTAGGTCCCCCTCTTTTCTGAATTGAGATAAAAGCTGGTTTGCAGGGAGATACATCAAAATGCACTGTTTCCTAAGTAACATCATGATAGATAAAGGATAGATACGGATTGTGACTAATGTTGTGTGTACAATGCTTCGCAAACCCATGGTAGGAGCACACTGGATGCAGAGTAAACATGAGTGTGTACACAGCCCAAGTCTTGGTGGGTTACACAAGGGGTGGGCAGACTTCAAGCTTGCAGAATCTACTGGTTTCTCCAGGAACCCTGAAGCCCACCAATCTGGGTGCTTCCACACTGTCACTTTTTCATGGGAATGATTCATATCCATGCTGCAACTTTAGATTTATGTGGTTAGTGGGTTAAGGGACTCTGTTGCCTTAGTGCAATATATCAACTTTAAAAAGGAATGTAACTTATTAAGTTTTGTAAAATTGACAAGAAAATGCATTGGAAAGTGTGGGATGAACAAATGACTAACAGGAAGATGTATAAACACTCCATAAGCAAGTCAGAATGAATGCAAGACAAATGCTCATTATCGTATAACTGAGCTTCCTGACAAACAAATCAGAAGGAACACTAGGTAAAGCTAGGATGCGGTTTCACCTGTGTCAGCTTGCACAAGCAAATTGGGATAAATATTCAATAAACAGGTAATATGGAGGGGCACTCAGAGGCAAGTGCAAACTTAATACTTTGTGATCAGTACTGGAATCAAGCTCAAAGTGCCTTCAAACAAAAATCCATTCCTGATGTTCCCCCATTCTTACAGGAAACCTAATTTGAAGCACAACAGCTTTTTAATGGTTGCTATTGTTAGAAAATTGAGAGTCAGAGAGACTTGCCGAAATCTGCCTTCTGCCCGGCCCTGGCTTAGTTCTGCTAGGCACTCAACTGTACAGGCTTTTCCTGGCAAGTCAGAAGTCATATCAAGAGCAATACAGAGTGAGTGAGTGAGTGAGTGGAAGTAGAAAGTAGTGGGTGGGTTTTTACACAGCACCTGCAGTTACAACCACTAGGACAAGATAAGATTTTGCTTGACATCATCCATTACTAGGCTCCTATACCTTGATCTGTGTAAACTTTGGGGTTAGAGTTCAGCCAGTGTACTACCTAAATGATGGCAACATAGGAAACTGCTTTATCTTGAGTCAGACCATTGGTCCACCCAGTTCAGTATCGTCTACACTTACTGGTGGTAGCTGTCCAGGGTTTCAAACGTGGTTCTCTCCCAGCCCTATGTGGAGGTCCCAGGCATCTTCTGCATTCAAGGCAGGTGCTCTACCACTGATTTTTTTCTCAGCCAAAGTTTGCCATCTAAGTCAGCAGTTTTGGCTTTGGGCTGCCTGTTCTAGCTTGTTAGCCCACTCTCCTCCTGCAGCAAAACATTGCTTGGAGTCAATCTCAGGTTAAGTGCCAAGGTTTTCCATTTCACAATAAGATGCTCTCTTCTGTCATCACCAGATCTGTTTGAATCCTCACGTGACTTGTCCTTGATGAGCCTGAAACTAGGCAACATCACAACCTATCAACAGTGTGTGTTTGTATGAACATATGTACAATTATGTGTGTGGAAATGCCTATGGGTGTGTGTGCTTATGTGTTGTGGCGCTGTCTGTTCAGTTATTGAATCTGCATTATCCAGATGGCAGCCCAATACAGATTTCTGTGCTGGAAGGACCATTGTTGAAGCCCAGTTCTGATACTCTCAATGACACGTCCATATTAGCAGAGTGTACATCTGGATAAAGAATGCATTGCCTATTCAATTATAGCATGGTTTCAGGGTCCAAGACAAATAGGTTTAGAATATGAAACTTTAACACAGATACGGGATATTACAAACCATATTTTTCTACAGAACATGAATGAAATAACTTACGGTACTCTCTTCTCCTGTTCAAATATTTTTCACTCCCTTTTGTAGATTAATGAACTAGTGATCAATTTTAGCCTGCCTTTGATATATTGTGGTGTTTTTTTCTACACTTTGTGACTATCTGTAATTGCTTCTTGCTTTGCATTTTATATTAGAACTATTGCCTTACCCCAAACTGCCCCCAACTTCCAGCCTGTGTCCCATACTTTCAAACTTTTTACATCAGAGGCTAACCTGAGGCCATCCACCTGTTGCTGGTTGTTGACCACTGGCTGCAGCCAATGCAAGTTGGAGTCTAACAACATTTGGAGAACCACAGGTTTGTCACTTCTGATTTAAAGTAAACTGTTGAGTGAAATTATTTGGAGCTTTGGACAAAGGTGTCACTGAATGCAGACCACAAAGCTCTACTGCTTGTTTCCATCAATTAATTCCAGGGATGCAGTGGAAATGATGAGCATATACCTGGGAACAGTTCCAGGATGAATGAGAGGATACAAGTGGAAACTTAATCCTGGTATGACCAAAGTAAAGTTGCTTGGGAAGATTGCTTCTTTGGATGGAGGTTTGCAACTGCTTTTAGAGAGGGCTGAAGAATCAGATGCATATTGGAGTACTCCCTGACTCAGTATTATCAGTGGAATTGCAGGCGACAACAGTCACTAGGAGGGCCTTTTAGCAGTTTAGACAAATTATATACATATACTGTACATACTTCGGCATGTGCAAAATCCCAGTTGCTGAAATACTTCTGGATCCTAGCAGCAATTCTGCATCAGCTACAATGGCCACCCATTTGTACAGTGGTACCTTGGTTTAAGAACAGTCCTGTTTACGAATGATTCAGTTTACGAACTCCGCAAAACCTGAAGTAGTGTCACGGTTTGCGAACTTTACCTTGGTCTAAGAATGGAATCCGAATGGTGGAAGGGCACCGGCGGCGGGAGGCCTCATTAGGGAAAGCACGCATGGGTTTAAGAACGAATTTGGTTTAAGAACGGACTTCAGGAATGGATTAAGTTCATAAACCAAGGTACCACTATATCTCTAAAGTTTAAACTTATGAACAGTTTAAGACAAGGTTACTTGAATGACCACTTACACACCACTCTCTGGCTTGGCACTAACTTCAACCAGGTTTCTAGGTAGCAGAATAGGATGGCTGACTGGTGCCTATGCATAAAATTTGCTTTTCTTTCTGTGTTTAACAAAATACCCCAACTATAAATTCTAAGAAAGCTGCCATGTGCATTTCATGTTCAAAATTCCAGTCATGACTGCTGGGAGTTACACCACTTTTAAGTGTCCTCAGCAGAATTCCTTCAAGACTTGTGGTCTGTACTTACCATATATTTGTCACTGATTAAATTTTAAAGCAACTGTGGGAAGAAGCCTGATGGCCTCCAGCTGTTGCTGGACTACAACTCCCACCATCCCTGACCTGGCCTGGCTGGGGCCAACAGGAATTGAGGCTTCAGTAACAGGAGGGCAACAGGCTTCTCACTCTGTTTTAAAGGCTACCATGCCAAACGACCAGAAAACATGTTTCAGAGGAAAGTAATAAAGGAGTCCCCAAATAATGAACTCAGGCCAATTATTCTGATAAAATCTTACATCTTTGCATATTATTTTGAGACAAGGCTTCAAGACCTGCCTGTTTAAAATTTCTGCAGATGGAAGTTAAAGATCCTCACCTGCTGTTTTTACAAGGTGTGGGACACATCACTTGGTGTATCCAAAATCTAATTTTGTTTGAAGAAAGACAACATGAGGGACAGGAGCTACTGATTATATTATACATTTATCATCACACATGTAATCCTAGACTTCTTCCAAAAATCTGAGGAGATGGAATTATTCCTATTTCATCGTCAGAACAAACACTTTGAGGGAGGTTTGGCAGAGATACAGTGATTTGCCCAACACCACATGCTCAAGCAGGAATCCAAAACGGAGGTCTTCACAATTCAACCCTGGCTTTTTATGGAAAAGAAACAGCTCTAATTTTTTTGTGGGTTGTATTGTTCTGCATATTTTTGGGTGGGGGAAGGATGAAGGAAATTAACAATAAATAATGGGAAAGTCACTCATTTTCCCACAGTGGTGGTGGTGGTGGGGAGTTTGAATGATGCTATCAGTATAGTTACATAACATATATAACCATCTTATTTAACAATTAAAACCACAGCTGGCTCCAATTATGAAGATGCTCAAGAATGTTGAGCCTCAGGTTTAGGAGTCAACATGTTTGTTCACCTAAGCCATACACACAGAGACAGAGACAGACAGGCAGACAGGCAGACAGACAGACACACACACACACACACACACACACACACACACACTCTGCAGTGTGGTCATTGACAAATCTGTAGTGTTTTTGCTTGATGGAAGGCAGCATTTCCCTCTCAGAGTACAGCTGTGGCCATGCTGGGATGTTTTGGGTCGCTTGGCTAAGCAGCTGGTGCTAATGAGCTCCCCAACCTCTTGCTGGGGCAGACGCCGAGTTCTAGACAGGACCAAAGGAGCAGCTTACATAATGCTGCTGCTGCTGCCACCACCACCACCCCGGGCATCCGTCTGAGCTGAACAACACACATATAAAGCCGTTGCACACACCTACAAGACGCTATGTTTCATAATGTGGTCCACATACTAATGGCAGCCAGTTCCGGGAGAGGGTGGGGAAGGAACAGGGCTAAGCTGGCACGCAGTACTGAAGGGGGAAAGAAATGAATCTGCAGCCGCTGCCAAACATTATGGTTACCCAAGAAGGGAGGGAGGGAGGGAGGCTTACCCCCTGGGCTTTGAGGTTTAAAAACAACCCTTTAAAAAAATTGTCCTTGTTCACCTGCCGATGCATATTATCATTATCTAGCATTTGCCAGATTAAAAATAGGAACAGCTGCTTTTACTTATGCAAGAGAGCAAGAAGATAAAAGCAATTCCAAAGGAATCCACTTCCTTAGTCTCCCATTCCAGAAATACTTTTTTCTACACTTTGGGACCCACACAAATTTGTACATTCTTCAATGTGTCATAAAGGAATACTTCTAAGTCCACTTTTATAAAGTTTCAGATCCTGCTGTATAACTAGCAAATTTGTTAGCTTCAGAAGAAGAAGAGTTTGCATTTGATATCCCGCTTTATCACTACCCGAAGGAGTCTCAAAGCGGCTAACATTCTCCTTTCCCTTCCTCCCCCACAACACACACTCTGTGAGGTGAGTGAGGCTGAGAGACTTCAGAGGAGTGTGACTAGCCCAAGGTCACCCAGCAGCTGCATGTGGAGGAGCGGAGACACGAACCCGGTTCACCAGATTATGAGTCCACTGCTCTTAACCACTACGCCACACTGGCTTAAGTGGGTTTTAAAAAAGCAACCCAATCAGACAGGTGATTCTGGAGAATATGCAAGGTATGATTTGAACACATTTTTAGAAGATGAAATATAGAGGCAAGGGCAGGGGAGTGGGTGCTATGTATCTAGATTTTGAGCCCTTCTGTTGTTGCCAGAAGCCCAGCACTTTTTCCAGTGTTGGGGTAGAATGTTTCATCCCTAGGTTCTACCCTTTTGGGGGAGGGGGATATTTCTGGACTCAGTATGCCTTGACTGCTGTAAAGTGAGCTTGAGAACCAGGAGGTTTTAAGAGCCAGCTCCCTATCCAGATGTGGAAACTAGAAGGCTACAGAAAAGGAGTATCAGCCTCAAGACTTCAAGCAGGACAGTTCCGTCCGTAAGCATTCTACAGAACAGACAGACCAATATATCTTACCCCACAAATGCTACAGTGGCTGGTGCTATTTTACCTACATTTTCACCCAGACTGAAACTTGAATACTCCAGCCTCCTGGAAGTTTTATGGGGAAGGGCTGTAGCACAGCGGGGGAGCATCTGCTTTGACACAGAAGGTCTCAGATTCGGCACTTCCAGATAGGGCTGGAAAAGATTCACAGCCTAAAAATCCTGGAGAGCTGCTGCCATTCAGTGTGGACAATACTAAGCTAGAGTTTGACCAAAGGTATAAGGCAGCCCCCTGGATTCACTGACGCCTCCAAGCTTTTCTCCAGCACCTATTTCAACAGTGTAGGGAAGTGGAATACTTAGTAGTTTATGGAGAAAACACAAGGCTTTCTAAACATCTGGACTTCCCAGTTGGATCCAAAGCAGGAAAACAAACAAAAGGTATATCTCAGTGACATCCACTTTTTAACTTAATACCACCCTCTAGAACAAGGACTTGCATCCCACTCCTGCTCAGCTCCTATCCTTGGCTGGGGCTCCCAGTGAGATCCTGTTGGCAGAAGCAAAAGCTGGCTGGCTGTCATTTTAAAATATATTACTGGTGTCCTTGCTATAAATGATGATCCCATTTCAGTCCTCTGGCAAGAATGGGGCAGGAGTAAAAAAGGGCAGGTCTGTATCCCGCATCAAGTCGTTAATGGTTATTGGGACATTAGTAAACGAAAGTCAGTTAGCCAGGATGTTATGAAAACACAAGTCAACTGAATTACCTCATGCTTGAAATGTTTACATTACTAAAAACATTTGAGAAACCTTTCTACTTTGGATAGGATGTATGATTTATGGAAGACTGGCTAGAGTATCCTGCCCCAGAGACATACTAGCTTGCATGCCAAAATGGCATGCCTTTAATATCCAATATCAAGCTACTCCTCCTTTTGTAGTTTTCTGCCTCGTTGTTGGACAGTGTTCTCGAAGCTACTAACATGAGTTTGACCAAACTGCGGGAGGCAGTGGAAGACAGGAGTGCCTGGCATGCTCTGGTCCATGGGGTCACGAAGTGTCGGACACGACTAAACGGCTAAACAGCAAACAACAAATCATGACAGCATTGGGTGACATTGTAGGTTCCCCACCTCCCTATTCTGTCTTAAATTCAGGAAAAATATAGCCCTGAAATATCAAACATAAGAAGACTCTAACAGTCCAGCTCCTCTGCCAAACTCTGGCCAGCTACCTTTCAAGGTATGGAAACCTGAGAGTTTATGTACATCGTCTGCCTGCTCACTTTAACATCCTACTGTTTTAAGAATGTGCAGTTGTGGAAGGCGCAACTTCACATTAGTTCTTAGTATATATATGGAGGAAAACATGTAAACTGTGTCTTGGTAGAACAGTAAACTAGACACACTTGTGCTAATATGCAATTGACATTATAGCCAACATATTCCACCAAGGAAGCTGCCTTGAACCAGGTCAGACTATTTGCTCACCTAGCCAAATATTGCCCACTCTGACTCTCCAGGGTCTTTAGGCAAGAAGTCTTTCCCATTATCAGCTGCCTGATCCTTCTAAATGGGCATGCCAGGTTTAACTAGGGACCTTATGTAAGCAAGCTAATCATGCAGTCTACCTCTGAGCTATGGTACAACCCTACTTTTCAAAGTTTTATTTCCCAGAAGATTAAAGTTGTTTCCACTCACCAGACAAAGTTCTGTACTCGGTAAATTACATGCTTCTAGGATCCCGCCTTCATACAAACTGTTAATCGCTCCAGACTGCATCTGATGCAGCCCTCAAGTACTGCGCAGAATTGCGAATTCATTCATGCCTTGGTTTACAGTAGGACTGAAAGACCTGCAAGGATTTCGGCGGTGTTTTTGACATGCTCTTCCAGCTGTTCTGTCTGCACATGCATTGCAGTTTGCCAGATGGAACAGTCTCCTCTCTGCCTCCCATGGGCTGTTCTGTGGGTTATGCCAACCCTCCTCCCAATAGCCAATTGCGGGGGGCACATGGGGGGAGCAAAGGAAGCCCTGTGGCACAATCTGAAGTGCAGGGCTGCTCTGACTGGGCTGGTTAGGCAGATCCTGCCATCCAGAGAGACTTTGGGTTTATTCAGTAACCGAAACTCTCATTCTGCAAGCTATTTTTTTTCATGTATTAGCTGTGCAACAAGCATTTGTTCCACAATTCCTACAATTACAAAGCTGAGACACTGTCAATGAAAAGTGCTTCTATGCTTATCCCTCCCACAGGCAAAGAAATAAAGGCAGAGAGAACCAGATGCTGCTGCTGAGGTTCTGTGGGAAAACTGGGACTCTCTCTAGACCTTCCAATTTCACTGTCATACCCTGATTAATAAAAAAGGGAGCCAGAAAATGAATAATAGGCCTAATTAAAATAGGTATCCTTTTTATAATACTGGTTTACACACTTTTAATGTTGGATTTTTGTATACTGCTTAGAGATTTTTAAAATATTTAATTGGTTTAGAAATGGTTTTACATAAATTAAAACAAAAAAATTCTAAACTCCTGCACCAGGTTCCTAATTCCCTGGCATTTTGAAAACCACACAAAATACAAAGTCGGTGCAGCACAGTCGATGTACCCACATATGCCATTTCCCACGAAAGACTCAGAGTACCAAAGAATTGAGCTGCCTCTACATGTTGTGATTTTTTAAGATTCCTAGAATGTTGAGATGCAGTTGAAAAGCTTTTACTTATCTGGTAATCAATTTACTCTGAGTTCAGCCATGCTAAGGAAGGCCTAAGCTTCGAGGGTGCAATGGGAGCCTGCCACCCCAAGCACCAAAGTAGTTATGGTGGATCATGCCCATGCTTTGCTAACTCACCCACCTCATTGCCCATGGTCATATAATACTCCCATTAAATGGTCCATTGCATTTTTAAGTCAAGTTTATTTTCCAGTTTCCTCTAAAATGAGAACAGGCAGTCAAGCTTGCTCCCATCCATTTGATCATACAATGGGATACAGTTTTACCTTGGTTTTCAAACAGCTTAGTTCTCACAATGTTTCGGCTCCCTGGAAGTGAGTGTTCTGGTTTGCGAACTATTTTTGGAAGCCAAACATCCAACAGGGCTTCTGATTGGCTGCAGGAAGCTCCTGCAGCCAATCAGAAGCCGCGCTTTGGTTTCTGAATATTTTGGAAGTCGAACAGACTTCCGGAACGGATTCTGTTTAACTTCCAAGGTACGCTTGTACTTTTGAAAAAAGAAAACCCAACAACAGTTCAATGAGCAGCAGTTGGGAACACAGGAAGCTGCCTTATACTGAGTCAGACTATTGGCCCATCTAGCTCAGGACTGTCTACACTGACAGCCAGTGGCTCTCTAGGATTTCAGAGAGATCTTCCAACCCAACCTGGGGATACTGGGGAACGAACCTAGTACTTTCTCCATGCAAAAATGATGCTCTACTATTGAGTCACAGTCCTTCCCTTAGGAGAATTTTGTCTCTGCCATAAACTGCTCTATGTACACACACTTTGGACCATATATGCTATGATAGTACTGACACTCCAGGGGACTAGAATGTATATATATGCTCAGAAAGCATAGAGGGGCATATTTTTCAACCGCCACATCTCTATTCCAATCCCTGTTTGTGAGACAGTATCTTCATCCTGGACCCATTTCACAACCTTAAGCAGGAGATTTTCAAGATGCTTCTGAGTCTCCCTTGCAGAACTTGAAACTGTCCCCTGCTGAAAATTCCCCAGCATAAATTAAAGTGGCAGCCTGATAGACGAAAAACAGCAAACTACTTTCCCTTACAGTTTATTTACATACTTCCCATTAGCACGGATGGCCTTAGTGCTGCAAGAATGTCAGTCTCTGTGTCATCATAGCACCTGACTTAGGACTCCAGCCAGAATGGCTGGAGACATGATCCAAGGAGAAGTCAGTGTGGAAGAGAAACAAAAAGTGACTCAAGTTTAAATTAGCTAGCTGGTTAAGTGAGGAGAAGGGATGTAAGGTGTAGATCACTTTGGGATGTTCCAAGATGTTAAGTAACAGGATTAAGGCAGAAACAAATTTTGCCTCTTCCAACCCCACCACAAGCCTCTCAACCACACAATTTCTATAGAAGAGAGGCTGCTGGAAGGGGAGGAGTTCCAGCAGATAAAGAGTGGGAAAGGGGAAGCACGGAATGATACAGAGGGGATATCAGTGGGAGCCAGTCCATAGGGGTTTCATTGTGCACTGGGTGGCTTGTAGGGCTCCAGTAGCAGACTTGAAAAGGTGTTGACTTTATCAGCCCCTCGCACTTCATGGGGCAAGAGTGGCAGCTTTACAATGTGAAAGTCTTCATAGAGGTCTTCCATCTGGAGGAGGAAAAGAAAGACAAATCAAAAGGAGCACCTAACAATTACAAACTTCTCATTGGGAACCAAGATGGAAGAATCTCAGCAGCAGTTCCCTGCTTGGTTGGAAAGTGTGCTCTGTTGACTTTGGAGGCCCCTCTTCGCAACAGCACTATGAAAAGTAATCCTCTTGCAGTCTAATGGCAATCTTAAACTAATTTTGAACAGCTTTACAGCTGGGCCCTTGGAAGACCTGGTACAAATTAACCATCCCTTGGTTTACTGAGTGAAGAAAGGAAGGACACATGGAAAACGCACAAGTGGCAGAAAGAAAATCAGAGTACAGAGTACTGAAGAGGCAATGGGACAACTGGAGTGGGAAATGGAGGTTTTGGCCCAAGAAAAATGTGTAAAACAGCCCCACAGCTTTTCAGGCTGAGTAATGAATGAAGAGATGGCAAGGGTGGAAGTCACAGAAAAAGGATACCATGATTAGAAAGGGGTGGATGGATACAAAGGCTGCAAAGATCATTCAAAGGAAAAGAAAAGGAGAGTGTAGAAAAAGCAAAATGGAATACAGAAGAAGCAGAAGCAACAAAATGGCAGAGAAAAGTGAAGCCTGTCTGTGGAGGCATTGGGGAAGGTCTGCATATTTTCCCTGTACAAAAACTACTCAAAACTACTATTAAAACATTCCCTTTCATTTTCAAAGAATAATAATAGTGAGGTTAGACTGAACAGAGATAAAAGCTATAGAAGAGAAAAATTCCACATTTCCACCTGAAGGCCAGATTCCACAAAGAGCAGCACATATGGAG
This sequence comes from Podarcis vaucheri, assembly GCF_965113315.1. NCBI lineage: Eukaryota > Metazoa > Chordata > Lepidosauria > Squamata > Lacertidae > Podarcis > Podarcis vaucheri. Next base: position 48,744,196 of record NC_138760.1, on the reverse strand, counting down.
GAGACCCGCTTCCTGCCTTCTTCAGCAACCCAGTTGCCGGACCCATTTCTTAAACTGCCAGTGGCTACTGTTCACCTGGATATTTGCACCCCTCTAGAAAAGCTAAACACTTGCCGTGGCAATGGTAAGGGGAATGCTGGGAGACAGGAATTCTGAAGCTGAAGGTAAAAGTAGAATAGCAACCTTCAACCATTCAGAAGTTTAAAATAATATTGACCAAAGGGCTGGGGGTTATAAAGTTAGGTATGCAACTCAGAGTACATGGGGCAGGGCCGTAGCTCAGTGGCAGAGCATATGCTTCATATATGCCGTATCTCTCAGGTTCAATCTCCAGCACCTTCAATTAAAAGGGTCAGGTAGCAGGTCATGAGAAAAGACCCCTCCCAGAGACCTTAACAGTCCATGTAGACAATATTAGGACCAGACAAGATGGACCAGGGGGCTAAATCAATATAAAGCAGATCCATAGGCTTAGACTGGTGCCTGACTGCTGCCACTTCCCCAAAACGGGCACTGAAAAATCTGAACAGTCTCTAGCCATACCTGGTCAAGGTATTTGGACTGGATTTTGTGCCGGGCCTCACACATCTTGCAGGGCTTCTCTGGGTCAGGGAAGACTAACTGATTGACTATGATATTGTGGGTGTCGATCTTGCACTTGGCCAACTCCTGGATGAGCCGCTCTGTTTCATACAGGGACAGGAACTCGGCAATACAAACACAGATGAATGTTGTTTGTTCCTGGAGAGGGGATAAAGTGCCATTAGTTAAAAAATGCAAATAAAATTGTAGGAGCTGGTCTCCCGTCCCTGGGAGTTACCTGTGTGCTGCTGTCTCCCCCACAGTCCCTGTTTCCACCTTAAATTCTCAGCTTCTACATTCCTTCCACCACCATGATTTTTTTTTAGAGGAATAAGGCCAGAGGGCAAAGCAACAAAAGCTGTTGCCCCTCAGGAAGCAATATGGCCACTTGTCCTCAGGTTAGCTGCCACCTGAACACCTGTTCACATAGTCCACACCATATGTCACATCTATCTCTGGGTAAAGGGGATCAGCCATTGCAATCCCATCTTTTCCAGTTAAGTTCAGAAGGCACACAGATCAGGTCTACAGAATCTGGAACTATCCTTTCACCAGCATGGTTGAGAAGAATGGCTGCAGTGTCTACTGTAGGGCACTTGGGCAGCTGGTAACTTCCTTGCTCATCTAGGATAGGGACAGAAAAAGGAGACACAGCACTTATGCACCCTGCCTTGTTTCTTAGCTCAAATAATAAAAAATAATAGTAATAATAATAATAAATTTTTATTTGTACCCTGCCCTCCCCAGCCGGAGCCGGGCTCAGAGCGGCTAACATCATATAAATAATACAATATGCATAAAAACAAGCAATCAATTGATTAAAATGCATCCCAAAATTAATTCAAATAAATTAAAATTAAAACTGGACAAATGACAATCCTCAGGTTAAAATTGAAAGCGGTTAATACTCGCCAGGACCAACTGTTTCCACTGATATTATAAGGACCTGTGAGTGGGCTGGGAAACCTCCTTCGTGCTTGTTCTTATACAAGGAGAAAATGAGTCAGACTGAACCCTGACCAAAGGCCTGGTGGAACAGCTCCATCTTGCAGGCCCTGTGGAAGGATGTCAAATCTTGCAGGAACCTGGTCTCTTGTGAGAGCGTCCCACCAGGCCGGGGCCACAGCCAAAAAGGCCCTGGCTCTGGTCGAGACCAGTCTAATCTCCCTGGGGACGGAATCTTCAGGGTGTTGCTATTGACAGATCGTAAGGTCCTCTGTGGGACATACCAGGAGAGATGGTCCCGTAGGTACGAGGGTCCTAGGCTGTATAGAGCTTTAAGGGTTAAAACCAGCACCTTAAACCTGATTCTGCACTCCACTGGGAGCCAGTGCAGTTCCACCAGGAGCCAGAGAAAGGGGGAAAGCTCCCAAAGAGGCTGCTAGCCCCCATATTCTTTCAGTTCCTCCACCTGCTAGAAGGACAGAAAGGAACGAAGAGTGACTAGAATATGTTTATGAGGCTGCCTCTTCTTCCAGCCTTAAGAGTTTTAGCTTAAAGGCAGGAGCAACCCATAGCACACAGGGAGGAATTCAACACAGCTCTATGGCAAATGTTTTGCCAGCTCAAGCATTTCAGCCTGCCAGACAGAACAATCCCCCCTCTCTCCACCCCATGTGCAATTCTGGGGCTGCAAAGCGGGGGGGGGGGGAGTCCTGTTGAATTAGGGCAAATATTTGCTAGGGCTTCCACTTGTGCGACTTATTAGCTGAATCCTGCCCCCAGTCTCCAGTAGAAGACTGGAAATTCACCTGGCTATTTAAGTCAATTGCTGACTTGAGGTGACCAGCGAAGTGGCTAGCTGCAGGGTTAAATTATTTGTCTCTGCCCACCGATTGCTGCTAGACATGGTCGCAATGCTTTGCCTAAGGAACACCCACACTTGCATAATTAACAGCAAAATGGACAATTAAATGCAGAACACCCAGCCTTTAACTACTCTAACATGCAAACAATACAAAGGACAAGGCTGACATGCCCACCTCAGTGCCCTACAAATAGCTCCCTAAAGTCATGTCACATCCCGTTTCCTTCAAAACCCTTGCCCATCTTTACAAGATATATTCCAAGCAATTAGGAACAGGGTGGGTGCCAGGCAAAAGTCCTGACAATTATAGCCACACCTGGATTTGCAAATGTTTTTAAAAGTTAAGGAACACTTCTTTTACTAGAGATGCCTGCTGGCCTATTCTATCCTTAAGTCAAAACATGAAGATCCAATGCAGCATTCCTGCATCAAATAACTCATCTGTTGTCGACAACTCCCTACTTGCCCATATGGCCAATGGTGAAAGTTTGTTCAGCTAACAGTTGGGAGACAAAGCTTTATTATTATTATTCCTCTAAGGTAGAAAAAATGTGAGCTGATGGGATTTTGTCCCGATTTTTACTTCACTTCCTTTGTTAAATGTTATAAAGTTTACTTTTTAAAAAAATTACTCTGAGCAAGAGTCTAGTAAGAAAGTGTAATGTTCACAGGGGTATAACTAGAGCAGTTTACAACACAATGAGATTTGCAACATTTTGCAAGAGAAACACAATGTTCTTCTATGCCTTTGGGGCAAAAAGAGAGCCAGGAGGCCTGCAATCCCTTCATTCCTGCTCCTTTACCATATGAGCTGTTATAGCAGCCGTGGAGCACATTGGTCCATAAGAATGCACAAGAACCAGTGTAGTAATAGTATGCAATAGCTTCCACTAGCTGAGATTCACAAGTTGAACAACTGTTTAAGATTTATGTTTCTATCTCTTTAGGTTTCCCTCTGAAACTACAGCCAATACTCAGCAACCCAAAGCCAGAAAATAAAGCACAAACCCTGAAAAAAAAAAAAAAAAACCACCAGAGTGACTGACTGGCTTAGACATATTAGTTGGTCTCCCAGGATCTGAATGAAGCAGACTGTGGGCTTAATAAAGAATAAACTAATATGCTAATACAGTCGTACCTTGGAAGTCAAACGGAATCTGTTCTGGAAGTATGTTTGACTTTCAAAATGTTCTGGAATCAAGGTACAGCTTCTGATTGGCTGCAGGAAGCTCCTGTAGCCAATCAGAAGCTGTGACGGACGTTTGGGTTCCAAAAAAGGTTCGCAAACTGAAACAATCACTTCTGGGTTTGCAGAGTTTGGGAGCCAAAACGTTCATCACCACCAATTCCAAAAATCACTCCAGCCAGTACCAGCTGTTTCCTGTCAGTGTAACTGTACATTAGCAGAGGAGCTGCCATGAATGGAAAACACTTGCAAAATGTAGACTTGTCAGTACTATGGAGGATTGTGTATGTGACATGCTCCTCCCCCCTCAGGTGGTCTTCCTGATCCAGCCCCAATCCAAGTTGGGTCAGAAAATCCCCATTTCAGGTCTCATTCTTTTTGGCACATAGCAACTTCACTCTAACTGGAAGATTCTATTTTCAAATTGATTGCTGCTACAGTTGGAAAGATCAGGAAAAGTATCTGGATGCCCTGGCCTGGTTTGAACATTACATTAGAACAAACTATGGTTTAATCAAAATATGCATGTTTATTGCTCTACACCTTCCCTGCTCCTGCTGCAAAATAAGCCAGAACCTAGGTTATTGTGACATCTGAACTTTGGAGGCAAGCAAACTACACGCCAAATAGACAATGACAGTAAATAAGGATTACCGAGCGATAACCCTGCTCTACAAATAAAACTTAAGTTTACTACATTTGCTTGCAGTCATGCACAGACTCCCCCTACTGTCAAAATTGTATTATAAGCTCCTTGTAGGAAGAGCCAAGATTTGTGAGCTTGAGTGCTCGATCGTAAAGAGAGAGCATATGTGTTGTTGGCATAATGGAAACCTGGTTGAATGGAGACAACCAGTGAGATGTGGTTATCTTAGAATTCAAATTCTATAAGGAGGACAGGAAAGGGTATACTGGAAGTGGTCATGCTCGGCACATTAAAGAGGGCATAGAGTCCAAAAAGCCGGAAATTGCCAAAGGAGCAAACTCTCCCACAGAATAGTTGTGGGTGGCAACACAGAGGCCCCTAGATTAATTTAGCACCGGAGACATACTGCCATATATCATAATATCATTTACATCTTCAAATATGTAAAGGGCTGTCACATGGAAGATGGAGCAATGGATTCAAGTTACAAGAAAGGAGATTCCGACTAAACATCAGGAAGAACTTTCCATTGGAAGGTGGTGGACTCTCTTTCACTGGAGGTTTTAAAACAGAGGCTGGACAGTCATCTGTCACGGATGCTTTAGCAGAAATTCCTGCATTGCAGGATGTTGGACTGGATGAATCGGGATCCCTTCCAGCTCTACAATTCTATGATTCTATAAATACAAAGGATGAGATTCTGTAGTAATGGGTGAATTCTGTTTGTTTGTTTCCTTCTTGTCATGACTGGAACACAAATATGCCCAGCCTGTGCGAGAGAAACTGAAGTCACCCTATCAGGGAACATGGTTTGTTGCTGACTTGCTGATCATGACTTATTAGAGAGCAACAAACCATGATTCCTGGTTCAGATGTAAGAAGGAAGCAAAGTCTTCATTCTGTTTACCATGTGCACAGAATGGAAGAAAGTCTGGCTTATCATTACATGCAAACATGGCCCCTGTCTAGATTTAAACAACATTCATTCTGACCTGACCTGACCTTGTTGCTGTTTCATGGAATGAACTAAGCAGAAATTGATCTCTGGCTACTTCCAAACATTAACCAGCTACAATTCAGTGTTCTTTTTCATTACTTGATAGACTATTATGCTATGAGAGAAGTCATATTTAGCCTGACCATTCTAACGAACTAATATAATCTGGAAGACTGCAACTATTGAAATGAATATTACATTTGAGAAGACAATTTTAAAAGTTTTGCAAAATTATAAAAAACAAGTATATAAATATAGCTAACTTAATTAATTAATGTTAAATCTAATGAAGCAGTCACAAATGTAAGCATGTTTCATCTTACTATACATTCCAATTTCACCTTTGCCAAGGGTGAAGCATCACCCCCCCAACCCCTCATCTTTGCAGAATACTTGCCGGATCCTTGAACTGCTCACTGACTGAGCGGATGACAGGGAGGGTTTCCTCCAGCTTGGAGGCCAGCTGGTCAGCATTCATGTCTCCCAGGCCAAGCATGTTGCACATCTAGTGAACAACAGAGAGGGAGTTGCAATGAGAGATTTCTATTAACAGACAACAAGTCACCCCTACATGTCTTGCAAGCAACAGAGGAGGGGATAAGCAAAACCTGCTTATCAGCTCAACTCAGAGTGACAAAGCCCAATACTCCAAGAGCAATAAGTGCTACTGTGTCTTGCAAGCAACCCAACAAATCAAATCGATTATTTCATGTTGCTCCTGAGTGTTGCAAGAATAATACTGGGGTCCATGCAAAAGCTTGCAAAGTGCCACATGGTGGAAATTTTTAAAAAGATGTCTGGCACAGTCTTTTTTCCAGGAACGCCTCATTTTTCTGGCTCCTCTCCCATTTTACCTGTGATATGAAGGGACTGATCTGGTTCTTTATCTGCATCAAGCGGCCTAGCCCCCGCTCCACGATGGTGGGGAAATTGAGCAACCGTAGTGTGTGCCCAGTGGGTGCTGTGTCAAACACTACCACGGAGAAATTCATCCCTTTCACCAACCTGTGCAGGCCAGAGAAAGAACCATCAGCTGGAGCAGTTATAAATAGTCACCTCTTTCTTTCTACTGACCTTCCCCAGCATACATATACACTCTAAGGTTCACTTAATGCTAGTGCTTTCTTTGCTCTGTGAATGAAAACTTTGTATGTGGAATCCATATCGTGCAACAACGGATGTTATGGAACTTTGGCGCACAAATTTGTCCAGTGCAAAAAATGATGCATAAATCACAAAAGGTTGAATCCAACATTAGCCATACTAATGATTAGAGTCATTGAAATTAATGGTCATGGCTAAATTAATGGTCATGGCTAACTTAGGTGAGCCTACTTATTTGAACAACAACTGAAGTCAGCCCCGTACAGTGTTCAAAATTCCCATTGTTCTAGGCACATTTTGCGACAGGGAATTTCATTAGGGTGAGCAGTTTCTGAGCTCTGGGCACAATACTACGCCTAAGATTTCAGATTAAAACTACAGAGTAGAAGGAAAGGAGGACCGTTTTCTGCCTCCTCACTTCCAGCTACTCTTTGAAGACTGGAGAAGAGACCCTCTTAAGAACATTAGAGGGATGGGCAGGGGAAGGACTAGATTATGTGAAAAATGAACACAATACTTTAGCTGCAGTTCATTCATTTTCAGCTTTGTATTTCTGTTATTTAAAAAGTGCATTATTATTATTTAATTTCTATACCACCCTATACCCGAAGGTATCACACATTCCATTGTTGCGCCCATAACCTATGTTTAAGGTGCCATTTAGCTCCTATTTTTCGTATCTCAGTTTCTAACACTGGCCCTGTATAGGATAGTATTTAATGTTTTATTGTGCTTTCATATTTGTTGGAAGCCGCCCAGAGTGGTTGGGGTAACCAAAGTCAGATGGGCAGTGTATATATGCTGCGTGTGTGTGTGTGTGTGTATATATATGTGTGTGTGTGTCTATATATATATATATATACACACACACACACACACACACACACACCTAATTAGTACTACTATTATTATTACAGGAAGCCTACTTAGTTGGATACAAACCACAAATAATATAACAACTCTGTCCTTGTGCAAAGCATACTCAGTTACTATGCTGGACTATCCTAATGGCTAAACCATTAGGATTGGGATACCTCTGGCTAACCCAAACTTCATAATGGTGAACACAGTAAAATACCTTTGAAGTCTGGTCTTCTGCTTCTCAACCCAAAAACCGCTTTGAGGTTTGTTTGTTTTTTAACCCACAATCAAGCGGTATATAAATTTTATGAAATAATAAATAAATAAATAAGCCTCCCACAGGCTAGAAAAGGTTAGAAGGCTTGATGATCCAGGCCACAGTTCTTACCGCATAACTTCTGCGTAGCTCATGGCCTCATCAATGCCAGGAAAGGCACTCATAGCCTCTTGCATCATCTTCTTGCCCATACTCAGCATGTTATCCTCCTCAAAGAACTCATCTGGAAGTTCAGCCACACCTAGGCTGGGATCAATCTCCTGAGAAACAAATAGAAGGATCAGCACCACTTTTCATAAAGCAAAAACAAAGTCATTCAGCCATTCTAAAAGAAGCATGTTTAGAACAGAGCTAAAACCGCAGATTTGTAGAACAATTCTTTCAATGTCTACTCAAAGAGGCTTTCAAGCTAATGTTCATCATGTCGACTCAAAGTTAAAAGTAACACCACAAATAACTGATTTCTTTGTAATTTGAAGCTACTTTTATGCTTGTCACTATGGATAACATGGAGGAAAAAGAAAGTGTAAATCCAGTAAAAGGCATACAATCAGCACTATGTCCAACATTGTCCAACATTGGACAATTTAGGGTATGCCTTTATCAAAACAGAGGAGATGATGCCCATATGGGAAGTGTGATTACTCTGAAAGAAAGCACAGTAGCAGAAAGCAAATCTTTTAAAAAATTGTTACAGCTCTCCAACACAAATAATAATGGGTGGCATTCAATACATTATTACAAATTTTCTATCTGTGCAAGCACATCAGCATCGCAGAATGAACAATCCCCCTCCTCTTCCCTGGTGTTCTGTTTGGGGGGTTTGTTTGACCCCTTCCCTCAGCCAGTTTCAAGGGGAAGAAGGAAAGCCCTGTTGCACAAACAGAAGCCCTTTTGCAAAGCTTCTGCTGATGGGGTTTCTTAGGTGAATCCCACTCAAATGTTTTCTCCACCAAGACATAATATACAATTTGAGGATTGGGAAAAACTGTGGAAAGTGAATTTGAAATTTACAGATTGTTCTCTTTTGAAAGAAAATTACATGAAAATGGTGTATAGATGGTTTATCACACCAGTACAAATAGCAAAAATGTACAAAACTGGGTCAAATATATGTTGGAAATGTAAAGAAAAAGAAGGTACTATGTTTCATATGTGGTGGGAATGTAGAGAAGTTAAAAAAAATTGGGAAATGATATATAATGAATTGGAAAAATGCTTAGAATGCAAGTCTAAGTTACAGATAAATTCTCGAGGTTACAAACCACTACATTAGTCACATCTCTTAAAATACAACAAAGAGAAACCAGTTAAACAAAATACACCATCATCTCCACACAGTCCAAGACACAGACATTTTGGAGGAAAACTTCAGTTGGTTTACTTGCCTTATTGCTACATATCATAATCTATTCAGTGTGAAAGAGCAAGATCAGAAAAAAGAATGCTTTCACTCCCTGCCTGATCTTTTCTTATATGTAGTAAGAACCGTATTTTTTTGCTCAATACTACCCAGTCCCTTCAGAGGAACACTCACCATGGCAAAAAGGTTATCATATCCCTTTACTTTGGTGGGGACTTTTGAAAATTTCTGGTCGAAAGCATCTGATATGTTATGAGCAGGATCGGTGGAGATGATGAGGACACTCTCCCGCACTTTGGACAGCTGCACAGCCAGGCTGCAGCTAGATTCAGGAAGTAAAGCAATGTGCTGTTATTAACATCACAAAAGAAAATACATACAAACATAGAACATAAGCTCTTCAGCTATCACAGTCTTAGTAGGTCTGTTTGGATTTGTCCACCCTAAGATATTATGATCCAAAGACTTCCAACTTTGCTTCTCTATGGAGGTGCTTACTTGTCACAGACAAGTAGCTACTCAGAAGCAGCCAAATCATATGCACATTGGCTTAGCAAAACAGCTCACTCCTGAGTAAGTGTGCAGAGAATGACAGCTTCAGCTATTTAACTTGTGATACCCCTCTTTTTCAAGACAGGTTACCTCCCCCCCCCCCACAAAAAACCAGGCCAAATAATATATTGAGTTTATTATGAGTCACCACAAAGTAAATCTAAAATATATTGAAAGCCCACACTTTAAAAGGTTTAACCCTAGACATCAAAATCCAACACACACACGCACCAGCCAAAATTTAATAGCCTCTAATACTTGTGTTCTAAGTTCTGATCTACAATTTTAAAAATCTTTATGAAGAAAAGGCATTGCACAATGGGAAACCTACCACTACAAGGTTATTCCACAACAGCAAGGCTAATATAATCAAGAAGGTATTGTTGGCAGGGTTGCACAAGGAAGTAGGCAAGCTACAAATTAAGTTAATCCAAGCCATTTGGGGGTTTACAAGATAAAGCTATGCCTGGACGGCAGTGAGGATTCAGTCCAAGTACCAGAACAATTACATTCTTCAGAATTTGTCTGAAAATGCATTCTGCTCTAAATGAAGCTTTCAGTCATCAAGGACAACCACACATAAAAGCAGCTTCAAATACTTAGCCTTGAGATTAAGAAAGAATAAATGACTGTCAAAATATGAATCTGAAAAAGGAAGGCACCCAACCCCTATGCTTCTACTCAGTTTCATCCAGTCTCGCATCTGAAGCAGGGTGCCCCAAATCCCATGATATTTACGTACAGTGGCATGAAGGTGCATACAATTCGCTTGCCTAATAAGACACTATTCTCCATAGCTTAATGGGATGCGGACGTTCAACAGGTAGAGCTTTTGCCAGCAGAGGTTCAGCGATATGAAAGCTGCGCTTGCTGGGTTTCTGCCTGTCACACAGCTCCTGAAAAGGCACAGCAGCAGCTGCCAAGGAGAGAGAAAGGCGGAGGCAGCAATGTCTGCCATCCCTCCCAACGACATCTCCCCGACCAACTCACCTGCAGGTGGTCTTGCCAACGCCACCCTTCCCTCCGACGAAAATCCATTTCAGGCTCCGCTGCTCGATGATGTTGCTCAGTGTCGGCTCCAGCGGCTCCACGTCTGGTGCGTCCTCGAACTCATCCGCCTCAGTCGCCAACCCAGATGCCGCCGCCGCCGCCATCTTGAAACCAAAATCACGTGACAAGATGCAGAGCTACACCATCTTGTAGGGAGATTCAGATTGGTTGTCCCCGCTCAGCGCCTTCGCTCATTAACAGGAAGCAAGGCGCGCAAGTACCCTTCCCGACCTCGGCCTGCTCTTCAGATCCTTCAATCACACAAGGTGCTCAAACCGGTGCGTCACAAAAAGGTTGAGTAACACAGTAATCGCACCCCTTCCTAGCCGGCTGATATGGTCTTGCCCACACTTGTCTTATCTCAGCCTATTGGCCGGCAGCTTCCTTTCTTGATTGGCTCCTGAACCCCTTTCTGAAGGAGCTCCCACCCACCCCAAACGCCCGCCTCTCGCTGTTTCTGATTGGTAAAGTGCTCACTCCATCATCGATTTCCTCCAGGCTGCGGCCCGTTATCTTTTTTGATTGGCTCATAAGGCCTGTCAGTATCCCGCAGGGCGGACGCGCCGGGTCGGTCTGCGATACTTCTCCTTTTTTTTTGACGTGCGTGGGCAGCCTAGCAACGTCGCCTCTCCCGTCGTGCTTTGCGGCGCCGGCCTCGTCACCGCTCCCCACCGTGCTCCAGGGCGCGTACGCTCAAGGCAGGGAGGGCGGCGCAAGATGGCGGCGGCGCAAGGCAGGGGCCCAGGCTCCGAGGCGGCCGGGCCGGGCGGAGTGAACGTGTTCGCCAACGACGGCTCCTTCCTAGAGCTCTTCAAGCGGCGCATGGAAGAGGCCGCCGCCGCGGGAGGGAGGAGCGGACCGGGAGCGGGGAAAGCGGGGGCCGAAAAGCAGAGAGAGACCGAGTCTCGGCCGGAGCCGCCCGGGGAACAGGAGCCGCCGGAAAAGAAGCGGAGCGGGAGCGCCCTCAGCTTCGTAAGGGATCCGGGCCCTGACACCCCCTCCTCCCCTTTCCCTTGGCTTACTCCTCTTCGCTTTCTGCCTCCGCCCTCCCCAGACCCCAAAGGACCGAGGCGCTGGCTGGCGCCTTCTGCCTGCCAGTTTTCATCTCCTTTCCTGACATGGTCGCATGTGCCCTTAATAGGTGCTTGGCAGGCAGAAGTTCAACGGGTGAAGCACTTCCTCACCCCTGTAAAATGTTATCTCTTCTCCTCCCCCCAGTATTTCTGTTACGGTAGCGGAATCATATTACTAGGAGCACTGTTAAATTCTCTTCCTCCGAGCTCTCGACAAAGGTTTTCAAAGCTCACTTTAATTCACGTTATAAATTTAAGTCCGATGGACATGGATATTTAGTGCTGATCCCCCTCGCCCCGGTAATATATAGCATAGGTGTATGCAGCAAGCAATTTTTTTAAATGTCTGTTGACAGTGGTTGCATACTATAGTGGACATATGTCATTGCTGTGCAAGTTAATGTTTTACTGGGTTTGTTCATATTGATTGTGGACTTGAAAGTAGGCAGTTCTAGAATACTTCTGTAAGTGCTGTTCCCAATAAATGTTGGGAGGCTATTTTTACTTAACTAGTCCTAATCTCAGTCTATAAAGTAAACATCAAAATCCCTTTTATTCTCTGACCATAAACATATTTGCTCAAAAACTCATTAATTTCAGTGTGCCTTATTTCCAAGTGGGTGAACTTCAAGTTCCAAGCTTGCATTTTGGGGTTCTTAATAATCCTGCCCCATGACAGAACTACCTGCTGCTGTGCATTTCTAAAAATCAAAGCCATTCAGTAGCCACAGCCAAAATAATCCAACAAAATTATGACTTTTTTTTTTAAAAAAAACCTACTGAATCTTAACTTGGGACAGGTAAAAGTGCAAGGTGCAAAATAAATAATTGGATAAACATTCTCTTTTCTGCCTCCTTCTGAGAAACTAAAAGTGTCAATCCTGATGTGTGTAATATAGATTCAAATTGGAAGTAGTAGATCTAGAAGGCCATCCTGTGAACTGCAAGTAAAATACCACAACATAATGCTTTGATTTAGCTGTGTTTTGGAGAACCATCTGATAGAGACTGATACAGGCATTATATGAAAACAAAGGAACTGAGGTGTATTAAGATAAACTAGGCCCTTTTTCTTAAAGCAAACCAGGAGTTTTCCCTGCTTTAAACAGCTGTTGCAAGTAAATGGGGCTTTTGTCTAGCATATGGAAGTTTTTCTGCATAGATAGCATCATGCTTACAACAGAATGAAATCCGTTCAACATCTGTATTGGTGTGATAATTCTGAAGTAAGCTGCTATTTGGTTCGCAGCTGGATAGAGAAGAATGCAAATGTAACTGTATTCTCTATTGGTTTAGCATTAATAACATAGCCTGTTATAGAAAAGGGGAGGCTACTCAGAATAGAATAACAACAAGGTGCTCTGTGTTTACTAAAAAATAAGCTGTTGAGTTCAGTGGGAATTAATACCAGGTTATTGTGTATGGAATTGCAGCCTAAGAGTAACAAAATTAGTATTTTTTCCCTTTCAGTCTTATGAAACCTGGAGTCTCTAGATAGAGGATTCTTGGAGATGGAGCATACGTTTGGGCATATGGCATTACTGGCGCTATGAATAGGAAGAGCATAAGGGGCATTTACTGCAGGAATTCCATGATGTGAGCAGGGTGCTGATAGTGGACATTGAAACCCTGCTCTCGTTCCTTAGTTTTTAGCAGAAGGACCCCATCTGTTTTCAAGCTTGTTTTTTTTCAAAATGAAAGCTGACATTTCATATCTTAAGCCTCGAGCTGCTCTTAGAAATCCATTTTTTGTTTTATGGAGATTATACAGATTTATAGAATGACAGTAGCACACAGCCCCTCCCTAGACAGGGATAAGACTGACTCTTGTCAACTTGATTGTCCTTGTAATTATTAGGAAATCAAACAGTTTCATGTATGTTGTGATGTTTTAGGGGAATGTGAGTGGAAGTTCAGTGTTGATCCTATTTTCTAATGGACATTGAGCCTGGAAAGCATTCAGAATACTTCATTTTTTTATAAAATGTGTCTTTTAATGTTTGGGCTGATCTGTACAGATGTATTGGTGAACACTGCTAAGGTGCCCTTTTACCCTCCTAGCACAACGGTGTAGGTAACGCTCGGCAGCTCTGTACTGACTGACAGGTGTGATGGCGAGCTAAGATGATCTAATTGAAGGACTCCCTATACCGTTATATAGTGGGCAACATTCCCCTTGCAGCTCCCAGGCTCGTATAACGGTTGCAGTCTTCTGTCCCTTCACCCAGGTGGGCAAGCGGAGAGGGGGCAGCAAGCTAGCCCTGAAGACAGGAGTGGTAGCCAAGAAACAAAAGACAGAGGATGAGGTAAGTTAGCATGAACCTCATTTATGTCAGCTTGACAGCCCATGGGGCAGCAATGCTTTTGCTTCCATTTCAGCAGGAATGGAAGTTGAAGCTAATATTCTTCTCCCTCATGCTATCTAAGTTTGGCACTGATGTTGACCTTCCATCTTTAGGGAAATGGCCATCTTTGGAGTGTGAGAAAATTTGTAGAAGAATGATTTTTCGCCTCTTCTAGAATCTCAGGGGCAGGTTGCTTTAATTTGTGTATGTGAGGGGAGGGAGAGAGAAAGAGACAACCCACAGAAAGAATATGAACTCTGCAATAACGGCAGTGGCAGCCCTTCAATGAAAAACTGCTATATAGGTCTACAGGAGCAGCAGAAGAGTACTTTATTTCTTGTTCCTGCTTCAGTTGTGATAATAGCAATGAAGCTGGAAGCTTGTGTTCTTCCTTAGTAGGAAAGGTGCTTGTCAAATGAACTGAAGAACTGATATTTCCTGGTTAAGTGTTACGCTTCCCTGTCTATTTCATTTTTGTAAACAGGGTTGTTTCAAATGCTGCATGTACAGAGTTCCTCTTGCATAATAGGACTCCCATCCTTCTTGCATGCACCTTCAAAATCTGCTGCAGAGGGTCCTTGTGAGGACTAGAAAAGAGAAGATGGGAATGTCTGTTACAGCAGCACTGACTATGACCCAGTGCTTTTAATTCCAATGAGATAATGGCAGATCAAGTAACTGGGGTTATCCTCCCTTTGACTTCACAATATTATGTGGTAGGTTAGACTAAAGAGATGTTGACTACCCCAGTGTCATACTGTGAGGTTTATAGCTGAGCAAGAATTTGAACCTGGGGCTCCCTAGTACAATACAACCCACAGACTCCTAGTTAGATGGTTAGGTTTATGCCATTGTTTTTTGCCATTGTTAATGTTTTCTGTATATGGTATGCTTCTGAATAAAATAATGAGAGATACGTAACATTTCATTTTTGCCTCTCCTGTTTTGTTTGTAGGTTTTGACAAGTAAAGGTGATGCGTGGGCCAAATATATGGCTGAAGTGAAAAAATACAAAGCCCACCAGTGCAGTGATGATGATAAAACCCGACCTTTGGTGAAATAACTCTCATCTCCAGCTTGGACTTTCTCTGATGTACATAATTATTTAAAACGTCAAAGGAGAGTAGCTCTGCCCCACAGACTGAATGCTGCCACGGCAGCAGGTGACTTGCCATGCTTTTATATCTGGGAATTTAGAGCCTCCTTCATTGGTTCATTTATTGTTATCTTCTTTCTTCTGAGAACTAAGAACTTTGACTTAGTTGCAGGATTTTTTAATTTGTAATCCCCAAAATAGTGGAATTGGTCTGATATGTCTTTCCCTGAATCACCAGGCAACATACCATGCCCACAAAATCTTTAGCATTAAACCTTTGCTTAACACTTCCAGTACTGCTCAAGTTTCCACAATGGGATAAGCTAAATGGATCCGTTTTGCCAAATGCATTATCTGTTTCTGTTGAAGATGAACTTAACATGTGGTCACAGTTTCCAAATCCGCATTGCAGACAACAGTAATTCCAGAACACTTTGATGAAAAGGTGACCAGTGCTGAGTTCCTTGATATGCTTAGTATCTGACAATTTTGTGGGTGCATTTCTGCTTCTGTTTTTTCCTCTCCATTTCACTGTACAATACAGTGCGTTATGTGGTTTTATTCTGAATTCCAGTTGCTGCTGCTTAAACTCATTCCTTGCCTTCTGCTATGCATGCTCCAATTTAGCACTGCGGATTATGTTGTGCCTATCTCTTAGCTAAGAAGGTAGAAACTTGGTCTGCACTTAAACCCATTAGGAGAAAAATTGGCTAAAATTACAACAAACGTGCTCTGGGTCAAATGGAATTTCCAGATATCATGATTCTAGCCTTTGACTAGCCCCTCTGTTCCAGTCCTGGGCTTTGTGGCCAGAGTTCTTTGAGAAAGGCTGTTTGTCTAGCAGTTGTTTGCTGTGTGCATGGGAGCCTATGTTTCTCTTTTTTTATTCTCCATTTAGACTCCTTATACTTTCAGTGAAGTAGTGTACTAAAGCTGAAATTCAGATAGTTTCTGCAGTGATGTGAGTTCTGTCACTGAGAGTAACTGGGGATGACAACTTCATAGAAAGGCCTCGGGTACATTCTTAGCAGTTGGAATGTCAAGAAATGAGAATACAAACAAGACCTTTTCTAGGATAATTTATAGCCCCAAATTTTTGTGTTGAGGGTGCAGTTGGGCTTATGTTTGAATCTTACTCCATTTGTGCCATTTCCTTTTCATGGAACAGGCGCTTTGTGTCAGAGAACACATATGAAATACCCAACTTCTGCTCAATGCAAAACATACTTGCAGAAGATTTCTAAGCTGAAAGAAAACCAGCTGAAGTTTTATATTCTGATCTAGGAGAGGCCTAAAGGGTGTGTGTTATGTTATTGAACAGCCTTTAGGCCAAATGTTTTATATATAAATGCCCTCTCTGCGGAAAAGGTCACTGCTTTCTACCAGTCAGAACACTCTGATGGTTGTGTAGGACATGGGAAGTGGAGGAAATACTGGATTGAATCCTGTCTGCAACCCCCAAATCTGCTTTGGATGTTTGGGGGAAATCTCAAAGCAGATTTTGGGAGGGAGGTAGAGGGAGGTAGAAGTCATTCTGCTAATACAATGATTCTGTTGGGTACAACCTAACACTCTTGTTTAATTAGTTATGTACACTTGCTGGAATCTCAGCTGACTTGAGTCCTGTTCAGACCTTTATTCAGCAGAAGATCTAGATGGGGTGTGTACATCTATATGTGTTTAGGCTCTTCAGTGTGATTAGGAAACCTAATCATGTGGCAGAAACTTTCATACATATGACCGTATGCATGTCAAACACTATTTCAGACCTGAATAGGTAGAGATTTGGGAAAGGGCTGGAAGACATCACCACCTGCTATATTCAGTTTGAGGTAGTGTCTGAAAGGGGCTCGGGGTGGTCATATATGAGACTTTACTGTTTAAAGCCTGAAGCAACTTGGAAGGGTTAAATATTTCACTGGTATCTGGTTACACACCTGTTATAAAGTGGTGGCAGTTTGCTTCCTTGTTCTACACTAGATCAGACTCCTTTATTGCTTTTGACCACAATCTGGCTTAGAGCACTGATAATCATTCTTACTACTAGCTTTTTAAAATAAAATTCTGTTGTGGATATTGATTCGCTAGCTTTGTCTTGTTTCCTTTCTATTTCTTTTTTATGATGAAAGGTATTTTTACTTATACAGGTAGTGACCTGTTTGCGTGTAGTCAATTGAAAAGTGACGGCCAGCAGATGGGTTGTTTTGGACCCAGGAGAGAGTGGAATGGGGACAGGGTGGGCTTATGCGCACTTCTCTGAAGAGTGCAAATGCCAAGAACACAACCCCTGTGCAAATGGGGAGTTGCCTGTATAACCTATGGCTTTCAGAGGTAATCATGCTACTCTGTTGCAGCAAAAACAGTAAATATGTGGCACCTTGAAGACTTAACAAATATATTAGTGGTATGTGCATTTGTGGACTAAAGTATATGATCATATGCAAGAAGTGTTATGTTTTTAATTTTATACACAGACATTGGTAGTGGAGTTAGGAGGATATAAAATGCAAGAGACATTAAAATTTTTGTTAAAAATTAATGTATGTAAAATCAATAGTGACTCATCACTGCTTTGTGAATATTCACTAATGATTTTTATGTATTTAAGTTTTAACATAGGAAATTCTAAAAGGCACAAACTAGACTAACTACACTGCTAATAGTTCTCCCTCTCCTATCACATGCATGTGGAATCCAATGTGATATAGTGGTTGAGAGTGCTGGACCTGGGGCTTGGAAGATGAACATTCAAATCCCCATTTGACCATGAAGCTCATTGGATGACCATGGGCCAATCACTTTCTTTCAGCTTAACAGGCTACAAGGATAAAATGGGTGAAAGGCAAACTATGTACACTCCTTGAACTCTTCATAGTAAGTACAGGATATAAACATATTTTTTAGCTTAGGATAACTTTATGCATCTGGTGATGGTGTAATTGCACTTTGCTAGGGAACATTTCCAGAGGTCAAGATTCATAGACTGTTCATTCACTATTCTGGAAAATATGTGGTTAAAGAATGAGCTAATAATAGCTGGGGTATGAAAATATAGCTTCACATTCATTGCGGTTACAACAGTTGCATGATATATTCATCTTTATTTCTAGGTGTTGCTGCTTGTTCTTTTCAAAACACAATGATAGATAACCCATACTGTATATTTTTGTGCACTGTGAAATTTATTTGAAAGTATCATTTCTGCTAGATGTTGTACTGACCTGGTTATATTGCCCCAGCCAGAACTTTGATCACTTACCTCTTTTCAGTTGCTTGAGGCCCTATACCCAGTTGCCAGCAGAACAACTTTGTTTCCACTCCAGCCAGTCTTCAGGTGTGCATTAGACATCCCTTTGATTGATGGCTAGTGGGTGTATCAGGCCAAATGGAACTCAAGGTGCTGTTGCTCACTCCACAGTGAACCATCTTTACATACGAAGCTGCCTTATACAGTCAGGCTAGTAGCATGTCTTGTTCAGTACTGTCTGACTGATGGTGGCTCCTCAGAGCTTTGGGCAGAGGGCTTCACCAGTACTTGATACTTTTCATTAGTGTAGTGGTGCTTCCCCAGGAGGATTTTGGGGCAGGAATCTTGGGGCCTATTCAGCAGGAGAGCCCCCAAAGGTAGTACAGCTGGCTTGCCACATTTTTGAATAGGTAAGTAATGTGCTTTACCATCTAAAGAGTGGAGCCCCCATAAGACCATTAAGTTCAGAATCTAAAATTACTTAACTGTCTCACTGGACGCGGGTAGCGCTGTGGTCTAAACCACAGAGCCTAGGGCCTGCCAATCAGAAGGTCGACGGTTCGAATCCCCACGACGGGATGAGCTTCCATTGCTCGGTCCCAGCTCCTGCCAACCTAGCAGTTCGAAAGCACATCAAAGTGCAAGTAGATAAATAGGTACTGCTCCAGTGGGAAGGTAAACGGCGTTTCTGTGTGCTGCTCTAGTTTGCCAGAAGCAGCTTAGTCATGCTGGCCACATGACCCAGAAGCTGTCTGCGGACAAATGCCAGCTCCCTCAGCCAGTAAAGCGAGATGAGCGCCGCAACCCCAGAGCCGTTCGCGACTGGACTTTACGGTCAGGGGTCCCTTTACCTTTACCATTGAATTAGAGATGCCTCTCCAACTTTGGGGAGACAATGAGTTTTTAAAAATGTCATCCCTGCCATTATTATTTTTTCTACTCCTACATTCCTCTCTCCCCTGCTATTTTGTGCAAGTATGTGTTGAAAGTATTTCTCACTTTATACTTCAGATGACAGTTGCAACGGTAAACATGAAACTTGTAGCAAACCAGCTACAAATCAGGCCCTGATGTGACTGCAGGAGAAGCAGCCTTCAGGAACATAGTTTGAATTTTATCTACTGCTCTACTCCATTTCCCATCTCCTGTCATCCCTTTAAGACAACAACTACACTGCTCCTTATTAGTTGTTGCTGTTCCTTCAAGGCAAGAAAGCTCTCTAGGGAACTGGGCTGCAGCTGCTGCTCTGCTCACCACCCTTGGGATCCTGCTATTGAAAAGTGGTTTGTGATGTAGCTTAGAAATCAGCTGCTGCTATTCCTTTCCTGGGACAATAAGGAAAGAGGAAGGGCCCAAGTCTCAGCATGGACCTTGCAACTGTAAAATTATGCCTGATCAAAAAT